>NW_026126408.1:7215000-8415000 GCF_943737965.1 Phodopus roborovskii | reverse complement strand
CTGGGATCGACATGTAAAATAATAATAATAAAAAAAAAAAAAACGCTTTGACTCCAAAATTTAAGTTGAAGAACAAGTTACTGGGGAAAAGTATTTCTATTTTTGTTTCCACAGAAAATGAAAAGATGTGGATTCCTTCCAGACTAATGTGGTTTGATCATACCAGACCGCCTGAAACAGAGTACAAGCTGATCCTACATTCCAAACAGCTGGACAAAACAGCCCTACAGACTACAGCTAGGATATCTGAATCTTCTTCGAATCCCCCAAGACAGCGCCCGTTACCAGCAGGAAGTAGTTTGGAAAGAACGACGCCCAAATTCCCAAATATTGTGTATAAATGTTTGTTTTCATTTAATTGGACTTTGTTATATAAAATTAAATAAAAAATACTCTATATGCATAAAAAAAAAAAAGAAAATGGAGAAATTCATACTTAATTGACCTCACCAGGCTTGTGAATCTGGAGAGACTAGCCAGAGTCAGCTGTCTGTGCTTGAGTTCAGTGTGTAAGGAATGGTTGTTAGTTTTAACCCAGGGTTCATCAGATACAAGACATCAGGCTTCACATTATACTTCTAAGACAACAAACTCATCAAGTAATTTTACATTTCTTGAGTGGATATGCTTAAGAGGTGAGAATTGCCTAGCAGAGGAAAAGTCCTATCTTTAGGTAAATCTGAGATGAAAGAACTAGCTTCAAGTTTCTCTACAGCAATTTACCAATATTTAGACATGTGTTTCCATGGATGAGTGGCATCAGCATGCACACTATATATATAACTATATATATATAGTGTGTGTGTGTGTGTGTGTGTGTGTGTGTGTGTGTGTGTGGTGTGTGTGAGTGAGTGCATTTCACAGTATAGTTATTGGCTGACTTCATAGAAATTTGCATTGCCCATCTCTTATACAATGCATGAGACACAGTGTTTCTATTTGATATATATGAAAAGGAATAATGAAGGACTTGGATCTGTGTAACTCTCCATTCCCATGTCCTTTGTATTTGTGAGAACATAGCACACAATCCTTTTTCTTGAATTACTGTCCCTGAGAAGATATTGAACTGCTCCTGGTGTTTTTTTTTTTTTTTTAACTTTTTCTTTTTTGGGGGGGTTCAGTTGCATCAGTCTGGCTCAGGCAGCATTTCCAAGTAGTTACTGAATAACTAAATTGGGGACAATGCTTCATAAAATTAATGAAGCTTCATTTGTGGGTTCACTAAGTTTTCTTTTCTGTACCGACATCATCTTTTAAAAGAATGTTCACTTATATTGGATTACCCTTTTTCAAGCAATTTCACATAGTTCTTTTATCCCACAATAGTGATGTAAAGTTGCTATGTCATTTTAATGCCCATTCACAGCTTAGTAAATTGAAGAAATTAAATCTGCTTATAACTCAGCCAATCAATGGAGAAGTGGAGTCTGGCCTTTCTCTCTCTTCTCTCTCTCTCCTCTCTCTCTCTCTCTCTCTCTCTCTGTGTGTGTGTGTGTGTGTGTGTCTCCTCTCTCTCTCTCTCTGTATGTGTGTGTGTGTGTGTGTGTGTGTGTGTGTGTGTATTGTCTGTGAGGATGGGTGGGCCTGTTTCAGTGTCAGCCAGATATACACTCACTGATTACTCATTGTGTTAGCCAATGTTTAAAAATACAGGTATTATGGACTCTTCCTTCAACAATGGAAATATGTAAACAAAGGGAAATGTGTAATAATATTTACATGGAGGTTACTTGGGGGTTTTGGGTAATAGATCTGTAAATCAAATAAGAAAAAAAGGAGAGACTAACGCTGTATTCAGTAAGACATTAGATTCCTCAGAAGTGTTTTAGCTAGCCCCAGAAAGGGAGAACAATTTGGGCAGATATAAAAACTAGGAGGAAGGGTTTTTATATGGAGATACTATGTGAGGCCAGTAAGGATATTTGGAAAATTATGAGTAGTACAAGGACAGCTGGATGCAGGAAAATGTTGAAGAGGAAGACAGAACACAATCCTTTAGAGAGATTATAATTGCCTCTTTTTTATTTAATTTATTATTTTACATGTCGATCCCAGTTGCCTCTCCCTCCTTCCAGCCCTCCCTCCCTTTTACCCTCTCTGCCCTCTCCTATGCACCACAACCACCCTCCCCTTCCATCCCCTCAACCCAATTCCATATGTAGGGCAATGCCATCCAGTTGGGGTCATGTAGATCTGACAGGTCATTTGAAGTAGGGACTAGGGCTTCTCTCCTGTCTCTAGACTAAGGCAGTTATCCCTCCATGGGGGATGTGTCTGCAAGGTCCTTTTGTGCACCAGGGATATATGCTGGTTCCACTGTCTGAGGTCCCTTAGACTGCTCAGTCCTTCTGGCTGAGACTCATATTAATTGCCTCTTAAAAGCATGAGCTACAGCATGGAGATGGCTTACATGTCCTCTGGAGATTCCTGTGTCAGACATGCTATCCAATATGGCAATGCTGAAGGTCCTGGGACTTAGGGTGGGGTACAGGCTGTCTGGTCTTACTTGGAGCACTGCTCTTGCAAATTATTAAGATCACTCCCACAGGACCCTAAGCTAGTTCTTCTAGCTTCCTGTTTGTCCATGTGATCTTTCCCTCTCACAGATATAGTTCTGCCATAGTTAATCTGTCCTGAGGTGATGTGACAGAGGTCCTCACCACAGCTGTCTCATGTCATTGCGGATTTCAGGCTCCAAAACTGTGAGCTGTGAGCTTAAGAAAGGATTTTTCTTTCTTTGTAAGTAATCCAACCTTGGGGATTTTCTTATAGCAACAGAAAAAATACTAGTGCAGTATGTCAAAAGTGTATTATTTTACAAAGTTGCATAGTTTTCATAATTCCCAAACAAAAATAAAAGAATAATTTCTGAGAGGAATGGGAGAGGAATTGCCACAGATTAGCAGGTTGTCATGGGTGGAAACAGACTTTCTATGCACCATCTCTTCCTTGACTGTCACTGGGTGGAGTTTTCTAGACTATTTCTTAGATCTACAGCGTCTTGTTCATATGCTTGTGGCAAATAGTGTGTACTGCATTTTCCTTTTTGTGTGTGTGTCTGAATCTGTCTCAATTTGCCCATTCCCTTCCACCATTCCACCCAACTTAGACTCAGGATTGCCAGAGAAGGTAACTACTGCTTTTTGTGCTATTAATTTTTATAGTGCCAAACTCATTTCATATTGACTGACTCACAGTAGGTGATCAAATAAATCCTTATTGGATTTTGTTGAATGGAATACATAGGAAAAGACAAAGACATAGAAATATTGATGACTTTAGACAGAATGAAAGTAGTTAAGAAATTTCTGTCTTAATGGTCATTATATTCTCAGTGTGATGGGAAGCAAATTCATATATTTGAAAAAGAAAGAATTGCATTGATTTCTCAGAGAAACCAGTAAAAGTTCAGTTGTTAAAGAGGAAAAAAACATTAAAACTCAGATTGTACATTTTTATGTGTTTGGAATCAAGTGATCAAATAATTTAGGATGCTGTAGAATAATCAATTAAAATATCATAGTTTGATGCACAGAAAGGCCAGATATTGAGGAGAGGGATATTCACTGAAATTTGTATAGGACTTTTTCCATAAGGGAAAACAGTGAAGTGGGTTAAAAAAAATCCAAGTCATAAAGTAAAAGAAAAAGTTTGACTTTCAAGACAAAACATATACTAACATAACAGACATCATAGTCCATTATTACATGCTAGCTATAACTTGAAATTAAATTATCAACTGCTTGGAAACTAGCAAATAAATATTGTTAGATATTCTAGGAGCTGGAAGATTCGCTGTTTCTAGACCTAAGAAATGAAGTATCCCAGGATCCACATGCAGAGAATCATCAGGCATTAGACTCAGTCACCTCTAACCAAGGAGTGATGTGAACAGGACTCACAAACACAGGGTAGCCATTACACACACTCACCACTGTCACAGGAAATGATGAAAAGGTTCCCTTGAAGAACAACCATAATCCCAAGTTGTGCTGAAATGAGCATCTTGTTCCACAACTCTTCACTTTCCTCTAAGTCCTGAAATGTTGACCTCTGATTTTCAACCCAGAATCTCCTGCTTTCTGGCTTCTGTGAAGGTGAGACATCAGGAGGGATCTGAAGAGCAGAGACAAAAGAGGTCAGGTCATTTACCTGCTTCCATGTTCTGGCTTCCTGCCAGGTCATGGGTTGCTGGTAGCAGTGCCTTTATGACAAGATTTCCTATAGGCAAAATCTCTTACAGTTCAGCTCTTTCATCCACATCCCTACTGGGCAAGGAGATGGTAATGAATAATATTTAATAATCTCTTTTTCATCAATTGACTATCTTGAATATTCTTGAGAGCTTGTTTGGTGGTTCTAGCAGGGGAGCACAGCTACTCATATATCCTTTACCAAAGACCAGTCATCCTCTATTTGAGGAAGGCTGTCCCCTTTGACCAAGTGCAGCTTTGGGAGGGACACACGTGAAGCAGTGAGAGAGGAAGGGGATACCCGCCTAGCCAGCCAGATCTGCTGAATCAACCCTGGTGATCAATGGGGTGATAGATATCTTACATATTCTTAAAGACATAATTTAAGCATCCTTTCCCACTGCAGAAGGCACAGCAACATTGGGTAGTTTCATACAAACTCAACTGAAATTGATAGTCAGCTTTTTCAAGGTATGTGTATTTACTGGTGACTCTGTTCATTTTGGTTGTGTATTCTGCAACACAAAATGATGTCATTTTGCCAAGATGCTTGCTTCATCTTAAGATGGAAACTACAAATAAAATTGAAACTCATTGAAATTAAAGTTTTGCTTATCTCAATTCTGGTTGAATCAAGCTGATAAAAATGGACATAAGAAAAAGATACATTTCCCATAGGCACTCACAGTGACACCTCTCTCAGAACGTAGAGGCAATTAGCAGTTGTTAGGTAAAAGAGAGACATTTTCTTCAGTGGTGTAATGACTGGTAAGTTGCTGGTGCTTCTTACTATTTTTATATGTATAAAAGAGGTGGGTTACTTATGAAGAGGAAGGCAATCAATATGATTGGGAAGGAAATAAGAATGGACATAGGATTAATATGATTAAAATGTTTGCACAAAAATACCTTAAAGGTATTTGTTGTATATATAATTAATGCATTACAATGGCAACTAAAAAGGAAACATCTCTTGTGAAAGACTGCTTAACAGAAAGGACCAGTGCTCTGAACAACGCCTTGCATAATCAGAATGAGGTACCTGAACATTAGCACCCAACAGGTTTGCCTTGCCTCTGAGACAAGAGAAGAAAGCCCCTATGCTTGTTACCTACTAATGATGCGATTATGAGGCCCTGAGGCACAAGTAGCATTGCCTAGACAGCCAGCCCTTCCCAGTGCCAGCTTTGTTCAAAGGACAAGCAAAAAAAGAGGGACAAGCAAGCCCTTCTGAGGTCACATCACAGTGCCTATAATTTCCAGTGCTGAGAAATAATCAGAAAGTCAAAAAAAAAAAAAAAAGTAAATAAAGCCTGCTTTCCTCATGAATTCTTTCCTATTCACATGAACTCTCTTAGTTTCCCTTGATCTCTAGTTGCTCAGGATGACAATGGCAAAGAAGCCATTAATTAGTTGTTAATAGCAAGTACTTTTTAACCTTTATCACAAATATCAAATATTCAGCAGTTCTGTGTGGAAAACCAGGTCCTCCCGAAATGGAGAGTGCCTCTGTGAGATTTTGCTCAACCTTTTCAGAAGGAGAGAATAGCAATTACATTCTTTATTATAACCATCTTTTGATAAATTTTTCTTTTAATTACAAAGCATAATTATGTGGAATGGATTGGCCAAGATCATCCCTGAGCATTTGTTAGTCTGCTTCTACTTCAACCACACAGGAAGGGTAGGAAATGCATTTCTCACCCAAGGGACTTTAAGAGTGACATTAACAAACCAGGATATTTCAGGACTGAGAGCTAAGTAGCAAGCATAACTGGATGTATGTAAAAGCAAACCCAGAGGAAAATACAGCCGAGCATCCAGGAGAGCACTGCTGCCCACCACAAGGGATTCTGGGAGATCTTCAGATACATCTGATAGAATTAAAGAGTGGAACCAGAAGATGACCAAGGTTCTCAGGTGGATGATGACTGTGGAAGACTCTACAACACATGATTGCTGTACTTGTCAACTCACAGAATCTCTGTTTATCTCTGCAAGACCAGCATTAAGTCAAGCCAGTTATTTTTCCAGAATGGATTGTGGAGGGCTTTATGAAGCTGCATCACTTGATTAGAAGTTATTAGCAGTTAATGGAAGCCATGGGCCATATGGTAGACTGTCCATACTCCAAGGGATGCCCCTGTACCCATGTACATATGGATAGTGCTAATCTGGCACACAATGGGGTATTATTTTTTAAAGTAAAATATGCAGTGAGGAAGAGAAAGAACTAGTGGGGGCCTGAAGAGAATTGAAGGAAGGAAAGGAAAGGTGGTCATGATCATAATACATACATTGTGTGTATATTGTATAGATATGAATACTTTGCTTTGAAATGGATTTTTATTTATTGATACAATTTAAAATCAATTTTGTGATGTGTATATTTCTCCTCTTGTTTAGGTATTGTGTTTATATAGCTAATTTAAAAATGTAATGTATAATTTAGTACAGATTATAGTTACATATAATAGTCAAAACGTAGCTAGATGAGTTAGGTTGTCTAGACATATAGAGGTGTATTTGATATGGATAGGCATTTTTAAACCTTTATAACACACAAAGATGCTGTATTAGATATAATGTTGTTGGTTTATTACTAGCATTTTTTATTGGCTAGTTCTGTCTTAAATATTAACCCATTTCTATTAATCTAAGTATTTCCACATGGTCTTAGCTTACTGGAGAGAGGATTGGGACCTCTGCTCTCTTGGTCCTACATGCTGAATCTCCTCCCTACAGTTTACATGTACTAAATCCTCAAAGAAAAACAAACAACTAAAGAGTAACACCTAATTCAATTGGCTGCTTTTGGCTGGTATAAAAAATACCAAGAGAGAGTTCTTCAAGCACACAGGAAGAATGACACTTAGGCTCAAAAAGCTATTCTTTGCAGGTTCCAGTCCTTCAGTATCAGCAGACTCTGGGGTAGGGTGATCCTGGGGAAGACACGAAACCCACAAAGGTCTGATGCTGGAGGATTAATCCTCAATGTGCCAGTATTAAGAGGTGAAGCCTTTAAGGGGTACCCAGAAGTAATCTGGTTAAGAGGTAATCTCAGCATATTCCATGCCATCATTGCAAAAAATGGTTTCATGTTACCAGAGAGGATTAACTGTTAAAGCAAATCCCACCCCATCTTGCTCCAAAGCTGTCTTTTGAACTTCCTTATTTTGCTATGAGATGACACAGCTATAATGACCTCTCCAGAGATGACCCCTCAATATTGTACTAATTCCAAAACCATGAACATAAGAGGTTCCCATTTTTTAAAAGTTATCTACTCTTGGGTATTCAGTCACAGCAATACAAAAGTAGCTAAGGCAGGTTATCATTCTCTGTCTTGGAAAGTCCCTCCATAGCTTAGACACACTGGAAATTACCTGGAGTTGCCTAATTTCCACTGAACAGCAAGCCAAAGAAGCAGAGATGAGAAAGCACCCAAAGAAAATAAAAAATATTTCATTAAAATTTAAAAATGCACTGCATTTAGGAAATTCCCTTTTCCACTGTAAAGCAGGATATCTTCCCAAAGCCTCAAACTGACATACCTTGATTCTAAAGTAGCACTAGGAACCATTTATACTCAGGACTTCATATTAGGTATTATTGAGTAACATTCCTTGTGTATCTGCCATGTCATTTGTCTAGTCACTAGGTAGAAAATGATGAAGAAATGCAAGCAAAACCTTTGGCCTGAAATTTAAGGTGATTTTTCATTAGGAAGAAGGATCAATGCACTGGGTAAGGCAAGATTCCCATGAGTTGTAGGCTGGCCAGCCAAGTGAGACCCTGTCTCAAAAATTATATTAAAAAAAAAAGCCATACAAACACAAAAATGGGTCATTACAAAAAGGACAATATGTATGTATGTATGTATGTATGTATCAACTTACAGTAGGCAAAATGAAGCAAAGAGAATAATGTAAAGATCACACCTTTGAAATAGGTATTATGATTTTTGTATAGGTGTGGATTTACAAATTGTGGAGGACTAAGTTAGTTGGGAACCTAATGCCCTATAGACAATCACAAAACTAGATAATCTTGTACTGCTCACTGATGCTATATAGGTTCACAGGATTTGCAAGGTGGTACTGAATAGACTGGAATTGGAGAATAGGTGACATTCAAATACAGCTTGGAGTTTCTCTGTACATGTCTTCATAGGGCATCACAGATAGAGAAGCAGAAAGCACATGGGTACCAAGAAAATCAGAGCTAGAAAAACCCAAAGGGTGCTCTGCAATTCTCCAATTACGCTCACAATACAAAAAAAAAAAAAAAATACAAATTTAGAAAAAAAGATCCAGAAAATTCAGCTAAATAGAACAGGAAACAAAAGAAAGAAAAGAATGAAAAAAATGAGAAGGAAAAATTTGAATCAAGGGTTAAATTAAGATTATATGGAGTAAAAGAAGGGGAAAGGCTGTAAAGTAGACAGAGCACAATGCAAAAATTGATCCACCCAAAAGGCTGTAAGGCTGTAATGTGTTAAAATATTTTAAAGGCTATATGACCTTTGAAATATTTAGAACAAATCTCATAAAAGAAAACACACAAGAAGAAACTGAGAAATCTATAACCCTTGTTGGAGAATTGAATGCCATCTCCCTGTAATGGACAAAACAAATAGATAAATAAAAGTAAATAAGAGGGTTAAGGATTAAATAAAACAACAGCATTGCAAAGAGGCTGTCTGAGAAAGCCAACAGAAAATAAACACTCTTTCAAATGCCTATGAAACACTTTGCCATACATGAAAACTATTTTAAAATGACTCAATAAATTACTACCATATTATTTAGCCATAATATATCAAAAATAGAAATTAAATATAAATTAGGCTATCAGAAGGTCTATTTGCTTGGAAAGCTTTAAACTGACTTTTAAATAACCATTGGCTTGGAAAGGGCAATCTAAATAGCAATTGCATTAGAAAAGAACTTGAAAACTGTATTTACAAAACACTTTAAGGAAAATAAACAGCTTCTATACATATCCAAGAGTGAGTATGGAGACACTGATGAGGCTTGTGAAAATTGATATTCCTATATGCTACCACATCTCTTCTCTTGTGCCCTTCAGAAATAAAAACAACATATACAGAGTAATTCAGAGAGCTATAGAGTGATCAGGTTTATTTTAGAAGGGAACATGCTATTCCCATGGACTATTGATGAAAACTTGCATTGGTAAATCTTCTAGGGGAACAATTTGTCAATAACTATAATGACTTTAAATGTTCATCCTATTTGATTGAGCAGTATCACTTCTAGAAAACTAACCCAATCCAATACTCACTCTTATAAATGATACATATTTAAGAATCTCCTTTGTGGAAACAAGTTCTCTGAGAATAAGTAGAAAACCAGGAATTATAAATCAATAGAAAAGTGCTTACACAAATGGTGTTTACTCAGTTAACAAGATATGGTTCAGATTCTGTTTCATTTTATTTTGTTTATTATTTATTTATTTGAAAGAAAATGTTCTGGTGGCATTGTAATTTTAGACTGTTATGAGGTCAAAATACCAGCTTTACAACAATGTCTATGAGTGAGCTTTCACTTTGAAGTGCATCTCTCTATATGTGTGCATATAAACATGAAAGAAAATGAAGATATAACAAACATAATTGTATATATATTAATGGGACAGAATAATACACAGTGAAATGTTAGTGATGTCCTGACACAGGCATCTAATCAGGAATCTGGGAAAGATTTTTCATCTCTTGATTCAAAATTTCTAGTAGTATCTGGATTTTAAACATATTCACATGTTATACCTCAACAAAAGACAAGATCTCCACACTCTATCAAATATAAAATAGTAAAGAAGCATTATTTGAAATTACAGAAAGTTCACCCATATCATTAATTTACATTTTCCTTTATTTTTTATGATTATATGTTTTATTATTTTAAGCAATTTTAAATTTAAACATAGTTGATTCCCTCTCCAAAGTCCATTCAGATCCTCTTCTCCCCCCTACCCATCCAGAACTTTAAGTTCTCTCTCAGAAAACAAACAGGTGAATTTGATAACTGCTACATGGAAACCACATGGTCTGACTGAATGCTAAGCTTTCAATACATGAGCCTATGCTACATTATATAGTTGAACTAAATCGTCCTACTGTTGCCCATACAAAATGCAATAATATCTTGTTAAACTTTGGTAGGTGTAATGTCTCATATCCTTTTCCATTATGTGTATGAACATCATTATAAAATTATCTCTTAAATATAAGTGACAGTTATTAATGACCATGTATGTTATCACCATGAGAGCTGTGGCTGTCTTTAAAAGATCAAGGCTACACCCTCCCTGGGGAGCAAGAGGGGATGGACTGGGATTTGGTGGGGGTGATAGGGGAAAATGGGAGGGTGAGGAAACTGGGATTGACATATAAAACAACTTTGTTTCAAATTTAAATTTAAAAAAAGGGAAAAAATAAAAAAAAAAATCAAGGCTACTCTGTGAGACTTCTCACTCTCATGTGTCTGGAGAAATCTTTGAAACTTTATTTTAACCATACAACTTCATGGCCATTGCTACATTTTCTTTGGTTTCAGCCACTTCCCTCCAGCCACACCAAATATCATATGGCAGCTCAGAAGACTGCCCCTTGGTCATGACAATTACAAATGTTGACATAGTGATCCTATTCTCAGTCACACTAGAGCCACCTGCTTTGATTATCAGTCTAGGAGGAGTATCAGCTCCCTAACTCTCAACAGCCACAACAGATGTCTACAAGCAGTGCTCTCTTTACTTTATTGTCCACAGTTCAGTCCAGGCAACATGCTTCCTACACATTCATCTTATTTTGCAATGTTAGAAGGCAATTAAGCCTTAAAAGAAATTGAGCTATTTCTTGATGGAAGAGTAAGAAGCAGAGAGCACAAAGTGAGGAACTGCTTAGGATGTAAGAGGCTGAAGAGGTGCTAAAGACTGGTGGTAGAGGAAAAGGAAGAGACTAAAGATGAGACACCTCAGAGGGGAAATCTTCACAACAGGGAACATGAGGACCCAGAAGTTATGAGGAATTGGTCATAAGAGCTGGATGGATCTGTGTGTCACTGAGTGACAGAGCAAACACAGATGAGAGACAGTTTAGTTTGATGTGTGTTATAAGAGGAGATATTAGTAATCTATTTCAGATCCAAAGGAAGAGGAGTGCTCAATTATGACTTGTATTCTGGCTTGTCACATCAAGCATCCTGCTAGCAATTTTAGTATTAGAATTGACTAACAAAGCTCATTGTTCTGTATTTATTTCTGTGGAGCTAACAATGAAAACAAAAATATAATTGTACTAGTAACTAATAACATTTTTAAATGAATTAAAGCTATGAATAATTAAAAAATTCAAAATTGGATCTTGTCTAAAACAAGATATGGACATTTTATATGATATTACTATTTCTCTGTTATCATTTATTTCTCCATATTGGCTTGCTACTATGAATAAAAATGTCTTCAGCCACGATTGAGCACCAAATACTAAAATTAGTATTTTATATTTCCTTGGAGATTTGCCCCATCCAATAATCTCACCATGAACATAGCTGACCGGTCATTTGCCTTGCTTTGTGCATTGCTTTCATGTTTATAATTGTATATGTCATATACAGTAGTATAGTCTGTGATCTCTTTTTTATTAAGGTAGTAAGGAATATATCCAATATGCAATTGGTGTTCAATAAATGTTATTGAGCATAATTTATATTTATTTCGATTCATAACATTTAAAGACTTTAACTGTTTGGAAACTCTTTTATACAGCATAAATAAATAATCTGATTTCCTTTATTTCATTTGCTTTTCTCTCCAATAACACCTATTATTCATAGGTTGGCTATCTGTTCTCTGCTATCTTCTCTATTTTCTTCTCTCTATAAGTCCTCAGCCTCTTCTCTCTTCTTTCTGTATCCTTCTTAACGGCAGCAACATTGCTCAGTTTCTATCAACCAAACTTTATGGTTTAATGATTCCATTAATTTGTTTCCTTCCTTGTTTTATACTTTTTTTTTACTTCTTATTAACAAACTGACTCTGACACAAGTGCAAATATGGTATACTACCTGTTGGGGTAAACTTAAGTTCCCAGTATATTGTTCATTACGTTAGAAATCTTGAAGGATAAAAGTACATATACATAAACACATATACACATAAATAAACACACAGATAGGTAAATAGTTTAGATTGCATTCCAGGATGTCAAAACATCTGCAATTTGTAATTTATAGCATCTTTAAGAGGCTGGGCATCCAGTTAAGGAGGTACTATACCTGACTGGCATTAGCTTATTTTGTGTTTGCTTCTCATTAGACAGATAGGAGATGTATAAATAGATGATAGATGATAAAGAGATAAGATAATAGGACAGATTGATAAACATACAGCTAATAGGTAGGTAGATAGATGATAAAAAGAATGTTGCAAGAAGCAAACTTTATGAAGGCTTCTTTCTAAACTCAAGCAAAGTTCAATGACTGACAGTAAGAGTTCACAAAGTGAAAGGAACCATTTATTGTTTCACACAAATACAACCCTACTTTCTTTTCCATGCTCACCTATTGGTTGTCTTCCTTGTATCATTCACAGTTCATGCTGACATTTAAATATCAATGAAGAAAGTTGATATCTTTTATAATGTATACTACTACTTTCTTGTTCTTTGGGCACAGTTAACTTAGAGCGGAGAGAATGTGATTTTTTTTTTTCTGAGGAGAAGCATAACCTATAGAGAATGCTACAAATTTGATAAGAAAGCCTGCATAAGCTTGAACTTCATGTGTTTCAACAATTTAGCAGGAGGTTGCAGTTCGTATATTTTTCTAATTCCAGAAAGAACACTTGTATCCATCAGCAGTTAGTCCTTATTCTTCCCTCACCCCTATTCCTGGAATCACTAACCTATTGCTATTGTCATTTTACATAATAATACCATAGAACATGAAGTGGTTTTTATCTAATGTAGCATTTTAGGTTCATTCATGTAATAAAAATCAATACCCTATTATTTTATGACTCAATAATATAAAAATGTATACATTATACCATATTTCATTTATCCATTTATAAATTTGATAGGTTTGGAAGAGGATTTTTAATCTTAATTGCCTACTGCTTCTATTTATCTTTGAATAAATGGTTGTTTCTATATACTTATGGCCCCATGTACCAAACTCTAAACAAAAAGCATATTTCCCAGCAAAAGAGAATAGGTGGCATCATCTAGGAAATGGCAAGGGGCACCAAGCAGGAAATGAGAGCCAACTATATGCTGACAAGGCTTGTGACCTGTGAGGACCTCACCACTCAAACCTATGGTTTCCATAGTTATAAACAGCATCATACAGTCCTGGGGTTCTCATAAAGTCTGACCTTGAATGGTATAGGTGCAGTGGGTCTGATGTTATAGGCTAATTTGCACATACTTGCTTAAGCTCATGTAAAAAAAGAAACACCACTAATTGCTGCTTTTAAACAAACCAGCTGAGCTTAGCATAGACTCTCAAATATTCCAGCTGCAGATTCCCAGCATAAGACACGGTTGATAGTGCTGGACCAGCTGCCAAATTCCATTCTACATTTAGATCTAAGAAAAAAATTATGAGGGAATATTTAATGACTTATCCATAGACTCAAATATCGTGCTCATAACCAGTACCAAATTAGCTTATATGTAGCTAACTATACATGAGAGGATGTCCCCAGGCTATAATTCATAACAACTTGGCAATGAACTGAGTGTGGCCTAGGACTGATGATACATGTTGAAGGGATAACAAGGATGCCATGATACCAGATGCATCTCATCCTGAACTCCACACCATGTTATAACAGTAACAGAGGCACTAAAGGAAAAATAAACTTGAAAATTTTGAATGTATGGACTGGGAAACAAATGTACCTTGGATAAATCCTAGTGACTGGGAATGCAATTATTTGCAAATCTCTGAATTTACTGTGAAGGCAGCAATCTCTCAAATGCTGCTTTTAGAGAAAGGAGATGCTATAAGAATATGGTAAATGCATAATGCCCAAATCATTTTCTACAAGGAAATTGTTCCCAATTGAGTTTATTACAGGACATAGATGGGCTAAAATTTGATGGAAATATAAGGATTTCGGGAATTAGGGCATTTAAAATATATGAGGAAGTAATCGCAAGCAGCTGGCTGTATTGAAGTTGCCTTGAAATCTCCTCAGGTGGCAGATCCAGTTACCCTTGCAAGCACTGGAAAAGCGATTGGGAACAGGTGATCATCATTAGCCTAAATTAATCTCTTGCTGGGAAATTTCTCCCAACCTAGTTCAAAGATCACAGCTCTCATTCTCTTCTTCATTTCCCTTACAGATTATGGACAAGTAGAATCAACAATTTGCATCCTGCATGGCAGAAGACGATGAGATACTGAAGGCAAAATGGACGCAATTGATTTAAAATACTAATCATCGACATGATCCGTGGTAGGAAAAAGATAGCAATTTAAAATGAGATCATTGCTCTGGGCACAGGAATGAGTTTGTTTTGTAGTTGTGCTCAGAGTCTTTTGAGTCTCCCACAATTAAAAACACATAAAGTGCATGAGAGACTGGAATTGACCTAACACAAACCTCAAACGTCTAGATTCCATCTTGTCATCAAGTATCACTTCAGCTTAAATTATAAAGCATGAGAAATTTGGGAGGATACTGTAATAATAGTCTTTATAATACATAGCATTCATGAAAGGCAATACACTGACAATCTGATTTATTTTAACTCATTTAAGCATCAGGCTAATACCAAGGGTAAAATTATCTTCATTTCACTGATTATGAAAGCAAACACATAGCTTAATGTAAAAATTATAGTGTCTCACATTTCACATCTGTGAGCTAACAGAAAGAATGAAAACCCAGGTGTCCTGAACCAAAAACCAGAGTTATTTTCTTTATGCCATATTTTTTTTTTCTGAAGGATACATTGTATATTTTATTTCATATTTATTCTTATTAGGAGAAATTTTTGTCTTAACTTTTCATTCCTTTGAATGATAAAATGCATTGAGAACTTAGCATTTGAATTGTAACTGTATAAGCAATATTTAACACAAGGAATTCTCCTCAAATTTTGAACACACCTTTTTAATCATCTCATTCGCTGCCCTTGCAGAACTCAAAAACAATCAAACAAAAACAAAGATATCTTGGATTACTCAGCAAACCTGGGAAGTAAAAAGTACAATATGTGCAATTGAGTGAAGCCTAACTTAAAAGCAAAGCATGACCTTAGTAACTGTTTGCTTCCTCTATCACAGGATGTGTGCACAACTCTTAAGAGTCCATTTCAGGGGGTGTTCTATTGAAAAGAGCTGCTCTAGCTGCAAAGATTTGCTTCCCTGTGGGAAACACTCATGACAATCATCAATTCTTGTCTTGTAGAAAGTAGAGACATGCACTTTTAATGTACCAGATAGCTTGTTAAAAACAACAACAATAAAAACAAAACAAAAAATGAACCAAACAAACAAACAAACAAATGAAAAAGCCACATGTGTTGCCTTAGTAAGATCTAGAGCCCAAAAACTGAAGATCACACTTCCAGCATGCTCAGCTTCCTTGGAGGGCTTTCTTCTAGGTCACAGGTTGCTACTTTTTGTTGTGTGTTCATATGATCTAGAGGGCTAACAAGATCTCTGGAGTGATTTTGATAGGGAACCACCCTCCCCAAAATGTTTGTGCCTGGAAGTCTTGGTACATGACTGGTGGTACTACTGAGTATAGCTCGGTTCATGAGAATGCTAACTTCATCAGTGGAGTCATCTCTTGACAAGTTCATCCTGAATGGGTAGTGCTAGATTGCTTTGGGAGGGAGTGGCCTATGAAGGAAGTAAGGCACAGGGAGTGTCTTTGAAGGCTATAACCCATACCCCTCTCTCACTCTTACTCTGAAGTCAGTAGTACCCTTTTTCTCTGCCTTTAAGCAACCAAGAACTGAAACCTCTGATGACACCAACCAAAGGATAAATGTGTGCTTCCTTGTTTCTCTCCTACATTCTTTCACAGACATGAAAAGCTAACTAACACAGGCACCAATCCCATTTTTTTAATGTTTTTTTTTTTTTAATTTTGCGTATCTACATAGGAATATGCATAAAAGTGAAGGTTACCATTGAGGGAAGAAACAAAACATCAGATCTCCTGGAGTTGAAGTAATAGACACACATGCACTGCCTGATGTGGGTGGGGTTAATTGGACTTCATTTGTTCTTAAAGGCTGAGCCATGTCTCCACCCCACAAATCCCATTTCTTAGGAATTCATCTTACAACAGAAAAGTCCTACTCTCTAACACCTTCACACTAAGCGCTACACTTTTAGTTCCCTAACAGTATTTTGAGGGTACAAAGACATTCAGTCTGCCGGTTTGTCATTTTTGTTATTGGTGCCATTGTGGCATTTACGCTTACCAGTCTCATCACTTCAGCCAGAGCCTCTACTCTTGATGTATTTCCCGTCACCTCAGCCTGTTTGATCTTCATGAAGCCACAATTTCAATTCACGAAGTTTATAGGTAGTTTTCATATATTCTTATATAATTAGATTTAAGAATTAACATGAAAGGTTTTCATGTTCTATGCAATAATCCATACAAACTGCACATTTATATCTGGAAACTCGGTGTTCTTTTAAAAATCATATTTTATGTTCTCATAAATTGGTAAGGAATGGGCACAAATTAATATAAAAAGAGAAATGTTTTTCTTCTTACTAGTCTTTGAAAGATGGGAATTTGTGTATTGTGTTTACAAATGGAATATGCAGATTTGTTATGCATCATATCTAACATGGAGAATAAGAAGCTATACGGAAAATGGGGATACTTTCCAGAAAGTCACTAGCGCCAAAACTTCTGTGTGCCTCATCTGGTCTTCCCTGGAGCTATTTCCCCTCCAGAGGAATGGGAAGGACCCTTGTCTTTGGATGGTTAAAGTGAGGGTTCCACCATGCTACAGGAGGAAAATGTGCTCTCACAGCGAAACTTCTTAGGGGAAAAAAGAGTTCTCTCAAGCAGGTTCCCAAATGAATGAGAGCCAGGAAATTGGCCACACCCAGGTTTGGAAGTGCTAATCTGGTGAAGGATGGGGATCCCATAAGTAATGGAGGAAAGATAGGGCTATACAGTTAGAACTTACTTCTGAAGCCAAAGGAGAACTCACCAGGGCAGCTTTATCATCTTGCCGCAATGCATGAAGGTCTTAGAGACAGAAAGGTAAAGACTAAAGGATGTTAGCACTCAAGTATCAGAAGGTTGCAGCCAGGCAGTTCATAACACGGGACTGGATTTCTATGTCCTAGTGTTTACATTAAGACAAAAGAATGAACAGACTTATTGAATATTGTGAATGAAAAAGTAGGAATAATTCATACAGGGTTATGCTAACGAGACTCACGAAGCTATCATCAAAAGGTCAAGAGTGCAGCAGGATAGCCTGAAGTAATACTTTTGGACAGAAGCTAAATTGCTCTTAAGACTTGCCCCTGCTTTGAGAAGAAATATATAAATATATATAAATAGACAAGAAATACATGCACTTAGCAGGTGAGTTGAATGAATATATATATGAGCATTAACAAATAGAAACAGCAGATACAGTTTGCTTTCAGATCATCCAAAAGAGGGGGAGGGTATAAGGAAAGAAAGCAGGAATATTAAACCTGGAGGAGAAATTAAAATGAGACAAATGACTAATATTGATAAAATGGCAGAACTGACAGATACAAAAAAGCTTAGATATCTAATTACACGAATTGTAACATCAAAGGGAAAAGCTAGTGCCTATGGTACGAAGAAGACATGTCCAGTGTTGTTGACTCCACCATCATATGTGAAGCTAAAGACTGGGGGAAAATGTATATATCATCAGAATATATAGACTAGGGAATACTGTATAAGTATGAAAATTTTTAGATCTATGTGGATAAAGTGTGTAGTCACCAGAATCATTACTGAGTAGAAAACTAAACACTTGACAGGATAATGCATACAATGGTACTCCTTTTAATTAGTTTCAATTAGGACTTAAATCCAAAACAACAAAATATTGTGTATACTTTAAGTAGGTAAAGTACACGCCTTAGAGAGAGAGAGAGAGAGAGAGAGAGAGAGAGAGAGAGAGAGAGAGAGAAAGGACAGAATGAGAGAGAAGAAAGAGAGAGAACAGGAAGAATGCAGTACAACTTCAAGATAATAGTTATGTCAAGAAAAAGAAGAAAGGAAAAGAAAACTGATTCTAAAACTCCTTAACTGGATTCCTAATGTTTTACTTCATTGTTATTAATTATTCCATTATTAATTACCTGAATGTGTATTTGAACATGGATATTGGATGTTTTTGTATGTTATTCTCTATATTTTTTCTTCACCAGAGAACATATCTTCTTGATTTGTATGAATCTGAGGTGCTTTCAATAGCATAGACTTCTTGCTCTAAAGTATGAAGAAGGTATTGAAGTGAAGGCAGAAAATAGGATACAAAGAACCAATGCAAAGAAATATAGAGAATGCAGTTTTAAAGCATTGATACACTGTGCATTGTTCTTAATCACATGTGAAGGGATAGAGTCAGGCAATCAGAAGATCTGGAGTTCCTTGGAAAGGAGTAGAATTGAAGACAAAGAGAGAACAGATGGAGTCAGACATATGAATGTGGTTCATTTAAAGAATGAGGATTCCCATCCAATTGTTTCTATTTTCTGTGTAAATCAGAAGCCTGGGCTGTCACTAGGAAGGATAAAAGAATGTGCAGGTCAAGGTGTTTAGTGATTGAAAACAGAAGTTTAGAATGCTGTCTGTGGGGAAAAGAAGAGCAGTTGAGCTAGTGAGTAAGCAAGATGGTGGCATTGTACTAATGAGGGTGGCCTCCTTTACTGTTGCTCCCAACTGACCTGGAGTGCAATCTGTCAAGTTGTCATAGGCGTCCCAAATATAGACATGAAGCCATATAGTTCTATAGTTAGATTCAATTGCTGTTGAGATTATGCCAGAAATCTATGATAATCATGAGGAGTTTAGCATCTTGGAAGCAGACTGGCTATAGTAAAGAAGAATCTGATATGATAGAGACAAGATGAAGAAGAATGTGAGGGGCTAGTTAATGAGAAAAATATTGATGATAAAAATCTCACAATCATTTCATTTAGCTATCACACTTTTAATATCTTCTCTGAACAATTCAAATAATATAGTTGCATATGCATATATATATATATATATATCTGCAAGTCTATATTCAACACATTCAATTGTCATGTGTTAATTTTGCACATACTATAGTTTGTTTATAAATATGTGAAGGACTATCTTTCAATGTTAACAGATATTGTTAACAGATATTATCATGCATTGATTTAGTACATAAACACTACATATTTGGAGGAAACAAAATTATCTACATAACTTATTCATTATTGCATGTAATTGATATTGCTATAAATTATTTGCCATTATGAAAATATAGTTATATAAAGAGATTCAGTACTCTATATGTCTTAATTACTTTCTTCAAGTACACTTTAAAAGAAGAATTAAAGACAATTTTTTTGGTCTACAAATAATATAAAATACAAAATATAAAATCCTTTTAAAAATTCATCTCTCTTCTCTTGCCTCTGTCTCTCTCTCTCTCTCTCTGTGTGTGTGTGTGTGTGTGTGTGTGTGTTGTGTGTGTGTGTATGTGTGTGTGTGTGTGTGTAGGGGCTTGCTCATGCATGCAATATCACACATGTGTAGTTTGGACCACAACTTCAAGTATTCAGTTTTCTCTTATCACCATTTGGGTTCCAGAGACTAAATTTAGGTAGTAAGGCTTGGCCACAAGTATCTCTACCTGCAGAATGATCTCACGGGACACACACACACACACACACACACACACACACACACACACACACACACACACACACCATGTATCAATATAGGTGGTCTTTGAAACCTGCTCCTTGGGACTTTCTGGGAGCCTATTTTACCACAGAATGCATTCTTAGGACCTATTAATTACTTTTTACTATAATATCTCAGGGATAATGACAGGCATGTATCATACATGTATATTGAGCCCTGAACTGATACTTCACTGGGTTCCCTAAATTCTCTATTAAATACCCCGAAGCTAAACACAGAAAATAGTCATCAGTTTAAATTTCTTTCCTTGGTTAAATTCTTTAAGAATGGTACACTATTCTCTTTGCTACTCAATTCTATCATTTTATAGTTATTGTCCCTCCTGCCTGTCAACATTCAGCCAGTTTTCCTGAACACAAAAGCCATTTGTCTAGCGAATATCTGCCCAAGCTGACCATACAACAGGCAGTTTGCAAATTTGAGGAATGAAGTGATACTCAATTACACAAAATGTAGACATTGCTCCCTCTTCAATATTCTTTATGCATGTATTATATCTAACAACTCTTTGAACCTTAAAACACACATGCTGTGGTGGACAGATTAGGTTTCCTGGGAAACAGACTTTGAGATGCACATTTGTGTACAAGTAAGTAGTTCACTGAACAGTTTTCTCGGGACTATCAAATGTAACCAAAAGAGGAAAGTAAGGCAGCCACTGTAGCAAGATATTGAATGGTAATAAGGAGGCCATAACTCAGTGCCCATTCCTGAGATTAGGAAGCTAGGTCTTTACACCTCTCTGTGGAACAATCATTGGACTTACATTACTCCTGGGGAGAAATAATAGCCAAGAGGGACAAAACTCCCTTAGGCCAAGGAAAACGGTGGATAGCCTACCTTGTACAATCTGAGGGAATCACTCTGGAGAGATCTTAAAGAGACAGATCAGCCAAGATAAGTAGTCAAGTTGACTGCATGCCCAATCTAACTTGCCTTGACAAACTTACTCCATTCATCTAGTCATGTTAAAGGATTGCTTAAATATATGTTCTATATATCCAACTCAATAATATCTCCTGAGGGATCATAGAGGACATCTAAAATTCACCTGTTCACCATAGATATGGCAGAATATATATTAAGTATTAGATACTCAATAATACCTTGTTTAATTTATCATAACCCTACCTCTTGATATTAGGAAGCACTTACATCTTGTTTCTAACCTGTAGCCATGACCTTAGCTTAAACATTTGTAATTCATGATAAATAATTCTTACATTTTCTCTGCAGCTCCTACTTTTTTATGTCCTTGATAAAATACCTTGCATTTTACAAGAGGATGGTGAATTGTGTCTTTATGATTAATCAGAGTGAGTACTGAAATGTTAGTGTGGATCCATCTCTGTGTGTTATTTGGGGCTGGCACAGTGGCAGGACAAGACCAGCAGCGGGAGGAAAAACCTTACTCCTTACATATGGTGCCACAAAGTGGCTAATAAGAACTTCCACTTAAAATTTAACAAAAGCTTAAAAATGGTTTTAGAAACAAAAGGACATAGACAAGCAAGCTTTCTTGGTAGCATCATTTTTCTCGGTTGGACTCTGGTTTGCAAGAGACAACCAGATATTTGCATGGCTCCTTTAAGGGAGATTTCCTGACTCAGCATAAGGGGGGGGTGGAGCCGTAAGGCTTTTTAAGAAGCACTGCTAACAATTTAATGGTGAGCTGGCAATGGCAGTGAGTACATCTCTGATCTGGCAACATGCTGCTGGATGGCAGCGTAGACCAAGGCGGTGAGCACAGCTCTCACTGCTGGCGGTAAAGGTACCTACCACCATCTTTGATGAACCACAGCAGAAACAACTATGATTTTCATTTTAGCAATGTTGTTGTTTACCAGATAAAAGACTTGTGGCCAGAAAAAGATAATGATTTACAGTAAAGACAGATTCACATTAAGAAAAAGCGCTAAAGATTTACAGTGTGTTCTAAAATATATGTAAGCTTGGGAGAGTAAAGGAATAAAATGGTTTTAAAAATACAGCGAGGAGCTGGGTGTGGTGGCACATGCCTTTAATCCCAGCACTTGGGAGACAGAGGCAAGCAGATCTCTGTGATTGCAAAGTAAACCTGGAGTGAATTCCAGGACAGATAAAAGTTACACAGAGAAACCCTGTCTCAAAAAATAAAAAAAAAAAAAAAAGTAAAAGAAATAAAGTAATAAAAAAGCCAGTTAAAGATGGAAAGCACACAGAAACTGTGGATACTATAAGCTATTCTGTTGTCTTTAAATTGTTTGACTGCTGAGGAAATAACAACTAATAAAAGTAATGCTGCTGGATTAATTCAATTTATATATTTTAAAAATGCTTTGACTCAAAAATTTAAGTTCAAGGACAAGTTACTGGGGAAAAGAATTTCTATTTTTGTTTCCACAGAAAATGAAAAGCTGTGGATTCCTTCCAGACTAATGTGGTTTGATCAAGCCAGACCCCCTGAAACAGAGTCACAGGTGATCCAACATTCAAAACAGTTGTGACATAGCAGCATTGCAGACTACAGCCAAGATATCTGCGTCTTCTTAGGATCCCCATGACAGCGCCCCCTACCAGCAGGAAGCAGTTTGGAAAGGATGAAGCCCAAATTCCCAAATATTGTTTATAAATGTTTGTTTTCATTTAAATGGACTTGGTTATAAATGGTTAATGACCACAACCAATCTCTTTTTCAAGGTAAAAAGGGAATTATGGTATTGATATGAATACTTTGTTTTGGAATGGATTTTCATTTATTGATAAAATTTCAGGTCAATTTTGTGAATGTATATTTCTCCTTTTGTTTAGATATTGTGTTTATATAGCTCATTTAAAAATGTATAACTAAATACAGATTATAGATCATTACCTATAATAGTCAAAACATAGTTAAGTTACTTAGGATTTCTAGATATACAAAGATGTATTTGAGATAAATAGACATTCTTTAAACCTTTCAAAGACCTACAGAATATGGCATTTAAAATGGTCTAGGGTTTTTCTTGACAGTGAGGCACAACTGCTCCTGGGAACACTACCTGCGTCAGAAAGGAAGATGGACATCGAAGAAACGCGTTATGAAGTTTACTTTCAATATGGCAAAACTAGCCATTTGGACAAGCTACTCCTCTTGTCTGGACTGTTTGACTTTATGCTGTATAAACTGGACATGCAGGACCCACAGGGACGAGACTGCTGATTCAAGATGGACATTGCTACAGGGTTCCTGCTTCAGGAAAGAGTCTGCAAGACAGTCTGCAGGACACAGAGAAAAGTGACTGACAAACTGCCAATACAAGAATACAGTTTAAAGTTTCCTGCTTTGCTGAAGAGTCTGCCAGACACACTATGGCCTATGGGCTGAAGATGGAAGATTAGAAAAGAATTTCAGGTGATGGATCAGGTAGCAAAGTTGTCTCTGTCATTTCTATAGTTTATATAGTGTCCTTCTGTGGTCTTTGATGGAGGTGAAGACAGATAGTTATGGTTATAATTTCCCTTAGTTAGGATTAAAGATAAGTTACATATAGGACTTTAGACTCACAAAGATAGAATAGATGATGGAATATTTTCTTCAATTCTTGCTAAATGTTATTGGACTAAATATTGTTAACTGTGATTCTTATTTGATAACTGTTGTATGATATATTTTGCTATGTTAAGGTTAAAACCCTTTAGACAGAGAATAGGAGATGGTGGGAGATGTCATTCTGGAAATATGTTTCTCACACTGGTTAATGAATAAAGCACCGTTGGCCAATAGGAAAGCAAAATAGGTGGGACTAGGAGACAAGGAGGGTTCAAGGAAATAGTAAGGAGGAGTGAGCATGGGGAGACCGAACAGAACTGCTGGCCCCCGCTCTCTGGTAAGATAAAACCACGTGGAAATACTTAGATGAATAGAAATGGATTAATAATTAAGACACCGCTAGCTGATAAGAAACTAGTACCTGGCCAACAGCATTATATTAAATACAGGGTCTCTCTCTGTGTGTTATTTGGGGCTGGCATGGCGGCAGGACAAGACCAGCGGTGGGAGGAAAAACCTTACTCTTTACAGATCCATGTATTAAATATGAACTTTATCTTTTGAATGCACTGCATATTTATAGGACTTAAAATTACAATCTGATGCCAAGCGTTGTGTCTTCTCAAACCTCTCTCTTTAACACTCAAGCTTAGACATGTGGTTTTTCTAGGTGAATAGTTCATAAGCCTAATGTGAAATCTCTGGATAAAACATGAGAGGCTAGGCAAAACAACAGCAACAGCATCAGAGGCACTAATCTAAAAAAGACTCTGGCCCAACTCTGATCAAGAAGTATTGTTTAGATATCAACCCTACTTCTCTCTCTCTCTGAAATTACTTTTGCAATAAAATCCCAGTTACCTATCATCTCTTCTCTCCAATGGCCAAGAGATACTCCTGCTCCAGTTACCATTCAGTAGAAAACAGGCTATTCCAGAACACAGAAAGAGAGGCCCATCCCTCTATCCTACTCATGAAGTCATGCAGGTCAGGGTGCATATGAAACCCAATGGATACTTTGAGAGTGCAGATAATACCATCCATTTACTCATAACTCAATGCCCACAAGCTTGGGCAAATTTGCATGTGAACTTTCCATTTTCTGTTGGATCAAACCCACAAGAGCAACCTCATTTTCTCTCTCTTCTTCTCTTTTTGTCTTTCACTTATTTGATTTCCCTCTCACCCCTTTCTTTTCTCTTTAAATGCTCTTCTACTGCTGCCAGTTAAGAAGTAGCTGCCATGACCACTGTTATCTATCCACAACTTCACTGTAAGAAAACCTACCTCTCTTTGTGATGATCCTTCTCCTATAGTAATTAAGTTCAGAGAGTCCATGTCTTGCCAAAGGTCACATTTCTAATAAGTGAAAGAACTGAAAATATGGAAATTTTCTGAGGTTTTGTTGTTGTTGTTGTTGTTGTTCGTTTGTTTTGTTTTGGCCCATCTTGTCTGTCAAGAATGGATGGGAACTTTCTCATCTTTGGAATACAAATAAGTAAAGCCCTGTTACCAGTCTTCTCAGTATTACAGACCCTCCCTTAGATCTACCCATTACATCAGAGCAGAGCCACCTGAGCTACTTTCTCGTCCAAACAAAACACATTGTCAAGTGCCAGGCTGGAATTGCTCCTCACCCAGGTTTCATTATGGATATCTGAACTAACAAAACTGACTTCTTGTAAGAGTCCCAAATGCATGGCTTGCCAGTCCATAAGTATCTGTGAAATGGGATGACTAAACAAAAAAAATCAACATGAGATGGAATGAAATATATTTTTAGAACTATATACTACATTAATTTGGTGTAGACAGTAACATATTCCTCAGACCTTCTTACACAATGTAGTGACATACCACTGTGTTATTAATGCATCGGAAAAATTTATTTATTCTATTCCATTAGTGTATTTTAACAAACATTGCTTTGGGACAGTGTGCCTGCCAATTTATGTTTATGAGTCTGTCAGCATAATTTACATGCAGACAAAAATATGATACAATATTGCCAATGCAGAATCGCCTTGTCAAATGATATTGTCATGAAAAAATGAAACACTACCCCAGCTGAGGAACTAAGCATATTCATCACTGTTGGCTGCACAGAATTTGAGGTGACATGCTGAAATACATTTAATGCCTTTTTTTCATGCATCAAATGAATAAAAAGTGAATGAATGAGCTACTTCTGACTGCCATATACTATGCAAAAGCAAATAGATTTCTTGTCTCTCTGAAAAAAAATACATGGGTTCCCAAAATAGCTGACAGAATTATATTTATTATTCATTTGGAAAACCAAATATGCGACAAAAGTCACAAATGATCCTAAGCCTTCCGTTGCATAGGTTGAAGCTGCCTTGGGAAGGAAGGCTGGCATTCCTATTTATCTAGAATGAAGAGCTGGGACAGTATGGAATCCACAGTTACTTGGAGTAAGACATTATAGCAAGTGATAGAGGATACATTAATGAGACTGCTTGCTTTGAATGGTGAATAATTAGAAGTGTGTGCTTGCCTGTTCTCCATTGACAATATCAGTCTTTGGGGCTCGTTTTTGGAACCAAATTCTACTCATATACCTACTGAAGCATTTCAGTCACAGGGTTTTTCTGAGTCTCCTGTGCTGACATGCTGTGAGTTTAGGGGCTTTTACTGGCCAGAGATCACCCAGTTTGTTCCCAGAAAGATCAATTGACATGGACATAGGGTTTTGCTGGTACTGAAGCAATCACTCTCCCAGCATGCCTTTCAGACAGTGATGAAAGGCTGTGCTTTCTGTCCGTCTGGACCACATCATCACAGCTGAAGCAAGCCTACCTACAACCTGCCTGCCATGGGCCTAAATGGGAAGCCTCCATCAAATCCCTCCTCTCAGACTTCAGGGACAGCCAGAGGGATTGGAGGGGAGATGGAGACACATGCACACACATGTGCATGTGCACACATGCATGCACCTGTACATGCACCCGCGTGCGCGCGCACACACACACACACACACACACACACACACACACAGCAAAAAAAAAAAAAAAAAAAAGAAAAGAAAAGAAAGAAAGAAAAAACAAAAGCAAAAAAAGACCCACTAAATAAACAAGAGCAAAGCTCATGTGAACTTATGGGGACTGAAGCAGCATGCATAGGGACTGCACCAGGTCCTCTGTGTACATATAATGGCTTTCAGGTAAACGTTTTTTACAAGATTCCTGAGTGTACAAGCAAATGGATTTATAATTCTTTTGTCTTCTCTTGGGATCGGTGCCTTCTATTGGTTTGTCTTATCCAACTGGGATGCCATAGCACTCAGGGTTTTTTTCTTATTTACAAAAATCAGTCATTATTCTCTATAACACAATGTCCTTCCCAATCTTCCTTTGTCATGTGTCATTTTAAAAGTGAAAGTATAGGATAGCTCAGTGTCTTCTGTTGACTTTTGATTGCAGGTTGTAAACACAGGGTGTTTTGATTGGTTCTTAAAGGCAGAAGAATTTTTCTCCTCCTCTGGCAAATGTGAGCTCTGAACCCCTGTATTCTGCTAGCAGAAAGTTCCAGTAGAACACACTTCTCTTATTATCTGGATCCCAATGAATAGAGGATCTGCTGTGAGCACAGGGTGGCTAGTTCCACTATACCAGGCAGGCCTGAGGCACTGCCTACCATGTGCTGCAAGGAAGTCTCTCGGATTCTGAGTTCCTCCATCTATACAACAGGGGTCTGCCTCACAGCTCTGTTGCAATGATTGAATCTGGAGTCACTGAATTCTGTGAAATGGCTGCTGTTTGGCTGTTTCTGACACAGTAAAAAGGCTGTATTATACAGTTCACTTAAAACAATCCATTTTATAAAATAAATCCTTCTTGGATATTGACTGGACTTCTTACAACTTGTTAAAGCTGAACAAGCTATGTAAAAGCAAAGTAATGCATTTCAATTTTAAGGTTATTGCAACTGTTCCTGCTCTCACTACAGTATCTAACTGCTATATTCTCTCAATGACATTAGGAAGGGAACCTATTAAGTGAAGAATTCCAAATTTCTCACTACAATCAATTCATGGAATGTGATGCAACATCAAATAGTCTATCTTAAATTATACCTTACGTTCTGGATATTGTCATTGTCTTTTTTTATACCCTCATTGGCTCTCTTGACACTAACAGTAATTGGCTTTTGCAATTTACTCTAGTATGCCAGCAACTGTTCTAGTTAATGACTGGGCAAAATGATGGAAGGACTGTGTGTGTGAACTAAGCACACCATGAGAGGGGAATGGGGAGACATGGCTTTTGGTTTACAAACTAGAGTATTCATCAGTGAAGGGGAAAGAAACAAATAGGGACTGAAGATAAAATGTAGTAAGAGAAGGATATGTGAGGATGGGGAATAGATAGGAGAAGAATGGAAGCATAATAGAAATATATTGCTGGAGGGAATCATGATAATACATTACCAAAAAGGGTGTGTACCTGTCTTTAAAGAGAAACATTTTGCATTCAGACAAATGTGTGAAATATGTGACACTTTTTCTTTGGCCAAAAGCTTTCTTCTTGACCCCTCCTGGTGATCATATGTCCCTGGAAACTGGGAATGAATGTCTCTTGCTATTTTGATCTTTGCAATGGAAATCACCAATGTAATATTCATCAAACTGTTAAATGCATTTTAAAGAGATTATTCTAAAAATTACATTGGCAGCAACCTGAATCTGAACAGAAAAGGAAAAATCTGGGGTAAAACAAACAGAATTTTAAACAAATAAAACATTTCTTTCTTGGTCCATTCAGGCATGAAACAGTACATATATATTTTATCTTACTAAATTTTCAGGGATGATATGTGCATTTGTCAAAATCGCTATTGAACTTGACAAGTCATTGAGTATAGACAATTTTATCTCAAAGTGAAAATGGTCTTTGATGATGTATTCCAAACATAGTTATACCTAAATCAGAAAACTTACAGTGTCCCAGAGGACTGAAATATAGTCATATATAAATGAAGTCTGAAATATAGTCATATATAAGTGATGTTGGCAGAGTTTCAGGGATAAGAGACTAACCAAAGATCCAGATGAACTACTGAAAATAAGATAAAATTTTTTAAGTCAATACAATGATATCAAGACAGAAGAGATGTTCCGGAGTGGAAGAATCTTCCCACAGCATCCCATGTATCAGTTCATGTGCTGAGGTTTGGACTTCTGATATCATGCATAATTGTGACTTTAGGATGTAACACAGAAGGTGACATAATGGGTCAGACGAATGTTTGATAACTCTCCACTACTATTATCTTTTAGTGATAGAACTGTGTGTTCCTGAAAAGTACACCATTGGTGAGGCAACGAGTTTTACATAAACCAACAGTGTTAGCCCATAAACCAACAGTGGTTTATAAAGAGAAGTATTCTCACATCAAATCCATGTGATAGACTTGCTCTAAAAATAACTTTATATAAGTTCATTAGAATATATTCGATTTATAGCATGCATATGAATGCCAAAAGTGTGCCCAAAATGTGGCTTTAGCTCCTGAATGATTAAAGTTTTCAGAACTAGAGTTTAGATGAAGGCATAAGTGGCTGTTGGCCAAGTCTCCAGATTGTGCAACACTAAAATGGATGGAGCCATGTCTGATGAGAGAGCCTGGATGGAAAGAGGTATGGGGCTGAAACTAACAAGGATAAAAGAAAGCAGCCTAAAAGCAAAATTCTCCATTTTGGGCAAAAACATCAGAACAAACATAGGGAGTATGGGAACACATCTCACTACAGTTTATATAAAAATAACCCCTTTTCTTAATAATGTAAAGGTTTTATGCTATTACTGTTTTATACAGAGTCTATATTGTGTTCACATAGCCATTCTCTTTATGATTTAAACAATATAGCTCAATATGAGTCAACATTCTGAAAATCTAGTTTAGGATAAAAGTAAAACAATGTCATCAATGAAAGGAAGTGAGATGACTTCATACTCCCCAGAAGAGAAAGACACAAAGACAGTCAATCCCTCTTACTTCACTATTGATTTTGGTATGGGAGGTAAAATATAATGTTTTATTATATTTTATAATGTGAAGGTAAAATGTATTTCCTTCCTATTTTATAGAATGGCCTCCTCATTTCTAAACTGCTATCCCTTTTGTTAATACATCTGGGAACTTCTAAATGCTTTTTATAACAATCATTCATGCACTATTTTTCATCAGTAGTTAGTCTTATACATAAACTAATGAAAATCTGTCTTGCTTTTGTTTCAAATGGGCTGTCTTTCATTTTTATGTCAAAATATCTACATTTGTGAGAGTCTGTGTCTTTTAATTCCTTTGGTATTCATCAGAAGGCTTAATTTTCCAAGGGTTTATGTATAGCAGTAAGGGGTGTAGGTTGCATAGGGGTTATGCATTTGTGTGTACATGCATATCTGTGATTAAAATAATTATTGGCTCGACAATGAAAACTTCTACATATTTATAAATATTTTTCTAATACTCTTCATATTCAATATGTAACACAATAAAGATGGGTAAAGCCACATTTTTTTTTCTGTAAAATCCCATATGTTTTAATTCATTATTTTCTAAACAGCTTCTGTTACAGAGCAAAAATGGAAGCTTACTTGGGGTTGATTTCCTATTAAGAGAATGTATTTCTAACTTTGTTTTATCCTTTGATGAATGTTTATGCACTAGAGCTTCTATTTGCAATCATTACAATTCAAAATTATAACTTACATTATGAAATATATTTTCTGAAAAATGGATATTAATCTGTCTACTTCCTTTCTGGTACACATGTTGCTTTTAACCAGATTTACTGTATGATCCTATTCTCTACTCTCCGTATTTTTTTTAATCATTCTGAGTTTTATTCTTTCTAATTGCTCTACATTTTAGAAGCCCTCATACCAGTTTTTAACATTCAAGATTAAGTTGTTTTATCATCACACTTACAATGGCCTTTACTCCCTCTACCCATCTACCTGGTCCCTTTTTCTATAGATACTATTGTTCTTCATCTCCTTGTAGCTTCCATTCGCTGTTTTATAAAGCATATGCTCCAACCCTAAAGAGAATGTCAAGCAATAGTTCAAAATTACCTCTCAGAACTTTGAATGTAATAGTTTCAGTTATTCTACTAGTTTTCCCTTCATCCTTACTGACTCTCCATTTCTTCTGCCCTCATTCTTAAGTTAGTCAATACCAACCCATAACCATTACTTCTGGTCAGTAGAAAACATGGTATATTTTTACCTAATCTCAATCAAGGGAATTAGAACCATGCTTGCAGCTGTATCTAATGAAATGCATTAAAATAGTAACTTTCAAGTCAGTCCTAGTACTGTCTCCCTATATTCGCTTTTATTAGCATGTGCTAGTGTCATCTAGCAGTAAATGCTTGTGAGCAAATTCACTTCTTCCCTTTGCTGCCAACGTGTTTTAGAAGGCAATGTTACCTCTGATTTGTACCATGCAGTTTCTGGAAAGTTTTTAATGCATCTGTCTTTTACCCAAAAAGACTCATCACAAATGCAAGTGAGCACAAGAGATCTAGACAAAAATTATTCAAGGGCTTGTTACTGCTCTAAGGATAAAACAGTCTTTCAGTTCCCATTAACAACATGATTCTCCACACCTTGGCTTAAGTCATGAGGTTCATATGTAGCTCATCTACATATGTTTGTTCATCGGGTTGTTAAAGAAGGTATTTCTTTGTGCCACATCTTTCTGCTGTTACCTGCTACCATAAACTATTATTTTACTCTCAATTTCATCTGCATATCTAGATGTTTTGTGACAACATAAATCTTTCTGTTTTAATCAACATTTGCTGAAGTTACAACTCCCTGGGTCCTTGTCTCAGATCTACAATTTGGAAAAACAGGGTAAAATGAACAACTTAATTCAATCTTGCATTTCAACTATCCTCCCCATACTCTACAAAAAGAGTAGCAGTTGTCTGAAAAGGGACAGTTTCCAGTGCGTTCCAGAAACAATTCTTCAATCATGCTCAAAATAGCTCATATCAGAAGACCCATTTCCACTCAAAACGCCATTCCACTAGGCAACCCCTAGCCCCCAATCAATTTTAGATCAAGTTGAACTCATATAAAATAGTCATTTCCCTGATATTGGTAAGATAGCCTCTTCAATTCTCTATATCTTGTGCCCCTATTTTATTTGATTCTTAATAATTAATGCAATTCATTTGATTCCTTCTGTGATTTCTCCAAAAAATCACTAGGCACTCCACTTTTTTTATTTACACTATATTCAACTGCATTGTACTCTGAAAGTCAGATAAAAATAAGAAAAATAATAACAATGAAAATTGAACTGATTTGGAGCTCTTAGTATAGCTAGGGGTATAGCTCAGTGTTAGTGTTTTTCTAGTATGCAGAATGTCACCAGTTCCCTCCACAGTGCCACACACACACACACACACACACACATACACACACACACACAGAGAGAGAGAGAGAGAGAGAGAGAGAGGGAGAGAGAGAGAGAGACGCGCTTACAGACATCACAGAGAGAGACAGAGAGAGACACAGAAACTGCTAACATGCATACAGAGAGAGAAAGAGAGAAAGAGACAGAAAGAGAAGCATGCGCTTACACACACACACACATACACACACACACAGAGGGAGAGGAAGAGAGAGAGAAAGAGAGAGAGAGAGAACATGTACTTACAGACATACACACAGAGAGACAGAGAGAGAAACGTGCTTATATGCATACACAGAGAGAGACAGAAAGAGAAACATGTGCTTACACACACACACACACACACACACACACACACACACACTAATATTCTCAGTTCTGTTGTACTAAATCTGATGCTATAACATGACCCAAGAGAAATCTTTATCCAGCATACTCAAATCAGCCTCCATAGCTGAAGATTCACTCATGGATGTTTTCGCCACCTACACATGAAAGGACAAGATGGAGAAGTTGCTGTGATTCATCCACATTTTTCCTTCAAGGCCCTAAGGGCTTTAGAGGACAGAGAGAGAGAGAGAGAGAGAGAGAGAGAGAGAGAGAGAGAATGTATTTAACACTAGAGAGTTCCAGAAAGGAACTGAAGCCTGAGTATTACAGAAGTCCTCCCACAAATAGCCAGCAATGATTATACTCAGCAGAAGCAAGAATGCACACGGGATAGAAATCTGTTGCTCAGAAACACATCTCCCTGTCGTTATCTCTTGCTCATCCTATCAAACTTATTTCATCTATGACCTGCACCTATCAGTAATGAGTGTGTACCTCAGGATTAAAACTGAAGTAGAACATTCTAAAAAAAGTGTGGCCTTTCAGACTTGACCAGTTCCAAGGAAGCCTAAATCTAAGCCATGGTAATACCTGGACAGCAGTAATGACCTGGTAGAAATGAAATACAGACCCAAGCAAAAAGGTGGGTCATGCCCATACAGCCCCCATTGTGGAAAGTAGGAGTCCCAGGCATGATCCAACTTTTTCATTTTAATCTGATCCTTAGGAGAAACACCATATTGAGATTATGACAAGACATACACACCCCCTCCAGTGCCTGGAACAAAAATTAGCACTTTTCCTTTCATCTTTCATCTATTTTTTTTCTCATTTTTACTTATTTCATGTTACTTTGGGCAGCGCAGAAAGATTGTTCCATCCAAAGAGATGTGAAATATTCCAGACATATTGTGCCAGGGGTGTGTGTAGCACAAATCAACTTGCCCTGAGCTTCACTGACACAGCCAGGGTTTTAGTGTTCCCATTTATACAGATCTGTAATACATCTTCATAGTGTTGGCTTAATCAGAAATGACAAGGGTGGGAGATGCAATAAAGACAGGGGCACATTAATCCACTTTGTATGAAAATGTGGAAAGGTAATCCAATTTTGAATTGCTTGCTCTTAAAAAATATATAAAAGTTTGTAAGATTTCTGCATCTTAGTTGGGGAAACAGCAGTCAGTCTGAGAGAGCCATATTTCAAGCAGAGGGCTCTCAGCTTCTTGAGTTTGTGCACACAAGTAGTGACCTAAGCTAAGAAATGAAGCCAGGACCTTGTGGGGGTCACATTGTGGCTTCTAGTAGCTTCTTAGTCAGACAAATATTCCAGATGCATGAAGGTGTATTCATCCCTTGGGGGCCTTAGAGAAGGATTCTACTACTGGGGATACTGTTGTGTCTCCCCATTTGAGTGTGAAGGCCAATCCATATGAGAAGCAGTTCTGACTGCTCCCCAAAGAGAGGCTAGTGTTCATTCTGTGAAAACTACAGAGAAGAGATGTAAGCTCATGCTTGCAGCAAGGAAGCACTGATGAGGGAGAGGATGGTGATGACAATGTTGTTTTGGTTTTAGGCAATAAATGCCTTCATCCCAGGCATTGTGTGTATTTGTTCTAGTGGGCAAGCTGTGTGGATACAGCTGTGTCTTCAATGCTAAAGAAACACGAGGGGAACACGGCTATGGAATTTATGTCCACAGGATCTTAATCTCTCCTATTGACTCTCTAACATGGCAGTTGGTTTAACTCCTAAGAGCCTCAGTTTCCCTGCCAGTGAAACAGAAATTGGGCTGTTTACTTCATGGGGTTCTAAGAAATGTAAGCTCCAGCCATTTCCTTCCAAGATACTTACATAAGAGAAATGAAACAAGATAATACAAAATTGCTCAAAAGTATGTTCATGATAGATAAAAACTGTCCCAAATTGGTCTATATTAAAAGGGGTGTGTCCAACAGTCTCTCATCAGTGTTATAAAGCCAAGATTAGACTTGAGCAAACCCTTACTATGAGAACACTTGCATGTGTCCTGAATGTAGACTTACATTGCTTCCAACATAGAATATTTCTACTGAAGTCATTGTTCTTAGTCACTGTATGGCATTCCCAAGTATGGTTGTTCAAGCAAGATTTCACTTGAAAAAATATTAACCATGGGAACAGGTCCATCCCTATGAAGTTCTTAGGAATAATACTGTCCATCACCTTGAAGTAGCTGGCTTGAAGAAATTGCAAACTGACTTCTTTTAACAACTTCCCATCCTGGTAAAATATACAGAACAGGAGAGGGAAACATAAATCTCAGCTAACCAGAAAACTCCCTGTTAGCAGAAGGTGTTACACAGTGAAAGAAAAGATTATCATTGGTGTTACCTAGCAAGGAATGCTGCATGCTATGATACAGACTTTATAGCCAAGATATACCCAAGAGTGCAATAGTGACATGATGCTTATGAGGTTAACCAACTGCTTTCTGTTTCAATATGCGGCCAGTTCGACAAAATGTGTTTCATGTGTTATACTGTAAACCTTGTTAAAAGTTCATGACCAAGGAAATCATGCGCCCCAGTGGGGTCATTTGGTGTCAAACTGCCAACTGCCTTCTAAGTATTGTTTATAAATTATTGTTTATAGATGTTTATTCTCTCACTTTACATCAGAGGAGATTCTTTTTCAGAGATTAATAATTGGTCAAAGTAAAAGTGACCACCAGTGTTCAGTTGTGGATGAATCATCTATATTAACCTAGCCCCATCCAAGGCTCCAGGACCATCATAGAAGAGTGACAGAAAGAATATAGAAGCTAGAAGATACGAAGGAGAGCTATGAAATGCTGACATCTTAATAGGACATGGCTGTTATACATATCAATCAACTCATAGCAACTATCATTTCCTACACAGGACCTGCACAATGTAAAGTCGGCCAAAATTCTAATGATCATAGGAAGGGGCCTCCAAAACTCCACCCTTGGCTGAAGAGCTACTGACAGTTGATGGTTGCTGAGAATAGAAGAGAGAGTTACTCTCTCCATGGGACATAACTCCTATAGGTTGCCCATGTCTCAGAAGATTGATCCACACCTCTTTCTGAATGACCAGCACTAGCTGGAACCAGGAAGCTATCAAAAAGCAATAAAAAAAAAAAAAAAAAAAAAAAAAAAAAAAAAGGAGGACATGAAGGAAGTAGGAGGGAGTGCAGATAGATAGCACTAAGGAGTTGGAGGGAGGGAGCACAATAATCAAAATATCATGTTGCATAAATTAAATAAAAAATGCTTTGACTCCAAAATTTTCAAGGACAAGTTACTGGGGAAAAGGATTTCTATTTTTGTTTCCACAGAAAATGAAAAGCTGTGGATTCCTTCCAGACTAATGTGGTTTGATCAAGCCAGACCGCCTGAAACAGAGTCACAGGTGATCCTACATTCAAAACAGCTGGAATAAGCAGCCTTACAGACTACAGCCAGGATTTCTGCATCTTCTTAGAATTCCCCCACGACAGCGCCCCTTACCAGCAGGAAGTAGTTTGGAAAGAACGACACCCAAATTCCCAAATATTGTCTACAAATGTTTGTTTTCATTTAAATGGACTTGGTTATATAAAATAAATAAAAAAAAATATCATGTTGCACTATACAGCTCTACCTCTGGTCAAGACGGTTTCAACTCTACCTCTGAGATTTATATATATATATATATATATATATATATATATATATATATATAATTTATTGTCCTTGGTAAATTATTTTGGGAAGTATTAGCCATTCATACAGCTATGCTTCTGAGTATTACAGATTATCATTACCCATGTTTCTCATACCTATGTAACATAGATGTTTGATATTCAAACACCTCATAGACCTGCAGAACATGGCATTTAAATGTTTTAATGTTAATACTCCATTGATATGAGAAACAATTGCTCCTGACAGCACCAAGCTATTCCTGAGAAAATGTTGACACTGATGTCACTTCTTCTGAAGTCCATTCTCTCCTCAGCTAATGGCCTATTGGCCAAAGAACAGCCCCCACCTCAACCTCTGACTTTGGACATGCTCATCCACTATGCTTGCAGAGACAAACACAGAAGACTGCTGAACCTTGCCAAGTCAGGGTAAGACAGCCTTTCTACCTCCCTGCTTCTTTTTGGTGAGTCAGATACTCTAAGCCTCAGCCAAAGCTGGTGACCCCAACATTGCTGTGAGACTTTGGGTGACTGTCCATGTAGCCTACTGTTTCTGTCTTCCCTGCATCTTGTGGAAGCTGCTCACCTGCACTTCCTACCTACCCTAATATTGTTATCTTCCTTCTCAGGTCTTCGATGAGGTTGAAGATTAGACTGTTACAAGTATTGTTCTCTATCTTCCTAGATAGATATATTAGGTACAAGACTTAACCTTCCAGCTTAGGACAACTCCATAATAATATGTTATGCCTTCACCCTAGAATTGGATATGTAGTTCTTGCCATTTACTCTTGTTAACTCACTGGCAAAGGACCTTAAGTGTGTATGTTCTTATTTTTCCTTCTCCTAGAGCATATTTGATATTTACTGTCCTTGTACATAGTTATGTATCATACCTAAATCTTTTCTTTAAACTGAAAGAATTGTAGTGAGATATCCACCCTACCTACACCTGTTGTAGCAACCATGACCACTGGGAGTGGGGACATGTGTGGGCATGACCAGTGGAGTCTAGGTCTGGGTCCCAACCAGGATGTTCTCTCTTACTTCATGGTTGGAGACGAGGGAAGATCGGAGGACATCCTTGGAGCAGGAACCCAAGGAGGTCATCTGTTTCTTGTGTAAGTGAATTCTCTCCTAATAAACCTCAATTAGCCTGTATTTTGTCCCAGAATCTTATTACCTGCTTTATCAATGTCTAAAACTTTCACAACTTTTCTACAAAATGACATATCATTGGGATTCTGATGGAAACTGCATTGAATCTCAGGTTGCTATTGTTCACAGTGCTGTCTTCTCATCCATTAACATGGATGCTTTCATATTTATCTGTGGCATCGTTAATGTCTTTAAGCAATGTTTATCTCCTTAGTTAATGCCTAAATATTTTATTCTTTTTGATGCTATTGTAAGATAATTTCCTTTGGGGGATTCCCATTGTGAATCACAACATGCAGCTGATTCCTTTGTGCTGATTTTATAGCTTGCTACTTAGCTGAATTCATTGATTAGCTCTAACAATTTCATGAACTCTAGTTTCCCACATCTGAATTCATATGATGTACAAACAGGGATAATTTTACTATTCCCTTTCCAATCTCAGTAGACTTTTTTCTTTTTACTGACTAATGGTTCAGCCTAGAATTTCCAGTGTTCTCTTGAATATAGGTGATGAAAACAAAGGCCAAAGAGATAGCACCATAGGCAGAAGATCCTAGTGTTCTTGTAAAGGACTTGAATTTGGTCCCACACACCTGCCTGTAACTCCAGTTCCAGCAGATATGATGTCTTCTTCTGTCCTGCACAGGCTCCTGCATGAATGGGGTGCACATAAAACTTGCAGAGGCATATAAGAATAAACAGGTGGTGATAACAGGTGGCTTCATTCCAAATATTAAAAGGCAATACTTCAATGCCTTGTCATTGAATGATTTTAGTGCTGGTCTTCATATGCATGGCTTTAATACTGAAGTGGACTCCTCCCATATCTAGTTTGTTAAAGGCTATCATAAAAGAAAATTTGATGTTGCCAGGAGTATTTCTGCATGTGGAATTTTTCCTTAATTCTGGATAATATGGTATATTTAATTTATAATTTTCATATAGTAAATCAATGGTGGGCTCTAGGAATAAACACAATTGACCATGGTGTATGAGTTTATAATATGCTGCAGAATTCTATTTGACAGAATTTTGCTGATTTTTATCAGTGTTTAGAGGAGACATTAAAATGTAAATTTATTGATTTATGTCTTTCATAGTATGTTTGTTGGATTTCAGAGTGATGACCCTGTAGAAGTTGTAGAATGAGTTTCCTCATAGTGTTTGAGGAAATTTTGAAAAGGTTTATGTTATTTATCCTTTAAATGTTTAGTGAGTAGCTCAGTGACACTAGCAGGTCCAAGAATTTTATGTCAGGAGGTTTGGTGACTGATTTAAGCTACTTATTCATTATAGGATTTTTCAGTTCCTCTGTTTCCAGTGACTTAGTCTTAGTAGGTTTTATACTTCTTGCAAATTGTACATTTCTCTTGGTACCTAATTTATGACTATACAATACCTCATAATTATTTTTAGCTCTATATAATTGGTAGGAATGTCCCCATTTTCACTTTAGGCTTCATTATAGACTTAGTTTATCACATTTAAAATTTTATCAATTTCCTTGAAATTTTCAAAGAACTTTTGGTTCTATTGATTGTCTTGAAATCTTTTCCCTTCACCATTTTTTCTTATCCCTAATCCTTATTAGTTCCTCCCTCTGCTGACTTTGGATTTAGTTTGGTCTATTTCTACATTCTTAAGTTGTAAAGTCATGTTCTTCATTTGATAACTTTCTTCTAGTGGGATGCTCTAAATATGTCTGTTAGATAAAGTGGTCATATTGTGTCAAGTTCTCTGTTTCTAATTTATTTTTCTGTAGTTGCTTCATCTATTATTGAAGGGAAGGTACTGGAATTTATCACTAATTTTCTTCATTTATGCCTTCAGTTCAGTTATTTTCTTATTATATCTTAATGATCTGTTGTTCTTTATGTAAATGTTTATAAGGTTTATATCCTCTTGCTGTGTTGAATATTTTATTACATATAATGTCTTTCTCTCTTGTAAGTTTTTTTTCTTTTACTCAAAATTGATTTTGTCTAATATTACTACAGATACCCTGCTCAATTTTTACTATATTTTGGAGGAAAACATTTTTTAACTGTTTTTTAGTATAATTGTGTCTCTTTACCTAAACTGCTGCTTTTTAGACAACATATAAACATATGTGTTTACCCTTTTATCTAATCTTTGTCTTTGTATTGGATAATTTAATCCTTCTACATGAGCACTGTAAATATCAAGAAGAAACTCTTTTTATATTTGCTTTATTTATATCTTATAGCATACCTGCTTTGTTAGTTTGGCTTCTCATTTCTTTTCTGTCTTACTTTTTTATTATTATTTAATAATTTTTTCTTATTTTACATATCGATCCCAGTTCCCTCTCCCTCCCATCCTCCCATGTCCCCCACTGACCCCTCATCCAATTGCCTTCTCATTTCTTCTTTCTATGTATCCAGTGGATATCTGTGAAATACCATTATTTCTTTCTCTTTCCCTTTGGGCACATGCTATAGGTACTTAATTTGTGATAGTGGGTGGGGATTGCATTCAATATCTGAAACTCACATCCTTCTGTGTTGGATTGATACAGGATAGCAACCAAACACTCTACCCCTTCATAAGTCAGACTTGCTCTTCTCACTTTTTCTTTCAGATGCCCTCCACTTACTTCACGTTAACCTGAAGGGCCCCATTAAACATTTCTTGGAGCACGTTTTACCAGAAACAAATTCCTTCTCTTCTTATTTATTTATCAAGGAATGCTTCAGTTTCTCCCTAATTCATGAGGGGATTGCTTTTTTTTTTTTTTTTTTTTTTTTTTTTTTTTGTCAGAAACAGAAGTCATGGTTGGCAGAGAGTTTTTGGTTAAAGTCAAAGAAAACTAAAATAATCATATTAATCAAAAACAGGCAGAGAATCCCAAGAAATTAAGAGTGCTATATCAGAAATCAACTGTACAACATATAAGAAGAAAGGAAAACAAAAGATGCACATAGAATCTTATGCCCCAGAGCTGAGTGATGGTGGTACAGCATGCCTTTAATTCAAGCACTCAGGGAAGCAGAGGCAAGTGAGTCTCTGCTATTTCAAGGCCAGCCTGGTCTACCAAGTAAGTTTCAGGACAGCCAGAGCTACACAGAGAAATCCTTTCTGGAAAACAAACAAACAAACAAAAATCTTATGGTCCCAGAAATTTTAAGAATTGTCAGAGATCTGACCTAGCACACTGATGATATTGCAGAGATTTATTATTATTACTAATTTCACAAGTTCTTGACTAGCTACCTCACTGTTAAAGTTGCAAGGTTTTCAAGATATAGCATAAATACTGGTGTGTTTTCCATTCTTTTGACAAAATATCCTGACAAATATAACTTAAGGGGGAAAGGGTTTATTTAGCTCACAATTGCAGGGTTAAAGTCCATCACTGTAGGGCAGGCAACACGGCAGCAATCTGAAGCAGCTAGAAACAGCCACTGTGAAGAGTAGAGAAAATGAATGCATGCATACTTCTACCCAGCCCCCTTTCTCCATTCTCACACCATCCAAGTCCTCCCATATAAGGAGCAGCCTCACCTACAGTGGGCGGGTCTTCCCATATCAATAATGAAAATCAATGTAACTCACTGCAGATAAACCCATAGGTCAAACAGATCTAGACAAGTTCTCCTTGAGACTCTTTGCAGGTGATTCTACATTGCATCAGGCTGACAATTAAAACTAACAATTAAAATTCAGGATGAAAAGTTATCAACCAAAGATGAATACACAGGCACTTTGTAAAAACTCCTGTTCGAGGGAAAAATGTCTGTTTGGTTTACATTGAACAAATAATATTTTATACTAACCATCAGAAGGTTAATTTTGCTGTTATCTCTATTTGGAAACCAACCATAGAGTATTTAAGAATGCACAGTTAGGTGTTATACTTATGACCCTTTGGGCAATGACAGACTATGTATGTAAAAGTGATAGCCTTATAAATACATAATAGAGTTGGAAATTTCCTACCTCCTACTTATTCTGTAACTGCTGTAAATTTGGGGGAAAAGAACATCGTTCTTGTGTGTTTGTGGTAATACTCTGTGTCATGAGCTCATAAACCAACTTTTCTTCTCTCATGTAGGCAGAACAAATATGGTGATGTCTTTTACCAAACACTTGATTGTCTATATTACTGGTCTATATACTTACTGTATGATGCCTTTAGTGGCTACTGTGAAATCTACTCTTCCCATTATATTTAGAAATTGCTGACTGTAGGGCATGCTATGTCATGTAAGAACGGCTACTTAGAACTATATTTGTTATCTCTTGATTGTACGAAGAGACCACATCCTGTGATTGACTTGTAACATTTAAGTTCATATATGCTTTATGATCTTTTCACACTAATAGAATTTCTTATTGGCATATTGCTCAGTACATATCCTTTAGAACACATCTCCAACACTTAACAGCATGTCACTGCATACAGATGTCAGGTTTAGGAAGCTGGACAATAATGGATTTGTCTTCTATTGTGAACAAACTTATACACTAATATGTGGATCAACTTAGATGAACCATCTGTTTCCTCAAATATCGCTTACACTGAGTATTTCTCTGTTAGCATCTTCAACAAGAGATATTTGACAGGAGATTTAGAAACTAGAAATTAGGTTTAAAAGAAACCATATTCTTCTCTATCTCTGTGGATCAGTATAGGACATTAGGCACTGTTACCAAGGAAAAATTCTTTTACTTATCAGCTAGCTAACCTGGCTGTCTTAGACCACCAGCAATGCCTGATCTACTGCTTTCGAACATCTTCTTTATTTCCCTGACTTCTGGGCCATGTGTTAGCATAGCACAAAGAGAGCAAGCTCTTCAGAAGGTCCTGTCACATCAATGAGGTTGAGGCAGTGAGAGCCTCATGTAGGTTTAGTCTGTCTACCTGAGTTTCTAGCTCAGCCTCATGGAACTGAGTTTTTGTTTTTTGTTTTTTTGTTTTTTTTTTTCCCTTGTTCTACCTTACTTTATATTCATCTTTCTTTCCAAATTGTCTGCACTGCTCACTTCAAGGCTCCATCCTAAACACTGAAGCAGTAACTTTTCCAATACTGTTTAACCAGCTGTCACAGTTGTATAACTGAATCATAATAATAAATTCCATCTTATCTATTATTCTTATTGGGTCTGCTTCTCTAGTAAAACCCAAAGTGATGCATTCGTAGAGCAGTTTATACAACTCTAGGGCACTGAAGAGAGAACACTTAGCAGGAACCCCCACACTCCTCTTGTAATGATTCAGGCATTACGCTGGCCTGCCCCATCACCTGGCAGAATGCATTCAAGCAGCACTCTGGTCAGCTCAGGGTTCCATGAGTACTGGTCTCCAGGCAGGTGTAAAGGACCCCTTTAAAAGTCAGACCCCTGCCCACTTATGTACTTTTTTGCTGTTTCTCTTCTCCCTCTCTTCCTCTTCTCTCTCTTTCTCCACCTCTCTCCTCTTCTGTTCCCAGTACCTCTATGTCTCTTCCCTTCCCCCTCACTCCCCTTTCTAAATAAGCTCCTCATTTAAGCTCTATCTGCCTGGTGTGTTATTCCCTCCTGCTTTGGCCACCCTCACCTGCTATGCAACCTGCTATGCTCTCCCACGTGGCCCCTTACCTTGGGACCCCACTCACTTGGGACCCTCACCCAGGACCACTCACCTCCACCCCTTCTCCAGCTTTTATTCTTTTAACTGTAATGAAAGAACAACATTTTGGTGCAGAAACTCAGTCAGGCCCTCCTAGACAACTCGGAGGCGGTCTGGTGTCAGACAGCACGCCAAAGGTATTTAGGGACCTGATTACGAACCAACAGTCCACTCCCATCCACCGGCTACAATTTGGTAAGGTACCCTCTCATAAGGTAAGTCGTTTCCTTACAGTTTGGTACATTTCTTACAGGTGAGTTAAAATACTGCCCTCTCTAAATGGTATATCCGATTTTGGCTTCAAGCCTTCCTGCCTTCGGACTGCTGAGTCCTCCTTGGCCTCAGATGGCCCTGGCAACGTTTTCAAGCTGACAAGCTTCAAATAATGCTCTGCCGTCCTTGCTTATCAGTTACCTGGCCCTTGACCACATTCTTGGGCTGATGAGTTCCAAGAATGATTGGCCAGTTTTTGCTTCACCTATGGGAAATAAGCCACCCAAAGAGATAAGCCCATTCACTCCACTGAGATTTTACAAGCCCTTCTCAATTGTTGCCAGTGAACAGGTTCACAGGAAGGAGTTCCCATATATCCAAGCCTTTTCTACCTCTCAGCTAAACAATCTCTTTCCTTAAACTTGTCTGTTTCTGTTCTCTTCCAGCCACTCTAAAACTCTCCTGCCTGCCTCAGCTGCAAACCATCTCAGGGCAGGAACCTCCCTCCACCTAAAAGTGTCCTGTTCCACTAAGCATCCTATGTTCCTGCTCAAATGTCTCACTCTCTTGTTTGTCATATCTTGCTTCTTCTCTGTGGAGATGGCAGTGGCTCACAGTGGGCTGGGCTCAGGAAGCTCAAGATATTCTGAGCGTTTTTTCATTTTTCCCCATGAATGAGGTTTTCAAGTTTTGTGCCCTAGTACCACTGATGCTGACTGTTGCATTTGTTTCTCAGACCCACGAGGTGTCTTTCGGGTTTAATACTCTAGCACTGTCCTTAGACTGGTACATTCATTTCTCAGACCCAGGGTGGCTTTTTGGATGTTGTACCCCTTGGACTCTGGTGTCCTGTTAGTTTCACAAATCCTTTTGCCTCTCTCAGGGAGAGAAAAAAGCCAACAAAAGTATATCTCAAAACTTTATGACTTCTGCTGCAGTTGGGAGTGTGTTTATGGCAGCCAGTATCTTGATCATGTGGCCTAGCCACACCCTATGTGGTTCTTCCCTCTGCTAAATCAGCTGCCTTGGCAGAGGGTCATCTAGCCAGCTTTTGCCACCAAAAGAACCTGTAATCATTTACTTTGTGCCTTTTATTCTTTGTCTCTAATTTCTTTTTTCACTGACTCTGTTGCACATGGCTTGTCTGTGGAATGACGCGCCTCTCCAGGGCCTGGTAGGGCACACATTTCACACAAAAATCTTGCAGCAGATCTCCTTTCTTGTCACTGTTTACTACAACATACAAATCAAAGATTACACTCTTGTTTTTCTTCTTTTTATCCAGTCCTGTTTGATATATCTATACATGTGATTTAAATTTAACTTTATATGTAAATGTAAGCTAACTCTATACAACTTAAATTCAACTCTGTGAAGTCTCTAATATTTCTGAATTATTATGTGTCTTTACATATGGTAAACATTGAAGGTTATAAAGGTTTGTTTCAACAAAATATGCCACCCAGTCCTTTCTGTAAGCTGTTTATAAAAGTTAAGCTTTTATTACAAAAGGAAATTTTCTCTACTTCTTTGTTCTTTACAGGTATAAATCTAACCTGTTATAGTTAAAACCAGTTAGTCAGGCTGGAGAGCACTGAGTAAAACATCCCTCCACAGCCTCTCAGCTTGGATTCAGTTTTCCAGACAGATTAATTAATTATAGGGATAAAGCCTTACCTAGCTAGCCACCTATGTGCTTAAGGCAAGTAACTAAAGACAAATTTTATCTTCTGAGATATACACTAAACAGTCAGACAGCCCTCAAATGCTCAGAGATCTAGAGAATATGACATTTAAAATGTTTCATTAAAAAACTTTTATAACAGAGACAAGACAGCTGCTGACACCACCATTTCCTCCAAGAAGACTGGTGGACACTAAAGAAACTCCACCCATAAAAGTGGCAACGCTAGCCACTGAGCAATCCTGCCTTTCATCTCAACTGCTGCAAAGGGCTCTAAGGACCATGGACAAAAGGGCAGTGGAATCGACTTTCTCCACATTGCTTGGGTCAATGGTAGGTAAGTCTTCCAAAAGCTCCTAATCTACAGGTCTCATACTATCAACAGAAGGCAGATGTCCTTAAAGCCTCTAACCTCAACAACTGTGGAGGACCTGGGGGTGGCTGTCCATGCTGCCAGCTAGTAAGTATCTGTTATTCTCTAATCATTCAGGTAAAATTTTATCCTTCTCAAGAACTCTGATGCTTTTGATGACTAGTAGCTTTGTCAGCCTAAAGCATCAGCCAAGGCTCCAACTGTTACAAAACAGATTTCAGAAACGGATATTTTAAGGTTGCTACTACCATGCCACTACATGATCATAACTATACTGTGCCACTATATGATCATAACTATAAGCTCAAAATTAAGGTGCTTTTCATTGTGCTAAAGATCTGTCAGTTGTATGTATAAATGTTAATTCTTTCAGCCAAAATGTTTCTAATATAAGTATGCTGCTAATGTGCCTAATATTTATGTTTTCACAAACTCAAAGGATTCTTGTAACTTCCAGGGAGCCTAATTGAACCCATCCAAACAGGTCAGATTCACTTCAAATAAATATTATTCAACTTCTTCCTGGCTTCAGGACATCCTTCCCTTGTCTTGGGACCCCCTCAGGATCCCCTCCCCCATCTTGCAATTCCCTCATTAAGTAACAGAACCTAAGAAAAAAGGTTTTTTCTAAACTTAACCTTGTCCTCTGTTCTGCCAACATCTTGCCAGGTCTCAAAGAGAAGCCAGAGTTCCAAACTGTGAGGACTGTGATGAAACAACCAGCTACCAAGATGTGGCAGCACCCCAGTTTTCTCAGATCCCCCAAAGATGATCAACACCCCCAAGTCAGCAGGAAATAGTCTTGAGAACTCAATGTCCTTATTCCCTAACCTGCCACACTTTCTAATAATAAGTAAAGGTGGAAATGTAAGGATTCAGGCATTATGCTGGCCTGCCCATCACCTGGCAGAATGAAGGCAGTGCTTTGGTCAGCCCAGGGTTCCATGAGTACTATTACTTTAAAAGTCAGACACCTGCCCACTTTCATACTTTCTTTTGCTTTCTCTCTTCGCCCTCTCTGCCTCTTCTCTCTCTCTCTCTCTCTCTCTCTCTCTCTCTCTCTCTCTCTCTCTCTCTCTCTCTCCTCCTCCTCCTCCTCCTCCTCCTCCTCCTCTTCTGTTCCCGGTGCCTCTATTTCTCTTCCCTTCTCCCTGCTATGCTTTCCCACATGGTCCCTTACCTTGGAACCCCACTCACTTGGGACCCTCACTTTTATTCTTATAACTGTAACTAAAGAACAACACCCCTGCCATCACTGAGCTCAAACGGATCATAGGCAGAAAGATACTGAAGACTGGGGAAGACTTCTTGTTAATGCCAGAGGTGGAAATACAACATGGATGGCTGAAGTAAAAGACGCCATTAAAGGTCACTTATATAGGAAGAAAAACTACTTGTTAAATTTAGAATTGCTAACATGATGTCTATGGTTGTTGTTAGGTAACTCCAATAGACTGACCCAGGAACTGGACTGCAGGGAAGGCAGAGCTGCCCTGAAGACAAAGCACAAAGAGAAACCATGTTTTCTAGGTATGTCTAAAACTGTATGTGGTGGTTTGAATAAGAATGGCCCCCATAGATACGTATTTGAATGTTTGATCAGTAGAAAGTGATGCTATGAGGAAGCATAACTTTGTTGGAGTAGGTGCGGCCTTGTTGGAGGCAGTGTGTCACAGTGGGTAGGCTTTGAGGTCTCAGCCAAGTTTGGTGTCTCTCTCCCTCTCTTCCTGTTGCTGCCAATCCAGATGGAGGAATCTCAGCTCCTCTGCTGGCATCGAGTCTTCTCTTGCCCTACCACCAGGACAATACTGAACTAAATATCTGAACATAGAAGCTAGCCCCAATTAAATGTTTTCCTTTTGTAAGAGTTGCCATGGCCATGGTGTCTCTTCACAGCAATGAAACACCAACTAAGACATTGTACAGTAGGTTCACAGCATCCTTGGTCTCTGCCTTCACCCTGTGGCTGTCACTCAACATTGTCCCTAGGCTGCTTACTCAGTTGGTTTAATAAAACAATGACAATGACAAAGGCAGGTCAATTTCTGAAAAGTACAGAAGCTCTGACTGAGAGAAAATTCTGGAATCATATCCTTACCACTCTTTCTAGATTCCATACACGATTCTGTACCCGAGAAGCCATTCACATTTAATACCCATTGAGACAGAATAGCTTTTTAATTTTTAACATTTCTGTGTGTGAGAGAGAGAGAGAGAGAGAGACAGAGAGAGACAGAGAGAGACACACACAGAGAGAGACACAGAGAGAGATCCATCAGAGGAAGAGACTGTCCATGCACCACAGTATATGTGGATTTCAGAGGACAAACTTGTAGTTGGTTCTCTTCTTTCACCTTTGTGTGGGTTCTGGGAATTGAACTTATGTCACCAGGTTTGCTCAGAAAATGCCTTTATCCACTGAGTCATTTCACCAGGCTATGCTTTGAAATAATTTAAGGGTGATGCAGTGACACCTGACTCACTATGTGGAGTATTAACCTACCACACTCTAAAGTTCAAAGGCTGAGGACAGGACTAAGTGGTAAAGGTAATGTCCTAGAGGACAAAATATCCTGGTCAGAGTTGAAAATGTACAGATGTCTATGCCAGACAAGATAAACAGGGGCCATAACAAGTGATTAATGCTAATATTATCTTAGATCTACACCAACACTTTCTACTTTAGAAGGCACTTGCAATATTTATTCAGCCAATGCTGCAGACATAGTTCTATGCAATAGACTATGGTAGTGATAAAACAGAAAAAGAAAAGGGCCCTGCTACCAGAAAGCTCACTCTTTGGAGGAAACAGACACTTCACAAGTAAAGAGATAATTGGTGCTATGGACTATGAAATACAAGACAAGAGGCTAGGATGTGATAGGAGCTCTATTTCACAGCAGAAAATCAGCCATAATATTGATCTGAAAGTACCATTTATCCTGGGCCCCAAAAGAACTGAGGTGGTAATTTATGCAAATGTCTGTGGGAGGAAGCAGTATCAAAGAACAGATACCAGGTTTGAATCCAAGGTACCTGGCTTAGAAACTTATGAATATTTTCTTCCTGGTATTCTTTTAATATTGGCAATTGATTCTGGACACTTGAGTGTATCAAACAGTAGCCAGACAAAGCTGCATATTATTCTTCAACTTCTCCCAACCTTCCTAGCTAATGTAAGGTCCTTTCGAAGGGGTCGAAGGTATAATAAAGAGTTCCAACATGGGTCCCTTAAACAGAAACCAGTGTTGCAAAGGCCATGGGACATTCTGTCAAAAAGAAGTTCTCCCATTAAATTACCTGTGGAGCCCTCTCATTGTTGGTATTAGAAGGCATGCCCTTTCAAAACTGTAATGAAAAGGAAGAAGCCAGCTTTGAGCCTAGACAACTTAGTCAAACATGCATTGTAAATGCAGGCTTTCTAGGTTGGCAAATTCTGGAGGCAGAGACTGGTACACAATCTCGTGTACTACTCGGAGACTCACAGCCCTGTCCTGGTACCTGATATTTCAACATCCTCTCTTCCACAGCTCTTTGGTTATCAGGCAAAAGGCTAATGGCACAGTGAATTTTCACTTGCTGTCTCAGTTTTCTCAGAACCTAGCTGCTTAAAGAGTTTGCTTGCAAAAATTCACTTTATGGGGAAGATACCTAAGAGGGTAGGAGAAGGATGCTCCATCATTTACATGCCCCTCAGTCAGTGAAGAAATTCAAGCCCTCAAGTTTAAAGCAAAGGTTTGTGTGTGAGTTAGTTCTTAATACATTTTATGAAGTCTTCATAAAATATGGACTTCATAAAGAAAAGTAAGCACTAAAATCATGAATGTCTTTCTTGTTAAAAATCATCCAAACCTCCTTTTGGAGTCCTAATTATATGCCCCACACAAACATAATAACCATCCTCAACTGTCACAGTTTATGTTGCACAAGAGGAAAATAACACATCCCATACTCTTCATAGCTTCCATTTCCTCAAGATTGTACTCCATCCGTCCATATTGCTGCATGCTACAACAGTTCATTCTTCCGCATCATAGCATTTTTTATGACTTTTGTGCCAATTCCAAAATGAATACCCTATATCTCACAAACTTGTACATAACATGGATTTAAATTCCAATACCTAAGAGTGATAACTCAGTTTGCATGGGAAAACAGTAAGAAATGTAGGGGAAAGAGGTAATATTAAATATTGGACCTTTTGAAAAATAGCTTAGACCCTAGAAACAAACCAAAAGGAGATGCTAAATTATTAAATCCAATGGGGATTGTCCATGACAACTAAGTATAGGCATCTCTCCCTGTCATGAGGGAGTTTGTAGTGCATTCTTCTACTGTCTACTGAGCATCAACCATATAGACACTGGATTGACAACTAATCTGAGTATAATCGGGTCTAATCTATAATTATGAGCATCCTCTTCATGGCCCCAAACAAGCATCTGAAAAAGACACAATCCCCAAAGGTTTGAGAACAAAAATAAAGACAGGAAGTAGAACGCTAACAGCAAAACTGTGAGTTCTGACACCTGGGGTGGGTATGCCTGGAAAGTCATTCTTGTAGACATGTTATCTATTGCTTTCACTAGTTAACTAGCATGTTGTGTGCACCAAAGAAGTTTTAAGTTCCATTGTTATAAGGCAACTCCTGAAATTTCAAATTCTGTGTTCTGAAAAAATAATCTTCTAAGCTTTGGTTTCTTCATCCACAATCCAAGAATAGTTCTTATCTTCAAATTATTATTTATTGTGGGAATCAGATGACTCAAAGTGTAACCAATGACTAATATGGTAATCATTAAAAAATGATGCTTTAGACACATTTTTCAATAACTGTCCATTATATAAAGTTGAGAAAAAGCAGAAATGAGAGCATAAGCTACTTGCTTTCTACCTGGTTGATTTGTACATAGATGTAGGCATTGCTATTCATAAGTCAGACAGAAACAAGTAGGGATGTTGAGCTGTCACCTTTGTTACCATCTGTCCTTAGCCACCTGCCCCAGACCCTTTCATTATCTGGAGCAGTCTTCTATCTGGCAGCTGTATGGCCCTCTAATTAGGATAAAGGGCATCAGAATCCTGGCTTCTTTCTGAAATATCAGACCCTGAAGGCTGTAAGGGACTCACAGGACCTGTGACCAGCATCCTTCTGGGGCTTGTGTCTGTGGTAGCTTCGGCAGAGGTCATTCTTTCATCTTCTCTTTGGACATCATCCATGACAGGAAGTGTGGTGTTTTACAAAGCAGTCTGTCCTGTTGTCTGGCTTCTCTGATTGCTACCTGTCCCATGTTAAACTGAAACAGTGTATTCCTGCAAAATCATCCATTGGCCCCTTCTGCCTTCTGCAGGACATGCAGTCCAAATTCTTCCACATGAAAATCTTTCAGGGATATTTTCTTCCTATTTGAATGTGCATCACTTATCCAAAAAGTGATTGGCAAGTAAGCCTTGAGAGATATGGAGTCTCTTTCCTTTACTTCTTTAAAGCTGCTAGAATAAATCAAATCCACTGTGTGTGTGTGTGTGTGTGTGTGTGTGTGGTGTTGAACTTTACATGTAGCTGTGATGAGATAATTGTTCATAGGTTCACCTAAACTTTCTACTAGTATGAATGTAACTTAATAGAAAATAGTCCCATAATTCCAATTCAACATATCAAATCTATATTGGAATAGAAGGGCTAGATGTGTTGACATATGTGGAAGAAGAAAAGAAAGGATAGTTAGGAATATGGACTATGAGTTTTAAAAGAGTGTCCTATGTAGCCCAGATTGATTTCAAATTTGTTATGTAAAGTTAATGACCTTGAGATCCTGCCTGGCCTTCCTACATTTACTTTCCAAATGCTGAGATTACAGGCGTATGTCATCATGTTTGGTTTAGGTAGTGTTTGGGAGTTAATCTGGGATCATATGCATGCTAAACAGGAACTCTCCCAACTGAGCTACACTCTGAGCCCAGAATATGGGCTATGGAGTCAACCTGCCAGAATGAAAACCTTTTCTTCTCTACATCCTACTTGCTAAGTCACCTTGAACAAATCCACTTTTTCTGAGCATCATTTGTCTTATTTTTTAAATTGTTTATTGAGTTATGTGAAAAGATTATGATTATTTACCTTGTTAATGCACAGTACATAACCAATAAGAATAAATTGTATAATGATAGCTATTTTTTTTTATTACTGTTATCCTGAACCATCCCTAACCTCAATTGAGCACATTAACCTGAAATCCATTTTGTCCCCAAATCAGTGAAGGCCACAGAAGTAGCAAGAGTCAGAGTAAGAAATCAACTTTAAAGCATTTAACTTTAAATACTGTGATTCTGTTAATAGGCCTAATCTGTCCTCATGTCACAGGCCTGATTAAATAAGAGCAAGCCTTCAGCAAAAACCACGACCTTTTCTTCCAAATAATCCCCAAAGGAGATAATTCTTATATTCCAAAGATGTTGCAGGCTCAGAATATTTCTAGATTTCTTATAGAAAAGATTTGAGAGCAAACTGAACTATTCTCAGTGAAAACAAACTGTGCCTTTTATTGTCAAAAATAAAATTTATTCTCACTCAAAAGTCATTCAGAGTCAAGTCTGATGAAAATGCTGAGTGATGGAGCTGGGATTAGTTTTATGCCACATTTGACCCAGTGCCTGGAAAAGCAAATGGTTTCCATGTGTGACCCCTGTAAGTTCCCTAACCATTCCCAAAAGGAATTTCCACACAGTTTTGGATTGTTCCCACTGGATTAAGCCTATGCCTTGAAGAAACTTTATTCAAGAAAGACTAAATTTATTTGAAGGCATAAATTCTCACTTATTTGTTGAAAGTCAATCCCTGGAACTTACCTAAAGGCAATAATATGGTAAAATGTCTTTTTACCATATGCTTCAGATTATACCCTAAATCTTAAAGATGCAGTCTTGATCCTATGAAGAGTTTAAAATGAAGCCAAGGGAAAAAAGAAAGGCTAGTAAGAATGCCATGGGAATTGATTCATGCACACATGTAACAAGAAGGGAAAGTAAACTATTAGATTCAATAACTGCTTAGGGAGGCTAGTTAGCCATGGTAACAAAGTATTGACTTTCAGTGGATGACTAAGAGTTAGCCATGGAGAGAGTGAAAAGAAAAGAATATATCTGACCTAAGTCCCAAGACAGGAGAGGATAGTGTGCCCTAGCAACTGTGAAGGCTTGCTATGGTTAACTTGGAGAGTGCTTATAATGTTGTGTTATTCAAAGACTTGCAGAAACAGTATTATGAAGAGCTGTACTTATAATGTTAAGAAGTTTGTTTGAGCCCTGACAGAGTAAAGCAGAAATGCACGACCCCATTTTACAGCTTAGAAAAATTATTTTTTAAAACTAGATACTGGGATCAAATAGCTATAAACCAGAACTTTGCAGGAGGATTGGAGCATAAACGTTCAAGGTCATTCCTTGACTACATAGCAACATAGCAGGCTGGAGAGCAGTCTAGGTAAGAGAGTGAGGACTTGTTAAAAGAGTGAGAGTGTGTGAAAGAGAGAGAGATGGGGGAAGAAGGGAAGGCAGGGAAGGGAGAGAGGGGAGGGGAGGGGAAGGGATGAGAGTGGAGGGAAAGGAGAAAGAAAAAGAGAGAGGGAGAAGGAGAAGGAGAGAGAAGGAAAGAAAGAATTCCTTAACAGCAACATGAGGAACTCAGAATGAGTCAAAGGTATTGGGTATGTGGACAGACGTGATGGGGTGAAGAGGCTGAGGAAGGGCTTTAGTGAGGATCGAGGAGAGGATCAACGAAACAGATTTGTTATGAAACTGAAAAAATAAACCAAGGAAAAGAGGGTAAGTGAAAATATTTTCATGACAATTTGGCTCACCAAGGGCCTTTTTACAGAGAGTTAGCATTATCAGAGCACATTATCACACACACACACACACACACACACACACACACACACACACAACAGTGAATACATTTCATTATTTTTAGTCAGTCACAGGGCCATCACAGAGAAAATAAGTGATACATGAGCTCAGAAATAATTTTTGACCTCTGTGTTTGGCATTTGTTTAAGGTTATTATAAAGAGATAATACTCTATGTGCTGCTTATAATAAAGCTGTAGGGTTTTCTCTCTCTCTTCTTTCCTCTTTCAAATTAAAGCAGCAAGTAGCGAAAGTGCCTTGGGCATGGCAGTGATAGTTAAGCATCTTCTTTTAGTTTCTTTCTTGGGTCCAAGGTGATTTTAAAGAGTCCTTGGAGACTGCTGTGAATTTCCCATTGATTCCACATGCACAGCGGTTCCAGGTGTGCGCCAATCCGAGCCTATTGTTAAGTTCTTTAAAGGAGGAAGGCTCTATGAGGGGAGAAAAGCCATAGTGATGAGATTCAAGGCAAAAGAAAAGATACCTCCACAAAAAGACTGATATGGTGTCACATCTATAACTGCCTCACTGTCGGTGAATTTTCTTAGACTACAACTACAGTGTTGTAAGCAATGCATAAAACCTTTCTTCTAGAATGTCCAGGATACCTCAGGACAAACAACAAAACAAACAAACAAACAAAAAAAAAATCCTTGCCAAAAAAGAAGAAGAAAGGAGAGGGGGGAGCTAACCCTTTCTTCATAAAATGTAATTAATTGATAGAGGAAAAATAGAAGAACTCCAGGAGACCAAGCAGGCTGTGGTAGCAGGTACTGAGGAGTAAGGTCACCATGACACCAATGACTGCAGAGGGAGGACAGTGTCACAAAGAGCTTTATCCCTCATGGTCCCAGACCAGGTTCCACAGAAAGGTGCTAAACACAGTGATAAAACAGCCATGCAACTAGCTCTCCTATCTAAACAATGCACATTAATAAAACAGTGTAGCAAAATTATAGTTAGTCCGTTGAATTCTTTGGGATATTGACTATGCAACTGTGGAAGAACTACTCACATCTCTTTCCCCTGAACACATCCATAATTGGAATTCTTGAGTGGAAAATTCTCTTATCCCTCTAAGTCACATGTCAAGGGAGCATTGTGGGCACAGGGATGGCAATACTTACACAGGACATTTTATATCCTCATGGGGCATACTCAAGCAGGAAGTGCTGGGGTCAAGGCTTCTCCTGTGTAGATGAGTATGACTTAAGCTCCTTCTTAAGTAAATGCAATGTTCTTGGCCACCATGTACCATCATGGATAGGGCAACATTAAGACATTCACCTCCCTAAAGTCCCCTTCCATCTATACACAACACATCATGGATCTAGCTTGGGATTTATTCATAGAGACTTGAGATCTCCCAGTCTAACCGAGAAAGGTGAGATTAGGAGGTGTTTTGAAAAGCTGAATTATTTGCATTTAGAGAAGATATGGGTAGAAAACAAATTTGGCAGTGATATGACAGGAGCCATTACTTAACAGCACTTTGAATGTCATCACAGCACCTCTCAACCCCTTCTCTACTCTGCTTGCCTTTGAATCACTCCAGCAGCAGTGTGCCTGACTGTGCTCTAGAATTAGGATGCCTTTGTCTCCCTCCCCTGAAAACCACAGTTATCACAGCAGTGTAATTTGGAGAGAGTCTAAAAAAGGGTCTGTCCCGGTTACTGGATCTGTTATAATGAAAGCAATTTAAAGAATAAAGGTTTATTTTGACTCGCAGTTTGAGATTATACTCCTTTGTGGTTGGGAAGTCATAGCAGCAGGAGCTTAAGGCAGCAGGTCATAATGCATTCACAATCAAGAAGTACAAGCTGATAAATGGCTGTACTCAGCTCCCTTTTTCTTTTTTATATAGTTCAAGGTCTCTCAGTCTAGGGAATGACAATACCCACAGTGGGCAGGTCTTCCCAACTCAGCCTAAGCATGATAATCCTCCAAGGATATGCAGAGACTTGTATTCCAACATAATACAAAAGTATGGGAAACTATTCCTTTCTGATCAAAATAATGTACTTTACCTCTGCTGTTGTCTTCTTTGTGAATTAATATAGTTTGGCCACTAAGTCACTTAGCTAAGTGTGATTCAAGAAGGCAAATTTACCATTTACTGTGGCTTTGAGGTCTCATATTTGCTCAAGCCACACCCAGTGAGACAGGCCACTTTCTGTTGCCTGCAAGTCAAGATAAAGGACACCGTGTCTGCCTGCATGCCACCATGTTGTGCCATGATGATAATGTAAGCAACCCAATTAAATGTTTCGCCTTGAGAAGAGTTTGCCACGGTCATGGTATCTCTTTACAGCAATAGAAACCCTAACTAAGGCATCCCTTTAATAACATAAACTATTTGTTTTCAGAAAATCCACCTTTGTACAGTCACTATAGAATCTCTATGAGGTTCTGTTAGGTCTACCTACCATTCTAAGTCCCAACTCAGGGTGATGTAACTTTCCCTTTTTCTTTTCTGTCTCTTGTTCTCAGATCTGACCAGAACCTCTGCATGGGACACCAATTTCCCAACCCTAAGTGGAGGGTCCTCAAATTTCCTCATTGCAAGTCTAGATCTCATTGAGTTGACACTTGAGATCCTTAAGAAAAAAACAGGGAAAGAGTTGCATTTGAACTTGGAACATAAGTGCTTCTTTTCTATCATGGACACCTCTGAGAATCCTAAACCTAAAACCAAATCCAAGTACTTAAGAATTTCAGTAGGAAAGCTCTTTGTAAGCCTGGGCTACCCATGTCCATTCATTGTAAAGAGCAGAGGAGGTCAGCATGCTTTCTAGGTGGGTCTCAGTTCTCCGGTGGGGACAGGCTCAGGCTATTCCAAAGCAAGCACACCCTCACTGCCCCATTGGCTGCTGACTCTGCTGCATGCAGCTGTTGTCTCCCTCTTTAGGGACCACAGGGTAAATATATTTTCAAGTATTTATACACACTTCTGGAGAATTGAGTTAACTTGAATATTGAAGGAAGATTAAACAGTTTGTGTGTGTGTGTGTGTGAAAAGCATAGCTGACATTTATTAAGAGTGTTTTATGTGAATTAACTAATTCATTTGTTCAGCACTATTGAGAATATTTTATAGGAATAAACTAATTTATTCTCTTACTTCAACAACTGGGAGCACTTGTAATCCTTGCTGTAAAAATAAGGAAACCGGTGTGTATGTGTAGGGAAGCCGAGTAATAGGCCCAAGGCTGTACAGTATAAAGCTGAGAAGCTCAATTTTATATGTACTCTGTTAACACAGATATGCTACAGTTTAAAAATACAAAATCAAAAGATGGTTATAGCAATGACTAAAAGGACTTCAAAATAAATGAACTTCAAAATCCATCTCTTTGGTACAGGCCTTCATGATCTTTATTTCAAGATTCTTTTTATAGTAAGTTTAAAGCAGTGGCCCTTAACCTTCCTAATGCTGTGACCCTTTAATACAATTCTTCATATTGCAGTGACCCCCAACCATAACATTATTTTACTTGCTATGTCATAACTGTTAATTTTACTACTTTATGAATCATGATGTAAATATCTGTGTTTTCTGATGGGCTTAGGCAGCACCTGAGAGTCATTTGACTCCACCAAAAATAGTGAGACACCCATGTTGAGAAGTTCTGGTGTAAAGCATAGGAGCTTATCCATGATCCATTGTGCATCCAGCATGTGCATATCTTTATTCTGCTGCAGTAGTGTTGAAGGCCCATGGAGCCACGTAGCTCCTTCTTCACAAACAGTTCCTGAATGCTGAATGCTCTCTATATGCAGGCATAGAAAATTCAGTCTAATCTCCCTCCCAAGAAGGAAGGGCAGGAGCCTCAAGGTACCCTAGTGACTTTATGCTGTAGGAGCCTTGTCAGGGGGTTGCTTTGTACTCATCTTGAGTTTTGGCTTTATAAAGTCAAACTTGATGAAAGTAAAGAGAACAAAAGACGAGAGGTAGTGAGACATTCACTGTTTTGCTATCCTTGGGGTCATCTAGCCACCACCTTAAAATGAATTGATACCCCCCCCCAAAAAAAAGCTTCAAGAAGAGAGAAAGCAGTGTAAAGTGAGAAAGGGGAGGATCGAATTTTATGAGACAAACACAGGAAATAAACAGCCCTAATTGACCCCATGTTTTGAGGCTGGAGGTGTGTGTGTGTGTGTGTGTGTGTGTGTGTGTGTGTGTGTATGGTGGGGGGTGTTGACAGGAATGACAGTAGAAATCAGGAGTTGGTTGACACAGTGGATTCAATGGGACAAGCATATGAAGAGTCACTGGTTCTTGGCACAGACAGTGAGCCAAGACACTCTGCTAGGCACAGGAGACCAGAAAGAAATCAGCATATGTCAAAACAAACATGAGAGGCAGGAGGGAAGAGAGACCTTTGGGAGTAGTTTCAATGATGGCATTCACCACCAGTCAAGCGTAGCTAATTAAAGACATCAGAAAGAACATTAGGATCTTCCTTGGGGTGGTAACTGAGAAGAAAGAGGTCGACAGGGACACAGAATCCTTCAGTCCAACTGTTCGTCCAACTGTGTGCTCAGCAGGTGTGTCTGGAGACAGTTGTTGTGGACAGATTACTCATTAATGTCAGAAACTGGGAGGGGGAGCCAAAAAATGGCACAGGGAAAAAAAATCACTTCTCTGGATGTAAAGGAAGCCAAGAGTCAGAGCGGGCTCAATGGAGCCAGGAGATATGGGTCCTGTGCTTTCACTGAGGGGTTTTTAACAACTACAGGGTTGGTGATTTCACAGAGTGAGTGGTTACCTGTTGAATGAGAGCAGAGGCTTAGAGGTCATGCAGGAGGGAGAGTGGCTTGTTCTCAACAAGTGACACACCTTGGAGAATGGGATTTACAGTCTGAGTCATTCTTACATTTTTCAATAAGTTTTCAGTAAGTTTCTCATAATATTTCATGTGAACTCAGATTAGTGGTGCAAAAGCACATGCTTCTCAGTTCTTTTATGTCCCGTTGTAAATGCTGGCTCTTTAGAAGTTGTATTATTTTTGTCTCTCTTCTGGAGGCCTGCTGTTCCCTTAATTGATGTGGTAGCATTTGACTGGCTTGTTGCCCATCCTCGCATAATCATTATTTTCCATATCTCAGTTGTTGCTCCATTTCATTAACTTTTTCAGAAAATTGCTCCCTATTTATCTATTTATAGGTTTTGAATGTGTGTAGTCTTTGTCCAAACCCAGTATGATTTCCTTTATCTCCTTGCTTTTGATCTTTAATTTTCCTTTGTTCAGAATCAATCATTTTTCCCCTCGATACTTCCCTTTGATATCCCTTTCTTACAAGTGCTGACACTATAATTGGGATTTTCTTGAATATATGCTTTATGTAAAATCTTCTGGTTATAGGTGGTCAATCTGGGAGACAGCAGGTCTCCAATTCAAGGCTCCTGGACTAGTGTCCCAATACTGTCTCAACCCTCCTTTCTTCACCAAAGCCAATTCCTTCATCTGTTCCTTCCAGTAAGTAGCTTTACCCCACATTCTCTTTGTCCTTTCCCTGGAACCATAGGATTTCATAATTTAAAATCCTGTTTCTTTCACAGCATGTAAGCTTATTCATTTTAATGCATTTTCCTACAACTTTTTAAAAACATATTGTTTATTTAATAACCATGACTATTTTGCCTGCCTGTATGTCTGTATACCACATGCATGCCTAATGCCGGGGAGACCAGAAGAAGGTGTCAGCTCCCCTGGAACTGGAATTTGAGATGGTTGTAAACTGACCTATGGGTGCTGAGGGTCAAACCCAGGTGTTTAGCAAGAGCAGCAACTGCCCTTAACCACCAAGCTCTCTCTACAGACACTTCCTAACTTTTAATACCATTATTTACCTATGGATCTAAGATCTTCAACTTTCTCTTTCTCCTCTATTGCAACTATATAGAAACAACCTTGTATTAGCTCTGTGTATCCAGTAGTTTAATGTATTCTTTATTGCCTGGATGATTAAGTCTATTTTAGTGGATTGATTCTTGTGGCATCTCTTCAGGCCTGTGCTTAGAAGAAACTAGAATCTAATATATGCCCATAGACTGAATGGATGAACTGAAACCCTCATTGCCTCATGGAAGTATCACAGAATATCTCACCATCTCCTTTCCTGTTGCTTTCGATGATGTACATTTAGATGCAGTCAGGCAAGGTAAAACTGCGAATCTTGGGTTTCTCTGATTTCAAGATTTCACTAACTGTTTCTAAAACCTTTTATCTAGTTAACTCAGCTTCTTGCTATTAAGATGTGTTATCTTCATGGCTCAGAAATAAAAATCCCAGGGTAAAGAAAGAAAGAGGCCCAATGTCTCCTGTTTCTGAAGCCCTGTTCGACTGCCCCTGGCTTAAGCTTCCTGGGGCTGAATTATCTGAAACAGATCTTGTTGTAACACTGTGCAATGTAAATTCTAAGAACTAAGGGGGCACTTGCCTGTGTCCAAGAAAGCTGTGGTTCAGAGGAATGGTAATATAAATTATAAGCAAAACATACACTCACACCTTTTATACCTAAAGTGATGTTTTTGATCCTCTCTAGGCTCCTCATAGGTCTTGGCTTCACACTAGCTTCATACTGGATCACCATATTTTATGTGAAAGCACAGAAAGCTACTAGTGGCCACACTGGTTAGTGACCAACAGTACTTTTGTACTCAAAGCAATATTGTCTCTCAGTTCTCTCTGAAATTGTATCATCTGGGTTGTTCTTGGATTTGATTCTTGCTACCACATGTCACAGGGCAAAGTACATACTCTGAATTTTCTCTAACTGATTTGGATTAGCTCACAAAAGTACTCCCAACTCCACCACTGTGTGTAAGCCTTCTGGAATCTCACTATAAGCCATCCAGGTCCCTTCACTTACTGCAAAACTGGGCCACGATACCAAGCTCACCTGTACCTGTCCCCTTATGTCAAAGTACCCTGTCTGCTGTCATTACATTGGATGCAATGTCCCAGGGAAGGAAGTAACAACATGTTCCACAGTCATGGGCCCATTGTTGCTTCCATTCACCTCTTCTGATACTGCTACAACTGGTATTTGACACTTACCATACTCCAACTGCTACAAGAGACACTCAGCATCACCTCAGACAGCTATATCTTCTACATTTTGAATTGTATTAGATTATTCTACACTGTGACCTCTATTCCTCTTGGAGTTGTACTTTGTCACAGAACAAGAGCAGGATACCTCACCACATAGTCTCACAGGGATTTCAATAGGCATATGTCTCCTTTGCTCTTTATTCCCTATCTTTGTTGTAAACCTCACTTCCCAGGACCCTCTGGGGGAAAGGTTGAAACCAAAGTCTAGATAAGTCTGAATGTTCCCTGCCCTCCTTGAATTACTTCAATCTCTAGGACTGTCTTTGAGATAGTCTCCAGAGCTCAACCCTTATCAATACTTGCATTCTCTTTCCAAAGAACTTCCAAATACTATGGCAATTAGGCCTGTTTTAGAACTACCTCATGGGCTTACCAGTGTTGCTCAAGTGTGTCTGAACCCTAGAATAAACAGGCCAGGTTAATTGTGAGACCCCCCCCCCATCCCTTGATTTATAGTTACAGGAATATAAGCACGTCTGGTCCTTTCCACCTTTATTTCCTGTAATCCTTTTTGTTTATGAGTAACAGCACAGGTTAGAACATAGTTTAACATCAACCACTTCATTAGTTTCAAAATAACACTACCATATAAACAGTACAGGTACCATTTTAAGTGTCTTTAATCTTCATGTAGCTGATATATACAAAGTTGCCTTTTCTCCAAAGCTGTCTGTTCTAGTTTTGTTTCTGTAGTTGTCACAAAGTAGCCTGACAAGAAGCAACTAAAGAAAAAGATTTATTTTAGCTTACAATCCACAAGTCACCCTTATGGTGAAGCTAGGCAAGCTCTTCAAATGGTCAGTATACCACACCCACAGTCAGGAGCATGAGAAATGAATGTGTGTCTTTGCCCATGCTCCACTTGTTTTCTCCATGTGTATACAGCTCAAGACCCCTGGCTAGGGAATGGTGCCGCCCAGAGTTGGCTGAGTCTTCCACCATCAATTTAATTAAGACAATAGCAGGCCAACCCAATTCAGAAAATCCGTCATCGAAACTCTCTTCTCAGGTGATCCTAGGTGATGTCAAGTTATTCCTTGAATGAGTTGTACAGTGTGAAGGGGACATGATTATTATTTGTTGAATTCAAATATATATCACTGATTTTTAAAATCTGTGTGTCATGTTAATGAGGTTTAGAGAAGGACAGCCTTTGCTTAATCATAGCTATAATTTATTAAAGAGTTAGAAATGCTAGCCCAATTTGGTAAACTCAAAACTGGTTTGTAAACAGTCAGAAGTCTGGTACAAGAAGATTTTGCTGTGTTCCCTTCTAGCAAATAAGCATGTAGTTGATTTTGGCTAGCACAGGAGGAAAAACAATTTTAAGTGAAAATTAACTCATTTAATTCTTCTATAAACTCTTATCCAGAGGAACAGTCCCATTTACAGGTTTGAGAGACGAGTTTCAATTCACTTCACTGAGCACAATTACAGTTGCCTCTTTGTCAAGACCTGTGCTGAGGTGAAAGGAGGGATTATAGAACTGATTACAAACCAAACTTAAATATCAAAAAGTTCACAGTTTGCTGGGGGAAATAAACCTCACACATAACTAGGAGACAGTTGACTGTGATAAGAAACAGATAAAACACCATGCTAATCCAGGAGAGTAAACAACACAAGTAAGCATTCTTTAAAATGTAAATAGCTCTCCTTCACTTGCAGATGGGAATAAGAATGAAATCCACTCAATTAATCAAATATGCAGATGTCAAATGACCCCAAGCATCCACCCCAAGATACACCCAAGTGTGGGCCCCACTCACCCTAGAGTAGCATTGGTCTTACTGGAACACAAGCTCTCTGTAGTTATTGCAGGGTGTTGTTCTTAATCAGTAGCAGAATTTAGATTCTTAGTTATTGACCACTGGAAGTCAGGCCTCTACTGCCTGGGTGGTCTGACTCAGCCCAGACCCTTCTGTCACAATTGATGTTCTCTTGTATCATTAAAGGATATTAGATTTCCATGGAGGCAGATTTCCATTTCCAGGGGGTGCACACAACCCACTAATGATGATTACAAATGGGAGAGCCATGTGTATCCATCCAAATTGAAGTCACACCTTCACCCTTGGAATATATTGTGATTACATTAAAGAGACATTACAAGTCTGTCGCCTCTCATTCCATTTATTGTGTGTGTGAGTTACATCTGATCCTTTTACTTCTGATTAAACTGCAAGCATTTCCTGCGGATTCAAATGTGACTTCTCTACTACAAAACAGCAGCACACCCAACAGTTCCAGTTTGGAAGTGAGCAGGAAAAACTACATCCATTTAAACAAGCTGGTGTACTGACTAGTAGGCACAAACATGCTTTTTGATTCCAAAATGTAGATCACAGACATTGTGCCTGGGACCTGCCTTCAATTTTCTCTTAAAAAGACAAAGCCGAGCTGGCTTATACTCTGTCTTGTCTTCAGTATCATTTCTCTCCTAAGTGGCCAAGCATGATTTCCATCCTGCTTCATGCAGGAGAACTGACAAGGGTGACTGCCCGAACTGGTAACTTTTTTTCTGGAGGAGTGGGGGAGGTGCCTGGATTTGAGGTCAACAAAGGGAAACAAAAGACCCCCCCCAAAGGATTTTCTTAGGGTGTAACCTGTCATATCTTTGTGACTGTTTTAAATATTATGCATTGAACATTTTCCCATTTTCTTTATATAAAAGAACATTACCCCAGTCCTTTATATATAACTGTAATTACAAAATCTAAGTCGATAGGCTAATCTTTATCGCCCTCACATTACAGAAGAGAAATGAAGGCCAGGGATGTTGTTAAGATGAGATGGGGAGGACAATGTCAGGCAGTTGCTTAGGAGATTGATTCTATCTGCCTGGACTCTAGGAGCACCGTGAACCATGTTCTAAGTAACAGGAATATCAATGTGTGTGAGCAGTGGGCTTTATACCATTCATCCATCTCCTAATGCTCCACCTTTCATATGGACATCAAAGCATTGTCCTGTCTGTAATTAGGGAATCCTAAAAGTTTATTGCACAATGTCTATCTCAGGATACTTACAAGAGTCAAAGGAAAGAGACCCACTGAATGGAACTTGGATGTGAAAGTCACTCAAAGAGGCTGTATCTCAGGTGGTTGTATAGATACTAGGGACTGCTAGAAACACCCAAATGGAATGGAATACAGACTCTAGAACACACCTCCAACATACCCAGCCTGAAGATATATTCATTCATCACAGATATTAGTTCCTAAACCTTTGTGTGAACTGATGGCAGCAAGAGGAGACAAAGATCATCATTCAGATGCAGGCAGCTATGAAATGAAAATCTCCTGGGACTGGTTACACACTCCCATTTACCAATCAGGCAAGAGCTGTCTCAGGTCCCAGCTAGGAAATGATGTCTCACATTCCTGGTTAGATTACTTTGATGCTCAGTGAGTTTTCTACCAAAGTCTCTACTTCAATCATATGTAATTCAGACAACCCTGAGATCTCAAAACCCACTGTTTCCTGCTTCTTTCTCACTAAGAGGCTGCAAAAGCAGGTCACCCTTAAGCTTAGGTGCTGAGCATGTGAAGAGAAATGATCTTGGGGACTGGTAGATTATGCACTGATAGACACCATGCTATATCCCTGCATGATTTATTAGTTCTTATAAGTACATATCTGCCCCAAATCTTATGTCCTGAATTAAAATGTATTTTAATGAGCTCAACATTGTTCTGCAGTTTTGCTCACAATCAATTTGCAAAGCCACTGATACAGTATGATTTCTGTTTTCTGGCCCTCCTGGCTTAAGCTTACCATAGCATCTACAGTATGAATAGAATAGTCACTAAGCTATGGAGCACAGTGGAATCTCACAAGCTCTAAACTGCCGTGGTTCCCACAGCATTCTTTATGTCTGCTCATGAGAGACCCACACAAGGCCCTTGGGAAGGGAAAAAATAAATAAAATTTAATTTGATTCCTTTGCCTGGCTTTTAAGACCATCATAAACTGTCATTGGTTAGTTACCAGGAAATAAGATTTAAAATATTTAAAGTAATTGATTTTTCCCTGTGTAAACAACTTCAGAGCTAAGCTAAGGGTTAGCATATTATCCTTACATTTCCCTTGGCAGATGCTGGGGAGAGGTGGGAGGCATGTTTGGGAAGAGGCAGCTATAATCTTTCCCAGCCGAAGTTCTTAATTACACTCAGGTCTTGAATCCTCAAGTTAGCATATTTTGCCCATTCATTGCTCAATAAATATTAATTGGTGTAGATGGGTTATAATTTAGCATGTGCATGATCTATAATTTACCTGTAGCCTATAATTATTCTAAATGTTTGAATAAGGGAATTGATTGGAATGAAAAGAAAATAACTTATTTAACTTTTTAAGAAATGTTATTATGATCCAAGTCTTCATAAAATCACCCAAACTCATGTGGCATTTCCTGTAGATTGGGAAGATATCCCATGACAAGACTGTAGTTGATACTAAAGTCAGGTAGATGCAAGCTCAACTTTTCTGGTGAAAAACAACTAGTTCCTGCTATCGACCCAGCTCAAAATGACCATTTTCAAAGAAAAGAAATACCTCCTTCATACACAAGAACAAGCCCCAAGCGACCATAGATTTTACTTTGGGCATGTTTATTACCCTCTGAAATTCTTTGACAGCTTTGTACACTTCTATGATGAATTTTGGTCATTGTGCTGTTCCCATTTCCCTGTCATCCCCCTTCCCTTCCTGATGGGTCCCTTCTTAGCAAGTCTCCTCCTATTTATCATATTCAATCCAACCCACTACACTCAGCGCAAATATATGTAACATTTTAAAGTGAGATAGCAATTTGATTTGTATATAAAATGCATTCAGACTATTGTAACAATCCTACCCAGTCTAATCTCCATCCCACCCCTATTGTAATCTCCTTCTACAAGTCATTTTTCCCAAATTCATCTCTTTTTGTTTTCTTTATTGATTGGTTGTCTTTTCAGACACACTGAGTTTAAGGATCCATGCAACAATAAGTAGTAATTTCCATTTTGTTTTTTTATCAAAAGTGATTTGGATAAGGAGTAGGTTTGCCCATTACTATCAGTATGTAAATGCTTGTTTACTGTTAATCTTCACCAATAGGTAGATCCAGCTGACTTATTTCTTTTTACTATGAGGTATGAGGACACGGGGAAGGAACATTAGAAAACACAGATGGTACACTTTTAATTATTAACAAATGAATGTTATGTGTCACAATGTGCACTAATCAAATATCAGAAGATGAACTGTTTGTAGCCATAGTAATACATACTAATAAAGTTCAGTGCAATACATCTGTCCCTCGGCACAATGGATACTGATCAAAACCAAGCTCAGTGTCTGACTCCAATCCCATCAGATTCTCCTTCCCAGGAATGAGATGATTTAGTTGATACCTAACTCTGTGTACCTGGGATTGCCTAAGACAATGCAATTTGGGATGTTGATAGGCTACTATTCTCTGTCCAATATACATGTAAGAGAAGCAAGGGAGAAAGTTCATGTGAGAGAGAACTAAAGAAGTACAGTAAACTGAGGCTAAGACCAAGGACACTGCAAAGTCCATACTACAGTCTCCTCATTCTGTTCCATTCCATCCTTCTATATCTACAAGAGATTCTATTGCTCTGCACCTTCCAACATACAACACAGCCACTTGATACTCATTGAACACCTTCCTCCTGTTTTCTTATGGCTTATGTTCAAAGACTGCTCTACTATTTCATTTTATTAAAAAATGACCATACCTCTGTCACCTCCCCATTTTTACCCCCTGAGAGACTTTGCAGTTGGCATACCGCCTACCCTCTAGAACATTTCTTCAAAAACAAAGAATAAAATCATATGTTTGACTTGCAGGGTGGAGATGAAAAATAGTTTTTATTCTCAAAAGAGCCAAATACTCTCACAGTCAAATTGGCCAGCAGGGTTAACCTAGTGCCAGTGCCTAGGACCTCCGGGACTGTGGAAGGAGGGCTAAATTGTGCAAGTGGAGTGGAAAGAGACTGTTGCTACTCTCTCCCAGTCAACTTCACACTTGCACCTGCTAAGACATCTATACACAAATACACACACACACACACACACACACACACACACACACACACAAAGAAAGGACTGGTAAGCCAAACCAGTGGTCCTCAGGTAGCATCTCTGCAGTCTTTGTCAAGCTGTGGGAGCATTCAGCCAGCCCCTAGTCTCTCTTGGGTCATAACCTCCATTCCTTCTGTGCTGTCTCTCTTCTGAGCTTCCTTGCTTCGCAGTTCTATTATTGTCTCATGAAACTTTAAAACTCTCCACCCTTCCTTCATTGTAGTCAACTTTAAATAAATTCAGAGTGTCACTTGTTAAAATAAATGACATTTAAACAACCTCAGCATGGTAACTCATTCCTCATTATCATAGAGAGCTCTCCTGAAAGGTCTATAGTACATTATCTCTATGAAATAGATTTTACCTTCAATATTAACGTCATTGCTTAGGGAGGACAGGAGCTAAGCACTCTGGTGAGAGGTGGCGTAGAAATGCATAGGTAGATTGATAGGACCGCACAAGTGATGATGATCTAAAACAAAAGCGGAGGGAGGTTTAGGTTAAATATTAGGCAGCAAATCACAGCCTCGTGAGAGCTGTGATGACTGAACAAGCTGCCTTGCAAGACCAAGAAGATTTGTTTAATTTCAGCTACTCAGCTCACAGTGTTTATGCCTCTGTAGAGAGAGAAGTGACCTACAGGGTACATGCATTAACCACCATGTACCTCACTTGTGGAAACTGAGAACCAAATGGAGGTGAAGTCACTGAACACACTACCCCTGCTTTCATGTGGCTCCTAGAGACCTTGCAGTCTTTGTGTGGTGGAATGTTTATTAGCACACCTGGGAATATAGGCACTTATGCATGCGGAAGCTGGAGGAAGACTTCAGGAACCTTCCATGGTTATTCTGTTTTATTCACCCAGGCAGGGACCCTCATTTTAATCTAGAGCTCATCTAAAATGGCTAGTGTAGCTATCCAGATTTCTTCATGAATCCCCATCTCCACTCTCTGAGTGTTAGAATTATAGACAGGCTGCAGCAGCCACCCAGCATTCATGGGTTCTAGTGGGTATCGAACTCACGTCCTCATGTTTGCTTGACCAGCCAGTACGTTATCCACTGAAATATCACCCAAGACCCAGAACCCTGCAGTCCTATGCCTCTTTTGTCTCTCCATGTCTCTTGACACAATACCATGTCAATTTTCTCATGTCATCCTCTATTTCCTCTGTTTTACTTTTCTTAAGAATGTAAAACCAATGGGATAACTACTAGTGCTTTGACTATGGGGTTATTTCCTTTGCAGCTGGAAGGGTGGCCAGTCAACAATTTTTTTTTATTACCCAGTGTTCAAGGAGAACTTCTGCTCAGGCAGAGGACTCTAAGCCATGGTGAGTCAATAGACTCAACTGAGGCCTGGGGTTTTGAATGGTAGGACACAGACATGGTTGTTTTTCTTCCAAACTTCTTTTGGAACCTGATATCTGTATTGGTTGGTTGTGTGTGTCAAATTGACACAAGCTAGAGTCATCAGAGAGGAAGGAGCCTCAGTTGAGGAAATGTTTCCATGAGATCCAACTGTAAGGCATATATATTCTCATTTAGTGGTCAACAGGAGAGGGCCCAGCCTATGATGGGTGGTGCAATTCCTAGCCTGCTGGTTCTGATTTCTATAAGGTAGGTTGAGGAAGTCATGGGAAACAAGCCAGTAAGCAGCACTCCTCCATGGACTCTATCTATATCAGCTCCTGCCTGTGTGATCCTGCTCTGTTTAAGTTCCTGTCCTGATTTCCTTCAGTGATGAAAAGCAATGCTGAAATATAAGCCACATAAACCCTTTCCTTCAAAGCTTGCTTTTTGGTCATGGTGTTTCACTGCAGAATGGAAACCTTAACTAAGACAATGTCTAACATGTAGGTCATTCCAGGGTACAACTCTTCTGAATTCTGGTCAGGTGTTTTGTGTTTTATATATATTCCAAATAAGCACTCAGTGCTTGTACTACAAATATAATCCTAACTACATGATGAGCAATCAAAGTCTAAAAGAAAGCATAGTCTTTGAAGTATCTGCAGAATACGCACAGCAAAGAAAGGAGGCGACTTTTAACACTTATGTACAGAGGACTTGGAACACAGGACAGGACTCTGACTCTTGGGCTGTTTATTCTATAGCAAAATTAAACAAGTTGGTGTGGCTATGATTGGATCATAAGGCAGGAGGAAAGGTCATTTGGGATGAATAAATATTTTAAATTCTGAAAACAATTACTGTACTTTATCAAGCATGGGGACTTGCACCAATGGAGAGTCTAGGAATGAGAATTACCATCCTAACTTGTAAATCACTTTATAACCTGGGTGTTTTCCTTAGGTCCTCAACTAGGAGCTAGAAGCTGGAGACATTCAGAACCATTCCCCCCTCAAAACAAATGTACTATCTGGACAGGTGATACACTTGGTGAATTAGAGCCCTTTCTATACCTCAAAGTCCTTTCCTTACTGTGTATTTTAATAAATGAATTCCCTGGTTGTAGCCATCTGGGCCACAGTGATTCTTGTTGTCTGCCCTAATGGGCTTTAACTGTAAATTTGGCATAGGTTAGAAATACCTATGAAATAAAAAGGGAGTCTCAACTGACGGTATGTCTGTGATGAGTTATCTTGACTGTTAATTGACTTAGTCCACTGTGGGAGGAACCATTCTCTGAGCATATGTTCCTGGACTAGATAAGAAAGCTAGCTGTTAAAAGACAAAAACAAACAAACAAAAGAGGGGGAGAGAGAGACAGAGAGAAAAGAAGGAAGGAAGAAAGAAAGCTATCTAAGCGTGAGCCTGAATTGACCAGCAAGACTTGTTCCTCTGTTCCAACTCCATGCTTCTACCTGAGTTCCATCCCTGACATCCCTCAATGATGGACTGTGACCTGCCTGTAAGCTAGAAACACCCCTCCCATAAATTGGTTTTGGTCATGACATTTGTCACAGCAACAGATTTAAACTCTAATAGTGGTCTATACAAATTCCCTCAGATTAAAGATATTCTCATAAGGCCCCATCAAGGGTCCAAAGCTTATCTTTGGAACTCACACAAGTGAAGTGTTTAAAATAATTATTTACAAGCAATAATGAAAATATTTGAGATACTCTTTAAAACTTTAGTTATGAAATATCAATAAAATAATTGCCTAATTCCAAACCATGTACTATTCTAATTAATTCTGTGTGAGACATTTTTTCAGCTTCAAAGATTGCTCTACTTGTATTGCATAACAAAATAATAGTATAATTAGGAATAAATTTGTCACTTTTATAAGTAATTCCTTTTTATTATGTGTTTGGAAGCAAAGCACAAGCGTGATTAAAGTCTCTTTTAAAAGGTTTTTATTAATTACTATGATTATTATGGATAATCAAGGTCCACGAACTACAGAATAAACCCCAGACAAGATGTACAAAGCCATGAAACAGTGATGGATCCTGGATCCCGGGTTGGCTATTCTTGGTGGCCTGGGTCTCCCTATTTACCCTTTTCTTTATGAAAATCAAGGAAGGGAGCTGACTTGCACTTTCAGTCTCCTGCTGTTTGCTCTCAAGTGATCTCCTTCCTGGTGGCACAATAGAAAAGGCAGGGTGTTGCCTTAGTCAGCAGTTTTCAACCGGAGGTCAAAGGGGTTACCAAGACCATCTGCATATCAGATATTTACATACAATTCATAACAAACTATAGTTACAAAGTGACAAGGAAAGTAATTGTATGGTTGAGGTCACTAAATATGAGAAACTGTATTAAAGGGTCCCAGCATTCCCAGCATTAGGAAGGTTATGAATCACTGGTCTCGGTGCTTTTGTGCCTTCAGATGCCTTTCGCCATTACCTCTGGTCTAATTTAATCAAACCTTAACACAGAGAACTGGAAACCCTCTGCCCAGGAGGGAAATTTCTCCAGTGCCACACTCACCTCAGTTATAGTCTCTTTCCTGATAACAAGCTCCTAGTTCCATTTACATTGCTCTGATAAAACACATGATCAAAGTGACTTTGGGGATGAAGGGACTTATTTGGTTTACAATTCTAGGTTACAGATCACCATTGCAGTGAAGTCACAGAGGCCAGAGTTCCATGGAGCTGGTCATACCACAGCCATAGGGAAAGACTCTAAAGAGAGACTAGTGTACCCATGCTGCCTGCCTACTTGTCCTCAGTTTTCCTCTTACACAGTTCAGGGCCCAGCTCATGAAATCATGCTCCCCATATTTAGGGAGTGTATTCCTACCCCAACTAAGACAATCCCTACAGACAGGACCACAGGTCAGCCCAATCTAGAAAGTTCTTCAATTAAGGCTCTCTTAGGTGACTCAAGCTGATAATTAGAAACTAGCTAGTATAGAGGGGGATGAGCTCCTCAATGGAAAGGACTGTGTCTGTGTCTTCTTGCTTTTGTTTTTTTCTTCCTTAGATCACTAACTTAGAGGCAGTCACAGCACAATTCAAGAATTTTCACTGAGCCAGGGACATACTTGTAGCTGCACATGAGAAAAACAAGGCAAGAAGAGAAGTTCAGTAGCTTGAGAACACCTTGGAGAACATAGCAACACCTGAACTCCCACTTTAAAAAGACAGTTCTTGAATATGTGGGCCAATTAATGGCATAACAAATTACCACGAGTTTGTGTTACCCACAATAAATGCTCTGGCCTCTACTTCTGACTTTGGACCCCAAGAACCTTGTATGGAGTCAACTATTGTTGAATACCACTCCTCTATAATGTCTAGTCTGTCCTAGTGAGAAAGCCATACTCATGTCTCCCCAGTATCCCACTATTATTAATATCCAGACCAGAGGTTTGTACAGCATCTTAGCCACCAGAATACGTAGACACATCTTTCTTCAAGTTCTTCCTATCACAAGGGAAAAACAAGACCTGGGTATGGATGCAGGCCCACCCAAACTTTCTCTGAATTATGTCATCTAAGACACAACATTTCCAGTGCTCATCCTTGTGTGTTTCCAGGTCCTTCTCTTTTAGAAATTGGAGAGACCAGTATCTGAAGGATGACACAAAGGAAGCCCAGCAGATATAAAAAGAGACAAGTAGGGTCCTTGGGGAGAGATGTGCTCCAGTAGACCTCTCCCTACAAAGCTTTCATTCTCTGATCTGCTCCTTATGTTCACAGAAAACCACAGATATTCTTGGAGTCATACCACTGATAGGGCCATCTGTCCACTTCTTTCCCTACGACTCGATGCTCTGCCTCTGTCTCGTCCCTCTGAAGCCCTTCTGCCCTCTCACCCATTCAGCCCATTAGCTAAAAGACAGTACTATCTGCTAACAATGACTGACATCACTGCCAAATGATGATCCCCATGGAAACCACATACAAATGAACATAAGACAGAAGACATATACCCTATTTTCAGTCTAGTTTCCTAAACTACTTCTGTCTGATTTCCTCTAGCCCTTTATCAGTCTGTAAGTGACTGACCAAACATCAGTTTGTACTGTAGGACAAAACTGAAGAAGAACGTGGGGCTGAATACTGTGAAGAGAGGCTCAACTCTGCAGGGAAAGGTTATTGCTACATTATGAAGGTTGTTTTTCCCTCAAGTCTAACACCATCCCTAAAAGAAACATGGCAGTTTTGCCCACCACAGGAAACTCCCAGGGCATCTAGGGAAAGGTCTGATTGTCCCATAATAAGTAATCATGAGATAGTTGTCTACATCCTACTAGATTCCCAGAATATTCTACAGAATTATGTGAATAGTACCTAGGGATAATATAACTTTTCTCTCCTTTAATGAGTTCTTTGAAATCCCTCAGTCTTTTCAAATATCCTTCTCGAAAATTCCTAAAAGTACCTCACCTACAGAATCCATAAGGTTCTGAAAAAGAAAGATTAGATGGATGGATGGATGATAGATTATAGATACAAATAGATGATAGAAAGATGATAGTTGATTGATAGATGGATGATAGAAAGATGATAGATGATGTCAGATAGATAGATAGATAGATAGATAGATAGATGATAGATAGACAAACAGATAAGGGATTGTGTTTCTCTCCCTGATAACAGGCCTGGCAAGTGGGTTTGGTATCACTAACGTGCCATTCTATGGCACATGAACTTCCTCTAGGTATGGTAAAGCACTGGATCTGGTATACACATGAGAACAAAAAGGAGTGAGCAGGGAAATCCTTCTTTTTGGGGCTTGGTGCTGGCCTTAGCCTAAGCAATTCTGATTTAAATGGCTAAAACAGATTCTGCTTGATTTTTAGAGCAACAATTGAAAGCCAAGGGGAGCCATAGTAGGGATAGCTATATGGAGTGGGGGTTGGAGGTGGGGGAGTGGGGTTTGGGGGATGGGGGAATGGGAGGTGGGAGATGGAAAAGTGGGGGCTGGGGTGGGGGAGTGGGAGTTGTAGAGAGGGAGAGTGAAGGATACCATTAGACTTTCTTAAAATCCTGTCTTGTTTGCTATATTTCTACTGTGCTATTTTTTTCTAGCTTCTTCCTTCATATCTTGCACATGCACATTTTTTTTTAAACATAATTTGGTCATGGGTGTCCTCTATGTGTCTCCAGGATGAGAGGTTTCACAGGACTTAGCCTGTAATTGTGAGAATATCCACAGATTTAGATATTGTCCTTTTTTTTTTTTTTTTTGGTACTTGTTCATTACTGACTGAGTCAGAAGCCCCAGTAATTTGGGAGAAATGACCAGAGGTTTGGGATGGTCAGGAATTCCTATTAATAATTAGGAGCATACCACCATGAATCCCAGTTTCCAAAAACAACTTAAGCCCTTCCACTTGTGCCTTTTGCCTATTTCCTGCAGAATTTACTGATTCTCTCCAACTCTTTTTTTCTTGTTTTATTTTGTTTTGAGACAGGGTTTCTCTGTGGCTTTGGAGGCTGTCCTGGAACTAGTTCTTGTAAATCAGGCTGGTCTTGAACCCACAGAGATCCACCTGTCTCTGCCTCCTGAGTGCTAGGATTAAAGGCGTGCACCACCACTGCCTGGCTATAAAGTATTACTACATGAGTCTATTTAGTATTTCCTTGACCACTAGATCTGTTCTTATCTGACCTATATAATGACTGTAGAGATAGACTGTGTAGTTTCCATGTTTATTCTACCAGTCACAGTGAGGATGAAATGAGAACTATCTAGAAAGTCATCTGTTCACCTATTCTTCAAACCATTATTGAGCACCCACTCTTATGCCAGGACTTATATTGAAGACTATCAACCATATGGAGATGTAATGGTCATAGTGTACAATGACATGCAATAGAAATATAGGCAGAGTGAATTCCACTGAGGGATGTATTCAGGAAGAACAGACTTCCAAAGTTAGTGATGGAATTGTATGCCAAAGCATTTCTATAAATACTTGTTGATTAATTAGGGGAGGAGTAGGCTTCTTTGGGGATTGCAGGGACAAACTGTTCTCATTAGCTGATGTTGAGAGAAACATTTTTCCTTATAGTGAGGGAGCTCATGGGAGTCAGCAAATGAAAATATGTGTGTTAATGATAACAAAAGGAGAAACCCAGAGGCAAAAGGCTCATATACATCTTGAATATCTGGCCAGCCCCTTCAATCTGCGTAGTCTCAGGAGAAGGGGTGATCCCCTCCTTTATGTTTCTTCCCAAGTCCTTGGAGATGCTGAAGCCCAGAGAGGCACACAACAATCCAGGCTCAGGATACTGTGTAGACTCAAGCTTGCAGCTGACCAATCTATGCAGATCCCTCTTAGAGATCCTGACCTGGCAAGAGGTGGGAGCCCGTGTGTGGTTTAGACTTTGCCTGCACAGTTTATTTATGCTGCAGCATATGCTGGCTCAGCAGATGAAGGCAGCTCCAATTTTCCATGTTCATTTTAGAACTCCCTAAATTCTCAGAAGTTACATTCTGCAGTAATCTCGTCCTGTCCTTATGATTTGTAAGTGAAACATCTGTGGGTTTTTTGTCCTTTGAACTTCGGAGCCAAATGGCCAAAATCTACCTCCAGTTAACCTTTCCCCTGGATCTGGTGACTGACAATAAGCATCTTTTGCAAACTGGTGATGTTTTCATTGTTACAGCTCAGTTCACACTGTCCTTGGGCTTGCATGTCCTCAATCTGCCTACAGATCAATGTCGAGAAGTAAGGAAACACAGAGTGATGTGTAAGACCGCTTGTCTTGGGGGAAGAAGCAATCTAATCACACATGTGTCATGTGAGGTATACCTAGGCTCCCTCCCCCAATCATATTCTATCACTTATAATGGATTCTGTTCATGCACAGTTACCACACTTTCTGTGGGGCAATAGTTACCCAGGATTTTCAGCTGTCCATATTAAACAGAAAGAGACAGAATTGGGTCTGTCAAACAACAAACTGAGAAGAAAGACTTGTATTTTTAATTCTCCTTATGCCTAAACAGCAGCAACTAAAAAACAAAACTTTATATTAAAATTCATCATAGTGGTCAGCTATGGTGGTCCACATCTTTAATCCAGGGCTTAGAAGTTAGAAATAGGAGTTGGGATTTCATAGTAATGAAACAATTAATGTCCAGAAAGTTTAATGGTCCATGTCTGCCAAATGCATGAATTTTTAAAAATCAGCATTTAAAGCTGAAAATGAGGTCAAGTAGTGACATTGTTTCTTTATCTTTTGAGTTCAAAGTTCAAGAGTATCAATGCAGCCCTTCAAAGTCTGTATTGGGTTTGAACATTTGAACTATTCATGACACATACTGAGACATTTTATTTGTCTCTCTGACGTGCATGCCCTGGAGGTCTAAATACCCCACAGTGGTACTTCTAAGGGTTTCAGTTCTTTTTTCAAGAATCTCACTTAGGCTGGGGACACAAAGGACTGGGAATTAATTCAAAGGACTTAGACCATTGGAAAATGGCAAAACACAAGCTGAGAAGGGAGGGAGCTTCAGAAGCAGTATTGACTCCAGATTCTACACTTACAGTCTTGATAGAAGTTTAGCTTCCTGGCAAAAATGCAGAGCTTAGGAAAGCTGGGTGCCAATAGGTTATGTTGGATACACTGAAGACAATAGAAGGCTGAACAAGGGAAATTTAAAAACTGAATTAAGAAAGGGAGTAACCATAAAGGATAATCTCACTTGCTTTGTCTCCTTGATTGTTTTGTTTTGGTGTGTGTGTGTGTGTGTGTGTGTGTGTGTGTGTGTGTGTGTGTGTGTGTGTGCTTGTTCTTACCATTTCCATCATACTAATGCATGACTCAAGAGCTGCTGTGAACAGTGGGCTCTGTATGACCTCAGAGCTGCTGTGAACAGTGGGCTCTATAGAATCACTACATTTTACCAGAGGTTCAAGGTCAGGGCTGGCCCTGCTCAGGAGAGGTACTAAGGACATCCACCAAATTTTTCTCTTTTTTTGGCCAGGAATATCAATTCCCAAGACTAGGGCTATCATTCACTGGTAGAGCATTTTGCCTAGCATGCACAAAGCCCTGGGTTCAATCTTGGCAATGCAATAAATAAGTAAATTCATAAATAAATAAGTTGCAAAAGCATTTAATAGGGGGAAGAAAGCTTCAAAGTGAGAGATAAAATTCTAAAATAGCCACTCAGCCTTAGGAAATGTGTTTTAAAAGCATGCATTCACCTGCAGGTACAAAGCACGGACAGATGTTGGAAGAGAAAATGACAGTCTCAGATGCCCCCACTGAACATGACTCTGTTACAAAAGGTTCATAGTTAACCTCCTTCAGCTCTGCCTAAGGCTGGCCCTGTTGAAACATGTCCATTACTCAAAATAACACTTCTCTATGACTGCCTCTGCAGAAACAGAGGTGAGTTCCCTATCATCTGCATGGAACAGAGGCCCACTGGAAACAGCAAGGAAAGTCCAAGAATGCAAATAGCTCAGCCCTCTGCAAACAGACCTTCCCCTGACTTATGCATCCCAAGATTAGGTGATAATGGTAATTTTCCAAGAGGCTGTATTAAACTGAGGCCATAATGAATGGGAGGGGGCATTAAACTTGGGGTACATTTTTCTTTATCAGTAAATCACTTAATGTATTACCACCTCTGCCTTGACTCTGCTAGACTAAGACATTGGAGTTTTACTACATGATATCTGGCTCATGTCAATTAACCAGAGGCTCAGAAATAGGTCTGAACCTTAACGGAACTCGGGCCAGAGATGCTGAACAGCAGATAGAAAGGTCTCCAGGTATATCTGTCTCCACAATTAATTATCACTTCTCTAGAGCAGTGGCTCTCAGAAGGATAATTTTGATCCTCACTCAAGGGATACTTGGCTGTGTTTGAAGGCATGTTTTATTGTCACCATTGAGAAGTCACTACTGGTAATCAGAAGGGACAAATCAGGAAACTGTTACAAGTCCTGTAATGTACAAGCTGTCACTCTGTTCATAAAAATGATCTAGTTTCTCATGCTGACCATGGCCAAGTCTAAGATTTTGCCACAACTCTAGAGTCACTAGAATATTCCAGACAGTACAGGGTTCTCAAGGTGTAGCTGTAAGCTGGAGAAGTCACTCAGGAATGTCCATCCAAACTGCCAGGATTTTATCCCCATCAAATCCTCTCAATTCATGGCATTATCTATGAGAGTATTCCTTGTTTATACATATGTGTAATACGTTTTCATGCCACACATGCTGTGTTTCATATATTGTACCTGATGCCGCAGCAGAGCCAGTTACAAGGGAGAAAGTTCAGGAATTATTTTCAAAGTACAAGTTATGGTTTTACCCAAGGCTATAACTCCATTCTTTTGCTATGAGAAGACACTATGACCAAGATAACTTATAAAACAATTTTGGACTTGCTTACAGTTTCAAAGTATTAATCCATCACCATCATGGTAGCAAATATGGCAGCAGGCAAGCAGTAGCTGAGAGTTTACATCTGACCTTCAAGATGGAAGCAGAAATAGCAACTGGGCCTGGTACAACTTTTTCCAAATCTCAAAGCCTGACTCCAGTGACACATCTCCTCCATCAAGGCCACATCTCCTAAACATTTCCAATTGGGAACCAAACATTCAAATATATGAGCCTACAGGAACATTTTCATTCAAACCACCTCACATTGGGCTCCCTTTACAATAAATAACTCATGGATAGAGGCTGCCCATGATATTCATTCTAGTCATCTGCTTAGTGTAGACATTTTATCATTTTGAATTAAATATGTTTCACCTAATATGTCTGTGCTGGATGGTTTATTGTCAAAATGACACATGATAAAGTTAATCAGAGAGGCAGAGGCAGGTGGATCTCTGTGAGTTTGAGACCAACCTAATTTACAAGAGCTAGTTCCAGGACAGCCTCCAAAGCCACAGAGAAACCCTGTCTCAAAACACACAAAAAAAAAAAAAAAAAAAAAAAAAAAGAAAAGAAAAGAAAAAAAAGAAAGAAAGATAGATAGAAAAAAGAAAGAAAAGGAAAGAAAGGAAGGAAGGGAGAAAGAAAAGAAAGAGAGAAAAAGAAAGAGAGAAATCTCAATTAAGAAAATGTCTCTACAAGCCTGGGCTGTAAGCAAGCCTATAGCACATTTTCTTAATTAGTGGTTGATGGGGGAGGGTTCATGCTATTGTGGGTGGTCCCACCTGTTGGCGAGTGGTCCTGTGTTCTATCTGAGGAAGCCACAAGGAGCAAGCCAATAAGCAGCACCCCTCCTGTGGCCTCTGCTTTGTCTGCTATGGTCTCAACCCTCTTGAGTTCCTGTCCTGACTGCATTTGATGAGTGGTGAGGTGGAAGCATAAGCCAAATAAACCCTTTCCTCCCCAACTTGCTTTTTGGCCATGGTGTCTCATCACAGCAATACTAACCCTAAGACAGCCTGTCTCTTGACTGAGGATAAGACATTAGTCCTTAATATTCTAAGTGATTCTGTATGCACTACCCAAATGGTTGTGACTTCCACACCATATCTCTATAAGGATACTTCCTTCCCTTCCTCTGCAATGCACTTTTTCCTCTCTTCACTTCCTCAAACTCTCAACTTGTATTATTCAGACCTTGACAATATACGTTTTCTACCAGCCATCACTGACCATTAAGAACATTATGTATAGAAAAAGAAAAATAATTCATTGGCTTCTCTGGTTATTATTATAATCATCTAAACCAGTGGGTCTCAGTCCCCAAAGACCATTGGAAAAACACAGATATTTACATTACAAACCATAACATTTGCAAAATTGCAGTTACAAAATAACAATGAAAATAATTTTATAGTTGGGAGTCACTGCAACACTGGGAACTGTATTAAAGGGTGGTAGCATTAGGAAGGTTGAGAACCACTGCTATAAGCTTGGGTATTTACTGTGTGCTGGGAAGTGAAATCAGCTGCCCATATGGACCCTGTCAACTTTACAAGAAACACATTACTCTCACCATTTTACAGATGAGTAAATAGTTGCTCAGGATCACTGGCTTTCAAATTTCAGACAATGAATTCAAACTTGGCCACACTGAATCTCTCAGCAATACTAATTACTTCACTACAGTTTCCCTCATGGTGTTCCCCATCTAACAGAGAGGCAGGCACTGACATTTACATCTCAAATCAAGTCAGGCTGATGAGCTCTTCTTGATCCTTATCCCCAGGCTTGGGGCAGATATCCTACTGAGAACTCTAAAGAGCCTTTCTGAAGGCTTCCTTGAGGGCCGGGTGAGCACGTGACTCGGTGAGACACAGTCTTATGAATAGTAATGAAATCCAATCAGGAACAGAGGTCCGGGATTTTAATTGAGCTATCCTTTAAAGGAGTGTGTTTCTTAGCTTCAAGGTCATGTTCTCCTAGCTAGTGCAAGTTATTTTATGTGCGGAGCAGAGATAATAGACACTAGAGACACATTGGGGACAAGTGGCATACAGCATGGAAGAAAGGAAATATACGAAAAGCAATCATTGAAGTATACACCATAGACCTTCCCATTGATAATTGGTTTAAATTATTAAAGCACATAAGAGGTTATTAACTAGAGAGAGTATAAATTACTTTTTTTTTTTCTGAGTATGACTTTTCAAAGTCTCCCAAACTTCTGGGGGGGCGGTGGGGAGAGGCTTCAAATTTAAAGTCTTTAAGAAAAAAAAAAAATGCCTTTAAAGACTCATCACCAGAGTGGATGGATGAGGAGGGAGCAGATGCCTCATGAATTTGAGATCATGTTACCTGCCATGAGAGTGTAAACGTGAAAGGGTATTTAAATAATGCTAATGGTGCTCAATGGGTGGCTGGCAGTGAGTGGCCAGGTCTGCCCAGCCAGGGTTGAAGGCCCCCTGGGGCTCAGCCTACCGGAAGTGTGAGGCTGGCAGCCAAGAACAGGCCCTCTCAGCTCTCATTGTGAGGATCCATCCAGGAGCATAGGTCTGTGAGGACAAAGTGGACCTCATGATAGAGAAGCTAGCTTCATCATACTCACTGCTGTGAGGAGAGAAAGCTAGCAGTCTCATCAACCCCAGGAGACCTGAGGAAGAGGCTGTGGCCTAAGGAAAATGCGTGACATCTGCTGTCCTCCTCATGACTGATTGCTGATTTATACCCCTGCTCTGGGGCCCTTCCTGACTTTTCTGCAAATAGCCCTGATGAGCCTGCTCTTATCTAACGCAGTCTCAATCTTCCGGGTTTTGCATTAGCATTTTTAGGATGTACTGTTCCGGCAAGAGACCTTCTATCTAGTAAGGCCAATTATCTCCTTAGATTCCTACTTCTATCTTTATTCATTAACTCCTGATTCCTCTCTCAGAAATGAGCTCATTTGGTCTGCTAGCCTCTTCTCTGAATGACTTTCCTCCTTGTGGCCTAAATCCAGGATTTTTTTTTTTTTTTTTTTTCTCATCCTCCCTGTAGGCACACTCCTCTCCCCTGCCCCATGCTTCCACACCTCTACCTTTTTTTTTTATTCATTTGTGGCATCCCCAACTGCAAAATTAAGATGGCAATGGAAACTGCCTTTCCCTACCAATCCCAGGACAAGCCTTGACTTTTCCTGGCCTCCAATATTGCCAGAAATGCAGCAATTCTTTTAAAGATGGTTAACTTGTATCAGTCATTACATGGACTAAATGCAATGAAATACAAGTGCACACACATACATGTGCATAAATATTGTAATGGCTATATATAAAGTTTTTTAAAAATATGTTTTGAAGATATCATTATTGTTGTTGTTATTGTTGTTAGCTCTGGTCATGCTTGAACCTGGGGCCTTGTACATGCTAGAAGAGCACTCAACCACTAAGCCATTGCTCAGTTCTCTTAAATTTAATTGTCTGTTTGATCATTTGTCGATTTATTTTGCAGCTATCCCTTCCTCCAAATCTGAACAAATTCCTATGTGATATCAACTGCCTTGCTCAGGATCTGAGTCAAGATAACAGCCAGTAACAATCCCCCCTTACTGAAATCAGGATTTTTTGTTTGTTTGCTTGTTTTTTTTTTTTTTTTTTTTTTTTTTTTTTTTTTTTTTTTTTTTTTTTGAGACAGGATTTCCTTGTATTGCTTTGGAGCCTGTCCTGGAACTAGCTCTATAGACCAGGCTGGCCTGGAACTCATAGAGATCTGCCTGCCTCTGCCTCCAGAGATCTGGGATCAAAGGTGTGTGACACCAATGCCTGGCTGAAATCAGATTTTTTTTTACCAAGCTGAAAATCAGAAAGTCTTTTCTTCACAGAGTTAGCATTCTTCCACAGAGAGGAAACTGGCCTACAAAAATACATAAAAACCCTGGCCAGACAGAAGGGACAACCTAGTAATGGGTATCTAAGACTATAGTCCCAGTGGCTTTCCTAGACTTCCTATAATTAGAGTATTAGTCTCTTGTTCGATTATGTCCTTCCAATAAATTCACTTCTTATTCAAACTCTGTTTTCTTCACTTACCGCTGCTTGTATCCAAAGAACTCTGGAATAACAGAGAAATAACTGCTTGAAAGACTATACTCCTTATCTATGGCACTTATCTATGGGGTTGTTTTTCTTTTCTTATCTGCATTTACCACTGCTTTAAAATGAATCTGGACTATTTATGTAATTTCAGGAAAGTATATTCTTTTTGTCATAATGATTTGTCTACTTATTATTAATACTGATCAAAGGAAAAATGAATATAATTGGAAAAATATTCAGTAGATATGAGGCTTTTAACTAGAACTAGGTCAGGATCACGTGTTGGTGGGTTTAATGAATATATGTAAGTTCCAAACTTTGCATGGTTCTGATCATGTGGCTGAGCAAATGTGGACATTCTATCTGTTGAGCTTGTAAGCTACTATAATGAGTGCTATGCAGAGAAGAAATTTGGAAACAAAGAGATATGACCTAACTGGAAAAGTCAGGAATACCAAGTAAAGAGAGTAATAAGATCTGAATATAAGTAAGAGGTCATGGAGAAAGACAAAAAAGAACATTCCTGGGAGTGCAGACTGTGTACCAAAGGCTCACATCAGTAGGGAATGTGGGGAATCTGGGACACTAAATGAAATGTGGTGTCACCCAAGTGAATGGAGCAAGGGAAGGAGAGTAGAAATGGCAACAGAGAAGCTGGAATTATCAAGCCAAACTGAAGGCAGAGTTTGAGATGTTGCCTCAGGCCATGGAGGGGACATTAGCTGAGACATGTGCTAACTTGATATTTCTGTGTTTAAAAAGAGATGGGTTGTGGTAGTTAATGTTTCTTGGCAACCTGATGGGATGGAAACAAGTCTCTAGGTATGTCTGTAAGGGATTACCTAAAGTAAGCTAATTGAGACAAGAAATTCAAATGAAGATGGTATCATTCATCAATGGATGAATGTGACCAGCTACTTCAAGATCCTATTACCAGGCTTTGCCTCATCATATTGGACTGTAGCGCTTAGAACTATAAGCCAGAATAAACCTTTCTATTATTAGTGTTTTTATTTTTTTGTCAGGGATTTCTCTCATAACCATGAGAAAAGTATCTAATGCAGCAATGAGGTGTGATTAGCATTGATTCTAATAAGCATCACTCTGAATGTTATAGAGAGACCAGATTTCAGAAGATCTATTAAAGGCACAGCTTAATTAATGACAGAAATCCTTAAGAAATGGTAGTCACATGCCCTAGACCAGTTGTGATGAACATGGAAGAGAGTCAAAGATACTTAAAGTAGCTAGTTATTAGTCTTCTTTCTGAAAATTTTATTTTTATCAGAGACAAAAATTCCTTTGTTATATGCTGAGGAATTTGAATCTATAAAAAGATGACATGGTCAGACATAATTGAGTTACAATATTTTGAGTCTTATTTCTATCAGAAGTAATTAAAGAGAAGTTAACAACAGATTTGGAGTTCAAGTTATGTATTTAAAAAAATGGTTCAGTTCCTATGAAAAGGAAAAAAAATCCTATGCAATTAAACAGTAAATAGGTATTCTCAAACTGGGTAAGTTATTAACTTTATTTAATAGGGGAGTTAAATAAAGGGGTTAACAATGTTTATAGAAAGCGAAATGATAGGGAAGAACCATAGAGCTAACAACTTTACCAGAACCTAAAGAGCATACTATGTAGAGAAATATTGACCACTTTTCTTGCTTCCTTTCCCTTTTTCCCATCTGATTAAGATTTATGAGATACATTGTTTTAACAAACTACAACTAGTAGAAATGAGTACTTTTTTGATATAATATATACACTTGAGACCTCTGGACCATAAGGCAAGGAAGGGTGTGTCTACAAAAGAAATAAATCCAAAGACAGCTCAGCTCATGTGCCTTTGAGCAGTATAAGAATATATCTAGCTAATTGACACTACATATATACTCTGTTTATGAAATGGCTCAGGAATCTTAGTGGAGGAATTAGAGAGAGAACTCAATGATTAAGAGTTCTTGCTGCTCTTTGAAAGGATCAAAGTTCAGTTCCCAGCACCCATATCAGACAACATATCAAGATCTGTGGCCACTTACATACACCTGCACACACACATACATGCACGCACACACACACACACACACACACACACACACACACACACAGGCATACATATGTGAACTTTAAAAAAATACATCTTGCAGAAAAGAGTCTTAGTGGATACTAAATGAGATTTAAACCCCTAGTAGAGCTGGGGGAGCTCAGAGTCAAGTGTTTGGAAGACTATCTGAGTTTTGGAAGTATTAAATAAAGATGCAAATGAAAAAAATAACTGCAGGACAAGGAAAGAACACAATGTGTCACTCAGAAGGATGTGAACAATTAGCAGAGACATAGGCTGCTTGCTACTCTAGCATCCATAGTTGAGAAACTCCATGACCTAGAGTAACCATTAATTAAAAAACTTATTGGAAAAAAATGGGCAGTGGCTGAGGATGGGGCTCAATGGTAGAGTCCTTCCCTAGTAGAGAAGGCTCTGGGTTTGGTTTTCAATACTGTAGAAAAGTGATTCTCAATCTATGGGTATGTGGGGGCATCACATATCTGATGTGCTGTATATCAGATATTTAAGTTATGATCCATAACTGTAGTACAATTACAGTGATGAAGTAGAAACAAAATAATGCTATGGTTGGGGTTACATAACATGAGGAACTGTAATAAAGGGTCATAGCATTAGGAATGAGAACCACTTCTGTAGAAAGTGTGTGGTCAGATGGGAGTTTGATTAGAGCTGCGCAAGGTAAAAATATTTTGACATTTGAAGAGCAAAGGGACAAGCACAGCTTTGCCAGGTGGAAAATGAGTCTCTACAAAATGGGAGGAAAAAAAGAAAAGTAAATTATGTTTGAGAAATATGAATTTTGAGTTATTACAAAGACCATGTAAGTAAGAAAAAATCAATTGTGTTGGAAATGTTATTTTCTTCATTGATTTGTTTTTCAAATTGAGTACTAGGTGTTGGGCACTGTTCTTAGAGCTGAGGATAACACAGTGTGTATGTTAGATAAAGACCCTAGGATTATAGAGATGATATTCCAGCCAGGCCAAAAGAATATAAATAAATATGTATATGTTAGCCAGACATCAAATGGTGAATCATACAAAGAGGATTGCTACTGAGTGATGTATAAGAGAATGATAATAGGATAACTTGCAGGATTTTTCCAAGAAAACCTCAACAAGGAAGGCTCTGAGACATAAGTAGTGATACTGTTCTTGCTCCATATTATGAAGAGAATTTGATATTATGGAAGAGAATTTCAGACAAAGCCGGAAATGGAATCCATCACTTGAAATGGGTGTTTTTATTAAGTAGCACGTTTGAGAAAATAAATGAAGATCAAGGTAGCTAGAGCATTGTGATAAAATATCACAAATATCACACAAGATAAGGCTCATTTGTTATAGCTAAAAAAAAAAAAAAAAAGACTTTTACACTCAGGATGCTGTGATAGTTTACAATTATGCATAGTAGAGAGATTCACACCAGGGAAATAGACATACATTATGTCTTAGTTAGTTTTTTTTTTCTTTTTTGTTTAATTGCTGTGAAGAGACAGAATGACCATAGCAACTTTTATAAAGAAAACATTAATTTAGGTGGCTTGCTTACAATTTTATAAGTTCAGTCCATTATCTTCAGGACAGGAAGCATGGCATGCAGGCAGACAAGGTGTTGAAGAAGTAGCTCAGAGTCCTCCATCTTGTAGGCAACAGGAAGTTGACTGAAAGTTTCACTGAGGGAAGCTTGAACAAAAGAGACCTCAAAGCCTGTCCACACATTTCCTCCAACAAGGCCATACCTCCTAATAATGCCTCTCCCTTTGGGGGACATTTTCATTCAAACTACCACGAAGGAATTAGGGTGTAATGAAGATGATGTGGTTAATTGGTGCTTTGGTTCAGTGTTCAAGGCTTGCTATGTAGTCCAGGAATAGCAATGCTTACACCTCTAATTCTCAAGTGTTGGAATTACAAGTGCATGCCATTGTGCTATAAGGTAGAAAACTACATGTGCTTGAAAGGGGAATAGGAAAATTGGTTGGGCAGCTGGTGCATTCGTCGAAAATAAAAGTGGCAAAGGCTTTGACTGGGCTGAAGAAAATATTATTGGGTTGGACATGGCTAGAGGTAGAATAAGAGGATATGTGAGGCTGTAGATTTATTCCTTAGCAGTGAATAAAGAGAAAACAATGCACAGTTTAAGATCTGATTTTGGAGGTAGTCTACAATACTTTAATTCGATGTAGGAATTGAGGGAAAGAAAAGAACCAGGAAACATTTTGAGTTGAGGAAATGGGTTTGTGGTGGCAAAGTCATAAGCAGAAATGAGAGAGCAAAAGTAAGTGGAAAATTAACCCAATTGTGCCTCTTGTGTTAAGGTTGAGATACACATGGCTTCCAAGTGGAAATGTCAAGAGACCATGATAACCATACACATAATATTAGGGAGTGATAAAAACAGAAGATACCACCTGTGGGTCTTTGGCATACAGATTTTTTTTTTTAAAACCCAGGGAAAAGGTGCCATCATGCAAGGAGAATGCAAATAAAAGAGAAAAGTTGCATACAAAATAAGCTGAAGAGTAGGGTTTATGATCAACCCCCCCCCCAAAGACTGAGAAGTAACACTAACTTAGAGGAAAACCTGGTGAGTTAGATGCCTGGATGCCAAGGCATGTGAGGGCTGGGGAAAGGAGCACCAAGATGACTTGACTATGTTCTGTTGAGTGTCACTAAGGATTCAAAGAACGAAGTCACATGGGCTAGCAATAGGGGAACCATTAGAATTCCTTAGGATAAAAGTTAAGGAAATATTGAAAGACAAAAAAAGTAAAGTTAAAGAAACCCCCCACTTGAAATGAAGGACTAACCTGGATACCAATATCTGTTCCTTGGAATTTGCTAACTTCCCCTCACAAAGCCCTGAGATAACAAGATACCAAGAATTCACACTGGCCCTCCTTTCTTGTGAGTCAGCAGGTGGTGAATAGGGTCCTTAAGAAACAAAGAGATAACTGCACCTCTGGTTTGCCCAGATAAGATTAATTAGTACACCTTGAGGCCCTAAGGTCTGTTGACCCTAATAGCAAGACCATCAGGCCTCAAAGGGTGACTTACTCAATGGACAGAGGGTCACACCCCTTCCCTAAGCTTGTGGATTTTGCCTTTAAAAACACCTGGGGGGAGTGGGGGGAAGGCTGCTTCTCTCTAGCCTGCGTGCTGGAGGAGCCCGTTTGCGCAAACGTTTCCTGTTCGTTAAAGCCTCTTGCGTGTTGCAGCAACTGGACTGGACATTGAGTTCTTGGGGATACCAACAGAAACTGGGAGACTCCTCACTCTGAGGGTCTTACAGTATTGAGTGTTATTCTTTTGCTGCAGCTAATGCCTAAGAAACACAAACAAGAGACTCAGCGCCCATGTGGAGTTTATTGAGAGGAGAGAGAGAGAGGTAGCTGGTGGCCAACTGAAAGCAGAGGGGAGAGAGAGAGAGAGAGAGAGAGAGAGAGAAAGGGTGAGGGAGAGCAAGAGGGGGAACAAGAGAGAAACCAGAGAAAGCAAGAGAGAGAGAGGAAAGCCAGAAAGAGAGAGACCCGAGAGAGAGAGAGCAGGAGCTAGAGAGAGGCACGCTTGGGGCGCTTGCTTTAAAAGGGGGGCTTGAGCATACGTAACTGAGTCCTCTGGCAGCCAGGTAAAGCTTGAGCCTCCAGGTAAGGCTGACATAGCATAGCGATGACATGACCATGAGTGTCCCGCCCATCGTCGGGGGCGGGGATCAGCTGGCTGCTAGTTCCTAACATTGAGGACATTGCAAGATGTTCAAGAAAACATGTTCACATTAGCAGAAAAGACTACAAAAGGAACAGAAAGGAGTGATAATGGTTGCAGAGGTGATGGGATATGTGTGTGTATGTTCATGTATATGCAATGTACCCATGTGTGTGCAGGTGTGTGTTTGTGCCCATGCAGATGGAGGTTAGTGAACAACTTTGGGTGTCATTCTTTATGTACCTTCTACCTTTATTATAAACAGAGTCTGCCAAAGACCTGGAGTCTGGCCAGGTGGCCAAGGCAAATTGGTAAACTCCAGAGACCTGCCTATCTCTGCCTGCCACATTGTTCTTCCTTACTATTTTGTTTTGTTCTGGTTTTTGTTGTTGTTGATTTTTGCTTCTTGTTCATGTGGGTTATGAGGATTGAAGTCAGCTCCTCACACTTAGTCAGATGGCACTGACTAAGCCATCTCCACAATCCATGTTTTTAAGGCAGCAAAAATGTTGCATGTGTTTAACACACCAATACCAGCAACACTATTGAAAGAGGAACATCAGAGAAGGTCAAGGAGAGGGGAATATACAGGCTTTGGAGAAATAGTAAGGAACAGACTCTCCAGCACAAGAGGATGTCAATCAGCAGCACCTCTGAAGCCCTTACCCCCACCCCAGGCACCTATCCTCCATGTGACTTTTAGTGCTCAGATTTCTACCGTCATCTTTGGAATATTTTCCAACATTTATTTCTTTTATAGCAGTGGTTACCAACCTTTTTAATGTTACAACATTTTAATACAGTTTATCATTTTGTGTTGACCCTCCCCCTACCAACAACCATAAAATTATTCCGTTGCTACTTTGCAACTATAATTTTACTACAGTTATGACTCTTAATTTAAATATCTGATATCAGGATATCTGATATATGACCCTGTGAAAGGGTTGTTATAACTCCCAAGGGGCCTCAACCCACAAATTGAGAACCACTGATCTAGTGAATTCCAATTGAGTCTTTCCCCATTTCATTCTTGCTCCAAGTCCCAGGTGCTATCCCAATTTCAGACACATAGAACGACAACAAATATATGCTGAACATGTGTTGAATGAGACTCCAAATGCTGTAACTTAAATCACAGTAAGACCATTAGCACTTATTCGAACATTTGATTTAATCATAGTGTTGAGGAGCTAGACATAACTGGCAAAAAATAGACAACTTCAATGACACCATTTTTTTTTCTTATTTTAAATTTGACTTAGATTGACAGAGAATAAGGTTGGGGCCAGATGGATGTGGGAGTTGGGGGGAAGAGCTAGCTCTCTCTGTAAGTCACCAATCAAAAAAGAATGATTGCCATCTTACATATAATCCTGTTTAATTCTTGACAGGAGCTAATTGTACATGTAACCCCAACTTATCTACCCAGAATATCTAGTCCAAACTTTTCAGTATGAATTTTAGTGTATCTTTTCTATTACCTAAAATTCTAAAATTCTACTCTGGCCATTGTCTGTGTCTTTGTGCAAATGAAACTAACACTTCATGTCTCCTTATTCCATCCCTCACATACCATACTAGTTTCAACATCTCTTTCCTGAGATGTAATCTCTATTTTTCTTTTGTTAGACAACATTTCTACCAGTTGATTTCTAATTCAAGTTGCCGCTACTCCAAGAACTTCTCCAATGGGGAAAATATCACTTGCATATGTGCACACCTGTGAGTGCGTGTATGCATGTATGCATGTGTGTGTGTGTGTGTGCATGTGTGTGTGTGTTTGTGTGTGTGTGTGTGTGTTTATGTCTATGTGTTATGGAATATTGATTTCCACTCTGCAAAGATGTGTCACTGTGATTGATTTAATAAAAAGCTAAATGGCCAATAGCTAGGCAAAGGGAGGTGGGACTTGTGGGCAGAGAAGACATGGAGAAGAAGAAAACAGAGTCACCAGCCAGATGGAGAGGAAGAAAGATGGTAAAGGTAACAAAGCCATGTAAAAAAATGCAGGTTAAAAGATAATTTTTGATTTAAATTATAAGAAGTAGTTAGGGACAAGCCTAAGCTGAAGCCAAACATTCACAGTTAATAGTAAGTCTCCATGTCATTTCTTGTGAGCTAGCAGCCCAAACAAAAATTCACCTACATTTATGCATTTATGTATGCATATATGTATGTATGTATGTATGTGTGTATGTTTGCATTTAAGTATATGTGTGTATACACACACACACACACACACACACACACACACACACACATATATATATAGAGAGAGAGACAGACAGAAAGACAGAGAGTCAGTTATTATTGAGCAGTTGTAAACAACACCTCATTGATCTGAGTCTGGAGAGAGGGAAGAAGGTGGAGAAATGGGAGGAAGAAAGAGATGGAGCAGGCAGACATCTTTAGGCCAACAGACAAGAGTTTGGCTCTAACATGGACCATTCCTTCCAACCTCAGCAGTACCAAAAACAAGACAGAAAACTCCCTATAATCCAATTCCACTCTGATTGCTACAGCAAGATACCTCAGAATTTGTAAGCTATAAATACCACCTGTGTATTTCTCACAGCTCTACAGGCTATAAAGTCAAAGTCAATATGTTCATAGATTCAGAAAGCTGTTCTCTCTCTGCCTTGCAGATACCTTTCTCTACCTGTATTCTTTGGCAAGAACAAATGGACTCCTTTGAGACCTTATTGATAATTTTTTCCACCCCATTCATAAAGGTAGAGTACTTAAGCTTTGTTATTTTCCCAGAGGAGCCACCCCTAAAAGCCACTGCACTGGGGCCTAAGTTGCCACACACAGCTTTTGAAACATACAGTATTCAGAACATAACAAAGACAAAGTAGTCTTGGGAAACTTAGCTGTTACTACAGATAGGTCATATTAGTAGCATACCAACCACATATTCTATGTAATAAGTTATTGGTGATCCTTTTTGTTTCCTCTGAAAATGACATGTACCTGTTTTCTAAATTTTACTTTTCCAGACAGATTTTTGAAACCACCATGATGACTATGTCTTGTCTAAAAAATGAAACACCACCATCTCCAAGTGGGAATACAGAGCAATGGAGGTTCAGTAGAGGAACTCAAACTTTCTGAAACATGCCCTCAGATGGGTGGGCTTGAGGGAGCCACCCTGTCTTCCCAGACCTTCTGGTTTCTAAAACTAACAGTTTTAATCATGGGCTCTGAGGTCCTTCCAACTCTGTCAAGCCATGAGACAAAGGTTGTGAATGAGATCTGTGCTTTACCACTGTCCTTTGATCAACACAGCAGGCCACTCTCTTTCCTGACACCCTTGCTTCCTGGAACATAATTGAAATAATGTGGGTGACATATCTGCTTTCATTCCCCCAAGCAGGAGTGGAAGTCATCAGCCCTCATCATTTAACCTTTCAACAAATATCTCTGTTTGTTTCAGCCAGCGGCAGAATAAATAATTATAATAAAACATCTTAATATAAAGCTGAACAGAGAATAGTCAAGCTACTAAATTAGAAAATATCCATGTGCCCATATGGTACCCAAAAATCATGTTCCCATTAGCAGAGGAGCTTTTAGTTAGTAAAAATGGAAATCAATTTACCAAACATCACGTCCAGACTGAAAGCAGAGTGGTTCTAACATCCAGGGGAGAAGCATCCTTCTTGTGGGGGGCAAGGGTAAGAAGCTAGCAGCATGCCCCAAATATTATGTCGAGGTAGGCTTTGTTGTTAGCCACAGCAAATGCCCCCTGGCAATCTTCACTGGCGCCTGCCTTGGTAACAGAATTGGCTGCCTCTTCCTATTTGTCTCTTTGCTCCTATAGGCATAATGCACGTATTTGTTATACTAAAGGGTTTGCTTAGCTCACTTGGTATTAGACTTAGGGATCAGACATGAAATAATTATTCAGCCCGGAGCAGCTTTTCTCTCACACTTCTATTTCTAAGACAGCAGCCAGTTTCTGCAGGGATCTGCATTACAGGAAGAAAAGCCACTCACCGCCAGAATGGAATCTGTGCTGATCCAGAGAAACTCGTTAAACCCTTTATTTGTGTTACCTTGAAAATAAAAGGAAATTCTCCAGCTTTGACCGGAATGCCTGGGTCCCATGAATGCAGCAATGTTCCTTCTGTTAGTTTCTTTGAGACACTGTTTATAATGCACACCTCTGGTAGTGTTCACTTTCATGTATGACCTCAAAAGTTTCACACTCTGTCTAAATGGTGTGTGTGTGTTGAATAACTTCTTACCTGTATTTCAAGAAGGCTCAGAGTACTACCTTTGGAGAGCTCAGGGTCAGCATCATGTGTTTGGTGTTTCTCCTGTTTACTAATTGCTGCTTTTAAGCTGCTTTTAAGACTTCCTTAGAAAAGGGAGATGGAAAGATGGCATAGTGCTTAACAGTCTAGACTTCTCTTACAGAAAACCTGAACTCAGGTCTCAGCAGCTATGTTAGCTGACTTACAACTTCCTGTACTCTAGGCCCAGGGAAATCTGATGCCTCTAGCCTCAGTGAGCACGTACACACACACACACACACACACACACACACACACACACACACACACAAATAAATAAAATAAATTACCTCATGAAAAACTTGCTAAGAGAAAGAAATTCAAAATTCTCTATCACTGAACTGATTTGCAGTTTCTGAGAATGCCACATGGCACATTTTCTATTTATGAAAATCTTTCACGTGTGTGTCAGCCCAGAGTCTGTGGATTGTGTTTTAGTCTATCCTGTCCAAATGACTTCTGCAGTGTATCTAGCATCTGAAGATGTAGACAGCCACAGATAATCACTTTCAAACATTCCTCAAATATGTAATGAGCAGTCGCAAGCTAGGCCCAAGGATAAATGGTGTTTGCCTTTCTACAGACCACAGTACAATGAGAAAGTCAAAATTTAACATACACAAGTGGTAGAAAATACAGCAAGGACTACCATGGGAAAAAAAGATGGGGTGAAATAAGCACATAACAAACCACTAGTTTTAAATGAGCAAGTCTGCTCTGTGATGACTTTCCATGGCATGTCTGAAATGGTCCTCAATCTTGTGTTGTCTTCTTTGCTCTTTCTGTAGAGTCAGAGTTTCATCACTGAATCAGTAGCATTTATGAAATGTATCACATCCTATGCAATGTGTCATGGTGTGGGTCTGAAATGCCCCCAAAAGACACTTGCATTGAAGACTTAGTCCCCAGCTGTCCACATTACAGAAAGCTCATAGAAATTTCAGCAAGTGATACAGTTGAAGAAAGCTCACTGGGGTATGCCTTCAAAGTAATATTGGAACTCTGGCACTCCTCTGCCCTTTCTCTTTTTTCTTTTCTGGCAATCATAAGATAAGGCTTTACACTGATGCCCATTCTATGACAGAGTGCCAGAAACAGTAGAGCTGGGTGAGATCGACTAAGGCCTCTGAAAATGTAAGCAAAAATAAGTTTTTCTTCCATCAACTTCTTTCTTTCTTTCCTATTATTTTGTCATAGACACAGAAAAGCAATTACATGTTATGTGATAAATCCATTTTTATCTATTTTGCCTACACACACACACACACACACACACACACACACACACACACACACAATTAGTTGTTAAATGAAGTGAAAGCAAAGAAAAAAGACTTGACAGATTTTGACGGTCCCTCGTGGAAGGCCTCAGCCTCCCTGTGGGGTGGATGCGGAATGGGATGGGAGAGGGTTCGGGGTGCACGGGAGGAAGGGAGGAAGATGGACCTGGGATTGATATGTAAGGATATTAAAATATATTTAAATAAATTAAAAAAGGAATCTCACTCCTAATGAGTTTATACTATACATGAGAAAAACTATACAAAAAGCACATTATGGAATAAGATGTCTATGAGCAGAGTGAAGTGGGGGAGAGTGTACTCTAAAAACTGTCTTGTCCATAACTACCATCAGATATGTCAGAGAAGCCTTCACTGAAAAAGGCCATCAAATGGAACCTGCCAATATGGTTATTTCCTGTATCCTTTCCATGTTTTGCCACCCCCCCCCCCACCAAGTATCTGAAGAACCAGTGTCAAGGGCTTTCTCTCAGGAACAAGATAAAATTCCTAGGAGAACTGAAGGTATATATTCTCCATATAGTCCTGATTCAGTAACAGTGTTCATTGCAGGTTTCACAGTAGTACTCCAAAATCGCACACCTTAGCTTTTTCACTTACTACTGATGTGACTAGACAGTTTGTTTCTTCACCTTGGTAACATGCTTGGCTTCTCATTTGTACAATGGACAAAACTATACTTACTTCCTAAGACTAGCTTCCAATTTAAGTGAGATAATATTTAAAGCATTGAGCATAGTTATTAGCTCATATTGAGCTAATATATAATTTCCCCCCAAAATGTTGTGCAGACTCTAACAGAGGCCCCTTCCTCCTATTCTAAGTCAGGGGAATTGCAGTCACCTGAAAGATAATGGGATCCAGTGCAATGAGACAAACTTTCCAGGCACAAAGAAATACCAAGACTCAGAGCTGAGCCACCTCAAATACCAAGAAAGTAAATATATTTTAAAAATGCAGCAGTTAGGATTTCATGAAAGTCTGTTTATTTATATGTCAACATGATGAATAGCATGAGTGAAAGCTGCCCTTTTCCTGTAAAGACACAAGAATAAGAAAGATGCGGAAGTTCCCCAGCCCACTCACCTTTCCTTATGTCTTTGTTTACCCTCATACTTTTCTGATGCTGTGGTCTCTGCTCTTTTGTTCCAGAGATGGGTTTCTGGTGGGTTTTATTGGACTTAGTAAAGGAGAAGATGCTACAGTTTGCTTTCATGGTACGTTTGACACGTTCTCTTTCCTAGGTCTCAAGAAGCTTTCCAAACAGTAAAGTTCCTCTTTCCAACTCATGTCCAGAATGATCAAAACCACATTGTCCTTGTGAAAGTACAGAAGACACTAGTTTGTTCCAAGGTTCTCCAAACAAGGTTAGTGGATATAATGTAGAGAAGAGTTAGCATGTAAAACCTCAAATAAAGCATTTGTGAGCAGGTGTACAGACAATTAAACTCTGTGAAGAAGAACAAAAAAGAAACCTAAAATGTGCATGATAGACATAGATATGAGTGGGAGACTGAGAGAGAAGGAGGGAGAGAGATGGGGGAGAATATGAATCAACTCAGAAAACACAACTGAGTAAGGTTTGCTCACAAAGTGAATCTGGGGATGTTTGGAAAACCAATATCTGTGTGATTTCTTTCAGTGGAGATTGAGCCACCACAGGGATCAGGTTTCTACACTAGTACCTGGGCCTGATCTGCTGCAACTTTAATCTCTGTAGAGCAGCCACATGAAAAAGGACAGTTTCATCATCTGTCCTTGGAGCTGAACATCATCTATGGTCATATCAGGAAGTCTCAGCATAGGTCCCAGGCAGGTATGAGTCCACCACTTGCCTAGGTTCATGCTTTGTGTGTCTTCCAAATACTTTGCAAACAGATAGCAGAATTAGCCAGGTCCTGACTTTCAAGGTACTCAAGTTAGAAGAAGACAGTGGAGGGTAACCGGGAACACAAGAGTAACATGTCACATGTAAAGTACCAAGTCACATTCTGCACAAAATAAAATAGTGAATGACCCTTTTAAGGGGATCCAACTATTTTTGCTGTTTGAGAATGGTATCTGGATCCATTCCTACAGTTCATTTAAATAGTCAGATCCCCTATAATGCTTTGTTAAGAAAAAAGACATGGAGACAGACAGACAAGCAGACAGATACACACACACACACACACACACACACACACACACACACACACACACACACACACACTGAATGGAGTACTCTTACACCCTTGAAGAAGAGTCTCCTTTCTGAAGGTTTCCCTAATTATTCCAGGGCCCTGTTTCTAACATAGGCAGGACACCCCACACTTGGGCTTGGGGGCACTGTTGCTGTGAAGGTAGAAGCTGAGAGGATCAACAACTCTCTGTCTGGGACTGGTATCTACCTTCAATTTAGCTTTGGTTCACTTAAGTGGATCAATAGCTTAGCAAAAATGCCCCAGGTTTAGAACAATAGGGGAGGCATCCAGGGGTCTGTTTGGCACCTCTTTCTTTTAGAATGTGTAGACAAAGGAGCACAGGATTTTCTTAAAAGAGATAAATGTGCCTGCTCCAGATATTGAAAAGCTGAGGACTTGAAACCTTAATTCTGTTATAGAAGAGCAATGTCTTCCAGAGAGACCAATCACTTCCTTAATTCCTCCTCCTACTTCCTCAGCCTTGAACCTCACTTTAAATGATGACACCAAAACCTCCAGATAACTAGAGTTTCTGAAAAGAACCATGGCACTGCCTCAACTTAAACACCAAAAACATCATTTTTGAAGCTTGTTTTGTGCAACATGGAGCAACAGAATCAAATTAGTTTGGAAGTCATATGACTAGAGGTTAGCCATGGTGCCTCTACTGCTGTTAGATTGTAGATGACTCCTTTTGATATCTCTTTTCAGCTTTCTGGGATAAATGAGTCAACCTTTAGGAGAGATGAAGATAAATACCCGAGATGATTTCCAGCTCTGTGATTCTCTGATCAAGTGAGGCTGCAATGACCTCAACTAAGGCAGAAAGCAATAAGACATATTAGCAGAGATGCTGCAGTCTCCAATACTATGTTAAAGCTATTTCACATTCAGTGATCATTGGTTGGTAACTTAACTCCATGACAAATATGTGCTATTCGACAATTGAAGGCAATTACTCATAAAACTGCACAATCACCAAAAGAAAAGAAAAGGGAGACTCACAATAAATTCATACGCTTTAAGAGTATTCACTTTTGTTAGGGAAAATGAATCAAAATTATTTTTCCTTTGGCCTCTGTCATAAAATAATAACTAAATTATGAAAATAAATCTTAAGAAAAATTTTATGACAAGTTGAGTACTGGAACCACAAACTTCTGACATTTTAAACTTTTAGCCACTTCGGAAACTATAAATTATTCCTTCTAGCTCTTCATAGAAAGGAATCCATATCTGGGACTCCGTGCATATACTAGCTTATACTTGTGGGCTGACATAACTTTTAGGCAACCCACTTCCAGACAGATGACGAACTCCAAACACAATATCAACCTATGTAACACAGAGTGGTCCCAGCTTCATCAACACAACATGTGAGTTTTAAAATTACTCATACAAGGGTTACTGAAAAATGAAAATCTTCAAAACCTTGGGGGAAGAGTCACAACATCACTCTTCCTTGAGTCATCACTCAGTGGGATTTTGCACACTGCCATCAACTATAGACCACACATTATTTTTTAATGGGATAGTTGAATTTTTACAGCTATCTGTCATCCAGCTATCAGCTTAGACCTGGGCAATCTGATCTGTGTGACAATGTGTGATTATGAAACAGATTCATATTTTAAATTTGATTCTTTGTTCTCAGCACTTCATTGGGAAAAGAGGAAATCTTAGTTCCTAACCAAAAAAATATATAGTTGCTGAATGATGGATGGAATGCTGCCATCTCTTGGTAATCTAGTACAGAAGAAAACAGTTTTTAAGAAGCAAAGAAAAGTAGTTTTGCATCTTTATTGGCTGACTGCAATACAGTTAAGAAGCACAATTCTGCTCTTCTGGTGTCAGAACAATCTGTAATTGCTGTTATTATTTTTAGCATTTAATGCTTACGGTGCATATTGAAGCTATTCCCTGACAATAATACCATATTAAAAAGAATCCATCACATGGTTTCCTGGCTTAGCTTTCACATAGAAATATCTAAATTAGATTAGCCCAGCATCTCTGCTTCTGAAATCTGTACTGAATATTCTTCGATTAGCTCACAAGCTCTCTATGGACCCCACATGGAACATTGTATCAATGTTTTTCTTCTCCAAGATGCCCACCAGGCAAAAAGAAATGGGTAAATGACTTCTCAGATTGGCTTTTGGTAGGATAAATGAAAACCTGAAATTCAGAAACCTATTTATCTGCTACATAGTAGCCCCATAACTTTAACCTAAGGTATCATATATCCACAGTTTTCTCATCTGCAATAGAAAGACAATAATCTTTATTTTCCCTAACTCCCACTGTTATCATGAGGATCAAATACGATTTTCAGATGTGCAAATATTTTTCAAGAAGCAAAGTATTGTGCTTTGGTCAAGGATTATCAAAGAAGAAATAGAAGTATTCTTTCTCCAGACTCCAGAGAAACTTTGTTAATCAATCTAAAAAAGAAAAGAACTCTCCACTTACCTTTGTTGATAAGTGGTTATTATTTTCTTAAGAGTTGAATATCTATTGATACCAATAGAAGAATATATAAACAAATGAAGAGTGTTACATGGGTACATTAACATTCATTAGTCATTTCTGGCAATATTGCCATGGCATTGCATCAAATGATAGTCTATTAGTATAATTTTCACCATTGAATAGCACAGTCTGAATGTCAAGAGGTGGGCAGAATCATTCTGCCTTCTTGGCACTCTCTTATGCCTACAATATACTTCATAGTAGTTGTTGCATGATTCAGAGCCTCCAAGCTTGGGATTCTATTTGCTTTATGGCTATTCTCTGCAGCAGAGCTAAACCTAGTACCCAAGGGGTTATTTGTTCCATAAATAATTATTTTATGTGTAAAATAAAATGGATTAGTAAACAGTAACTATATTGTATAACTATGGTGTATTTTATTTTTCCTAAGAGTAAAGAGATTGAAAATAAAATAATTAAGTAAATCAACAAAATGGAAAACGATACCCAGTTTGAAAAAAAAAATTTGAAAAAGAAATTGAGATTATGAAATAATATGCCATTTGTTTTTTCCCTAAAATCTAAAAACAGTGTGATTAGAAATATTTCATGCATACTATTTTGGAATACTAAGAGTGCTGAGGGAACAGGGGTGGGAGATATTCTAGATTCCATATAAACTAAAGCAATGGAGAGTCATTGTCTTTATGGCCATTGGGAACTTGATCTGCACAAGAAGACATACAATGATAACTGTACCAAGCTCAGTGTAATCAGTATTACTATTAGATAGTCATTTAGAGAATCATGGTAATCTTCAGCGAATACAATCTAACATAAGACTATTCAGGGCATGGGAGTGAGGGTGCAAGTAGAAAAAATGGAGGAAATTGGATAAGGGTTGGGCAGAGAACTTTCAGGAGATAGATCACCATGATTCAGAGGTTGGAAGATCTCCCCTGTCAAATATGTTGAGAGTTCTCAACATAGAATCAGTCTCTGCAGAAGGGTCTTACGTATCTTCTTGATCCTAAACAAAATACAACAGCCATCATGACTTTCTAACAAGACCCTTCTCTTGTATAATGGACTGTTCAAGGCATAGGTGAGCTTCCTTCTAGGAGATGTATCTCATAACAAGACAGGAGAGGTCTGTGTGGCCAATATCAGGAGTCAGGGCAGAGGTTCATTGATGTAGTAAAACAACTGACCAAGAGATGATAGCTTCCACCACTGCATGATAGACTCAAGCTAGGAATACAGTCCTTTTCAATTAGTTTCAAGAGCTAGGCATAGTGGCATGTACCTTTAATCCCAGCAACTGGGAGGCTCAGGCAGGTGGAGCTCTGTGAATTCAAGATCAGCTTGGTCTAGTAAAGAGTTCCAGGACAATGGTAGAGAGAGAGAGAGAGAGAAAAAAAAAACCAACAACAAAATAATTACATAGTTTCAGATAATTGTACTTAGGGGGAAAGGTACCCTGAAAGGGAACTAGAGAAAGTAGAATTCTTGGAAGCAATAAGCAAACAAACAAAGCTAATTTACATCCATCCTAGATCCACATTTATGAGTCAAAGTGACTATTGGGTCAACATTACTCTATCAGCTTTATTAAGTCAAATTTTAACTTGATGCCACCAGCAATATTTAGGAGGAGAAGTCTCCTTACATATAATCACTAAATGCAATCCCTCATCAAGGGAAGTTTGTCTTATATTTAGATAAAATGATTATAAGTGTTTGCTTTGGAGATTGTAACATCCTCTGTACCTGCTTTCCTGCCTAGTGCATAATTAACCTGCCAACCCACCCTGCAGTAATAAGTGTGACAGACAAGAAATATATTAGGAAGGAACTTTTGTCTGATGTGCTTTCAAGCCCTTCTTTATCCTTCAACTATCTTTACTTTTAATTAGCACTCAAATAACAGCTTACCTTAATGAATTACCATATTAGTGTTATCAATAAAAATTATTTTGGGTCCAAAGTAGTCATTAAGATGAAATGTGTAAGATCTGTTCTGAGGAGCTTGAGGGGAGAGTGCAGTGGGGAGCAAGGTCCTATTTTCTATTTTAATCTTAAAAGATTTGAAAACTCATATTTACTAAACATAAACATTGGGATCCATGGGAAATTAAGGAAAGATAATAAATGGTAATAAATATATACATGTGAAGAGAATAAAGCCACGAAGGGCTGAAGAAGATATTTTTGTTAAAAATGAAGTATTTAGGGAAACATGCTACCCTTTTTGTACAGCTCCAGAAACGTAAGCAAGATAAGGAAGAAGGCTAATTGAATTGGCTAGAAAGGAAGGGGGTGTTTTAAAAAAGAAAAGATAGTATCTTCTACATGCTACAGGTGAGGTGTGGAATGGGTGGATTCAAGGTGTTTGAACATTTGGGTGATAATAGAGAAAACTTGATAAAAACTACATTATAGCTTCCAAGTGACCTGTAAGCTTATGAATTTGTCATAACAGATGTTTAAGGAAGGTAGATATGAAATTTAAGCTAGAAAGAAGAGGGAGTGTTTGTTTAGGAAGCTACATCATAGTATCTATTCTCTTGAATAAGCTGGGGAACTTCTACCCATGTTCTGTTATTTGGTGGTAGGTGGAAGTGTCCTCTGGGGGTAGGGTAGAAGCTGAGCACAAGCATGTTATAGTCATTTCTCACCAGCCTCCATGGCAGCCAGAATTCTACCAGCCAGGAATAAAAGTTGCAGTCAAAGAGGAAAGGCTTAAACTTCCCTCCCCATGAAAGGCCTAACCAGTTCCACCTATAATAAAACCTTTCAGCTTGCACAGAATATCCTATTAATGTTTTAACATCATCTCTTTAAATGATAAGGCACTAAAAAAAAAATAACCTGTGGATGATGCTATGCAAATGGAAAAGAAGAAAACACAAAATTTAAAATATATTTTAAAATGATATCTTTTCCATTTATTAAAGCATATAATACAGAGCAATAATTTTAATATTATACTATATGTAGTATATAGCACTGTGTGGAAAGATGGAAATGATACAATATTAAAGCAAGTAAAGTTTCTAGACTTTACTGGAATTAAACTAGCATTAAATAAAACATCTCTACTCATATCCTTAGTGAAATAAGAGAAAAGATGTCATCTATCGAATATTTACACTGTGTTATAAGAGTCACAACAGGATAAGGGATATATTGAAATAAACACAGAGGAGCAAAAATCAAAATTTCAAGTGGCTTTAAGAGTTTATTCTCTCATCCAGAAAGTAAAGTGAAGAATAGAAATCAGGGAAGTGATGAAAAGTTTTTCTTCTTCTTTTTTTAATGTCATACTGATAGTTTAGAAATTAAATATAAAAAATACCTCAAAAAGATTATCAGCAATGATTACCTGAGTTCCCCAATCAAAAAATAAGTCTTCAGTTTCCCTAAAAGTAAAATGAATGAAATGTACTATAAAGTACAACACCATGTTATTTCAGAACACTTGACTGAAACAAAAATCTAAACACAGCAGGGATTAAAGAAACAGTAAGCAAGGTACTTCAAAGGGTAGAGATGACAAAAATGTAAAACTTCTTAGCAGCATTGTTCAAGCTTAGAGCACAGAAAAACAAGCTTTTCCCACAGAGGTTTGTTATTTTATTTTTTTAAGTTATCATCAAGAAGAATTTAGATATAACTATGACATTTTTTTAAATAAAGTATGTTTGAATAGATTCTCCCCAACCTTCATTTCCCACCTTAAGTTTAGAATGTTCTATTTAGACAAATGTTTACTTATGTAGGAGGATGAGTGAAAGTGTCTCTGTCCATCAATCAGAGAAGACTCATCCACCCTGCACCTTTTTCCAAGAATGTAAGCTAACAGAAGTGTTAGGCTAAATTGATGAATTAAACTGTACATGAAAAGTCATGCAATCCAGAACCTGATATACCTATAGAAAATCCTGGTGGATGACAGAAAGAGAAACTAGACTAAAATATAATCTTAAGAACAAATAATCCAAGACTGAGCAATTCTAATAGATGCAAGCATAACATATTTTCCCTAAAAACATGAATATGATCGATAATGCATTGTATTTTGAGATTAGCGAGATGACTCAGTGGTCAAGAACATTTACTGTTCTTTCAGAGGACCTGGATTCAGTTCCCAGCACCCACATGGCAACTCACAACCACCAATAACTCCAGTTTCAGGGGAACTAATGACTGCTTCTGGCCTCTGTGGTCATCAAGCATGCACAGGAAAAAATATTCAAACATAAAAAAATATGTAAAACATTTTTAGTAATGTCTTTTACATAGAAAATACACAGAGAAAATTAGAGATAAGTAATGGTAATTCTTAAACACAAAGATCATTATTAGTTCTTAGGAAATCAAGATGTTGGGTAGGAAAGTATGACTGATACTAAAAGAAAGAATGTAAGGGTGTGTGTGTGTGTGTGTGTGTGTGTGTGTGTGTGTGTGGGTGGGTGTGTGTGTGTTTGTGTGTGGTGTGTGTGCTATTACCAACTTATGGTGCCCCAGGGACAGAGGGACAGTAGAACCTTGCTAGATGATAGAGACAATACTTTCTGATGAGCAACTTTGAGGATACTAAACCTCCATAAGATAAAATAACAGAGAGCTAGAGGATGTAGGAAAATCAAGAAGAGTCATTTAAATTCACAGGATGACTTTCTGTGCTCTCCTATGACACTAGGAGAATGTAACAGCAGACACCAAATGTGTGAAGTTCTGCCACTTCTGGGAAGACTGTAGTCTGCAGTCTTCTGCATACATTACTCACAAGATGTGGGTCCTTATTAGAGCTCTGTCTTTAAAAAATGCTAATTTTGATAACCCAAGCTATTTTGTGAGAAATTAGCCAAAATTGAGGCCTTTTCAAGTGAAATATTCTCTCCCTTTTACATTTTACCCTAACAAGTAGGTAGTTTGGACTGTAGGCACAGAATCCCAAAATTTGCCAGTAGTGGTTTGAATGATAATGGTTCCCATAGGCTCATATGTTTGAATGCTTTATCCCCAGTTGGTGGAATTATTTGAGAAGGATTAGGAGAGTGTAGACTTGCTGTAGGAGTCTGATTTCAAAATCCCATGTCATTTCAAGTCTCTCTCTGCCTCGTGGAAGTTTATTTTATTTATTTATTTATTTATTATTATTATTATTTTTTTTTGATGTGAGCTATTACCTTGCCTGCCTGCTGCCAGGAACCCCACTGATAGTCATGGACTGAACTAACCTTCTGAAATTGCAATCCCCAATAAATATTTTCTTCTATAAGTTGCCTAGGTCATGGTGTTTTGTCACAGCAATAGAAAAAGAAACTAAGACACAACCTTCATCTCTTTACATTAATCTTTGTCTGTACTATTAAAGAATTATAACGGGAAGTAGATAGGTATGAGTGTGTGTAAGGAGTATGGGCTTTTCTGCCTACCACCTGGTCTTGTCCCGCCACCGAGCCAGCCCCAAATAACACACAGAAACTCTGTATTTGATATTATACTGTTGGCCAGTTACTACTTTCTTATCGGCTAGCTCTGTCTTAAGTATTAACCCATTTCTGCTGATCTATGTATTTCTCTTACCAGGGAGCCGGCTGGCATACTGCTTTCTCCAGACTCTCCATCTTGACTCTCCTTACTACTTCCTATTTCCTCCTTGTCTCCTAGTCCCTCCTATCTTCCTTTCCTATTGGCCAACAGTGCTTTATTCATTAACCAGTATGAGAAACATATACAGAATGACATCTCCCATCAAGTGTATGAGTAACAATATCGCCTCTTCTCTAATTTCTACAGCTCATTTCTTTAAAAAAAAAAAAAAAATCTGTTTGGCTATTCTGGATGTTCACCCAAGCATGCAGGGAGCTCTCCATGGTACTGGATGTAATCCTGACCAAGGAAAATTGACCATAGACATTCAGAATTCAGAGCAAATTTAGAGACAATTTATTCTAATATTCAAAATTACTTTGGACTCCCAATGACTCAAGAGATACAGAATATCTCAGATCTAATATAGGGGAAAGTTAACTGCTTAAATGCATTTAGTGCAGCACAATTTGAATGTAGGCTGGGGTGAGAATGGCATTTTATCTGCATCCACAGATGACACTTAAAACTACTGCCAAGCACTCCATCCCAGTTTTCTAATGAGATTTTGAAATACATCAAACCATCATGGACAACTTAACCCACCTTCTTAACAGACAACTTGAGTTTACTTGATTTCTACTCCTTTTTTATTACAAAGATTATATTACAAATAATAATAATAATAATAATAATAATAATAATAATAATAATAATAATAAACCAATATTTCAATGCTAGTAACTTTATAAGTGTTAATCATGAGTCTATCCTTTAATGGCTGAGCCATATCTCCAGCCCTCTATGCTAGTATCTTCATTAATTTCTTTTTTATTTTCTTTTTCTCACTTCTCAGATTTCATGTTTTTCCCACAGTCTACCAAAATCACTTATATATAATTTACACAAATAAGAAATAAGAAGTTAGTAGACTTGCCTCCTGGATGTTTGAACCTTACTTATATTTTTAAGAAGAGGCTATCTAGACAGCAGCACTTTTTTACTAATAAAATTAAAGTATGAGTCATATTTGCAACTTTAGGTCTTATGTTGGCCACGTTGAAGTGCATACAAATCCAGAAAAAATAATTTTAATACTTACTTTATAGTCTTGCATATCTAACTTTTGTTCATGCTAAAATCTTTGAAATCTAATGTGCAAAGTTATAAAATTTTCTGAATGTTCTATATGGCAAATGGCTACTGGGAAATTCCACAAACTGTGGAATAAGAAATAGCAGGGGCTTTTCTGGGTCTTTTCTGGATGCAGAAGAACTTATTATTTGAGAAATACCTACCCAAATGGAATATCCAATTGTTGTGGTTAGTTTTAATTGTCTAGCGTTATCTGAGAAGAGAACCTCAAGTAAGGAATTGCCTCAATCAAACTGGTCTATTATTTGTGGGGTATGGTCTTGGTTGATGATTGATGGGAGAGGGCACAGTACAATGTGAGTGGTACCATCTCTAAACAAGTGGTTGGCATTATGTAAGACAGCTAGCTGAGCATGAGCTGAACAGTGGCCAGAAAACAGGCTTCTTTCATGGTTTCTTCTTCAGGGTTTTGGCTAGAGTTACTGCCCTGACATCCCTTAATAATGACCTGTGACCTTGTAAGTATAAGCCTGTAAGCCCTTTCTTCCCCAAGCCACATTTGGTCAGAGTGTTTTATCTTAGCATGGGAAAGGCAATTAGAACAGCAGTAATGCACAGTTTTCTATGACAGAAGTGGAACTTCCCTATCTTACCTTCTCACAATAAGTTTATCTTTAGTCCAGACTCCTTAAATTTCCAGTTGGAAAAGTACTCCACTATCACAGGTCCTCAATATGCATCCTAAAATAAGCTGTTTCAAGAAACATGAACTTCACATATACTGCAAATATACAAGAAGAAATCATCAGGGTGTGATGGGAGATGTCAGTCTGTAAATATGTTACTCATACTGGTTAATATGGAAAGCAAGATAGGCATCACTAGGAGATGAGGAGGAAAGAGGAAGTTGTAAGGAGGAGTCAAGATGGAGAGTCTGGAGAAAGCCGCCAGCCGCCTCCTCCTGGTAAGACCACATGGAAATACATAGAAACGGGTTAATAATTAAGACAGAACTAGCCGATAAGAAACTAGTACCTGGCCAACAGCATTATATCTAATACATAGTCTCTGTGTGTTAATTGGGGCTGGCGCAGCAGCGGGACAAGACTGGCCGCAGGAGGAAAAACCTTACTCCTTACAAGGGTGAACACATAGAATAGGGTTAAGTACTCTACATTCCATTTCATTCCAGGCTTTAACCCTGAAGAATTGTTAATCTAACAGGGACAGGCATTATTGGCACCTACCTTTAGTCCCACCCACTCAGCAGGCAGAGATGCAGGTGGATCTGTATGAGTCTGAGAACATCCTGGTCTACATAGAGAGTTCCAGGAGAGCCAGAGCAAATAGTGAGATCCTGTCTTTAAAAGAGAAAGAAAGAAAGAAAGAAAGAAAGAAAGAAAGAAAGAAAGAAAGAAAAAAAGAAAAGAAAAGAAAGAAGTTACCTAACTCTCAAACGTCCCCTGAATCCTGTTCACTACCTTAGAATGGAAGCCTATATGATGCCTCCCCTGCTCAAACTTGCTGTGATGGCTTACCCTCCAATGATATTTCTGAAATAAGTGACAAAAGCTAAAAGTTGAATTCAGGTTGCCTCAAGGCTTTAGAATTTCAGACAGGGAGGAATATGAGGGGCATCTGTCTTCACTAATTATTCTGTTCTCCAAAAAAATCAACAAATCTCATAAAGAAAGAAAGTTTCCAGGTTTTTCCTAAGCTGGTAAAGACAGTGGTAACTTTTATATGAGTGTGCACCTGCATCTGAGTATGTTTGTCTAAACACATGTTTGCATTTTTTTTTGATATGCACTTCTGTAAGGAGTTCAGACTTGAGTTGAAGCTATTCATTATGTATTTATTTCATAGGCATTATAGCCATGACATTTTCCTGATTGGTTATAAATAATAAAGAAATACAAATATGTATTTACACACACATACATGTGTATATGTATAATATTCACGTGTTTACTTGTGTGTATATGTGCAAGAATATGTGTGTATGTATATATGTATAGTGATAGCATATTTTCTAGCATTATTACAAAAATACCAATTTAATGTAAATGGCTTTTGTGTATAATTTAAGGCAGTTTGGTTTGTTCTGCTACATGGCACTATGCCATATGATATAAAAATTTTACACAAATCCAGAGAGTTATCTCAATTCACACATAAGGAACTTGAGTCCAGGGATCCAAATCAAATTTGAATTTGCATCTACTATATACATATTATTGTACTTTGGGAGTTTAGCCACTGGGCTGGTGTTTCTACATTGTGTGCAGAGGTGTAAAATGCTTACTGCTCAGCTACTTCCAATGGCCTGAACTAAGACATTTAAACAGACTAACTTCAGTCTCTTCTGTTCAGGTGTTTGTCCCCTATCTCATCAGAGAGCAAGGGAAACGGGATGTTCTGGGGCTCTTCTTAGAGCCCTTCTTAGAGGCCTGTGTAGTTTCATTTCAACAGCTGTATGGATGAGGTGCATGGAGAATATGAACAATAGGCAGAAAAGATATTACTGTAAGACTTATTCAGTGTGAGCTATCAGGGAAACATCTGGTACTATATTTCTTGAAGCTGACATTAATCACATTCCTTTTGATGTGAGTGACCTTAAAGTAGGTAGCATGGCAGTATAGATGTTGTAAAAAGTGTTTTCTGGATTGCCATTTTTTTAAGAGACCATAAACATCTAATAATCAGTTAATATGAGTGCATTTATGTTAATATATGTATATTGTTTTGGATATATGAGTGCATTTTCTTTTGAATAAATTTGTATTGTCTTAGTCAATTTTCTGATATCTGTGTAAATCATAAACAACACATATTTATTTGGGTTTTGGTCTAGAGACCTGAAGTGTAAGACCATAGGTCATAAACACACACACACACACACACACACACACACACATACACAATACATACATCAGTACATATAGGGTATAGGGTAAGGCCATTTGCACTATGTTAGAACATGAGTGAAGAGAAAGGGGACATAGCATGAACAAGACAGCCAAAGCATGGGACGGGAAAATGTGTACAAAATAGATTCACTGTATAGTTAGACCACATTCCTAAAATCATGGCATTAATCAGTTCATAAGGGTGGTACCTGAATCTTCTAATTTTCTAATTTTCCTCTTGAGAACCTTTCTTCTTCTTCTCCTCCTCCTCCTCCTTCTTCTTCTCCTTCTCCTTCTCCTCCTCCTTCTTCTCCTCCTTCTCCTTCTCCTTCTTCTTCTTTTTCATCTTCATCTTCATCTTCTTCTTCTGAGATAGAGTTTTTCTGTAGCTATAGAGCCTGCCCTGTTACTCACTTTGTAAACTAGACTGGCCTCAACCTCACAGAGATCTACCACCACTGGCCAACTGAACCTCACTTCCCAATCCCATTGTAGTGATGGTTACATGAGAGTGTGGGTTTTAGAGGGTACATCTAGACATGACAAAAAGCTTTGAAAACAGTACTACACATGCATTCTACTGCACCTTGAGTCCTTCCAGACACTGTAATAACAAGAGTTTTGATTCATCAGGCATTCATTTTCTTATATCATATTCTACTTCTAGTCAATAGTACACTTTTAGGCTAATAGAAAATGTTATAGTTAAAACCCATAATAGCTATGGAAAACTAGATACTGTATCGAAAAGGTTCTTGAAACCTTTATTCAATGACCAGTATGAGGAATTTTGAATATGGTTTTCATACATAATACTGAGTTTAGACATAGAGAAATAAGTCTAGAATTCAAAAGACAAGTATTGAAGTGATTATTACCAGGTTTTGCAGCTCTGATGCTAGCATGCCCACGATGGGAAGTATTCACTTGCCTTGAATGGTAGAGGTATTGCCCAAAATGATGGCATGAGAAGGAATATGGGAAACTGTGGTGATATTTTGTTTACAATCTAATAAAGCTTTCCTGAAGATCAGAGTGCAGAACTAGCCAGAAGCCAGGCAGTGGTGGCACATCCCTTTAATCCCAGCACTCAAGTGACAGAGGCAGATAAATTTCTGTGAATTCAAGGCCACCTTGGGCTACATGACAGTGAATCAGTCTAAAAGGCAAACAGAGCTCACACCTTTAATCCCAGTACTAGGAAGATGGAGACAGAAGTGATGTGGTTGGGTGGAGAGAGAAAGTCATTGCAGTCTCAGTCTGGAACAGTCTGAGGTTTGGTGTATCACCCCTTTGGTCAGAGCCTTGGTAGAGGCGAGAATTCTTCAGTGGCTGACTGCTTTGCTTTTCTGATCTTCAGTTTGAACTCCAATATCTATCTCTGTGTTTTCTTCATGTAACAGAAGTAAAGCCATAACTCTGAAGAGTCCACAATCTGAAGCTCACAAGCATTGATGGACAGGACATGTTGCCCTTCTCTGAACATGGGGCCTTGGCCTTGTATACATAAACAACAGACTCTGTCTTATTCTCATTCTATCTGTTTCTTTCTGTCTGTCTCTCTCTCCCTCCATGCCTCTCTCCTACACTCCCCTTCTCTTTCTCTCTCTGAATCAATAACACCTCAGAAACCTCAGACCTTGGGCACAGAGATAGGCACTCTACCCCTGAGTTATCTCTGTAGCTTCATCCCCTCCCAGCCTTTAATTTCCTCATGAAATATGTTAGAAACTTTGCCCACACATATACATTTGCATAGTTAAGTCATGAACAAGTAGTTCCTGACAATTGAACTTTCTTTTGTAGGGTTTATCACATGGTTAGCTTCCTATACATTGTAGATTAAAGTTCTACTCCTCTCTTTCTCTTGAGTGTTTGTTGACACAAACCCTTTACCCTGAACCTTATTGCCCATAGACATCCTTTTGACCCAGTAACGTGCTGAGGTTTGCAAATAAACAGTGTTAAAGCTTGGGATTCTTCAAGGTTCCCTTTATAATAGCTGGAATTCTAGTCTTGGAACCCAGCCACCTTGCTATGTGGATGTGAATTCTTGCAGAGAAGCCACAAGGAGGAGACTTGAGAAGTATTGGCTGACAGCCCAGCTGAGCTCTACCCTCTGGCTAGTAAGTACTGCCAGCTATATAATTGAGCCATTGTGGATATTACAGCCTTATTGTGTCTTCTGAAGGATGCACACAACCATCCAAAGTCACATGCAGCAGGACTTCCCAGCTGAGATCTGTCCTATATAGAGTTGTAAGAGAATTATAAATGGTCACTCTTTGAAGCCTTTGAGTTTGGGGAATAGTTCAGCATAGAGCAATAAATAGTGGAAACACTTTCTGTATATCTACTCATCTCCTAGCCTCAACCTGGACATTTAACATTCTCAGTATTTTGGAAGTATATGCCCAGATATTGTTAATCCCAAAGATGTTAGGCAGAAGACCACCAACCCAAATCATCATGGCCAAATTAATTAAAGTAAGCAATTAATTAAAACAAACTGTTTTTATTCATGTATGTGGGCTGCCTTACATTGTAGACTGGGGTTTGAGAGTTTAGCATCAGACATAAGGAAGACAAGGTTTGCATAGCTCTGGGGTAGGAAGCTTCCAAATGGGGGGTTTGGTGGGCAAAATAGTTGAGGTTAAAACAGCAGTACATAAGCATAACAAGGAGGTCATAATGACTCCCAGAAACAAAGACATGATAGCAAGGTGGTCATAGGGTAGTTATCATAAACTTTTAAAACAAAGGTAAGGTTGTAAGATGAAAATAAAAACTTTTTGAAACAAAGACATGGTTGCCATTTCCTAGAACAAGCAGTATAAAACTATTTGTACTTAAGGTTACAGGTGGAGCATAACTGGATCCTTGCACCAGAGACAGATGCAATCATAAACAGGAATGAACTTAGTTTGTCTTTCCTGTAAGATGTTTTTCACACCTAAAAAGCAGGCAGGCTGATTTATCAATTAACTATGTACTCACAGAGTAACCTGCCTATATATCATAGGAGAGTTATTTTGGAAAGGAATTTGTTAAGTACATGTCCTTAGTGTTTTTCAGTTTCTCAAGGGTCATTACAATTCTTTTTTTGGCTACCACAATACCATGCTACAGAAGAGCAATGCTGTTGAACATGTTCCTATATGCTTCTGTTGCTCACATGTCTTACAGGTAGCTCAGAAAGAAACCCTCCAAGGCTCTCCAATAATATATGCAGCTGCTTGCCAGCTTCCAGAACTAGGAAAGATTTTTTTTTTCTTTCCTGGAACTATCCATATGACTTAATCTCTAGGATTCAAGCCAAAGGGCTCTGATAATAGAGGTTGCTAAATTACTTGTCAAAAGGCTAAGGAGAACATTAGTCCATTCAGGGGCTTATTCTACTCCAGAGATAATCTGGGTCTTTCATTTAATGCAAGTATTTGTCTTATGTTTTAGTAGGTCTCATTCTTTTTTCTATTTATGTTAAATTGTGGACTTGTTTCTTCATGTTTTCATCATCAAAGAAATACTAAAGACTCTTCCCAGGACATATTTTGATAAGACTTGTTAAACAATGTATCTCACATCTAGACAGTTACTTGTAATTTTCAAAGTACCTTAAATATACAGCCTTTTTCAAAACAGTCTACTCATGAATACAATTCTGGCTTGGGGGTCTTTTAAGGTCTGCCTTCCAAGCAGGGTATTTGTTTAAGGGCATTGATCTGGCAGATGTTGGCTTGCTATTCTTACATGTTTCTCCTGTCCATTATCTTTGCTCTCAGACATTACTAAAGACAGGAAATACACAGATATATTTTATTCTGAGACTTGCACTAGCTAATCACTTTCTAACAATCACTTTGAGAATGCAAGCAACATTGTTGATGCTCTGCAATTATGCAAATCTGTGAGAGAGGAAGTACTTGTGCTACTTCCTCTCTGAAAGCATGATGTGTTTGAAGTGGAGTTGGGTGTCAAGTAGGTCCAGGTGAGTAACTTGATTATAAGCATCAAGACACTGCAGAGTATCTGCTTCCATGTGTGACACAGAAGGAGAAACTCCCACTGCGGTTGTCTGCCTGGTCCATGTTTGAGAAATACCACCATCTTCAGGAAATTTAACTACTTTGAATTACATGCCTTTGCTCACTTCGTAATATAATTTGATTCACTTCTCACTAACCAAACATTCAGCTCTTGACTATGAGTCTTCCATGGAAAATGTCTGACCACTTGTGTATCTTCTTTGCTATTTGCTAGCCTTACCCATAAGAGAATGATCACAATGAAACAGAACTGAAAAGGAAGTAAATAAAATATCACAGAAAAAAACAAAATAAAAAACAAACAACAACAACAACAAAAACCACAGAGAAACCACTCACATCACAGCACATTTGCTCCAAAATAGGATTCCAATATTGCAACCCAGCACACAACTGAAGTCACTTAGCTTCACACCATCCTCATATACATATTGGAATAATCCTAATTTAACACATATCCCTCTGAAAGATGTGCACAATGCACTTAGCACATAAGTGTTCAATGAACTATTATTGTATACCTTATATTCTACAGGTTTCTCAAATAAACAGCAAGTTTTGGGGCAGCCTTCCATGAAGAAATAAGTGGGGCAGGACTAGGCAGAAGCTTACCATGTGATGGTTGCTTTAGATAACCATCTCCCTGGAGAGTTCAGAGAGATGATACAGTATCATTTCTAGGTATGGTTTTAAGGGTGGTTTTAAAAACATAGACATTTTAATCAGTAAGATGGGTAAAGAAAACCTATCTTTAACCAGAGTAGATGGGTACCATCAAAACCAATGATAGAGCAGAAGCGGGGGAAGAGTAACTTTGTTCTCTCTGAATTGAGGTGTTCATGAATCCTGTGACCTTGGTTACTGGTGCTGATGGTCCCTAGGCCTGAGGAATCCAAGCAGGATTACATATGCAGTCTTTCTTGCCCTTTAGCCTGCAAGTGACAGATCATGAGGCCCCTTGGATGCTACAATAATTGCCTAATATCCTAATATACACTAGAATCTTTAACTAGAATGAGAAGAAAACAAAAATACAGAAATGGACATTAAGTGGGAGGAGACATCCAGGAAGTAGAAGATGGAAATAAGTAAGATCAGGCTTTTGAGTAAAGGTAGAAGGAAAAGACAGATGCATAACAACAGAATTGAGTAGTATAAAGTCTCACTTTTAGCAATGATATGGAAGCCTTCAGTGTACACTGGAGTAACCAGTTGCTTCCCCCCCCCTTTTATTTTTTATTTTTATTTTACATATCGATTCCAGTTCCTTCTCCCTCCCTCCCCCTTTTCTCTCTGCCACCCTCTCATGCCCCCTGACTAACCCCTCCCTCCCACCCCCTCACTCCACATGTAAGGTGTTGCCTTCTAGGAGGGGTCATGTAAATCTGTCAAGTCATTTGGAGTAGGGACTAGGCCTTCTCTCCTGTCTCTAGGTTAAGGGAGTATCCCTCCATGGGGGATGGGCTCCCAAAGTCCTTTTGTGCACCAGGGATTCATCCTGGTTCCACTGTCCAAGGTCTCTTAGACTGTCCAGGCCTTCTAGCGGAGACCCATGTTCAAGGGGTCTGAGTCAGTCCCATTCTTGATTCCCAGCTATCAATCTGTGGGCCCATAAGCTCTTCCTTGTTCAGGTCAGCTGACTATGTGTTTCTGCAGCCTGGTCTTATCCTCCCTCTCTGCATCTGGATTCCAGTTTGATCATTGTCTAGTTGTGGGTGTTTGCTTCTGTTTACACCAGCTCCTAGATGAGGGATCCATGATGGTGGATAAGTTAGTCGTTGTCAATCTCATTATCAGGGAAGGGCATTTATGGTACCCATTCCACTGTTTCTCAAATTGTTAGTTGGGGTCAGTCTTGTAGGTCTCTGGATTTCCTCAGTGTCTGTTGTTATGTCCCCCTTTTCACTTCTGATTTTGTTAATTTGCATGTTATCTCTCTGCTTTTTGGTTAGTTTAGATAAAGGTTTGTCTATTTTGTTGATTTTCTCAAAAAAACCCAACACTTTATTGCATTGATTTTTTTATATTGTTTTCCTGGTTTCTACTTTATTGATTTCAGTCCTCAAATTGATTATATCTTGGCGTCTACTCCTCCAGGATGAGTTTGTTTCTTTTTGCTCTAAGGCTTTCAGTTGTGCTGTTAATTCTCTAAAGTTGCTATCCTCTGTTTTCTTCATATGGGCATTTAGTGCAATGAACTTCCCTTGTAGCACTGCTTTCAAGTTGTCCCATAAGTTCAAGTATGTTGTGTCCTCATTCTCGTTGAATTTTAGGAAGTCCTTAATTTCTTTCTTTATTTCTTCTTTGACCCAGATATGGTGTAATTGCACATTGTTCAGTTTCTATGAGTTTGTAGGGTTTCTGCAATTTGTGTGTTGCACGGTGGTCTGATAAGATACAGGGAACTATTCCAATTTTTTTGTATCTGTTGAGGTTTGTTATGCCACCTAGTATGTGGTCGATTTTAGAGAAGGTTCCATGTGGAGCAGAGAAGAAGGTATATTCTTTTGTGTTTGGATGGAATGTTCTATAGATGTCTGTTAAACCCAATTGAGACATTACTTCTGTCAGTTCTTTTCTTTCTTCGTTAAGTTTGTGACTAGTGGTCCTGTCTAGCAGTGAGAGTGGGGTGTTGAAGTGTCAAACTATAAGTATGTGAGCTTTGAGTTTTAGTAGCATTTCTTTTCTGAATGTGGGTGCTTTTGTATTTGGGGCATAGATGTTCAGAATTGAGACTTTGTGCTGATGGATTTCTCCTGTGATGAATACGAAATGACTGTCTTCATTTCTGTTGATTGATTTTGGTTTGAAGTCTAAATTATTAGATATTAGGATAGCCACACTTGCTTGCTTCTTGGGTCCATTTGATTGGAATATCTTTTCCCAACCCTTTACCATGAGGTAATGTCTGTCTTTGAAACTTAGATATGCTTCTTGTATGCACCAGAAGGATGGATTCTGTCTTCGTATCTATTCTGTTAGCCTGTGTCTTTAAATAAGTGAGTTAAGACTATTAATGTTGAGGGAAAGGAAGGACCATTGATTGTTAATGCTTGTTTGTTTTAGATTTGTTGTTGCCAGTGGTATTGTGAATATATTTGCCCTGTTTTACCCTTGGGTTCTGGTGAAGTGTGATTATCTATTGCCTATGTCTTTGTGAGCATAATTAACGTCCTTGGGTTGGAGTTTTCCTTTCAGAACTTTCTGTAGGGCTGGATTTGTAGATATGTATTGTGAAAATCTGGCTTTGTCATTAAATATTTTCTTTTCTCTGTCTATAGTGATTGAGAGTTTTGCTTGGTTAAGTAGCCTGGGCTGGCATCTGTACTTGTAGTACTCAGTACTTGTAGAACATCTATCCAGGACCTTCTGGAGAGTTTCCATGGAGAAGTCAGGTGTAATTGTGATAGGTCTGCATTTATGTTACCTGTCCTTTTTCCTTCCCTGCTCTTAATATTCTTTCTTTATTCTGTATGTTAGGTGTTTTGATTATTATGTGTTGAGGGGTCTTTTTTCTTTGGTCCAGTCTATTAGTTTTTGGTATGCTTCTTGTACTTTCATGGGCATGCCCTTCTTCAGATTGGGAAAGCTTTCTTCAATGATTTTGTTGAATATGTTTTCTGCACCTTTGAGGTGGGCTTCTTCGCCTTCCTCTATGCCTATTATTCTCAGGTTTGGCCTTTTCAAGGTGTCCCACATTTCCTCGATGTTTTGTGTTAAGGATTTGTTGGATTTAAGATTTTCTTTGGCCATTAATCTATTTCCTCTAGTTTATCTTCAGTGACTGAGATTCTCTCTTCCATCTCTTGAATTCTGTTAGTTATGCTTGCATCTGTAGTTCCCAATCATTTGCCCAGTTTTTCTATTTCCAGCATTCCCTCAATTTGTGTTTTCTTTGTTGTCTCTATTTCACTTTTCAAGTCTTGAACTGTTTTCTTCACCTATTTAATTGTTTGTTCTTGGCTTTCTTTATTTCTTTAAGTGATTTGTTAATTTCTTCCAATTTTTTGTTTGTTTTTTCTTCCATTTCTTTAAGGGATTTTCTCACATTGTTTTTGAAGGTCTCTATCATCTTTATGAAGATATTTTAAAATTCATTCTCTTCAGCTTCATCAGCTTTAGGATGTTCAGTTCTAGTTGGTGTAGAGTCCCTAGATTCTGGGGGTGTCATTCTTGTCTTTCTATTGTTAGGTGTTTTCTTGTATTGTAGTCTTCTCATCGCTTCTTCCAGTGGGTGCAGGTGGGGTCTCTCTCTCTCTCTCTCTCTCTCTCTCTCTCTCTCTCTCTCTCTCTCTCTCTCTCTCTCTGCTACTCCCCTGGTGGGCTTAGGTGGGTCAGAATTTTGATGTCTGTAGCTCTACATGTTCCAAGCTCTCTAGGAAGTCTCTCCCTAGGCAGTGGCCTGGCAATGGGGGTCAAAGATCTGCCAGGCAGGGACTCAGGATGATCCTTCAGGATAGGCGGATCTCTGGCCAGGGCTGGAGCTCTGACAGAGTGGCAGAGTACCAGCGGTGGGGGTCAGAACGACCAGTTGCTTTTAATCAACCCATCATTTAAAAGAAGATGTCTCGCCCTCTCTGTCTTCTCTACCCTGGGAGCAGCTCTCCTGCCTTGGCCCCTCACCCCGAAAATGTATGCCTGCTCCAAGTTCATCTCCACCCGCTCCTTGATCAGGAACACCTCTCAGCTGCTGAGTCGTCCCCTGTCTGCAGTGGAGTTGAACCGACCACAGACTTGGACAGATGAGGGCTTCAGCAGCTTGGCAGCCCCTCGTCCTCTGACCTCACTCATCCCTAGCCGCAGCTTCCAAACCAGCGTCATTTCCAGGGACATTGACACAGCCGCCAAGTTCATTGGGGCTGGGGCTGCTACAGTTGGGGTGGCTGGCTCTGGGGCTGGCATTGGAACTGTTTTTGGGAGCCTCATCATTGGTTATGCCAGGAACCCTTCTCTGAAGCAGCAGCTCTTCTCCTACGCGATTCTGGGCTTTGCCCTCTCAGAAGCCATGGGGCTCTTCTGCCTGATGGTGGCCTTTCTCATTCTCTTCGGCATGTGAAGCAGCTGTCTCCACTTCCACCTCCCACAGTTCTTTCGTGTCAGGTCTGCCCTGTATGTTCCTTTTCCTGTACCTCCCCAGGAAGTCTGGGGAAAGTGTTTGGCTCAGGGTTTGACAGAGAGAAGACAAATAAATACTGTATTAATAAGAAAAAAAAAAAAAAAAAAAGAAGATGTCTCCAATTCTAAAAGATCATTGTATACTCTTTCAACTTCAATGTTCAAATCCATATAAGCAAGCCTGAGTGTTCAACAGCTACTTTTAAAATAAAGATGTTCAAAAGAAAAGGACAGGAAGATACTCCATGAAGATGTCCTAAGTGTTGAAATATAGATTAGAGAGGTCCTTACCAGATGGGAAGGCATCTCTGGAAAAAAATGGGTGTCTTGGACATGAATGGTAAGAAAGTTCTCATGCAAGACTGCAAGAAAAGCTCAGTGGTTAAGAACATTTGCTGTCATTGCAGAGGACTCAGATTTGGCTACATCCCAGCATCCATCTCAGATGGATCAAAATTGTCTGTAACTCTAGCTCCTAGGACACTGACATACTATCTGGCCTCCAAAGCTACCCACATAAATAAAAATAAACAAATATTGGGGCATGACAAATGGTTCAGCAGTTAAGGGCAGTTGTTACTCTTGCAGAGGATTTGAGCACCATATGGTGATTCACAAGCATTCATAACCACAGTCCCACATGCTCTGACACCCTCAGGAATGCATGGAGTGCACACTCACACTTGTAAGCAAAACACTCATCTGAACAAGCTAAGTAAATCTCTTAAAAATTTAAGTACACAAATCTACAAAAATACTGACCACATGAATATGCACAATAAACATTAGAACACACAATTTTTACATGGAATTGTATGCACTTATCTTGTTATTTCTTCTCTTTTCATCACACTCTTACAATTGCTGGTTATTTTTTACACTGATTTTTACACGAGAAGCATTAGTAATGAATTTGAAATTAGGCCAAATTATGAGTTTGGCAAACTTAATACTAATGATAACTTATTAAAAGAAGTTTCCAGGTTCCTGGCCTCTCATACCCCCTCTCACACAAATACACATTAGAGGCTAGGATCTGTTTCTGACAGGGGAAACATATGAGAAAGATGAAGGTGGTACACATATGATACAAGCAGAAGAGGAATGCTGGGCCTGGGAGAATGCAGGTGGGATTAGGGCATAGGGAGATGGGAGAAAAACTGGTGGGGGCCAGCCAATCTAAGCATGCATGAAAATGCAATGAAACACCTGCTTACTTCCTATGTTAACTAAATATAAAGAAAAAAAATCAAGCTTACATTGATATTTACAAGCAAAGTTAGTCTTGAAGCAGAATTAGTATCTTCTAACCCCTAAGAAGGACCCAATTGCTAGTGTGGCCAATTAACTTGCATGGCACAGTATCATTTCTTACTTAACTGAATGCCTACTGAATGCAAGACCACCTTAACCAAAGCCTCACAAGTACACAGTGCAACAGCGAAAAACTAAAATATCACAAGGCTACAGAGAAAAAGACTCATTTTGACAAAGGAGGAAAAAATCATTTAAATTTATCCTAAGTCATTCTGGCTAGATGATGTTTACCAAGAGACTAGGCTAAAGTGGACTGAGTATTGAGGAAAAGCTGGGGCTCGTTGGCAGCCAGCAGACTCAAGACACATTTTCTTCAATATACTTTGGACTTTATTCCCCCCATAAGCTTTCAAATCTCAATCACCTCCCCACTGAGTCTGGGGAGAAATTGATAAAGCAAATAATACAGGAGACAATCACAAGTGAATTGAATTTGAGTACAATTGAGATGAACTGCAAGAATTTAAAAATAGAATCATTTTAGAAATGAGCTTATGAGACTCTCTGTCTTTATGTGTGTCTCTCTCTTTCTTTCTCTCTTCCTCTCTGTTTCCTCCTCTCTGTCTCTCTCCCCCTCGCTTAAATGTTTGTGATAAAAAAAGGAATATTATATTTAGAAGGGCAGGTAGATGGGAGAAATAGAATGGGGAAAAGGTTATATACTGATTTAGCTGAATGTTTACTTAATTCCTATGAGCTTTTTCATTTTTGACATTTCTTTAAACTACCTGAGAGGCATTATAAGGAGAAATTGTTAAAATAAAATGATGTCGCCTGTAATCACAGGTGAATTCAATTTTTCCACATGGGCTATGGTGCATAAAAGCCTTTTAAAGAGGGGTGTGTGCGTGTGTGTGCCTGTGTGTGTGTGTGTGTGTGTGTGTGTGTAAAAGTCACTGAAGTTTTAAAGAAGAAAAACACAGAAGTACAAATTTATAGTCTTAAAATAAAAAAGGGAATTTCAAGAATATCTAAGCTCTCTCTCAAATTGAATGGTAATGTCATGGTCCTCAATAACATGGAAATGTAACAGCTTCCTCTCCAATGTGGGTTCCACTAAATCAGACAGAGTTCCAGAGTCTAAGATTCTGCAAGTCATAGTTGAAAAGCTCAAGACTGGTGTTTGAACCTGTATATTCAATGCATCATTCATAGTGTACCAAAAAGAAAACCAAGTCTCTGAAAGGAGAATTAACACAGAAGTTAGCTGACAATATGATGAAGAGAATCCAGTATTCCTGGATTCTGCCACACACGGCACTTTTCTACTGTGTCAAAGAAAGAGAAAGAAAAGACTGGACATGCCCCTAGAGTAATTAGAATTTAAAGACTCCTCAGTGAAGCACAGACATCATGTGATGGGATGCATCACTCTTGACCTGTGATTGCTAGGACCAGGTAAGAAGTGTCCAGCCATCCTGCAGGCTGAGGCTCAAGTTCTCCAAATTGTATTAGCCTCACAGAAACTACCCTGCTACAAGCAACTCAGGCATGGTGAGAGAAAGAGAGAATGGAAGAGTTTCCCCTAGGGAAGAGCATACCCATTGCTTACCCAATACTAAATGATCAGCCCTGAAAATATTTGTACAAGTAACATTATACCAACTGAGCAGATTATATATATATATATATATATATATATATATATATATATATATGTATATATGTGTGTGTGTGTGTGTGTATGCATATATACATGTTAACAATTAATGACAAGAGAAGCCATGAATTTGAAAGAGATCAAAATTTGAAAGAGATATATGGGATGATTTGGAAGGAGGGAAGGGATGGGTGAAATGATGTAATATTATAATATCAAAAGTAAAATAAATGACAATAGCAAAAACAAGAAGAAAGCATGGTGCTGCCTGTCTGCCAGGTTCTCATCTTCACATGACTCAACTGGCTCACTGGAGGGTTAGACTTATTTCCCTATAGACAGTCCATAGTCCTGAAATGAACTCAGGCAGAAAGGATGAGTATGCATGAGCAAGGCCTCCTCCAGAAGGCACTGGTGGGCTAAGACAGAAAAAAATAAAGCTAATTCCTGTAAATATCTAGAGAAGAAGCTAAGCCAGTGTTTCCTGTAAGCAGCTCTTTCTAATTCAGGAAGCTGCTCATGCCAGGAACAGATTCTCAAAATTCAGATTGACCTTAAAATTCATCATATCCAACCTTTCACCAAAGCAGTAACCTTGCCCACAACACCCACGTGAAACAGAAGACACAGGCAGTTCTAGGTGCTGTCTTTAGGTAACCTATTTTAATATCTGTTGTCTATTTTTTTTCATTGCACTAGAAGGGAATTCACCCATTAACATACAAACAAGATTCATTTCTGCTGTTACAATAATTTAAAGTTCCTTCCAGGGTCCTTATCTTTCCTTCCTTTTTTTCTTTCTTTATTTCACATGTCCTTCTAGCTTTCCTTCCTTTCTCCTCTTCCAATTCTCTCTCCATCTTCCCTTCCCACCTTTCTCATTCCTTTGAAGTCCTTCTCTTCCCTGACCCACCCCGAACCCACAGAAGCATTCTGTTCAACCCTATGGTCTGGTCTCAAGATGTCACTGTGGTATGAATTGCTACTATTCCACTCATCACATCTCAGTTGATTGTGAGGTCCTCTCAATCCCTGAACTCTGATGTCCTGGACAGTAGACCCTGAGAAACCATTACTCTCTCCCTACATCTGTGATCCCAGCAGGATTTGTGCCCCAAACTAGGTATCTAAATGTGTTTGGCCACGAAATCACACCTTATCCTACTCACAATATATTTCTTCCTTGAGATGAATAGCCTAATTTCTTTTGGCCACTAAGTTCTTGACATAATTCTATTTTGTTCAACATTTCTCCACAGTAGCTCTCCCCAGGACTCAACCAACACTGTCATATTAATATGAAGCCAGAAACTCTGGAAGATCTTTCATAAATCTCAACATTGCTCCCTTTGTATATAACCAAGTTTTAAAAGCTCCTTCGTGTTCATGGATGTAGGACCATCTACTAGAATATGGGAAGCCCCTGAGGGGATCCATCTCTGAAGAAAACCGACTTTCCCTGTCATCAATTGCCAACATCATCTCAGTGAGGAAGGCTTGATCTTCTGCAAACACTGTTCATGCAGTCACATCCACTGTGAGTTCATGTGTTCAAGGGGCCTGTTATGAGACAAAATTATGTTTCATTGCAGATGTCTTCCACCCTTGGCCCTTAAAATCTTTCTGCCATCTGTTCCATGATGGTCTCTGAGCCTTGCAAGGAGTAAGTGTAACACTCAATATGATAACCAAAAGAGAATGAGAAAGCACATAGCATTGGAACAGAGACATGGTAGGGGCTAGGGACTAAGGGAAGAAATTAAAGGGAGGCGAATGAGGTGTGGGTTTAAGCAAAATATGTACATGTATGAAATTATCAATAAAAAAATAGTACCACCACAAGTGGGGTTTTGATTCACACTGAGAGAATTGTTTCCCTTGAGCTATGTAAATTGAAATACATTTGACTTTTCTAATAGCTATCTTGTGTCTTTGGTTCAGACTGATTTTGTAATCATTTAAATCTGAGAGTGATTTTCTAATAACTACTTGTGCCCATGTTTCCCTAATCATGAAAACAATGTCTAGATTATCTCAACTACAGAATGATTAAATGTTCAGGTTCAAATCCTGGCTGTCTGAGTTATTATCTCTACAATCCACCAACGTTGCATCTCTTTTTACAAACTTCAATCTCCTGATCCACAGACAGTCATAATTATAGGACATAATTCATAGATTTTTCTGAGCATAATAAACTTGAACAATATATTGAAGCATTTTCTTATGTCTCTAACAGATATTAGATGCTAAATAAATGCTTACACTGGTTGTATGAATGAGCCTATTATTTTAGCTTGGAATGATTATTTGAGTTTTATCTGTGAACTAGCTTATTAAATTGACCCTCCAAATTTGCACCAAATGAAAATGCAATTAGTCTCCCTCCAGTGTTTCTAGACATGGCATTGATTGAGGAGATAGAAGAAAGATAGGAGCTCTGACACAACTTATCTCAGACATATTGATTCACACTTTCTTAAAAATGCATTTGTTCAATGGTTTACATGAAGGAATCCATAACACGTACCACAAAGCCTGGGGCTCTTTTTTTTTCATGTAAGCTTACTTTTTAAGTGAACTGTTGTGCTACAGGGCCAAGATGCAGGTTTGATTTACCACAAGACTTATATACCAGCTATCTTCTCATCCATCCAAGGAATCATTAAATGTTCAGACTATGAGAACTGCCTAAAGTTCTGCAGCATCTAGACCAACCTCTAGGCAGGTGAAGGTTCACTGTGTGTCCTTTGAAGACTGCAACTTTTACCCTATTTCCAGAACATCTCACACAAGTCTCTAAATAATGTTAGCAAAACTATTGGTTTTTGAAGATCATGTAAGCAACATGAGGGTAGGCACTGCATTTCCTATCAGCACCACCTTCATTCTGTTCCTTCTAAAGGCTAGAGGTAGTGATGAGAAAGGTTTCTCAAAGCTTTGTGAGAGCCAACCAGACACTGTCCCTGGAGGCATTCTAAAGTTTGTGGCAGCCCCCCACCATGAAGTCCATCTGGCCAGAATATGAGTGAAAGACCCAATTCTTGTACATGCTCTGAAAAATCCAAGTTGCTGCTTTATGTCATATTCTAAAGTTTCTTGCCTAGAGACACTTTTTTCTGAATATTTAATAAATATTCAACCTAATCTATTTTACATACACACACACACACACACACACACACACACACACACACACACACCACATAAGCAGAACATATAAAGCATTACTTGAATTCCCTTTTTGGCAAAGAAACCATAGACCTGATTTAGTGATGTTTTTCCATACTTTTCCACATGTCCTGGAAATGTAACTCAGTGTTTTGCATGTGTGTCAGCCTGTAGGATGGATACCCACTTCATCCCCAAATAATAGAAGAAACAAACATGGGTGAGAAAAATAAAAGGGAAGCTGTCCATGTTGTTTCACATTCCAATTTCTATATCCCAAGACTCCCAGGGTGCACTATGGAAATTATAAAATACATATTGAGTTATCTGTTCTGTATCTAGTCACATGTGAAGTGCTTTGCTTACTTCAGTTTAAATCTACCAAATAAATAAGGTTTGCCCTCATCTTTTTGCCTTCAGTGAACTTGCTACCATAAAGAGAAGACTGTGTTTTCACACCTGAAATGGTTTACACAATTATTTCATGCATTCAAGAACTACTTACTACAGATCAGAAGTGTTGAAGACCTTCCAAGGAGACAGCCAAACATCACAGGAGTGGCCAGAATAGGTGACCCTTCACATCACTCTACAAAGACAGATAAGATTATGTGTAGGAAAAAAAAAATGACATTTCTAGTATTTTTCCAATCATTAAACTATACTACTGCTGGCACTCATCCTGTGGCTTCTATTTAATTCAAAGCCAAACGTTAATCACAGACCCTGGTGTGCCTACAAAGAGCTGCCTCTTCCTTCCCTGGAGCATCCCAGGGTGTACAGTCTGGCAGAGGTCAGCAGGGAAAGAGGGTGAGGATTGATTAATTCTGTAAGCCAGTTTTATGAAAAGAGTCTTTTTGGAAATGCAGGCATAATTCTACATACCAAGAAAGTGTTTTTTGAAGACAGAATTGTAGTTTCATTTATGTTGAAGTTTTGTGATTCTTTTAGATCTACCTATACCATTAAAAAGAAAAAGAAAAAGAAAAAGAAAAAAGAAAAGTACTTAAGCACATGTCGAAATTATTCCTCAAGTGATGGAACCTGGCATTATAGAATTGAAAGGAGAAAATAAGTTAGAAACTTAATTGAATTGGTTTACTTACACAATTTTTCCTTTCTTTTTCTTTCTTTCTTTTTTTCTTTCTTCTTCTCTTTTTAATTTTCTCAAGCCACTGCATATTCTGGGCACCAAATAAAATAAAAAGTAGTCAGAATGGAGAAGATAACTAATTTTGCAGCAGTCTTTATGAACAGCATTGATTATGAGCCAAGGTAGGGGTCATCAGAAGGTTACTAGTCATCAAATACTAGTTAAAACTGATCCCTTGCCATGTAACAATCATTAAATTTCTATACACATGACATATTGAAGAAAGGCAGAAACTGTTAGGGCAGAGTTTAGCTTTTTGAAAGCTTAGTGTCCATAAATCAATCCTTACTCAAGCTTGATTGCAGCAAAAACTGAAGAAAGCAAACTAAAGAGATGCAGTTCCACCTTAAAAAAAAATGGTTCCTCTGAGGCATGCAGCAAAAAAAAAAAAAAAAAAAAAAAAAAAAAAAAAAAAAAGGGAATAATATCTGCTGTATGGTAAGGAACATGAGGATTTAAAAATTAGGTCAGCCATCACAACTTGACTTGGCCAAGAAAAGTATATATAAGGTATCTAAGATCATTCATTTCAGAACTGAAGTGAGATAATACAGGATACCCAGCACACATTTAAATGAACTGGGAGGGATGATTTTATGTATTTCTGAAGTCCTGGGGCGGGGCAAGAGATGAGTCATCAGCTAATGTCTTGTTACCATGGAGCTCTTAGAGGCAGAAGAGAACTGAAAGTCCCCTGCTCTGGCTTGGTATTAGTGGTGATTAATAATGCTGTAGCTAGAATGTCTTGGGGATCTGGCACAGCAGGTGATCAATACATACATGTTGATTGATGAGCAAAAATAAAACAAATAAACTAAAAAGTGAAATCAAGGCATGCCAGCAATGGTGGCACATGCCTTTGATGCCAGCCCTATGGAGGCAGAGGCAGGCAGATCTCTTTGAGTTTGAGGGCTGCTTGGCCAATAAAGCTACACAAAGAAACCTGTCTCAAAAACTCCATAAATAAATAAATAAGTAAATGAAAATTGACATTGGGTCTCTTTCTTGAATTTAACAACCCAGAAAGGGAAAAGCATAGAGTAGTATATTACTTATCTAAAGGTAGAAACTCAAAGCAATATCCAGTTCTTCCCTACTAAGAGTAAGTATGTAGAAATCCTTATAAATCCTAGCCCATCCTTGTAGCATGAAACCTACAGACAGATATAGGGGTTCAAGCTTATGATCAGAGAAGCAAAGCAGCTGAGCGCTAGAGAGTTCACCTCAATGGGCCTAGAGACTAATTGCCCATGACTGACTACTGAATACCCTGCTCATATCTTATATACTTCTCAAGTGCTATGCCTAAAGGCATGAGATTTGTTTTTCTTTTAGACTGATTCACTCTCATGTAGTCCTGGGTGGCCTTGAATTCACAGAGATCTATCTGCCTCTGTTTCTGAGTCCTGGGATTAAAGGTGTGGGCCACCACTGCCCAGCTTCTATGGCTGTGGCTAGATTTGCATTCAGATCATAAACAACATATCACCACACATCGTTGCACCCAAGATCTCCCTCAATATTCATGTAACAACATCTTACCAATTTGGAAAACATTGGCAAGGGTGATCAACCAGCAAGTTTTCTATTATATTTTTATGACATAGTCTTGATCTCTGAATGCATATGCTATGACTACTAGAATGTAGAATAAAGTTGGGTTAAGTTTTGATAGAAAACCTGGAGACCTATACAATGTTTTCTAAAAGTTTGTCTAAGGAAATGCTGCCACTTACAGGTCTCATCTGAGTGGTGAGGGGAACAGAAAAGACAATTTACCTGAAGAACATTACCATACCATTTCACTTTACCCTATCATTTCACATAAAATAAGATCTAGGACTTCCCTGTCCACCTCATCAACTGATAATATCCTTGAAGGTTAAGTCTATAATTACTGAAGCATGTATTTCTGAAATCATCCATAACTGCAGTAAGCACAATGGAGATTAAAACCTTTTATGAACAAAATTATTTTGTCATTGCTAACAAATAATAGTAATATGAAAATAGTGGAAATTTTAAAAAAGGAGTATTAAGATAAAGGACAACCTATGCCAAGAGCCCATCTAAACATCTAAACATGACTTAAAAGAAAACAAAAAACAAACAAACAAATGAAAAACAAACACAAAAACTGGGAAGTCTTAGAGTAAATCATTTCTAGAGTACTTCAAGCAGAGTTGAATTAGCAGGTTTTTTGTTTGTTTGTTTGTTTGTTTTTTTGTTTTTTTTTTTGTTTGTTTTTATCCAACCTAATTCACCAAAATCGTATGGTTGCCAAAGAAATTTTCCTAGAAAAATTAGCAAGATTACTTTCCAGATCTATGGGGGTGGTAGGCCAGCTGTCTCACATACCAGTAATGAATTTAATTCTATACAGTAGAATGGGTAAAAAATGGCAGCCTGTCTTTAAGTGCTATTCTAAAACATGTAAGAGTCTAACAGCTGTTGTAAAGAGTACAACTGAAAGCTGAGAGGATATTTAACTGGGGAAAGAAGATTGGGAATTACTGGAAATCAGATTAAGGTATTCCACATCTATCTGGTAGAGGAAGAATTGGACATTTGCGAACCTTTAAAGACCAAGCAGGGTTCAGCTGGTAGACTTGCAGGATGTAAATTCTTAACTCCACAAAGGGACCACTTGTTACCATTTATTATTTAGATAGACTTCATCAACCCCTGCTGAAGATGGTCAAGGCAAACAGGGCTTGAGTCAAAGCCAAACAGACACCCAAAGAGGGAATAGTATCAGACAGACATAATATGAATGTTTCACCACCACAGTAGTTATTCCCATGCAATTCTCCTTGGAGGTCACAAAAAAGGGGGCAGATCTTTGTGTGGAACTTTTCATCCCTTTTTCATCTTCTCATTCTTTGAGCCTGCAACTCTCATCACAGGGTGTGGTAGTATGCTCTCTTCTTGTATTCTCTTGTTCCCTAGAGAAATGTGTTGCAGTTTGGGTAATTACATTCTGCCAGACTAAATTATCCTTATAGTTTACATTGGGTAAGGCATTTTTCTTTAATATCTATCCTAAATTGTTGCATAGTGTTTCTGTGTGCCATTAAATATTGTATCCATGCCACAGTAATAGTCAGATGCTTGGAAACAGCCCGCCCTATTTAGAGGAGAACAAGGAAGGGCTGAAACTAATTAAAACTTACTTCGATTATTCATATTCCTTCTGCATGTTCGGCCCTGTAGGCTGCTGTTTATGGAAAATGGCATCATATAACCTGTTCTTACTTTTCTGCTGTTTGCAAATCTGTTCAGCTTCCTTAACTCTCAATGTCCTCTTAACTCAGAGGACATTCCAAAAATAGGCTTGCAAATAGTGAGGAGTTATGAGGAGAGGAGGCTGGGGTTACTCCTGTACCCCTTTATCACAGAGATAAGTTTTAAACATCATTTTGCAAATTCTACCATGGCCGTAGCCTCTCTAGTCAGAAGCTATATCCCTTTTATGTAGATAATTTTTTTGGCCTGTCTGCTTCCTTATTAAGAGTATTTATTCGACTCCCATTGCTGACCTTGGCAGTTTATTGCAAATATTATTTCCCTTGTTTGCTCACTATCTCACTTTCCCTCCCAAATACACAATCTCTTTCCTCTCCTGACCCCATTCTTTAACAGTTTCAGTATGTAAGGACTATAGACTTTGTTCCTATGCCCTGTTTTTCACTCATGGTTTTGCATTCCACAAAGGAACACTGGGACATGCAGAAGTATGTATGGAGGATCTGCACATGCTGGCTCTTCCAACTAGTTCTCTGCTCCAAAGTTCTAGAGAGCAGGACCTGAGTCTCCTTGTCCTCTGCTTCAAGGGTTAACATAAGCCTAAACTGATTATCCAGAAAATGCTGTTGGAACTGTTATATAAGTGAATTCATTTAGATCAGATCATATGGCATCTTTCCAGAGTCTTGGAGCTCTTTTCTCTGATTTCCAAGCCTACTTTTCACATTCCTTTGAGATTTGTGTCTGTCTACATTGCCATTTCTTGTAGTTTCTAGAAGCTCTTGTGTTTAATCACAGACTAATTCCTCTATTTGGATGGCAGAATTCTCCTTAATTGGAACTGGACTACATGTAGGATACAGAAAGATAAGCTACATTCCAGAAATGGAATCTGGAGAAGAATAAAAAAACGTAAGCAAGTATGTATACAAAGAAATAGTTTAATTTCTATGATGAAAAGATTCAATGCAAGAAAAGAAAGTGTGACAGAAGGAACAAGCTATCAAAATCATCAGCTGGGACCAGCAAACATCTCTATACCACTTCATCTATTGGGTTAAGGAGAGGTGGCATCAACTTCTAGTCTTCACTATTGCTCTCAGTTCATCCACAGTGGAATAGGACAAAGCAAGGAACCATGGGGAAAAAATCATGTGATTGTGATTAATGCTTAGACCTTGTCATGGGCTTCATGCTGTTCTTGGAAAAGCCTCTTCCTCTAAAGACCTCAGATTCTGTAGAAATGTGAAGGATGGGATGACATAGACTTCCCTATGGTCCTTCAGTCTCTGACATTTCACCCTTTTTGAGGCAGATGCCTTTACTTACAGTGAACAGCAGGTGTGTATGACTGTACTGCTATTTAGAGGTAAAGTTGCTTAATTGGGCAAAGAACACCACATACATTTTTCCTTGAACTGAACTTTAGATAATTTTTGCTATACAGTTTACTGTTTCCTCTACACAATTTCCTTATCTATTTTAAAACTGATTCACAAATGGTTGCAAGAATTTGGGGGCTTTACGCTGGCTGTTTTGCAATTCAGACAAGTGATTAGAATACTCCTAGCACATACACTTAATCAAAACAAGCCCAATTAAGCTCACTACTCCACATTCCACCTCATTAGCTTTCTGTTCCTAAAATATAACAGATGTCATTGCTGCAGGCCTGGAGGTACAGACACATTTTTCAGCTAAGCACTTACAATGCAACCTAAGTTAGAGGAAGATTTAATTATTACTTTCATTGTCGTGGCTTCCTGTGGAAGCTCATTTTTCACTTAATAGCAATCTCTTTCTACCTAGTTGCCCACTGCCACCAAAATAGTGTATCTTTCTCCTAAAATAGTGAGTTCATAAAAAGTATCATTCCAGCCCTCTCTTTCTTCATCTAGCAAATTGATTTTGCTTCTCTTAGACTCAGCCAAACTAGCATGTCTTATTAGGTGTGTGAGAAAAGGAATGGATAGAATACCATGGTTTCCTCAAATTTTTAGTGATATTTAGGTTTTGTTCTAAAATATTCAAAGAGGTTTGTTGTTTCCTTACTGTTCTAAGGACAATAGTGTATGATTGCCTTTTGTATTAGTCAGGATTCTCAAGAGTAATAGAACTTATATAAAATTATATATATATATATATATATATATATATTATATGTAATCTTTGTGTGCGTGCAATTTATTAGAATGACTTACAGGCTGTGGTCTAGCTAATCCAATAATGGCTGCCTATGAATGGGAGGTCAAAAAATTCAGTAGTTCTTTAGTCCATGAGGCTAGATGTCTCAGTTGGTCTTTAGTATATGTCAGAATCCCTAAATAGGCTCTAATGCCAGCAAAGGAATGGATATGCTAGCAAGTGCATGAGCAAGCAGGCAAAGACCAAAAGCTTCCATTTTCCATGTCCTTATATAGGCTTCTAGCAGAAGGCATGGCCAAAATTAGAGGTGTGTCTTCCCACCTCAAAGATCTGGGTTAGAAATTAATCTTCCCACTTTGAATTATTTAATCAAGCAAAGATTTCTCACAGGTATGCCCAGCTTGACTAGATGTAGTCAAGCTGTCAAGCAAGAATAGTTATCAAGCATTTGGTTCACCCTGCCTTCCCCCTCTCTTCTGTGTCATCATGATCTTGATATCAGCTTGCCTAAGTCTGAACTCTAATACCTCCTTCCCCTCTCCCTTTCTTTCTACTTCCTTCCACCTCCCCTCTTCATCTTCCTCCTCCTCTTACTTCTCTTATTTCTTTGGATTCTCAAATCTGATCTCAGACTGGCCCACATTATGTTCCTTCTTTTCCTTAGAAAAAAGAAGGGAAATAGATATAAAACACTGAAACTAAATTCTGGTATTGGTGGCATGGAAACAAACATACTTTTTGTAAAAGGAATATTGATATCTGATCCTGCTAAGTTGAATAGCCATCAACCATTGGTCAAAAAACAAAACAAAACAAACAAACAAACAAACAAAAACAAAATAACTATACATCTCAATGTTATACATCACTCACTGAATCAAATGAGTCCTCTTCTCAAAGTCCTCTTCTCATTCGCTAGGCCCCACATGTCTGTTGCTATTGTAAGTTAGTTCTCAATTGTTGTGGAAATAACATGTTTTAGAGTTCTAGGAAAATAGTAAATATGCTTACTTGTCATATATGAATACAAGCATTCACCTGTGCCTCTTCTCAAAAGCCTAGGGGCAGAACCGAGTCAGAAAGTTCAAGGTAAATTAGACCCTATATCAGTTTTGGCAATGGTCATTATTCAGCTCTTTCCTCCTCACTGCTAGTTTTGTATTTCAAGATAGAACATTCTCTAAAGAGACTCCAAGTACTTTCTTTCTGAGACATTAGGAATTCCAACAAAGGATGTAACACAGGAAATCATCACTCTCCTTTAGGTTTGTAAGATATGAATAAACATATTATAACTACAGTTTCTGATACCCAAACTCACCATCAATTTGTAAAAAAAAATGCCATTCTTGGGCTGGAGAGATGGCCCAGTCATTAAAGGCTAGGCTCACAACCAGAAATTTAAGAATTGCCGTTCTTTGGAGAAACATGGAAAATGTTCTTCCAAATCTGGAGACAGTTTCCAAGACACCTTCTATTTATTTCAAATAATGGCAATGGAGTTATCAACATGAAAGCCCATTTCAGTGACTTCTATGTCCCAGTCATAACGTGCTTAGAGCCCCTCCATTTCAGTAGCAGCATGTCACAGAAAGACAAATAGAGCAAACTGAAATGAAATTTTGACATCTTTGTTTTGAAGGTCGTTGAAAGTAGGACAACATTAGCCCTGTTCATGACTTTACATCCTGGCCTGAACATGGAGCAAGTATTTAATAAACACTTGATGAGTAATTCTCCAAAAGTCAGACTGACAAAATTCTGCTATCCTAAAGGCTCTTTGACAAAGAGCAAGAGGTAGTAAACTATAGTTCTCATGTTAAATCTGCTCCTGCCCAGTTTTGGATGACCCGTGAGCTAAGAATAAATTTTAGAGTTCTAAAAGATTGAAAATGAAATTAAAAAAATAAAATTTAGTATTGCTTAAAACACAAAAGAAAAATAAAATTTTAGTATGCTTTATTAGAACATATAATATCCAAAAGGAAACGTTACTTTTAGGCAAGCTCTTGGTAGAAACAAGGTCTCTGGAAGGCAGTCTCCCCTGATTTCTCAATGTATCGCCTCCCCATCATGTCCAGGCTTCCTCAATGTCCCTAACCCAACCTGCCAACACCTACTTCCTTCCTCATTTGACTGAATTTTAAATGTCTTTCCTGGGCACTTGTTTTCTTGTGGGGAGAATACAAACTTTGCCTTCTTTGAATTCCTATCTCCTAGAACTCTACCTGGAAAGCTGGAGAATGAAGGAAACAACACAGGAACAAACAAACTTTGATATTCAAAGTCATTCCTGACACCGCATTGGCAAAGCCATCCTGACTCCAGAGAGAGGGGAGAAGCAATCTTTAATCACAGGATGCCTCTGCAAACAGCTGCTGTTGGAGGACAGAGAAATACTTTGTTCTCCTTAGTAGGTTAAATATGCCTCTTCACAAATGTGTTAACCTCCTTCCTTTGCTTAGCAAATCCTCTTTTCATGAGCTGTTCAAAGATAAACTTTATCCCCAGGTTGGATTATCATAACCTCCAAATCTGTGTGCCTGTATTAAGCCTTCTCCCTTCTTAAAGAGAAATTACACTTCAACCCAAATCAACTAACTTTCTCTTCCTTTTTATAGACTAAAATCCTGTACTAGTCTTTTATAATCTCTCATTGAAAACTAAGGTCAGTACTAAAGCTTTCTTGATACCAGGACACTTTAAAGGTTTCTTTCTCTCCTCAGTCTGTCAATGTTAGTTCTCGTCAAACTCCCATGTAGCTTCCCTTCTAACATCATGTGTTCTCAAGCAAGCTCATGTACTTCCCTAGCATGCATAGGCTTGCCATTGATGACAAAGTATTTGCAGCTCTGAACTTATCAGTCAGTTTCAGGACTAGAATTATGTATTGTCTATGAGGCCATCTCTTGAAAGTTACTTGATGCCCATAGACACTCAAATTGTAATATTCTGTAAAAGGTATTCAGGTACTCAGGAAACAGTACAATGGATAAAATATCTATTATGCAAGTGTGAGAACAATCCCTAATAAGCATATAAAAGTGCTGGTAGGTATAGTGGTCATCCTGTATTCCTGCCCTCAGAGGTAGAGAGAGGGGATTCCTGTAAGTCAGCTAGCTAGAGTACCCAAGTTAACAAACTAGGTTTAGCAAGAGACTGCTTCAGTAAATAAAATAGAAAATAACCAAAAAAAAAAAAAAAAAACCATCCAACCAAAGTCAACCTCCAACAAACACAAACACAAAGACACATGCACACACACAAACACACACACAGGAACATATATATGTACATTGACATGTGCACCTGTGCTCATGCCAACCCACATCCAAATGTGCATATATTATGTGTCTACAACATAATACATATAGACAAACATAAGAATTAAAAGTATACCATTAAAATAAAATGGGATGTAGACCTTCTAGCCCAGCCCCCAAGTCTCTCATATTTCATTTCCTACCTCAAAGAACACCAGCATCATATACCACAGTCTTAGGCTATTAATAAAGTCACCCACCAACTCAATCACTAATAACTATTATTTGTAAATGCTAAATGCTTCCCAATGATCTTGATAGGCAATAATCCCACCTCTGTCTTGGCTTCTTGTGACAATATTCTCATCTGAAACAATCTCTGAATCAGTCCCCTGGTACCCATTTTCACTCTCCATTGCATCCATCTTATGCTCTTTCATTCCAAAAAAAATGTGTATTTGACTAAATAACATACCTGCTTCAAAATATTTTATGATACATCCAAATTCCTTAACATAATTCAAAAGAACAATGCAGATCTTGCAGATCTGTTTTCTCATCTAGGGAAATCATCACCCCCCCACCACTCTGTCCTTCTCACATACATTCTCCAGTCTTAAGGAAGAATTTTGTTTCAATATTTTTATCTCTGTAGATTCCAAGTTTTTCAATAGGGCTTTTTATGGTTCCAGAACATCCCTTTTTTCCATCCAAACTTTATTTATTCACTCCCAGGCAGCTTCTGTGTGTTCATGTACCAGCTTTGATATTCCTTTGTCTTGGAAAATATGTGGTGTTGCTCCCCTCTCACTACCACAGTTCTAGGTTAAGGATCTTATTGTCTCTCCTCAGAACTCTGTCTGCTCTCACTGTATGCACAGCACTATGTTTGGTCATCTTTTTCCTCACCTAAATCACATGTAAGTGGACATGGATAATTCTACCCTTCAGAAAGTTTAAGCAAGATGATCATAAATCCAAGGCAAGCCTAGACAATGTAGCAAAACCTTCTGGAATAATACAAGGATTTGAGATGCAGCTCTGATCCTAAACCTTTGTATTGATGCAAAAACATGATAACAACCATAATGAAATTGAAACATAGAGTATAATTTTGTAGTTCATGTAGTCAAAACATGTATTTCTAAATGCTTGCTGCCATCCTGGTTAGCTTTAATTGTGATATAAAGAATTATCTAGGAAGAGAATCTCAATTGAAGAATTGCCTAGATCAGATTGGCCTATAGGCATGTCTTTGTGGGGGTTGTCTGTGTTGCTAATTAGCATAGGAGCACCCAATCAACTGTGGATGGCAACATTCTCTAGGCAGGTGGTCCTGTGCTGTAAAAGAAAGCTAGCTGAGCATAACCTGCCATCTAACTAGGCACATCAGATTCATGCCATTCTTAGGCTGTGAAATGAGTTTCTTGGACAGAGGTAATGCTATGTGGACCACAAGGGCCTTTTTCAAAAAGTTCCTGCCTTGAGTCCCCTCAGTGATAGACTGTGACCAGGAATGATAAGCCAAATAAACCCACATTCCCCCAGATTTACTCTTGGTCAGGGTTAATTATCACAAAACAGAAATGAAATGACAGATCCACCGACTTTACTAACAATGTGGCACATATTTAGTCATCAGCAAATACATAGAAAACTTTAAAAATGAAATCTTGTCTATAGTTTGAAGGGAATTCAACCAAGGAACCTTGTCTTCTATATTCCTCAAAATAATTAGCAAGGGCTGAAAAATATGCATCACCATAGAGAAGATCCAATCTAGGGAATTCAACACAGAGGCAATAAATATACTGTCCATTGGAAGAGTTCAAGTTCTACATGTGCAAATGACGACACAGCTTAACAAGTAAGTGATTAAATTTGTAAACCTATATCTATTGAAATAACTTAAAAAAACCTCAAAGGTATGGTCTATAGGTGGTTTTTATTTTTAACCAAGGAAGTCATTACTGCATTGCTACGTCACTTATTTTGTTATGTTTTAGAGAAGGTGGGTGGCTTAAAGCGCATTTGTTTGGCCACATTTACTAACTGTGGGTGAAATCTTATATGTCACCAAATTATCCTCCTTTGAGTGATGATAGGAGATGGTCATAGGTGTTAAAAAATATATATGTAACTATGCATCAGAACAGAGTTCCTCTTTGAATTCTTTATTTATCCAGGCAGTTGCCTCCTGTTCCTTCCCACACTCTGTTCTTTTTTGAATCCCACCTTGAAGTGTGCTGATATTATCTATCTCCTTTGAATTCACATGGGTGTCAGTCATATGTTCATCCATCCCTAGCAAATCTCCAGAAAATTGGAAAAGAGGTTTTTAAAAAGATATGAATCAGTGTAGGTTTGGCACTCCCTTCATCCATTTCTGTTGATTTGCTATTAGCATCTGTGATGAGGCTTCGGGGTGGTTGCCAAAGCTTGAATGTCACCGAGATGAGATTTAGCTGGTGGGGCCAAGGCCAGGCTTATTACTGCTCGGGTTGAGCTTCATGATTGTCCTCTCTTGTTAGCATGCCTCCATTTGAGCACAAAGAGCTTAGATTGCTTTGCAAAATTTATCTTAATTAATCATAAATAGTGCCTGATGGGAAGATTGCTGCTTTCATCTTTGTTAAATAAAACACAATCACTAAATCCTTTTTCTTGCTCCAGGTTTTCACAGCATTGTGCAGGTTGCCTCCTTACATATCTGAGATGCTATAGGTCTAATCACATCACTATGTTACTGATAGCCTCATTAGACTGTGCCATCAAGAGCTGTCCCCAGCCCTTTCTCCACCAGCAGAGCCAAGTCCCAATGAGTTAAATGGGGACACAGGAATGGCAAAACAATTCCATTCCTTCCCAGCAGCTAATTAAGAAGGAGGGTAAAGCACTGTGCTAAAGACTTCAGCAATTTTGCCTTGCAGCTCTTCAAGGGTGACCTTGTAACAAATGGTGAAAATACAGAAGAGAGTCACTGTTGCGTGGTAAATGATCGTCAGGAAAGTTCAAACACTACGGAATGGGTGGCTAAGTACGCTAGTGTGTGCCTGCTTTGTTCTATGCCCCCTTTGAACTTATGAAATTTCCTTTCGGTACAAATACAGAAAGCAAATAATGAAGAACTTAAGGCTCTACTTAAATGAACAATATATAATCAGCCTATTGCACCGGTAACATAAATGCTACAGAGTAGGGCCCCCCGAGAGTAGTGGTTTGCCATGGGGCACCCATGCAATGTAATGGGCCCATGCATCTGCATAATGAGTGCTGTAATTGCCTCCTCTCTTCCTCTCTTGCTAGCCTCTACTTATAGAGCTAAAAAAATATCCAAAAACTCCATTTCCCATGTTCTTTTATTTCAGCTTCAAGGGAAGCACTCTGGTTCATCTCTGAGCAGTTGAATATAGGAGAGATTTGTGGGGACCACTCCTTCTCTTTCTCCCACCACTGACCTAGTCTACACAAAGCAAACATGGCAGAACTTCAGACCAGAGAGATGAAAAGCACACATGGGCAGACTATCAGCATAAAGACTACATATCCATAATTTCCTAATAGCAGGACCCTAAATCAGCTTTGTAAGCCACACATTGCCCAGAACCAATCCTCTCAGTGCAGACAACACCTTCTTTATGGTTAAATAACTTTTGGGCAGGGCTTTTTTCTACCTGAATCTAAGATTTTTGACCAATAGCAAAATAATGCTTATGATTACTTCCTGAGCTTTTCCTAGGTATAGTGTACCTCTTTTACTCCATGGTCCCTGAATATTTACCTGCTCCTGGAAAGGATACCAGAGGTGGGAGATCAGGCAGAGTTCACCTCCTCTTTTGAGAAATACAAGTCTTCACATTGAGAACTTGATCGTTTCTCAAATTCATAAACACCATTTAGATCAAACAGCGGGGAAATAAAAATGTATGTGTTTACAGAGGAGATTGACTATAATGAATTCCACATGGGGCAGTCCACTGTCTACCAAAAGAGTACAATTTCTAAGTCAATAAAGAATGGATAGCTTATTTCTAAACACCTACACAGATCACTGCTGCTCCTCAAAAACTCCTTAGTGAAGTATATGACTACCTTTGGTGTTCTCAGGCATCTTTGTTCAAGGTAATGAACAAGCATCACAAGTCCCAGATGATGACTTTTTGAGACAAGTTTGCCTGTCTCATCAAGGAACTGCCAATGTATCTGTGCAATTTAAACTCCACAGATTTCTTTCTTGCCACTGAAGAGGGATTTGATTTGTCATCACTCACTGCCAACCCAAATCAGCATGTCATTATTTATGGAACAGGGGGGAACAAACTCCTTTAGATTTAAGTAACAGAAAGGGAAGGGCAGAACCTTTGAGGACTTGGATCACACAAATATAATGGAAGGCTGAAGGTTAAATGGAAGAAAACTTCCTGTATTATCTCCAAAGCTAGCATACCTTCTCAGCAAGCAGAAGACATAATCAAGATTACAGTGTACTGAGTATGATAAATGCTAAAGATTTGGTCATTATTAAATATGTAAAAAGGAAAGAAACAGTAGTAATATGAACAAGAAAGTGAGGAAAGGGAACAAATATTAATAAATAAAACCTCAAACTTAGAGAGTCATCTCATGCTGTCAATACTAAAATGGGACAGTCCAAGAAATCTGCCAATGTGTAAATGCCATTCTTCATCAAAGCTGCCAAGCCAAGTAAGCAGAGAAGTGATAGCCAGACAATGGGTGCAAATCCATCTCCATCACCCATACAGATGTCTGCAAAAGGTGACTTGAGAGAATACATAATTTGCATATGCCAATAAAAGACTCTTAAGTAAATGTGTCGGATATCAAAAGTGAGCAGGGCCTAAGCAGAGTCACACGTCTGGAATTCAAGTTGACGACCGGAAAAAAAATGGTACTTCATTCTCATCTTCAACTTCAAACCTCAACACTACTTCTACAGTCCTGAGTATAGGGAGTGAGGAAAGTCTTGAGTGAGTGTGTATTGTTAGACATGGGCTCAGCTATGTCAAAAACCCAAATGCTTCAGCATCATGGGAGTGGCAAAACTCTACCCAGGTAAACCTCAGAGCCTTCCTAAGGCAGTGGTTCTCAATCTGTGGGCCACTACCCCTTTGGGGGTCATATGTCAGCTATCTTGCATAGCAGATATTTACATTACAATTCATAACAATAGCAAAATTACATAATTTTATGGTGGTAGGGGGTCTCCACAACACAAGGAACTTTATTAAAGGGCCACAGAATTAGGAAGGTTGAGAACTACTGTCCTAAGGGTCCTAGTACAAATGATAACAGTGTGTGTTGAAAATATCATCCTCACTTCCCCCCACCCCCCTGGGATGTTTATGGCCTGAAGACCACTTTCTTCCCCACACAGACTGCTCCTACTGAGATTAGCTAAACCTGCTTCCTTGATTCAGCTGTGTGCACTAAACATACCTTCCTGTTCAGCTTCATATAATAAACATGCTAAACTTGCAGAGCAATGCAGCTTCCCCATCAAATAGTCTAGTCCAATATCCCCAGTTTCTCTGTCCATGCACATGTATCTGTCTACTCTTCAATTCCTCCCCATTGTAGTCAGGTCAGTCCCTGAAGCCCTACAAGGGGCCTCACACCTGAGGCCAGTGATCCTAACAACCACATTATCCATTTTATTTCCCAGTCCCCACTCTAGGAAGGGTTTTAGTCTCAATATGTCTTTTGTTCCTCACAGCTAACATCCTTAAGTGGTCTAACAGGGGAGAAGAGGCATGGGTTTGATAGGTTGATATGACTTTTTTAGAAACAGAAGTAAAAGTTATATGAACTGGGGATGAATGTAAACTCTGTCTGTTCAATATTACAGAAATCTTCCTGGTATTACATTGCTTAGAAGCCATTATGCATTTCAATTTGACCAAAATGTCTTTGAACTTACTATGGATCAGGATATCCCTGGTTTGGTAACATCCTCTAAAAGTAATTGGTTGAGAGGTCTGTTTTACATAGAATAACTTTAGGTTATAAATCCTCTACCTTCTATTCTGAATCACAGTGGGATATAAAATATAAGTAAAATACATCAGCCAGTGATGCTTGTCCACTTAACCAAAACTTTCTGTTTAAGGTTATATATTTTGTGAAGTTCAGAGTCTAATTAATAATAGAAGACAAAAATCTTTAGGAGAATAATGAGGACTGGCTATTGTCATTCAGTTCTTTTAAGTGTTAGACTGATCATCCTTCAAGAGTTGAGGGGAGGAGAATATAGTGTGTACTTGAAGAACAGGAAAACTGAACTGAGTTGGTATAATCTGAGTGAAACCTTGATCAATACTATTTGATTCAGTAGAAGAAGTTGCTTTGGGTGAGAAAAACAAAGCAAGCAATGGCAGGAAAAGGGACAGAGGTGAGAAATACCTTTAACTACAGTGAATAAGCAATTCTTTTCCTCTTGATTTTTCTGTGAGGTTTGAACAACTGTCTCTGTATAGGACAAATGACGAGTGCTTCAGGGAAAGAAATGAGACATAAAAATGAGTGACAGTAGATTTTTTTCCAAAAGAAATAATCAGGAATTGAAACCATAAAAGAAAAATTAAATTGCTAGGAGTATGAAATAGATTCAAATTTACAATCACACACTTATATATGCAAAAAATGTAACTTATTTTTCTATAGTCAAATATAATTTCTATCATTAAGCTCCCATTTCTGTCTAGTAGTCAAAAACTGATATCAAGCTGCATTCAGGTAAATTTCTTCCCATTTAAGTACTTCTCAGTCAATTCAGGTTTATGGCATAGCTGCATTCAGATGCTTAAAATCACTCTCAAATTTTATTCTCTCTTTTTTCCATGTATTGGTTCAAATCTCTACAAAATTTAAATAACTGCCATTGTAGAAGCAATAATGCAGAAAGAATGTTTAAGTCATAGAAGTTTTATGTCTACCTCCTGTCTTGGCTTTCCATGTGATGTACCTGTCTTAAGTGTCTTCAAGTCCTATCTCCTTACTTCCATAGAGTTACTTCTGGTCAAAGATTTTGGTTCCCTGTCAAAATGTCAGAAGTCTGGTGTTATGAGCATGTTTTTCCCTGCTGGTCTGGTCCCACCACTGCGCCAGGCCCAAATAACACACAGAGATGCTGTATTAGATACAAAGCTGTTGGCCTGTTATTAGCATTTCTTATTGGCTAGCTCTGTCTTAAATATTAACCATTTCTATTAATCTAAATATTTCCACGTGGTCTTATCTTACCGGAGAGAGGGGCCGGAATTCTGCTATCTCTGTCCTCCATGTTGAATCTCCTTCCTCTTTCCTCTCTCCTCCTAGTCTCCTAGTCCCACCTATCTTGCTTTCCTATTGGCCAACAGTGCTTTATTCATTAACCAATATGAGAAACATATTTACAGAATGACATCTCCCATTAGTCTGGCCTTTGTTTTCAGTTGGGAACACAACCAGATTACCTGAGCCCTTCCTTACTCAAGTCCTTGTATCATGAGCATTTGAAAATTTTAACTTACTCTGTTAACCCATCCCATCCTGGGGACCACTTTGGGTGGCCAATAGATACTCATGTGACCGCCAACAAACCTCTAAGTGACTGTTCTCTAGAATTCCTGATACACTGCATCCAAAAGACACATCACCTCCCTCCAGGTGTCAAATATAGGGTCTTACTGCTTCTGCAACACTTTATATTCCATCCCTATTCCAATATCTCCAAAAAGGTTATCTTTTATATTGAATGCAGAAACTAACGTACATCCTTTTATCTCCTCTTCCTTGATCAAGAGACTTTGTTGTTTGTCTGTCTTGATTTTTGTTGTTGTTATTGTTTTGTTTGGTTCTACAACATGAGTCCTGAGGATTGATGCCTGTGCCACAGACACTTACTTGACCAAGTGAGTCATCTTCCCAATCAGGTAAGGAGGGGACAAGAAAGAAAATTTAATCTACTAAATCTTATATAAATTTTAACTTTTGTTCCTTAGACAAGTTGGGCTACATATTCTACAGCTTCCAGCTGGCTCTGCTTCTTAGAAATCAGGTGATGGACCCCCCCCCAGCCTTTCCATTTCTGGATACACAGCTGATAAACAATCATGCTATGGTCTTGTGTCCCGTCCCTGACCCCCCATCCCTACCACCACCATGGCTTACAATTGCAAATTCACCCTAAGACAGCATTGAATTATAATTCTACACTAATTATAACTTTGTTTAATGGCTCCTGGGGGATGGGCTAAGTCACCTGGTATGGAATCTACCCCACGCCCCATACTATGTCCCGAAACTTATAAGAGGAAAGAATTCCCTTTGTTTCCCTGAGTTGAAAGTTCTTTCTTTTCAGGACTCCTATCATGCTATCAATGATAGCTATGAATGACTGCCTGTGGCCACAGTGCTATAGCTCTCCTAATGCTTTTCTGAAGGGTAATTAATCTCAGCTTCCTTTCAACCACTTCAAAAAAATATGCAAAGTGTGTTTTGCTTGCATCTATGTCTGTGTGTTCTCAGGAGGCCAGAAGAGTATATTGGAGTTACACATGCCTGTGAGCTTCCATGTGAGTCCTGGAAATTGAACATAGGTTCCCAGGAAGAGCATTCAGTACTCTTCATTTTGAGTTGCCTTTCTAGCTCCTCCATTGTTTTTATATAAGTTATACCATAACAAAACCTACAAATGGCTTGTCAACACAAATACTAAGATTATAGAATATTTACTTTTACATCTCTGGACAGTTCCAAAGCTGGAAGGGATGTTATCAGCAGCTAAACTTGAAGTAGGAGGCAAGGCATATAAAGTAACTAAAATAAAAAAAAAAAATGTTCCTTAAACATCAACAAGGAATAGTAAGGTACTGAGATCTACATACAGTTTTTGAATCAGTGCTGTAATGTGGAAGTAAATGATACACAAGTCAACTAATAATTCTTGACAGTTGTTAAGTATCATAAAGGCTTTAAAGGATGCAATATAATTTTTAGGTAAGGGGCTATTTTTGATTGGCATCTATGGTGGTAGAAATTTTTTAATTCTTCTCTGGACAGTACCAAAAGGGGTGAAAAAAATAGTACCAGAGATGGTTGTTTACTTCCTTACTGAGTTCCAAACACAACTAATAGAAACAGACTCTGCAGGCCTTCCCTGGCTGAGATAGGGGCTCTGAAATGCTTCAAAATAAGAAAGCTCCAGACTCCTGTGCTGGGTTGCTTTTGTGAGGCTTTAATTGCTTTTGAATGTGTATGAATGTCAATTAGAGCCAGGCTAAATATGTCTTCTTCAAGACAGAGCATTTGGTCTCTCTTTCAAGTTCCTTTGTTTGCTTGAATCAGCTTTGTAGTTTAACAGATGTTTTTTTAGAGGAAATGGAAACATAAGTTTTTATAATGCTGAAAATTAAACGAGAAACAGTACTTTTCTCTTCACCTCCCTTCATACCCCCCATGCAAAAAATGCAACACTACAAAATTGGCAACCCACCTCACACTGAAGAAAATTACTTTTAGAGGGCACATGTTGGTAAAATGATTTCTTTTCTTTTCTTTTCTTTTTTATTTTTAAAACGTATGCACCTGGAGTTCATTAAATATTGTTCCTTCTTTAGGGAGACACATAATTGAAGGTGAAGTGATTACCTCTTCAGCCTTGGGAATGGATAGTATTTTCTAGATTCATAAAGTATCCTCTGTTTAATTAAAAATAAAATAAAATTATCTTACGAGAATGAATGCCATGATTGCCTGGGCCAAGCTTAGCTCTTCTGCCTTCTGTTTCACCACATAAACAAACTCCTTGTTTGCCCAAGGAACCTCAGACATGCTCACCATTTTTTTTTTTCAATGTGATGATGTTCTCTCATCTGGGGCAACTTTTTGGGAACTATTAACATTGCCTGCATAGAATTCTTGTTTTGTTTCTAGAACTCTCTAGTAAAGGCAACTACTGGAAGATAACACGATATATAAATCATGAGCTTTGAAAATGGACAAATCGGTTTAATTCTTGTACTAGATCTTACTGTCAAGTGATTGTAGTGTTTGAAAGTTAACTTCTCTTCACCCCAGTGCTCTGTTCTGTAAGGTGGGATCATCTTCACTGAAGTCCTTTGTGACAGCCATATCATATGGTGTATCCAGAGCAGGTGGCATATAGCAATCATCAAAAGGAAATAGCTAATCCTCTTTGTTGGACCACAGCCACAGCTGGCCCCTGTAAGACAGTGGTCACCTAAGAAACACACTGGGGTCCATAACCTGAATTAATCAGGTCACTCTCCAGGAAGCTAACCTAGAGGCTGTGGTAAACAACTCTTAGTTTGTGTGATATGATGCCTCCATTCTCTTTTTTTACATATACTATCTCATACTAAAATAATATGGTGTATGAGTGACCCAAGTTCCAGCAGATATGTAACCATAGCCCAGTCCCTGAACACCCTATCCCTGAACCCAGAACCAATGAAAAACACCCTGACCGTGAAACCACAGTTAGTTAAAGAAGATACCCCGACCCTAAAATTAGAGCCAAAAGGCTAAAAGGACCAGGGAAAGCAGCACAGTTCTGCCCTGAAATCAGAATCATGTCTGCCCCTGATCAATTGAAACACAAAATCATCCAATCTCTGGTCTGGAGGTATGACATCTCCTTGATCTTAGTTCAGGGAAGTAGCTACCTCTAGTCTGGAGGAGTGACCTCTTCCTAACCCCTGACACCATGGACTGACTCCTCCCCCTACTGGGAGAGACCAATCAGAAGCTGGTAGCTCCTCACCCCATAGGGAGCAGACAATCTGAAATTTGGAATTCCCCAAGCCCTCCCCTCTTTGCCTGGCCACTATAAAACCTCCTGCCCATACTGTTGTTGTTGCTGCTGCTGCTCTTGGTGCTGTTGCTGTGAATGGATGTAAAGGCCTGAGTTAAATTGCAATTAAGACTCTACCTTTGCATAAGATTCAGTCTCATGTTGGTATTTGGGAATCTGGACTTCAGACATAATAGTAAGGCTTATAAATAGTAACTTTTTTTCCCTTCATTGAGTATCTGAAGGATCTCCAGGGGATTTTTCTTTAGGCTTTTCATTCCCAACTCTACATAATTCCTCTAATGGTAGCTGGTTCTCTCTCTGTCTCTGTCTCTGTCTCTGTCTCTGTCTCTGTCTCTCTCTCTCTCTCTCTCTCTCTCTCTCCCTCTCTCTCTCCCTCTCTCTCTCTGTCATCTCTTCTAATTTTTACTGTTAATGAAGTTCCTCTCCAGGTGTCCTACTTAGGTCTCTCTGTTGCTATAATAAAAACAAACTAAAACCAACTTATCTGATAAAAGGCTTTATTTCATCTTATAGCATTCAGTCCATCATGAAGAGAAGTCAGGGCAAGGCTTAAAGAGGAACCTGGAGGCAAGAACTGAAACAGAGGTATGATGGAATACTACGTTTCTTACATGTTCAGCTTGCCTTTGTGTGTGCCAGACTACCTTTCAGGAATGGTACTGATTCCAGTGACCTGGCACTTCCTGTGTCATGACCAGAAGCAACTTAAAAAGGAAAAGGTTTACTTGACTTATACTTCCATGGCATAATCTCCCACTGAGGGAAGTTAGGACAGGCCCTCCTGCAGAAACCAGGAGACAGGAAGTGAAGTAGAGACAACCAAGGTAGGCTACATACTGGCTTACTCTTCATATCTTGCTCAGCCTGCTTTCTTATAAAACCCAGGACCAACTGTCCAGGACTGGCTTGGTCAACCCTGTATGAGACTCTCTCACATCAATCATTAAGCAAGACCCTCCTCCAAGGCATGCCCATAGGCTAATCTGGTAGAGGCAATTCCTCAACTGAGGGTCCATCTTCCCAACTGGCTGTAGTTTGCGCCAAGTAGATTAAAAACTAATCCACATACCATCTATCTCTCTATTGTTTCCAAATGATTCAGTTCTTCCAACCTAACATTAATTAAGTTAGTTCTTATAACTGGAATGGAAAAAACTAGGCTAGTTGGCTTCAGATAGAGCTGGATATTGGCACTGGATGATGCTTTCAGAGACCATTTCATCCACTATCTCTGTGTGAGATCATTATGGAAGCCCTAGACTGTGACCTCTTCACCTTGCATAAAAGAGAAAATGACTTCACAAAACCAAGACTAACAGTGAGTGAGCAGTCTTAAGTTTATATATCTGAATATTTTCCATACACCAAAACAGCATTGCATGCTGTTGTGTCAGTTTATAGGCTCTATATTTCCAGCTAAGACTTGTGACAGTTCAGCCAGGGACACATGTTTTCAACAGCAAGGGAAGGGGACTCTGTGAGTAATTTTTATGGCAGTGGGAAACACAATTAAGTGAATCCTGAAAACAACATGGTGAGTTGTTACCAAGTATTCTCTTCATGTTTGTTTTTAGTTTTGCTTTCACCTTCTTTGAATAGATTAGAAAAGGATAGTATGGGAGAGGAAAATGAGAGAAAAATATCAGAGGGCAGTATAGGTAAGAAATGTAACTACTACTTTATAATTTTTTTATTGCCTGCCCTACAGTGTTTACTAGGTCACAGTGCTAAAGACATTTATATGATAAGTTATACCAAAAAGTTTGAATACCAGTATCCTGGTGGAAAATTAAAATATGATTATCAGAAGAGATAAGGGTGCTAATCTACCAAAGACGTATAAAAATTCCCTGTAGCCAGAAAGCTTGCTTAGAGGACCCTTGGCTGATATTCACTGAATAATATTCAGAACTTATATTTTCATTTATATGCCTCTTGTCATTGAACAGAGCTTAATCCCATCCTCTGGAAGGAGAAGGTTCACACCTCATGGGCTAGGATTTATGAAGGGATTACTGTGGTACTTGAGTTAAGTGGTAAGTGGTTCAAGTTCTTAGTGCTCTAGGCAAAGCTGGTGTGATGAGAAATTCCAAACCCATCGGGCAAGAAAGTAGAAGTAAAGGCAGTAGTGGATAGAAGTCTGCAGGAGTGGCATGGGAGGGCACGTGAGTATGGCTGGGCAGGGGTGGCAAGGGTGAGGCAGGGGTGGGCAGAGGTGGGCAGAAAAGAAAGAGTTCATTATGGCCAGCCCTTCTACTATCTCTCTCCCAGTATAAATACTCTCCTTTTAGTAACCCACTGAGTTACTAGAGCCTGAGCTCACATCCTAATGAAGGCATAAAGTGCAATCTATATGGAGGTATAATCAAGTATTTCTAAACCCATCCCTTGCCCTTTGCAAGAGTGGGAAGAATCCACAGAGTAGAGCTAGAAGAAGAAACAAAGATATACCAATGTTACATACCTACTGCATAACACTCCCCTGAAAATTTGTAAAAGCAACCCCACACATTTATGTAAAGGATCCCAGGTGACAGGAGTGACAAAGGACAGCCAGACAGTACAGTGTATAACAGCCTAATTCATTTGCTAAGAACCATTTACTGTCTTTGGCAAAGGAAGCAGGCATCAAAAATTCAAAGAATTTCCACGGATAGCATTCTCTTTTCCTTCAATTTTGTTCTTCTTTTCAAGTTGAAAAACCCAACAGTATTAAATATTTAGGGGTGACATTTCATCTAGCCATTCAAGAAACCACATTTCATGAACACAATGAGAAAGAATAATTCTTAGAAATATAAATAGATGACCATTTTTTTTGTCCCTGTTGGTGGTGGTAAAATTATTCAAGGCCCAATGACTTTTCTCCGAATGCCTCTCTTCCTATCTTGGAAGCTTTTCAAACACTAGCTGCACATCTGAACTCTCTCACTGAGCAAGACATGATTCCTGGAAAACCCAGTCATAATTAGTGCGTGGACTTGCTTCTCTGAGGTTTCACAAGAGAGACCCCAGTGAACTCTCCATGATAGGATCCTTCTTTATTGTCTGTAAATGATTGGAAAAGTGTCAGGTATCAACTAAACCTACATAGGGATTCACTCTTAATTTTTTCTTTGGGAAACAGATTCAGCATATTTCAGTGGTCCCATTAGAAAGACTTTGCCCTTTGTCTCAGAGTATATATGCCTTTTGGGCAAACAAGGTACACAACGGTTCTCTATAAGCAGCTACTTCTTGAGAATCATCAAGTTTCTATATGATAGATCACTTTTTTTCCAGGTAACATATAATTACAAGGCAATCTTGGCCTTCTTGTTTAGAAGTATAGCCTAAAATGCAAAAAGTACTACATGCACACCCACCCACATAGGTTGGAGGAGAGAGCAAAGAAGGTCCTCATAACTTGGGGGTGATTTCCCTGGACATTGTATGAAACTTAAGAGAATGCCTGTGTGTCTCCCTCCCCAACACAGGCTCACAGGGAAAGTTTTGACACAGACTTGTGTGTCAAGGCTGAGTCAAATTCACTTTAAATGCTCTAGTCTTCTACTTAACTCCCTTGATGTTTCAAACATCACCAATAGCAGAACACTGGGACTGCTCAAGTGTGAATATGTGATTCTCATGTAATGAAATGAAAACAAATACAGCTCACTCTAACCAGGAGTTATTATTTAAACTCCTGTGTATATAGGATAGAACCAAATTCAAAATATTTATCTTCACTCAGATTCTTCACTTAATGGGAAAATGGGCAATTTCAATGTGATATATCATGGCTAGCATCAGAAAAAAAAATATACAAAAGGCAGTGTGTGGCAAGAACAATGATACTGTACAGATAAAGCTTTCCATAGTAGGGAGAATGGATAGTCTCTGTGCAAAGATGATACCTTGAGCAAAGGCCATGATTACAGCACAAGAAAACAAATGGATAGACAACCAGGATTTAGAAAGAAAAAAATGATTTCTAAGGAAAAAAGCAGTTAAGAATAGAAAGGACAGACAAATTCTTTCAGATTTTAATTATTAGAAAGAAAATTTTAATCATTTGGAAAAATCAGGCAGACCATTTAATGCAAATTATCTAGCATTCTGGCTTTCCAGTTAAAAGCCTACTGTGGAAATGGTATTGTTTCCTCTTTCCTATCCTTGACCTCTAGATTAACTTCGTTAGAGGTAGAAAAACTCCTTCTCAATGTGGGTGGCACTTTTTGATGAACTAGGGTTCCAGATTAAATATAAAGAGGAGAGAGGAAGCTGACCACTGCCATTCATCACTCTCTGCTGCCTTATGACAGATGCAATGGAACCAGCTGCCTCAGGCTGCTGTTCCCATGACTTCCCTAACATGGTGGACTGTATGAGTGCAATTCAAAATAAATATTTCCTTAGTTAAGCTGAATTTGTCAGGTATCAGGAATAAGTGACAAGAAAAGTAACTAATACAGCTGGGTACGAAGAAAAGGTTGGACTGTCCTACAGAACTAACTGAAATCCCTCCTTCACTTGTAACTAGTGTATCCTAAGGCATCTGTAACTAAGGAACTCACCTCACCTTCAAAGTAAATGCTATGGATGTCAGAAACCCAGACACACTGGCTTCTTTCGTAAAACTTCCTGTGAGGTCAGGAGTGTGGAAATCTCTGTGTTGTTGCAGACAATGGGGACTTCCAAATAGACACAAAGTTCCATCTAGCCAGGGTGTCATTATAGTGGTTAGCCTCCAGAGACAATGTGGGTAGCAATTTGCCATGGAAAGCACATTGCAGTTGATTGATCACCACTGCACAGTGGCCAGAGCACAATAATATTTGGAATCTGACTTCCAGGGTTTGGATCCTCTCATCCACTATGATTTGGGAGCATGTTTCCTGAACAATTTAAGCCACTCTATTCATCTGATTAAGGGCATCAGTTGCCTCTTAAAAATAAATTCACAAGACTCTGTAATATGATGTTTAGTGTCTGGCCTCTAAATACTTCTTTCTCCAGCTATTGCTTTCTTAAATTATCCAGTAATGTTGCTTAATGTCCTTTCATGTGATTCTGTGTTTTCCCTTGTTTCATTTTCTCTGTCTATTCTGGGCAAGTCTATATAAAATGGGATTGTGACATTCTTTTTATTTTTAATTTTTTTTTTCAGATTCCCCAAGCAACTGCATTGATTTTGGTACTGTGATGTTTATAACTACCGCCCAAAAGAAAGTGATCCCTGGAACTTTGTTTCTAAATACATACTTTTCTAAATCCATAATCATATATCTGTGCAGAATATCAGCATAGCTGTAAGACATAGGACAAAATTTACATATAAGTAAATTCTTCTTCTAGTTTTCCATAGGCCAGATCAGCTATCAGAAGCAAAGGCTATTTGAGTGATTATGGCTGCATATAGCACATTTGGTATATACCACTGACCAAAAAGGTAAGGCATGAGCCACAAGACTCTAAAAGGAAATAAGAAAATGTTAGCAACTCTGGGGATAATAATAGAAATAAATGGAAGCATTTTATATATGTTTAAATCTGTGAAAAATCCATCATGGTATTTATTTTTAAAGACTTATGGGTCATCTTTGAACGGTCTTCGGGAAACTAAATGAAAACTGGAAAACAAAGAGAAAAAGTCCTTTCCCAAAAGGAATGTACCTCAAGGCAAATGAAAAATTGATGGAGTAAAGTTTTTGTTTATAAGAAATAGTGGCTACTAAATGAGAAGGAACCACAGAAACAATATACAGACTGGGAGATGGCTCAGTCACTAAAGTGCTCACCACACAGGCATGAAGGTCCAAGTCTGCATCCCCACATCAGATGTAAAACTTAAACACAATGATGTGAGCTTGTAACTTTAGTATTGGGGGAATAGAGATGGGCTCACTGGCTAGGCAGCCTAGCTAAATAGCAGCGTTCTAAGCTTAACAAGAGCTCATGTTTCATGGAAAGCAACTGAGGGGTACACCCAACTTCAACCTCTATCCTCTATACCTACACACATACATGTGCATTTATACATACACTTGCCAGCACATGTAAACACACACACGAGCCTGTACACACACACACATCACAGAATATCATATCACATATCATGTACCATAATAAAATAAGAAACTTGACACTAGTATATTTCTTTAAATTCTCATTGTCCCCTTTCTTAACTACCATTTTGCCCTGCACATGCCCTCCCCCACTCCTCCTGTTCATAGGCTCTATTTATTATTGTTAGAAACTGATAAAAATGTAAACAACTTGATGAATCCATTTAGTGTTACTTGTATATATATGTTTTTAGGGTTGACCACTTAGTATTGGATAACTCTGGGAAGATTAATTCTCCTTCTCTCAATTTGTAGCCCTTCATCATTGGGTAGGGCCCTGTGATACTTCCATCATCCACTTTGGCATATCAGCTGGTGCTGTCAGGTCTTGTTTGTGCAAGCTTGTTATTGAGTTCATGTGTATAGCTTCCCTGTCATATCTTGCCTCAGATTTCTTGGTCCTCTGGCTCTTACAACCTTTCCACTCCCTCTTCTTGGATGTTCCCTGAGCCTTCCCTATAGGAATTGCATTATAGATACAGCAAGTAGGGTGGGTCATCCTATTGTCAGTTGTTCTGTGCATTTTCTTCAGCTGTGACTTTCTGTAATGATTTCTATATACTGTATAGGAAAGCTTCTTTGACTAGGGGGTGCAAGCTACATTTATCTGTGGGACAAGGATAAGTATATAAAATGCATTCTATAATTACATTGATTTAGGATAGTGACAATAGTAGATTCTTGCCACAAATTCATTATCTCAGTAGCCATATATGGTTAGCTAGGTTTATAGTATTAGGCTTAGACAGCTGTTGGTTATCACATAACATAATACATTAAAAAAATATCCAGGACACTTTAGTTAAAGTAAGTCTCTCTCTCTCTCTCTCTCTCTCTCTCTCTCTCTCTCTCTCTCTCTCTCTCTGTGGGTTATTAGTCTCCCTGACACCAGAGACAGTCACAGTTAAGAATCTAGTGGTTCTCATGGTGTATCATGCGTCTTTAAGGAGGAAAAAGTGACTATGACTATCAACGACTAATCTGGGGTTATTTCAATCTCTTAAACTAAACATAGTTTATTGTCACAAGAAGCATATAACTGTATCATGAGAATCACATTAGGCACTGGTTAAAAGTAAAAATCCTCTCACCCATCAAGAGTTTCTGGGGACAAGTTGGGAGCTACCTGGCTTAATAGACTTTCTAATAGTGTCCCCAGCTTAAGAATCAAAGGCACTACTTTCAAGGTGCAATAGAGCATTCAATGAGGAATGTTTTATAAACAACTGGGAGCTGGAGGCAGCTCACCTAGAATGAGGTTTAAAACATAGAATGATGCAGGTATTAGAAATCACTTTTAGATGATTTAAAAAAGAATTGAATAAATTCCCCTAAAGATGGAATGTATACAATCCTGAAGAGCTGGAAGGCAGTGTCAGCAATTCTAAGGACCAATCAGCAATCAGTCTTGGTCTCTATGAGCCAAATGATGAATAATTATATACATTGACACAAGGGTATCAAAAATATCAATCCTTAATTGTTTTGACAGTGGTGGAGGAATATAGTTTAGACCTGATACCCAAATAGAGATAGCTATTCCTTCCTCATTCAGATGAGAATTATACTCCACAGTGAAGAGCATACTTCATGTATATTCCTGTTCATCTGTTTCTTACCCAAAACCTGACATCATAATTTTCTTTCTATTGGAAAGATGAATAAATCAATACTCCTTCAAGTTAACCAATAAGCAATGGATATAAAGAAGGCAACTTCTAGATCTAGGCCTGCTTCTTTGTTCTTGTATTTCTACTTGCTGATAGAATAGCACAATGGATATTGGGTCACCCCAGAGGATCATGAAGGAATAAGTTCCATAAAGATCCTGCTCATTTACTGTAGATCAGGTAGGACTTGGAGGCTAATGATGGCTTCTGCACAAGTCATTCTCCAGTTTGAAATGCTCATAAATGATGCCACTATTTCCTATCATAGTATTAAAAAGTCAGGTCTCCTGGGTTGCTACAAAGAGTCCCAATTTTATTGAAAACACCTGTCAATTAAAGTTTATAGAGCTGAAGGGGCTGGAGAGATGGCTCAGCCGTTAAGAGTATGTACTGCTCTTTCTGAGGACCTGAGTTCCATTTCCCATACTCAAATCAGGCATCTCAGAGACTCCTTTAACTCTAGCTCCAGGAGATATGACACCTTTTAACTACAGCAGGTGCCTGAACTCTCTTGGGTCTTTAAAGAAAAAGGGTTATGGCTAGAGATGAAGCTCAGTTGGTAGAATATTGCCTAGCACTTAGGAAGCCCTAGGCTCCAGCCCCATATCTACAGGGCACAGTGGTACATGCATGATGATCAAGTGTGGTGATTGATATTTTGTTTATGCTATAACAAATAAAGCTTGCCTGAAGATCAGACAAGCAGATTGACCAGCCACTAGAGTTCTCACCTCTACCAATGCTTAGATCAAAGGGCAATCCTGTCCTCAGCCTGTATGCTCAGACTGACTGCTCCTCAGTCTGCACTATCTCTAGGAATCCTCAGATTGACAGCACAGACTGCATTGAGCTCCTGTCTCCTCCAACATTACATCCTCCTCTCTGCCTAGCCTTAGCACTCCTGTCTTCACTTCCCTAGTGCTGGGATTAAAGGCCTGAGATCCCAAGTTCCGGGATCAACTTTGTGTGAGCTCTGTTTCTCTTTTAGACAAATTCAATCTCATAAAGCCCATAGTGGCCTTGAACTCACAGAGATCTGTCTGCCTCTTGTCTCTGGAGTGCTGGGATTAAGTGTGTGTACCACCATTGCCTGGCCTCTATGGCTAACTGGCTAACTAGTAGCTTAGTTTTGCACTCTGATCTTCAGGCAAGTTTTATTTGTTAAAGCATAAACTAAATATCACCACAATCAATCACTCTATAGATGGAGATTAAAGGGTTAAAGTTACCTTAAATACCCTAGGTTAGTTAGTGAGTTGGAGGATGGTTCTTTTTTTTTTTTTTTTTTTTTTTTTTTTTTTTTTGGCCTGTATCTATGTCTGTGTATCATGTGTGTATCATGTGCATGCCTGATGCCTGAGAGGACAGAAGCAGGCATCAGATCCCCTTGGACTGGAATTTCAGATGGTTGTGAGCTATCATATGGGTGCAGGAAGAAAAACCCTGGTCCATTGGAAGAGCAGCCAGTGCTCTTAACCACTGAGCCATCTCTCCAGCCCTATCATTTCTTGTTAATTGAGATTTTGTTTGTTACATTCTTAGAAGATGGCTTAGAAAATAGTAAGCACTGGGTGCTTATTATTGAAACACTTTATTGAGAATGACAGCATTTATGACAGTGTTTTGACAAAAAGAAGTTACTTCATTAAACCTAAGTAATGTATGTCTGACTGAATAGCTCCACAGGAGAGTCCTTGCCTAGCATAGGAGAGGCTCTGGGTGTGTTCCCTGAGACTATGTTAAAGAAAAACAAAACAAAACAAAAAACTGTTACTCTTCTAACAGGCTGATGTGTCCAGTTGACTCCTAAAAAGAATAATACTTAACTATGTGCTGTGAATATTTTCAATAACTAGCAATCAACAGAGCATGCCCAAAGTTTTTAATTCATTATTTGTGAATTGACAATGTAGCCCCATATAACTTAGATTGACAAATGTTGCTTACTCATTTGACTTCGGTGATGTTCAGATTCTTTGTCTATAAAATAGGTATAGTGGTTTCCATAGTTACAAAATTCAGATAATAGTATCATGTCCTTCACCATGTCATCAAGAGGCATAAATATGGGTTGCTTTTATAGTTTCCACTAAAATGCAATGCTTACCCAGCATTTCTGCATTTTAAAGTAGTAGTATGGCTTATCTTCCTATTGTAATACTTAAAAAAAACCTTATCTGTAAAGTAGGACTGATAGACCTACTAATATTGTATAAATATGAGGAGACCAATATGAATTGATTACTGTACCAGTTTCCCAATGCTATTTAACAGACATTTTGCAAACTCAGCAGCCAAAAACAGCCCGTGTTTATTTTCTCACACTCTGGGGCAAAATTATAAACATAGTTGAACTGTGTCCTTCTCTAGGTCTCCCACATGACTGGCACCAAGATGCCTTTTGGAGCTTTAGCATTATCTGAGACTCACCTAGGAAGAATTCATTTTCAAATCTATTCATTCAGGTGTTTGGAGAATTCAGCCCATTATGCTTGTTGAAATGTGGGTTTCTATTTCTTCTGGAAAGTTTTTAGGAATATACCTGAACTTTGTACAACTCTTTTAGAGTTCAGTTCCCTTTAATTCTTTACAGCATGGCCTTTTGCTCCTGGAAGTTTTCGAAAGAGGGAAAGGAATACTGTAATGCCATGTGATGTAATCATGTGGTCCCTTGCCTATGGTTGCCTTTCTGAATCATACTCACTATAATGTAAGTCATAGATAAGTGTGAATATCAGGAGATAGGGACCATAGGGTAATCTTAGAAGCCTGCCTTTCATATTGCATTAGTTATGTTTCATGATGCTGTGATTCTGTACCCACCAAGACTTTGGCTTCTAATTCCAAGGATATACAAGTTCATCGTGGTCGATAAATGTGTAATAGCAGCAGCTTGAGGGGCAGGTCACATGACTTCTGCTGTAAGGTAGCAGGGAGCAGACAGGAAGCAAGGCTAGGGCTTAAAATTCCAAGGCCTACTCTCAGTGACTCACTTCCTCCAGAGAGGCTCCACCCTATTATAGGTACCATACCCTGCACACACTACCCACTGGGGACCACGTGTTCAAACACATGAGTCTGGAGGTGTATTTCAAACTGTATCACATTCTTATCCAATGGCTTCTTTTTTAGGAGGAGAGTCACACCTCTAGTGTCTATATGAAGCTTCTTTCTTGTCCTTTCTTTCTTTCTTTTTTCTTTTTTCTTTCTTTCTTTTTTTTTTTTTTTTTTTTTTTTTTTTTTTTTTTTTTTTGATTTACACAGTCATTTCAGGGGGAAAGAGTTGAACAATATTTACTATATAGAAAGTACTGCACTAGGGGAAGTGAGGGCTCTGATAAAGAATGTGACATAAAATCATTCTCAGAGAACAGTGGACAGAGGCGATGCCAAAATAAACACATAGCAGTGGTTAGAATGGTGAGAAAAGATGGGAAGTGAATTATGCCGGACATGCTTAAAAGACACAACTAGAAAGACAGTTACAGGAGAATGAAAAATATTGGCTCTGTGGAAAAGGAATAGATTGAAAAGATGACAACTTCTGGAGAAACGTAAAATATTTGACTTTGTTTCAGAAGCAATAAATAGCATAAAAGATTCTTGTTTGTTTTTCAATATTTGGGTTTGAAGAACAGGATTATAATCCTTGTGCAGCTTGGGCAATTCTGAAAATAATGCCACCAAAAAGATCCTGGAAGTGAATCACAGCTAATTTGGCTACAACTGTTATTTCGTGTTCAAAGATGCTTTCTGAACAGAAGAGAAAATGGAATTTGGTAAATGCCAGTTGTTTTAGTACTCTTGTGATGTCCTTAAAAAAATCTTTTGATAAACACTGGAAACTTGTATTGACAGTGATTTCTGCTCATACATGGCTAACAGCAAGAACGACTTAAGCTGTTATAATGTTAAACCTTATCAGTGGAGGTGTAGAATTGAAAGGCTTAAGCCGAGGAGAGGAAAATGATTTAAGGGTTCAGATGAGTTGCACAGGCCCATAAAATGGTATTAAATCAGTTCTGAAAAGATTTGAAGAGGACACAGCACCCGGTAAGTGTGGTACACTTCGGTATCATTAACAAATGATTGGACAACAGAAGAGGGGAATATGAGATGGGATCTCAGACCTGCATATGACACTGTAAGCCTTAAGAGCATTTGAGTCATGATAGTTGACAACTGAGCTATCGTTCTTTATCATACCAGTGCTGATCACCAGGAAAAAAATGCACAAAACTCCCAATATCAGGGGTTGAAAGAGGCATTTGGAGACATTTTGTTTCTGTGTATTGGATTGACTCAGGAACACCATGACTTTGTATAACTTTGGCCACAGGGGAAATCAGTCTGAAAAAATCTTAGGCAAGGTGGTTTATTAGCAAGAATAATATTCACAACATTAATTAGTCAATGACTACTTCCATTTCCACATCTAGTGCTTTCCTGTGTCCTTCGAGTCCCCAGCACTCCCCTGTATGGTACCATTGTCATCTGAAGTTGTATCTGTCAACTGCTACTACTACCACTACTGCTATAACTACAGCTACTACAACAATACAGCCTGTGAAGTGTGTTTTTGTCAGCAAACAGGACAGATTTATCTTAACTCCACTCTGCTCTTGTCTACTGAGGATGATTATGGTATAATAGGTATGACAGACAGGGGCTGACTTTTCCCTAGTGACCATGTATGTGTTGCTGCCTGTTTTGTCCCAAGCACTTTCCATGTCTTGTTTATTTAACCTCATAAAAACTTGGCAAGTACATGTTCAGATAAGGAAACTCAAATATACAGCTCAAAGAACAATGGGTAGAGCTAGTATTTAATGTTAGCTATTCATCCCAATTACCCACAGTCCTTTCCACCAACCTTCATGATACCACTGAAAACCTCTTATTACTGGCTATTAGACAACAAAACTACACACTCTAAAACTACACACACTAACTATCAGTAAGTGTCTGGGTTATTTTAAGTATTTGATTTTCATCTCTAGAGACTATAAATCGAACCCATAAAAATACTTGGGTCCCAGAGTTCACAGACCACATCTGTATGGGTTCCCTTGCAGTCAATATCACCTATAAACTTCTCCTGCTGGTTGTTTCTCAAGCAAGATGCTTGGGGATCAATAATACACAGATGTTGAGAAAGGATGCTATGACCCATTACTGCTATACATGAGGAATTTTTATCTAATGCTAATGACACAGTCTTCTGTTTATTTTTTTATTTATTTTATATAATCAAGTCCATTTAAATGAAAACAAACATTTATAGACAATATTTGGGAATTTGGGCGTCGTTCTTTCCAAACTACTTCTTGCTGGTAAGGGGTACTGTCATGGGGGATTCGAAGAAGATTCAGAAATCCTGGCTGTAGTCGTAGTCTGTAAGGCTGCTTTGTCCAGCTGTTTTGAATGTAGGATCACCTGGTACTCTGTTTCAGGCGGTCTGGCTTGATCAAACCACATTAGTCTGGAAGGAATCTTTTCATTTTCTGTGGAAACAAAAATAGAAATCCTTTTCCCTAGTAACTTGTCCTTGAACTTAAATTTTGGAGTCAAAGCATTTTTTTTAATTAAATTTATTATTTTACATGTTGATCCCTGTTCCCTCTCCCTCCCTCATTCCCTCCCTCCCTCCCTTCTTCCCTCCCTTTTACCCTCTCTGCCCTCTCACATGCACTCTAACCCCCTCCCCTCCCATCCCCCCACACCAATTCCATATATAGGGAATGCCATCAAGTTGGGGTCATGTAGGTCTGACAGGTCATGTGAAGTAGGGACTAGGGCTTCTCTCCTGTCTCTAGATTAAGGCAATTATCCCTCCATGGGGAATGTGTTTGCAAAGTCCTTTTGTGCACCAGGGATACATCCTGGCTCCACTGTCTGAGGTCCCTTAGACTGATCAGTCCTTCTGGCTAAGACTCATATTTAGGGGAGGCTGAGTCAGTCCCATGTGGGCATCCCAGCTATCAGTCTGGTGGCCCTTTAGCTCCTTGTTCAGGTAAGCTGTCTCTATGTGTTTCTGCCACCTGGTTTTGTCCTCTCCATCTGCATCTGAGTTCTACTTCGACTCAGTGTTTATGTATGGGTGTTTGCTCCTATTTCCAACAGGCATTAGTTGAGGACTCCATGGATAAGTTAGTTGTTGATCTCACTCTCTGGGAAGGGCATTTATGGTAGCCTTTCCACGGAAGCTAAAATTGTTATTTGGAAGTAGTCTTGTAGTTCTCTAGACATTTCTTTGTGTTCAATTTTATCTTCAACCCAATATTGGCTCCCTCTTTTATGTTCTCTCTCTCTCTGTGTGTCTCTCTCTTTCCTGTCTTCTATTCCTAACCAGGATCAATCTTCCTGGTCGCACATATTTTCATTTACTCCCCCTCCTTTTCTCCTAATTCTCTCTCCATTCGCTGCCCCCCCCCACTTCCCCTGAGCTCTGGGGGGACTTGTCCCTTACCAGTTCTGGGAGGGACTTTATATGAATCTCTTAGAATAAACCTTGTATCCTAGTTCCTCTGGTGGTGTGAATTATAGGCTGGTGATCCTTTGATCTAGGTCTAAAATCCATATATGAGTGAGTACATACTATGTTCCTCTTTTTGTGACTGAGTTACCTCATTCAGGATGGTTTCTTAAGTGCCATCCACTTGCCTGAGAATTTCAAGATACCATTATTATTATTTTTTTTTTTTTTTTTTTTGCAGAGTAGTATTCCATTGTGTAGATGTGCCACATCTTCATTAACCATTCTTCAATTGAGGGGCATCTAGGTTGCTTCCAGGTTCTTGCTATTACAAATAGTGCTGCTATTAACATAGTTGAACAGATGTCTTTGTTGCATGGATGTGAATCCTTTGGGTATATGCCTAAGAGGGGGATTGCTGGGTCCTGTAGTAAACTAATTCCCATTTTCCTGAGGAAACGCCATACTGATCTCCAAAATGGCTGTATGAGTTTGCACACCCACCAGCAGTGGAGGAGGGTTCCCCTTTCTCCACATCCTCTCCAGCATGAGTTGTCATTGGTGTTTCTAATTTTAGCCATTCTGGCAGGAGTAAGATGGTATCTCAAAGTTGTTTTGATTTGCATTTCCCTGATAGCTAAGGATGTGGAACATTTTCTTAAGTGTCTTTCAGCCTTTTTGATTTCCTCTATTGAGAATTCTTTCTTCAGTTCTGTACCCCATTTTTTAATAGGGTTATTTGGTGTTGTGTTGACTAGTTTCTTGAGTTCTTTTTTCTTTGGTCCAGCCTATTTGGGGTTTGGTATGCTTCTTGTACTTTCATGGGCATGTCCTTTTTCAGATTTGGAAAGTTTTCCTCGATGATTTTGTTGAATATGTTTTCAGCACCTTTGAGCTGGACTTCCTCACCTTCCTCTATGCCTATTATTCTTAGGTTTTGCCTTTTCATGGTGTCCCACATTTCCTGGATGTTTTGTGTTAAGGATTTGTTGGATTTATGATTTTCTTTCGTCAATGAATCTATTTCTTCTAGTTTATCCTCTGCACCTGAGATTCTCTCTTCCATCTCTTGGATTCTGTTGGTTATGCTTGTGTCTGTAGTTCCCGATTTTTTACCCAATTTTTCTATTTCCAGCATTCCTTCGGTTTGTGTTACCTTTATTTTCTCTATTTCAGTTTTCAAGTCTTGAACCGTTTCCTTCACCTGCTTAATTGTTTTTTCTTGGCTTTCTGTACATTCCTTAAGGAATTTGTTCATTTCTTCCACTTTTTTGTTTGTTTTTTCCTCCATTTCTTTAAGGGATTTTCTCACATCTTCTTTGAGGGCCTCTATCATTTTTTGATGGTAATTTTTAACTCCCTTCTGGTCCCTCTGATTTCTTTGTGTCCCATTCTAGTTGGTGTAGATTCCCTTGATTCTGGTGGTGTCATGCTTGTCTTTCTGTTGTTAGGTGTTTTCTTGTATTGCCTTCTTCCCATAGCTTCTTCCAGTAGGTGTTGGTGGGGTCTCCCCTTCTCTCTGTGGTACTTCCCCGGTGGGCTTATGTGGGTCAGAGATTCAATATCTGTAGCTCTGTGTGGTCCAAGCTCTCTAGGAGGTCTCTCCGCAGACAGGGACCCAAGAATGGGGTCAAGGATGAGGATCCAGTAGAAGATGCCAGCAGGAACTCACAGTGGTCCCGCAGAGATAGGTGGATCTCTGGGAGGGGCCTGGGACTCCACCTGAGGACTGGAGGTAGGGGTCTGAGACCAAGCAGGTGGAAATTATGGGTGGTCCCGCGTGGATAGGCAGGTCTCCTTTGTGCAGAGTTGCTCCAAGAGGTCTCCGAAGTAGGGTGGACTGTTGGCTCCACCCTCTGTCCCAGTGTTCAACCAGAGTGGCAGGTCCGTGGGCAGGGTAAGTTACAGGGTAGGGGGGGGCAGGCTCGTGGTGGGGATGGGTGGGGGTGTATCAGAGCTCCAAGGGTGCTCTCGATGGGGACAGGAGACAGGAGCAGCAGGATCAGGGGCCAATCCAGGGAGTTCTGGGAGGGCAGAAGAGGTTGTAGGGGAGAGGCAGCCCTGATTGGGCCCAGACTTACCTCTGGCCAATAGCTGGCAGAAGAGGACAAAGGCTGAGCTGAAACTTGGGAAGGTTTTGCATAATAGTCGGATCTCACTGGAAACTGGAACTCTCCAGCTGAGGCCTCTATCTTTAGCAGAGGCCCGGATTTGGGGGTCAAGGATCTTGCGGGCAGGAGCTCAGAGTGGACGGGTGGTCCAGTGTGGATATGCACGTCTCCTTTGTTCAGAGTTGCTCTGAGAAGTCTCTGAAGTGACAGTCTCCTGTTTAAATTGTTGGCATTACTACCTTTCTTTGTTGCAACAGCAGGAGAAGAAATATGTTCCATGATGGATCAGGATTACTGAATATTTATCAACCAGCTCCAAAATAACTTGAAATGGGTACCAACAAATTAGCTCCTCTCAGGATAACTCTCTGTGCTACCAGTTTTGCTTTACTGTATATTGTGTAGCTTGATTAATTGTGGTCTCGTTTCCCATAGATTATTAGTCAGTACCTAAAGCTTATGTAACACTTTTATAAACTAAGAGATTAATGTCTCTACAAGACCTGGATATTTTTCCTAAAGTATGCAAATGCATTACAAGCCCCAATACCTGCTTACAGTTCTAAATTCTCTATCTTGGATAGATAGATCATTTGGTTTGCCTCATATGAATCCTGCTACATCTGAGTCCAAGTAGATCCCTATAAATCAATATATTTACAGCTAGGAAACTGTGTTCAATTGCAAACTGTGACCAATTGAGACAATGTATATACACATACAGAGATGAAGGTAACTAAGGTGAAAAGACATGGTTGCTTAGAATAAGTACACTAGTTCTGGAAAGCAAATCTTGGTGTATATTGATGTCCCTGACCCACATTCTTCAAAATATTACATGAATGGGAATCTCATGGAGATCTGCCATTATGCAGATTTCTGTTCTGGAATGGGGAGTGTGAAACTATATTTCTAGTAAGTACCTGGGGATACTCATTTTCTGTAGATCAAACTCTGAGTGGCAGAGATATAAAATGAAACAAAACACAAAACGGGTCCTTTGTGGCATTGAATGAGAAAGAATAGGAACCAAACTATGATCTGTTAGTCATAACCAATGCCACAGTTAGCCATATGTCAAGAAAAGGACCTATCTTATTTTACATTCTGTGTATGCCATAACTGTTCCTACATGTGTGTATGTACATGTAATTTCAGGGGCCAAGCAGAGGATGTTGGATCACCTAGAGTGGGAGTCAGAGGTGACTGTGAGCTGCCCATTGTGGGTGCTGAGAACTGAACTTGGGCATTCTGTAAGAGCATCATGTACTCCTAACCACTAAACCATTTCTTTAGCCCTTCAGCCCTTCAGCCCTTCAGCCCTTCAGCCAGGTTTGAAGAGATAAAAAAAATCAAAGGACTTTGTATGTTCTATATATTGCCAGTGTCTACTCAATCAGTTAATAACCACATGACCAATCTCTGGCCAGTAGAGGGGAACTTATGTATTGGCCATGATCCTTGCTTAATGGGTGAAAGAGTCAATTCTCAATTATTATAGCAAGCAAGGGCAGTAGAACGAACAAATCTGAAGCCAGTGGAGATTCGTCATCTGCTAGCCATTCTACCCAGTCTAAAGCTTTTTTTTTTTTCTAACAATAAATTTTTCTTTAGCAATGAACCCCCCAAACAGTATGCTTTACAATACTACTGAAGACAGTCAAACAAGCTTAAGAAGCAACTCTAACATATTTCATGTATTAAAGCTTTATTATAGTTCAATAATGATATAATTTTAAAACATTTATTTATTTCACGCATACGAGTGTGCTATTAACTTTATGCCAGAAGAGGGCATCAGATCCCACTATAGATGGTTGTGAACCACCACCTGTTTGCTGGAAATTGAATTCAGGACCTCTGGAAGAGCAGCCAGTCAGTGCTCTTAACTGCTGAGCCATCTTTCCAGCTGCCCAATAATAATATTTCACCTGGATTTCAGTGCTATTTTGAGGATTTAAGATCTTTCAATTTTGTTTTCAATGTGTCATCATATTTTCAGAATTCTTCCATCTCTACCAGTAGGTGTGGAAATGGGTACAGAAGAACAAGTGAGGATTTGTCTTAATAGATTAAGAAGTGGCATCTATCAATTCAGCATGTGTTCTAGGTACAATTTAGTCACTTGGTCTCACCCCCCTTTAGGACGAAATACAATTGTAGCCTGTTTATGTCCAGGACAAAGAGGAAATATATTTTCTGAATGGCTATCCTATCTCTTCTTAACTAGAGAATTAAATCTCATGCTCTAAAATAACTGTGGTGTATAATAAGTGAACTTCTTTATTGCATAAAGAATGAAGTTATCCATGTACTCTTCCAGAGAAAATTGGGGAAATCATCAATCAAGTACATTTCCATAGTAATTGGCCAATCTTTGCTATACTGCAAAACTGCAGATGGTGTTCATAAGATCCAGTGAATATGTAAAGACATTCATACATCCCATAATACTATATGAGTGTCAATTGCTATAGGAAAGAAAAATAAATGAAAGAGGCTAGGGTTGGGGTGGTATGCAGTATGGGAGAAATAGAAGCCACAATGAAAACTACTTTCCTCTTTTGCAATATTGCCAACTGCCTGGCTTACCTAATAACCTCTTGATTCTTACTGAACTCTTATTTAGTCTGAAGTCACTTTATTTGTATAACTTAATGTATTTCCTTAAGCCTACAGTGTCAATGTAGGTTTTTCAGAAACCCCAAGTAGCATACTGTGTTTCTTAATTGGCATACTGGTATGTGTTGTTAGTTTGAAATCTATGCATCCTAAGAACAGAAGTCACTTTGTAACTCTCCCCCTTATATAGACCATAGAATTACCCATTTGTGTCCTATGTTTGGAATGCTTTGCATATTTATACTTTTCAAAGAGGAGTATTAGTATATATTTGTATTTACTGGAGGTTCAACAAGCATGTTTAGAGCCTCTAATGAGGGCATGGTCCCTAAGAGCTACCTCATATTTGCTGCTTAGATGCTCTTCATTTCTTCTGTAGATCTTTAGACACATACTTAAATTATATTATAAGTTGTTAGTTATAATATAATATATTTATATATTGTAGTATGTATTCACTCTGCCTGTGACCTTGGGCTATCTGGTCTGATAAAGGCTATACTTCTCACCTGCCCTTTCCAAGGTGACCTCCTAAAATTGAAGGAGGGAGGGGTCACCCTCTCTTGGGTGGTGAAAACCAGGCCAGGTGGTGTGAAACAGCCTGTGACCTGTCCACAGCTTTCCAAGTTCTCTGCAACTGGATTTATCATATTCTATATTCATGAGTGTATTGTCCCCTTTCTACATCTTAATACATTCTTGATACCCCTTAAACAGATGCCTGTGGATTTCTCATTACAATGTGTCATTCAATATAATATATAAATGCATTTTTATATATACAAATAATATATTACTTACCTTATACTAATATAAATTATATTAATCAGAGTTCACTGGAAGAACTAAATTTATAGAATGACTACATACAGGAAAAGGATTTATTAGAATGACTTACAGGCTGTGGTTCAACTAGTCCAACAATGTCTGTCTACCAACAGAAATTATAGTAGTTGTTCAGTCCCACAAGGATGGATGTCTCAGCTGGCTTTCAGTGTATGCCAGAATCCCAAACAAATAGGCTCTAATGCCAGCGAAATGCATGGGATTGCCAGTGAGAGCAAGAACAAGCAGGTAGAGAGGGTTTCCTTCTTCCAGGTCCTTTATATATACCAGAAGGTGTGGTCTAGAGTTAAAGTGGATCTTTTTACTTGGGAAGGTCTGGATTAAAGGTGAGTCTTCCCACCTCAACCATGATTAGAGATGGGTCTTATACTTCAAATTATTTAATTTAGAGAAAATCCCTCACAATTGTGCCCAGTCACTTGGGTTTTAGTTGAGTCCAGGTACCATCAAGTTTGAGAACTAAGAATAGCTATATTCATAAGGCCAAGGATAAAAGCTATACATGGGGATTTTGCCCCTAAAAATTGCATACAACGTGATAATGATTTCAGGAACTAGGTTAAGCTGGTGGCATTGCTCACTTGAAACATCAGGGTGAAGGTTTTGTCAGTGGTGCACAAATTGTGCATCAAGTTATCTATATACTGTGCCAAATTTGGAAATAAAATGGCATGGATATAAGAGTAAAGGCTATTATTGTTCTTTGGAGAGTTAATAATATTTTCCAGAATGGCTTGCAACATTGGCATGTGTCCCTAGAAAAGCCATGACAAAAGATGAAGACAGATTTCTGCTTTCCTCATCACTCACTGCTGGATAAAAAAGATGACAGATCCACCTTGCATTGCTGTCTCCATTTAGACATTCCAGTAAAACCCATGAATGTGCTTTATCTAGTTAATCTCACAAATTCTATGCAAGCCTGGTCCAGTGACTTTTCTGTGACAAGCTATCAGACATCTCTTCTTCATTTTAAATTTCTCCATTTTACAAGAACTTGGTAAATAATTATACCTGACAGCTTTTAATCCATGTAAGAGTGATCACTGGCAATGAGGGCTTTGGAAGAATCGTGTGCATGCTGTCCTTTCGGTGCATACTGTTACCTGCTTTTTAATCAACAAATACGCCACACACTGACAGTCTTTCATTACACACTCTATTCAGGGATCTAATACTATTTATTTATTTATTTTTTTACTTCTGGTACATAATAAGCAGGAAGGATGAACCCCCTGCTAGAAAAACAGATTTATTAATAAATAGCTGACACTTTGTACTTTTGTAGAATATCAAAGCAATTAGTGACAACAGCGAAATGATTTTCAATACCTACAAAGCTAAATATCATATTGATTCATGCCTAAAACTTTTTTTTCTAAATAACAGTTGCTGAGCCCTAGCACAGCTTGGAACAGCCAGGGAATGAGGAAGATGACAGCCAAACAAATGACAGACAGATACAAATTAAAAAAACAAAATAAAATAAAATAAACCAACTAAGACCAAGTGGTTTGGACTCAAAAATGGAGTCACAGCACCCTCTCCCCCTGAAACTCAGTATGTTTACTACATATAGTTGGACAGGGAGATAGGGCTGTAGCATATAGCTGACCAAAAAAGTGGGTGACTAATGTATACAGATAAAAAACAAAAACAAACAAACAAACAAAAAACAAAACAGAACAACAACAACAAAAAAAGAAGCAGGGTCATTATATACACTGAAGAGACAGTGTTAACTCATCTTTGTAGGATCAGTTCCAGTAGGAGAGCTGTCTTCAGGCCATGACTATTCATGGAGAGAAAGTTATGGTAGGTATTTTCTTCACATACTGTGACCTTATATGTGAGGAAATATTGCCATGTCTCCGAGCCTCACCCAGGAAAGGCATAGTCACTTTCTTGTGACTGAGGCATTGGGGTCTTTAACATGGTGGTATCAACAGCGTACATTCACTTGAGACTTCACTTGTTGCCTACAAATAGTCAAAGAATTGTTTACCATATTTGGTATGTTCCTTTAAATAGCAGGTAAAGTAAAGAAAAATACAACAATAAAACTGTTTGACTGTTTCTCCTCCTTACTCATTATGTGACCCATATTACCCATGGTGAATAATCAGTACAAAATACCTAGGAAATTAAGGTCAAGAATTATTTCTCTCTTCTGTGTGTGTGTGGGGGGGGTGTATAGAGAGAGACAGAGACAGAGAGAAGCTTTCAGATTTTAACATCTCTTGGTTTCTTATAAAGTTAGGATAGTCACTTGATTTTAAAATTAAAGTTTCACCATGGGAGAAAAGTATAACATTTAGATCCTAAAATCTTAAAAGCATAAAGTTCTTGGATATTAAACCAGAGAAATTCAAAGAGATTTGCTAATCTGATTCCTTCCCTGGAGAAATACAGTAGTATAACCATAACCCCTCCTTACTGGGCATGATGCTGCAGATGACATGTCGAAGCCAGTGAGGAGAACCTGATTATCTAGGAATTTTTATCAGTTGAGATGCCTGGGCTGGGGAGATGGCTCAGTGGGTAGAGTGCTGGCTATGCAAGCTTGAGGACCAAATTTGGAATCCCCAGCACCCACATGAAAGCAGAACAGACATGGTGACCAATCTGTAATCCCAGTAGAAGGGAAAAAAGACAGGCTCTCAGGCAAATCTGATAGCTCTAGATTAAGAAAGACTATGTCTTAATTTATGTTACAGCAGGTAATGGATGAACATACTCAACATCAGCATTGGGCCTCTACATACACAAGCAGACATGGGCATAACCATATATTTAGGGATGTACACACCTGCATCTGTATGGACTTGAACACACATATGCACACAATACATTCACATGCATGTATATACAGGCAAAGAAAAATGTAAATGCCTGTACTGCTGAGCCCTCAGGATATTTGTCCATGGAAGTGAACATCTGTTAAGTCATTCTTTTCTTCCTTTATTCATTTGCTTACAAAATTCTAAGCACTGTTCTTGGCTGTGTAAAAAAAGTAGACCTCAATTCAAGGCAACGACCTCACTTTCCTGGACCTTACAGTATTCTTGAAAGAGACAGATCATAAATAAATCAGTAAACAAGTGGCATTGGTTTTTTGCAAATGCTACAAGAAAAACAAGGTAGCCAGATTAGATGGAGAGAGAGAGAGAGAGAGAGAGAGAGAGAGAGAGAGAGAGAGAGAGAGAGAGAGAGAGAGATGGGTGGGGTAATAAGTGTTAAATTATTAACTGGTGAGGAAAAACCATGTCCAGGGAATCTTGACTGAATTGGAGCCTAAAGAAAAGGAAGAAAGAGACATATGGCTCTGTAGAGAGTTTATTTTCCCCTGCTTTTTAGAGTACTCTGAATAGAAACTACAAGTGTAAGCCCACTTAATACGACTGGGGGTGTTACTGCTTCATACTGTGTTTCTTTCCTCTGGTCATATATTTTTTTTTAAATCACCTTCAACTTCATAGAAACTGTCTTTCCATTTCTCTTGAAGACTCACATAGCTATAAACCATTACCTGCTTCCGATCATGGCTCGTGAATCTTGGATTGGTACCCTTGACAAGTCACAGTCTCTGCTTTTATGTCAGTCTCTAGGCATAACTGTCAGCCTCCATGCCCTCGGCCCAGTTCACGGCAGGGCACCTCATGGCTCCACAGCTCTGGGCATTCAGGCATTCTGGGCTGTCATATTCAACACCTCTAAGCATTTGACTTCATTTCCTCTCATGAATTTTATAGTTATGCCTAAAGATTAATCATACCTTAAGACTACAGTGGGGTGACAGAGCTTCAGAGACACATGTTACAATGTCTGACCCATCCTTTTCTACTCAGTGATAGGCTTTATCTTCCATACTGAGTCTATTGTGATCCTCTTGCTCCCATGTATTTCAGAGGAATGTATCCTTTCTTGCTTCATGTGTCCTGAGATCAGTGCTGCCAGCAATCCAGTTATAATTCAATCTTGCCTCTAGATGAGTATGTATGTATATATGTGTGTTTAATAATGTACAAGATGCTATATAGCTTACCAAAAAGAGAGTGTAAGGGCTAAGATATAGCTCAGTTGAGTCAGTGTTGGTCTAGCACATACAAATGGGTTTTATCTTCTACACTAACATATAGGGTATGGTGTCACAAGCCTTTAAGGAGTAGAAACATCAAGAGTTTCATGTCATCCTTAATTACATAGTGAATTGGAGAATAGGCTGGGATAGAGAAACAAGTAAAAACAAATAAAAATGTTAATAATAAAAAAATCACAACCTCAACCTAGATGGTATGATACAATGTAAATGTGTGCCTGGAAAACTGTGTGTCACTGTTCCATGGAAAACATACTTCAGGAACTGGAGGGGTCTGAGGTTCAGCAGCTAAGTGCCCTTGATGCTTTTTCAGAGGAACAACCAGATCCAGTTCTCAGCAACCATGTAATGCTAGTTACAGGGAACCCATCACCATCTTCTGCCCTCCCTGAGCCCCTGCATGCACATACACACAGGCACATACACACGCACACACACATGCCCACACACATTAAAATAAAATAAAACTTAAAAAAGAAAAAAGTGCTTCAAAGCCATAATAAAGAATCAAAACAGGACCCCCAACCCCTCATTTCACTCATTTCCAAGCATCATTTAAGGAGCGTGACTGACAGTAAAGGGACAGCTCGCTTAGACCAGATATAACATTGGTGATTTTATCTTTTTGTCAAAAGCAGTAAAAATGAATTTTCTTATGCTTGGAGACATCCCATGGTATCCAATAAATATGTACAAGTTCAATAAATTAGGTTAATTTTTTAAATAAAGTTAATCTTCAAAATAAATTACAAAATTCAACAAAAATCCTATGGACTCTTTTTTTTCTTCTTGTTGTTTTGTTTGTTTGTTTTGTATCCCCCTCTAAAATTCAGAACTAAATTAATAATAGACCATTGGTTCCTTGGAACCAAACATCCATTTTTTTTTATTTATAAAAAATGATCTTTTAGTAGTTCACTTGGATTTTTATCTTAGAAATTTTGCATTTAAAGAAATAAATTGCATTTAAAGAAAAAAATTGATAACACATTTAAACACCTCCATTCTATTTTAGTTTGTTGGTTTCTTGTTTTTTTTTTTTTTTTTTTTTCTTGGAATGTTTTGCATCTGACTGGCTTTATCAGCGGCATTTTGCTCTTGATTTTGTAGGAATTTTGTGCAGGGAACCCTGTCACTCTCTACCTTATGGTCATTTCTCTTCCCCTTTCACCCATCTGCGAACCCCTGTTAGTATTCCATGCATGGGGCTTCTCTGCTGAGCTTCAGTCCTGCTAAGTTTGAAGTAAATACGTAGAATAATATATTCAGATATTAGCTTTTCTGGTTGAAAGGCTCTAATGAAAAAGGAGTACTGTGCCAGTGCAGGAATATTAAAGGTAGAAATAAAGAGCAGCTCTGCCTATATGGCAGCCCTAATTTTGCTCCAAGAGGTAGAATTTGAATAGGTGCAGTTTTTAGGCGTCTCCATTTATTTGCAGGCTAATGCCTGAATGCATTATTTATTTATCCCGATGTGAAATTATTCTCTCTGATATGATCTCTGAACATACTCGGTAACATTATCTCTGAATTCGTATTTGCTAAAAACACAGGTCCCCATATGCATGCCGCTATCAGCTTGTCCCTTATGCAGAAGGGAAAGTGCAGAACCCTCAGCATGCCACATCCTGCTGATGCTCCCCATGCAAATCCTCACCATGGGGCTCACATGGCTATAAGAGCAATACACCTGCATGTGGAAGAAGCACATCGCTATTTGTGCTGGTGCACAGTGAGATGTTGGCATCCAGGAGATGAGCCAACATTGGAAAGGGACTGACACAAGGAAATGGAAATTAAAAGTCATCTGATGTTCATTGAATGGGTTAATTTTCATCATTTGCAATTCCCTTTGTGTGGTGTTTAAAAATACATATCAGTTTGCCTGCTTCAAAACCCAGTATTTTCCTTACTAAACATGTTTCAAAACCTCACCCATGTCCACAACAAATATCAAGTTCACATTCTGGTCCTATACTGTCTTCTTGCTTTTGCATTGATAGTGAATGAGAGGGAGATCTGTTTACAGCAATAAAACTTGCTACAGGGGACCTGGAGAGATGGCTCAGAGGTTAAGAGCACTTGCTGCTTTTCCAGAGGACCAGGGTTCAATTGCTAACATCTTTATGCCATGTCATAACCACCTGCAACTTCAGACCCAGAAGACCCTCCTCCATAAGTCACTGTGGTTGGTTTAATAAAAAAACTAAACAGCTAATAGCTTGGCAGGAGTTACAGCAGGCACTTCTGAACAGAGAGAACTCTGGGAAGAAGAAAGAGAGAGTCACCAGCCAGGCTCAGAGGAAATAGGTGGGTAATACAGAGCTATGTAAAAAGTTGTATATTAAAAGATTAAAAGTTATAAGAACTAGTTATGAGCAAGCCTAAAAGTACAGAGTAAAGGCAATTGAGCCATGTGAAAGAATGCATATTAAAAGATTAATTTAAGTTATAAGAACTAGTTAGAAACAAGTCTAAGCTAAGGCCAAGCATTCATAATTAATAGTAAGTCTCCAAGTCATTTTTTTTTCAAGCTGACAGTCAAAAGAAAAATCAGTTTACATGCTCTGACCTCTCTGGACATTCCACACACTGGGTAGATAGACATACATGCTGGTTAAGCAATCGTACACATATAAAATAAATATCTTTAGAAGTGCTACCTATTTCAAGTATTCGTGTTGATATCACAAAAATTTGTTTTCTTTCATCTTCAAAGAAGCAGACAATCTGTTTGACTTTTGAAGGTTGAAAGACAACTACTATGCTTACAGCTTATTCTTCATGGAGGGCATGATCTGTCTACAGTTTTCTCTCCCAGAAGACTCTAATCTTGTGGGTGAGCAGACAGATGTTTAGACAAATGGTGAATTTTAACAACTCAGTGAAGAAGTGGGAGTGGAGGAATGTTCTCTTCCTGTCTTCAAATATCATCTATTAATTTGACTGACAAGTATTATCTACATGTGCTCATTGCAGTATATTGTGCAAATCTTGGGCCTGTTCAAAGATCTTGCAGTCTGCTCTAGCAACATGCATATGGAGATGTCATCAAAGAACCTCTTCGCCTACCATTGTCTCATCTTCAAGGTCTTACTTTTTATTCGGTTTGTTCTAATTACTTCTTCTTTTGTATTATCCCATATCTCCTGAACTGACATGCCTCTACGTGACTACAGCATGCCTACAGATGGCTAACAAATACAACAGAAATTCTGTTTATGTCAATTCTGTTCTTCATATAAAAAAGCATGCCAAGTGACTAGTAAGTCTTGAGAGAGATAATGAAGTTATGCAGACTAGTCCTCCGATGCAGGTTGTGGGGATTAAAAAGGTGTACTTGAACCAACAGGCTGGCTGTGTGTAATACTGTGTAACCATGAATGTGAGTACTGGAAGAAACCAGACAAAGAACAAGTATATGTTAGAAAGATGCAAAAAGCTGCATGGTCAGTTTAGAAAATGAAGTCATGGCCAGAGTAGAAGAGAAGCCGCAAAGTCGACTGAATCACATAAGATCTGACCATGTGTAGTGGTGTTTGCTGTGGTTTTTTGAGAAGAATACTGATGGCAATGCCTCACAGCTCCTTGTATACATTTCAGAGTGTGCTATACACAATATTACATAAATAGAATCACTTTGTTCAGTGATTTTTTATTTCATTTAGTTTTTATTTTATTTAATTTCAATTCATATTTAGCATTTAATATTTCATTTTTAGACTTAATTATGTGTGTGTGAGTGTGTGTGTATGTGTGTATATGTGTGAGTGTGTAAGTGTGAGTATGTGTGTATGTGTGTGTGTGAGTGTGTGTATGTGTGAGTGTGTGTGTATGTGTGAGTATGTGTGTATGTGTGAGTGTGTGTGTATGTGTGAGTATGTGTGTATGTGTGAGTGTGTGTGTATGTGTGTGTGTGAGCGTGTGTGTATGTGTGAGTATGTGTATGTGTGAGTGTGTGTGTGTGAGTGTGTATGTGTATGTGTGAGTGTGTGTATGTGTGTGTATGTGTGAGTGTGTATGTGTATGTGTGAGTATGTGTGCATGTGTATGTGTGTGTGTGAGTGTGCGTGTATGTGTGAGTGTGTGTGTTGTGTATGACTCATTCATAAAATGTGCAGAGAAGCCAGAAGAAAGTATTGGATCTCCTGGAACTACATTAACATGCTGTGTGAGCCGCTTGACATAGGTGCTGAGAATCACCAGAGGAGCACTCTTCACCTCTAAACAAATCTCCACTATCAGAATTTCATTGTCTAAGCCCTAAGGTATAGGAAGATGTCAAAAGCTTTAGTATTTATTAGCATGTACCTAAAAAGCCTTCAGATTTAAAACCTATTTTTCTTTTTTGAGTCAGGGGTTCTCTGTATAGCCTTGGCTGTCCTGTAATTCACTCTGTAGTCCAGTCCTGCCTGGAACTCACAGAGATCCATCTACCACTGCCTCCCAAATGCTGGAATTAAAAGGGTTTGCCATCACCACCTGGCTAAAACCTATTTCTGTAAGTTAAAAAAGAAAAAAAAGTTATTATATTATTATATGGAGTAATTCCTTGGGGGTATCACATATAACACACACACACACACACACACACACACACACACACACACACACACACACACGCCACGCAATAGAAAAACAAACATAAGCACCCAGAATCTTTCTTTGCACTAACAAATCCTTGTGGGTCTGGATGAAAGTGAGGGCAGATTGGCCCACCCATCTTAGAAACCAGACCACCTGGCCCCCAAGTCCCTGAACCATGATGATGGGACAGGACCTCAGAGTCTCCTGATGCTCTGGACAAATTGATTTTGTCTTTTTATCCCACCTTTGAACAGAAAACTCAAGTGTCTGTTTTATGTGCTCAGAATGGTTACATCCTTCACCAAACATGGGGAGAAATGGCTTACTACTGAGAGATTTTATAAGGGCAAAGTCACCTCGGTGACAGTATTAAGACTTAACTATCCGAGGTGCAATCATTATAACTCTATTCACTTAGAAACAAAATGTCATTTCTCATGACCCAATAAATGAAGTGTAATTACCAAAAGTACATAAATGATAGGACTGAAAATGTTCTCTTTCTGATCATGCTCATGACAAGAAGAAATTGCACATATTTAAATAACCGAGAACTGAGTAGAAACACTCCAACAAACACAGCATTTTTGGACATAAAGTTGACATTAAAGATCATGTTAAATAATCATTCTTTTGAGAGATCTTGGGCTTTTGACAGCTGCTAAAATCCAAATGTGAGTTTCACTCTCCCTTGGGAAAGGTTTAACTCACACTGAGATTTATCTCAAGAGACAGACACCTGGGGATACCTCTGGAAATGTCTCTTATGGCCCTTTGCCTTCTGAAGCAAGAGCTTCGACCCCTTTCAACTTCACAAATAAAGAGTCATCAGAGTTTTTAATCTTCTAGGATGCAAAAACCAATGAAAAAATAGTTCTCTGATTGCCTGTAATAAAATACCCATAAAATGTCCCAGAGAAAAGTGAAGTCAAGTGCAGGATTCTCTGCCTATTTGGAAACCAAGTCAGTATTTTATCTCTCTCTAATTTAGACTATTGAATGCTCAATTTTTAAGTGTTATTATTATTAGGAAGAGAAATTATTCTGTCAAGCACTATCCCAGAGAAAATTCTGACTAAATGACTTCATATTCTTGAAAGGTTGCTGGTTTCTTCCCTAAAACTGTACATGGTACTCAAAGATGTGTGATTAGAAATTATGAGGCCAATTTTCCAAAGGTGTTCCTTCATTTGCATCAGCAAAAAAAAAAAAAAAAAAAAAAAAGAGTATTTGTAATTGTCCATGCAAATCAAGGACTTTCATATGCAAATGCTTATATGTGGATGTAATTATGCTGCTCCCATACACGAATTGAGGTTTAAAACTGATACAAATAAGTGTGTAAATATGCATTTGTATTTCTAATTGTGTTACCAAAAAAAAAAAAAAAAAAAAGAACAGACATGGTGGAGCAAGGGTCACCTGTTATGCTTCAGATAAAATTTTGCTCACCAACCAGCACCTTGGAGTCAGAACTACTCCCACCTGCCCCATGCCTGGTTGCAGAATGTTAATAACAATAGAAGACAAAGCAGACCTAGTCTTCTATTATTATGATAAATTTACTGTATGTCCACTAGCCACCTTTCCTTGAATATCACTTGCCATATGGTCTACCATTCAAGAGAAGCCTGACCTCCATTGTTGTTGTTTGTCTTAGTTTCCCAGTAGATGCTTCAACTAGGCAACTGTTCCCAGAGAGTATCACCAGCTCTCTCTAGCATGTCCATTTCAGCCCAACTGGAATATTTGTTGTGCCACTGTTCAAACTTCCTCACCTGCTGTATATTATCTGAGAAATAAGTTATTCTGGTTGATATTTTGTTCGAGAAATCTGGACCACTCTGTCAATTCAAACTTAGATGTTTATATACTACAATGAATAAACGAGTGTCACTTTGGGGACTGTTTTTTCCATACCATGAGGCGGCACAAATAGAAAGATCTGTTTACTGGGGAAGCTACTGGTGACAACTGACAAGGTGGCTCATCTCAGTTTGACCCAGAAAAGAGCTTGCACTAAATGGGTAAGTTATGCTGTTTTGTCAAACTATATGTATTTTTGCACCTTGCCTGATTGCCCCAATAGACAGTGAAAACTAATCTAATGACTGCAAAAGATGAACTTTATTTTGTTTGACTACAAATAATATCTTACATTACTCACAATTTGCAATTTAAAAATGGAAGAATTTGGAAGACACATGTAGTGATAGCCTTACAAAAAGATCTTACCTGATGGTATAAGTTGTGAATATATATATCATTTTATCTTGTTTTCAGGGCCAAGAAGAAATTCAGATCATGTAACCTGGATGAAAGCTATTAAAACTTCCAGAAAATTTGAAAGGTTTAATGGGACAGCAAGACAACATATTGAGATAGAAGGTATCATTAGACCAACTCATACCATGACAGGAAAAGATGGCTAATTCCTTTGAGGTTCCTAGGAGCCTCATGAGACTCAGAAGAAATTTTGGGGTGTCTTGAAATTATTGGGGATAAATAAGAGTATGATCTAGGTAGCAATTGTTCACTTGTTTTGAAAGGTTTTTTTGTAGAGGTATATGGTGTGCTCTTATTGAGTTGTGGTGGGGGGGGGCACTTCATACATCCCTGTAAGTACATATGAAGGTAAGAGGCTGACACTGGGTATCTTCCTAGACCCCTCTCTCTGAGTCTGGAACTAGTTGATTCTGCTAGTCCAGATAGCCTGCTTGCCTAGAGGATCCTATTTATCCCTCCCAAGGTCTGGGGCTATAGGCCAATCCCCAGGCCAGTTTGGTGTGCTCACTGTTCTCATGCTAGCCAAGCACGTACTTTACCCACTGACCATCTACCCATCTCACTTTATTTTTTATGAAGCAGAGTTGAAGGTTTTATTAAAGATATTTTAAGATGGGTTTATATATGAGAATTTGGGAGAAATTCTCCCAGGTGTTTTGAAGAAAGGTAGACTTACTGAGAACATGGGTATCAGCTTCTCAAAGACAAGTTTTTATATAATTGTTATTGAAAGGCTATTCCTAAACCCATACTGGTGGTGTTTGGCATACACAAACTCCACTAATATTGCCAGCTTTCACTCATCAGTACAATTAAACTGTCCAAAGCACTTGCACAGAGGATACAACATTATTTAATTTTCTGAAATATAGAATGGTCATTGGGCATTCCTAGCTGTTTCTCCTTCAATTAAATTTAACCTTGGGCAACAAGACAAAGGGCTGTAATTGGTTATTGCCAAAAGAGCCACAGGATTTTATGAAATGCAGAAAGTACAAAATTTCATAGAAAATATTGGAAAACAACGCACATAGAAAGTATTTAAAAGTATATTGAACTACAAAGTTACAATGCTGTATCTTCTCCCTGGAGCTATAGCAAAGAGCTGCTATCTCATAAACCTGGCCTGGAAGCCATGGGGTCCTCTTAGGATAGTATAGAGATGTTTAGAAGAAAATCAAGATTGGACAGTAAGAGAAACACATGTTTGTTATCTTAGATGTGGGACACACACACTGACACATGGGTGTCTAATCAAATAATATTCTGCTTTGAAAATGTGAATTTTCATTCCTAGTGAGAAATGTCTGTGAAATTATACCTAAGTAAGTGGACAATTCTGGGTCCTCAAATTGTGATTTGCTTGCCATCCATGAAACTAGAAAGTACTGCCATTGTCCTTCTTCAATTAAGAGCTGGCTCTGGAGTTAGAGTATGGCTTTCTATCCTCTAGACTCAAGCATGTTTGTTTAAAAGTTTGTTTCCAAAATATCAGTCCCATATCAGGCGATCTGCCTGACTATGTGACAGAAAGGAGAACAAAACAAAATAAGGGACAGACTATTCCCAACAAGGACTATTACTAATCATTTCATACGCTTTTGGTTTAACTCTCTAAAGTTATTGCCAAGGTATAAATCTTACCTCAAGACTTGTAAAACTATTGTGTAAACTTTCTGTACCCCAAGATATGTTAGCATATTGGGTATGATTAAGACCCTGTAAAACCTGTAACAAAAGAATTAATTTAAAACTCATAACACCAGGTTTGATATTAAAAAATCTATACATAGGTAATCTTAAAGGAAACATGTGGCTGGCTTGCTGCCATCTAAAATGCTGTTCTTCCACATCAGGATGGAGGCAGTCACATGGCTGACAATTAGCTAATCCAAGATGGGGAAATAATATACTTGTAACAATATAGAGCAAAGCCAAATCCCTAGTGTCTAGCTGCAGACACTTTTGCTTCCAAAGACAGGTACAGAGATGATATTTTGTCAACCTATTCTTGTCAGTTAAGTAGGAAGCCATCAGATAATTTCCCAAGATTGTTTTTAGAGAAACACTGTGAGTATCACTCAAAAATCATCACAGAATCCAATGTTAATACCTTGTCTGATATAAGTTAAAAGAGAGTTTGATCTTGCATGCTGCCAACCAACCCCCAGCCTGGCATTGTACTTTAGCTCTAATTTCCATCACAGGCAATTTTACCTCTTAAAAGAGCCTGAAGTATAATCCCATTGTGCATACAGAAGTTGTATGTATGTGTAAGCAAGCACTTCTCTTTGGGGTAGGGTGAATAAGTCTCTTCATCTCATCCGCCTACTACTGGCAGGCCCACCAATTCTTGCCACTCAGCACAAATACTTCTCAGTCTTATGCAGTTAATGGAGACTGACACATGAAACGCCATGCCTTAATAGATCTATATTTATATCTAGCTTGTTTCAAGTTCAATTTGCAAGGGAGCCTTATCTTCATTGCCATCAAATATGCTACTTAGTCTGCCATTTCCCCCTGACAGCACTTGATGGTAGGATCTCACTGCAGTGAAACCCATAGCTTCTTACCCTACCTGCACAGGCCTTCTGGGAACTCGTTTTTTTCATCTCTGTACCCACAGCATCTCCTATGTCTTCTCTAACTAACTTCATTTATCAGCAATTCTCTGCTCAAACATTAAGTGCTTCAGTGCTCAACTAAGCCTTTCTTGACCTTGAGAGATATCTTGCAAATGACCACACACACACACACACACACACACACCATAAATTATCTCAAATAACACTGTGATACATTTTTTACTAGCATTTATTTTTAATTTTGTCTCTCTTCCAACTACATGTGTACACTTAGAAGGCTGGAAAATCAGACTTTCCCCTGTTTATATTTCTAACATAGGTCATTGTGCCTGGTGAATAGTAAGTGTTCTTGGAATGATTCCTCTTACAGTATAGAGTGATTGCATAGTCCTACTGGCCAAATAATGATAGTAATAATTAATAATGATACTAATAATGCAAAATAAAATAATCTTTGTAAAAAAGAGGATATCTTTGCTTATGTCATAGAGGAACTTTAAAATAAGTGCTAAAACTTTTTCTTATTTTCATTCTTCCATACTTTTTCTCTTTGCAGTTTTTGGCACTTTCTCCATTTCAAAATGTTAGTGCTCCATTTTTCTTGTTCAGCTTAACAAGGTAAGGAAGGGGAGAAGGTCTACAGCCATAGGCCTTGTCCCTCAAACCAAGGCTTATACTGAGGACTCACTTTTCATATCTCCTCATATTGCTGGAGAAGTCCTTAAACTCCCAGTGTCTGGGTATTGTGGAAAATCAAGAATTGGTAAATGTGGCACTGGAGAGATGGCTCAGGAGATAAGAGGCCTCGTTATTCCTCCAGAGGACCCATGGTCAGTTCCCTGCATCCACCATGTTCATTCATAACAGCCTATGAGTCCACTGCCAGGGCATAGGACACCTTCTCCTGGCCTCCACAGGCATCACACATGAATATGATGCACAAACATATGTGTAGCAAAACCTTCATATACATTAAATAATCAGTAAATGTATGTTCCTACTTCTCTTTTCTTCAGTATGCACTTGAGTGTGTACTGTACTCCATATATCATAAGAGGCACTGGAGACTCAATGATCAGTAAAGGAGTCCCTATATTAAGTGAGCTCAATGTGTAGAAGAGAAATATAGTGACACCAAGCTGTAATACAGGTGGGAGTTCTGAAGACAACACCAAGAACAGACAATCAAGTAATCCCTTAAAATAAATCCTAAAGAATTCCTATAGTAAATTCTAGTGAACAGCACTGTCAATTTTCTTTGGGATTTAAAATCTACATTTTAATTGATACCAAAGGGTCTCTTATCTTAATTAAAACCCTAATGGATTTATTTACCCTTATGAGTAAATAGTAAGAGTTTTGTTATGTGCTGCACAGCAAAGTATTTTCTTTGTCTTTTTAAGGTTTCTCAACCAACATTCTTTTACCTTATTAATGAGTCCTTCTTATACCATTTGCATTGATTGCCACATTGCCTTGGCTTCATCATGAAGCCAAATATATGTATCCCATTTGGTTTCATGGTCAGATTGAATTGATCACTCAGCTGTTTGGCTAGATGCCTGATGACTAGCCATAACACAGATGACCAGTTTTCTTATTTCTGTGTTTGGAAGCCCTAGAAAAGGGACAGTATGTGCATACCAGTACCATTCAATATATCAGAAAGCCAGATTTACCTGTGATCTATATGTAACCAAGGCTGGATAAGCAGGACTCTTATTTAAGAATACTTATTGTAAGAACATAGATAAATGACATAGTCAACAGAAATGTGTGTCTATGTAAGCCAGTTTATATTAAGGTGACAATATTTGGAGTTAACTTGAAAGCAAAAATTTGAAGAACTTGGACAGAAAAAGGAGCCACAGCCATTTAGTGATTTAAGTTAACCACTAGTAGTGGTTGAATTTATGGTCTCTGATACAGGAAATGTCTGAAGGTTACCATGGCTAAGTGACTATACAGAAATACTGGTAACATGGCACCTGTGTAGACTGCTAGTGACAGCTTTCTGAAACCAGTTCAACTCTCTGTCTTGCTATATTGTGAAACGTAAGCCTTTTTATTTTCAATAAAATTTAAACTGGCTGTATGGATAAACTAAACCTAAATGAAATTATTTTACTTCTTCTATTTGACGTTTCATGAAGCCACTTGTTCATTTCTTATTCAGAGCCATAACAAGTACATTTAAAATTTTATGCCTAGATTTGAAATCTTGGTATGAAATAACAGATATGTGGAATGGTATCAACATTCTGAATTAGTAACCCCTCTCCATCCAATAACTCATACTCAGAGCTGAAATCTAAATGGAAATGCTACCTTAATCATTAATTGCTATTGTCCCATTTTGGAAACAGCTATAGCAAAATAGAACCATAGATATGTCTAGAAAATGTCAGAAAAACTCATCTATACGTATAAACATATACATGATACATATGCATATGTATGATATGTGTTACATATGATTTCTCTTTATCACCATGAAGGACAATTAGTCTTGTTAAATGACTCTGAGGGGAAGACCAATTTTCTCTATATTATGTCTTTTGTACACTCTTACAACACACCAAAGTTATCAATTTACATTTGGAAATCCCTGAATTCCACTTGAGAACACTATTTCTCTCATTTCCATAGTTTATTAACTCCTTAAAAGCCCAAATGGGAAACCCAGTAGATATACAAATTAATAGGTATGCTTCTGATGAGAAAGGTCATGGGCTCATAAACTAAATAAGGTTGCTAAGAGCCAGAATGAGCTGAACAAACTAACATATCCTTGGTTGAAGGAAGCTGAGTATGTGCCTAGATGAGACATGAGAGGATTTACAAGAAAATTAAAACAGGGAAGAATTTGAAATCAGACAAAATTATACTTTTTTTTTTCTGGTTAACACCCTTATCCTTTAGAGAAGACTAGGAAAAGGGATGATAATTAAGCAAATTAAGCAAAAACTTAAAATATTTCTGTTTGTAAAGATATGGGTCAAACCCTTTGAATCAAATTTAGGAATTAAAACAATAAAACTAAAATTAAAGAAACTGTATAATATGAGGAGACTTCCTGAATGAAGACTATGCAATTAATACACAAAATTATAGACAGACATATTCTCTGAATATCCCACAGGTTGTATTTTACAGGAACCATGAAATAATATGTCAAAATAGTAGGGAATCACATACACAAAGAACTAATGGAAATTGTGACATTAACAAATGACAAATTTAAATTATTTTAGGATTAATCATTCTTAACTAAAAACAAAATTAGAATTCCTTAGAGAGGAAAATCTAACTTTACATTCCATTGACATGAAAAAGAATCAGTGAACTTGAATACAGATCATGTAACATCCAGTTCAAAGAAGAAAAAGAAGAGGAAGATGAGGAGAAAGAGGAGGAGGAGAAGGAGGAGAAGGAAAAGAAGGAGGAGGCGGAGGCAGAGGAGAAGGAAGAAGAGAAAACATAAACAGAGATATGTAGAAACATAAATGACACTGAGTTAGAAATAAAAATGACAAAAGTGATCAAAGTGTTATAATTCAGGGAAAACTATTCATCTAAAATTCTAAGAGGCTCAGCCCAAACTCAAGAAGGATAAATGTAAGGATAAACACTTTTCATATACCTGTCTCCAAAGGCTGACAGAGAACAAGGCTGACTGTAGCAAATGAAAAACAACCCATTCCATACAGAGCAACAGCATGATGAACAGCCATACTCTCATCCCAAACAATCAACAGTGGAAAGGATTAGAATCATGTAGTCAAGTGCTGAACAGAAAGTCAAATAAGCATTCTATATTCAGCAAATTACTTCCAAATATTGATGTGAACCAGAGTCCCCCCCACCCAAAAGAAACATTCCTATTAGATATGACTTAACAAAGTCACCCAAGGGAATGTAATTGCATAAACCTATTTTATGATATCTTTCCCTCCCTTAAAAATTTTAGATATACAAGGTTGAGCAAGCCAAAGTTTACAACACATGTAAAAAGAACTTATTAGGTGTTGGTGGCACATGCTGTTAATCCCAGCACTCAGGAGGCAGAGGCAGGTGAATCTCTGTGAGTTTGAAGACAGCCTGGTCTACAGAGCTAGTTCCAGGACAGGCTCTAAAACAATACAGAGAAACCCCGTCTCGAAAAACACAAATAAATAAATAAGAATATAAAAGAACTTGAATATCACATAATTCAAGTACACAGAAGTAGAAGATTTTTTAGATTTCTACATTTTTGCATACAGAGAATCAAATACCTGGAAAGAGAAGCCAATTTTAAAGAGAAAATAGTTTTCTCTCATATTTCCCTATCCTGGTGGCAATTTTATCATTATAGTAATTTTAGTGATGTTTGGTGAGAAAATAAAGTGGGATACTATATGAAGTTTTCCTTATAATTGGATCATTATACCAGTTCTCTCATTTCTTTACTTTTTTAAAACTTTAGAGTGTTTGAGACCTTGGATGTTTGGATTAAGGGTGGTCAAACTGTATTAATCTGTAGTGGAGAGAAACTAAAAACCTAGTGGAACAGAGACTGTTGGACAATATTCCTTTGCACTGTGTGAAGATGTGTCAGTGTGATTGGTTTAATAAAAAGGAAATGGACATTACCTAGGCAGGAAGAGGCTGGGGTCAGAGAGCTCTGGAGAGGGGAAAGGAGTAGTCACCAGCCACATGTGGAGGAAGCAGAGTGGGCAAAATGGACTTGAGATAATGAGCGTGTGGGGAAAATGTAGATTTAAAAATATATATTATTTTAAGTTATAAGAGCTAGTTAGAAACAAGCCTAAGCTAAGGCTGAGCTCTCATAATTAATAGTAAGTCTCCATGTTGTTTTTTGTGAGGTGGCAGCTCAAAGAAAATTCTGTCTACAAGAGACCTCTCCTTTTTTTTTTTTTTTTTTAACTTACTGCAGTTAAGTGAAAAATATTCTGCACAGGATGCTAATACATAGATCTCCATCTTGTGATTCTAAGAACAAAGAACAGGGAATTACAACAAATAAAGCACAAAGAAATCAATCAAGTGATTGAGATGACAGCTATGAAAGAGTGATCTGATATAGAAAGAAAAAAACACAGGAGAGAGGGGAAATGAAACATGGACAAACAGCCTCAATACAGAAGTAAATTACAGCAGAACGAGACACTGAACTTGAAAAAAATGGAACAACTGTGGCGAAATGATAGAGATCATCAGACTGAGTAAAAATGCAAAGCATGCATGGAGCTGCCTATAAGAGGAGTACATTAAATCCAAAGAAAAAAGTAGATTGAAAGTAAAATAATGGAAAACTAAAATATATATTAACCACAAAAAGAGCAGTTCACTGTAGCCATTTCACACAAAATAGACTTTAAAGCAAGAAATATTATTGGTGTCAAAGAGGAACATTTTAAAAGTATGAAAGTCTCCATACACCAGAAAGATATAAGAATTATGAATATGTATATACCTAACAAGAAAGTCACAAAATGAATGAAGCAAATCTTGATAAAAATGAAAGGAGAAATAGACAATTTAATAAGACTTGGAAATGTAATGCTCAAAAAATTGACAAAAGCAGCCCCAAAGCAAATCTACAGAGTCACAGAAGACTTGGCTAGCCCTGTCAAACTCTCTGATCCAATGTCAATCACTCATCAATGCTAATCACTCACAAATATCAATCTCACAGTTCAAAGTTGGCAGCATTAACACTGTCACTCACACACAAAGGGAACAATTCCCAGAGTACACCAAGCTAAGACCCGACGAGTCTCAGCAAATTTAAAGAAATTATATTGGAAACCTGCAAACCAACAATAGAAATCAATCTGAGACAACCCCAATAATTAGACATTTAACAATAGACTTTATATAATCTATGGATCAAAGTGCTAACTCATGAAATCACTTGAATAATAAAAATTATATAAACACAATGTAAAAAAATTAGAAGATATTCAGTATCATGGATGCAGGTCTCTAACTATAATCACCTCTATTTGAAATAAAATAGTCATGAGTCAACAATTTAGTTTACACTAAGAAAATGTGAAAAGAGCAAACTAAATCTAAAACAGTGAGATTAAATACATGAATTTAATTTAATACATACAAGATAGAATAACTCAATGTTACAGAAACTATAAGTAAAATGAGCAAAGAGAAAACACTCTAAGCAAGGGTGCCTGACATTACTATACATGGTAGAGCATATCTGTAATGGGGCACTTGGTAGGTAAAGGTACACTGAGAATTCAACTCAGTTTCAGCTATACAGAAAGTGTGAGGACAACCCAGGACATGTGAGACTGTCTCAAATAACAACAAAGGATGACTGATGAAATAAAACTAATGGATTATCAAAATTAAAAATAGAAATGGAAATTGATATCATTTTACACAAACTTAAAGAATTAAAATTAATGTTAGCATATCTATATCCCAGCAATTAGAATTAGCAAAGTTAGAGTACATGGGTAAATTCTCAGAAGGACCTTTGTTAACATGGTTTACACAGAAACAAAAACAAAAATAAAATAGAGTCTAGAATCTAACTAGATTATGATGAATAAATTTACTGAATTAGCAATCTTTACACAGAAGATGTTAGGCTTCCTTTGTACAAAATAATTTCAGAAAAAAATAGTGTTGTTCCTTTACAAGTTATTTTAGAAAATATAAACTAAGTCATTATATGAGACCAGCGTTCTCTACCACCTAAGTATGTTAACAGCAAAATAACATTAGAAACCAACGTGAGTACAGTAAGTGTGTGTATGAGAGAAACAGAGACAGAGAGACAGAGACAGAGAGAGAGGAAATGTACATGGCACAGACTAAACGTGGAGCTCAAAGAACAGCTTTCAGGAATCAGTTCTCTCCTGCTAACTGGTGAACCATGGATGGAACTCAGCTAGTTAGTCATCCATGCAAACACCTTTCCATACTGTGCCAATTTACAGAAAATTGGGCACAAAACGAGTTAACTCAAAGTTAACTGTAGGAGGCATGGAGATTCTCGTGTTCACAGATAAACACTAGGGAAATTAGAATGTTAAATACACAAGTTAGTTCCTTCAGAGGAAGAGATACATAACCGGTTATCTGCCCAGAATGCTGGAAGCAGAAAATGACTAATAGCCTAGTGACCTTTGCAACACCTGGGTGGCTAAGGCCATATGGGATTCTGCTCCTGATCCTTATATCATGAACTTGTTTTTCCTCAGTCAATCTATGCTATCCATCTTTAATGGAAGATGTATTTTACATGTACTTTACAAAGAGTTTTGATGTAGTCACATCTGATCTTTATTTCTCTTATTTTGTCATGTTCAAATGGGATTGAGATAATTTATCATCAGGAAAATGTTCACATTTCTGATTAAATATACCTAAAATGAACTACTCATGGTCAGACTCCTGAAGTTTGAATCGACACTGGCTACCTTGCTTTCCTTTCATCATTATTCTGCCAGCCAGGTGGTCACAGAGACTTCTCCAGTTAACCACTGATCAAATGCCAATCTAAACTACAAAATTTTTCAAGTATGGGAATAACATGTGAAGTTTTGGGATTAGGACGAGTCTAAGACCACCAGACACAATTACCAGTAATCAAAATAGGGGAGGGTGTAGGAAACATTTGCATTTGAATGGACACTGAAGAAAATACCAAGACAAAACATAACAAAAAGAAAAATCATTGGAAAACATATCTAACAAAAGATTTTCACCCATAATATACAATATAATGTATATATTCAATTTAGTAACAATATAATCATTAAGATATATGATAATCCAAACACAATGACACAAATAGCCAATTTAAAAATTTTGCAAAAGCTTGTATGTATCAAGGAGGATGTACAAATGATTTAATGAAATAAGGCTTGCCAACAAATAACAGGCATGTGAAAAGCTGCTGTATAAACTCCAACCCACCAACAGATACCATAAAATCCTCCAATAGGATTAAAATGAAAATATCTGGCCATGCTAAATTTTGAAAAGGCTATAGGCAAAACAAAACCATTATACATTGTTGTAGGAAACTTAAAGTTGTATAGCCACTTTGAAAAACTATTCAAGTTTCTAAAAAAGAAAAACATGAACTGACTATACCAGCAACTCTAATGTTTAACAATTCACCCAAGAGAAATGAAAATGTGTCCATACAATGATTTATAGATAAAGACCCATAAAAGCAGTTTATAATAGTCAAACTAAACAATCCAAATATTTATTAACTGGTAAATGGATCATATAAAAAAGGTGGTATTTGATATCCATATCATGAACTATTCAGCAATATAAAGAAATGAAATATTGATTTGTGCTATAGTGTTTATGAACCTAAAAAAAAACAGTACAGCAAATGAAAGAAGCCAGACAACAGAGATTACAGAGTACATGATTTCATTTATAGGAAGTGCCCCTCTCAAAAGGAAACAAATTTATAGACACAAAAAGCAGTTCAGTGGATGCCTTTAGCAGGAGCGAAGTGGGGTTGCAGTGGGTACTTATAGCTAAAAATATCAAGGAAGTTGTTAGTGCAATAAAAATGTCCTTAGGTAATACAAAGTCATGAACAGAGATGGTACATAATAAAACTGAAGCAAAAATCAACTAACAAGAGTGTGATGACAATCACACACAAGAATAAACATTTCTTGCCCTCAGATCCTATCACCAACCAATTTTTCATTAATTCAAGATTAAGGTACCCAAATATGTTTTTGCATGGACTCAAAGCTGTGTGAGTATTTGGCAGCACTGGGATTTTAGTCTAATACTAAAAAAGCCAAATTAGTATGTATAATGACAGTGACCACTATTTGAAACTCTGGAAATAAGAGCTTTATGTTTTCAATACTTAAGTGTTTCCTTCTCTTTGATAGAACATAGGATACCAGAAGGCAGTTGGACTTTGAACTGAGGTCATTTGGACATTAAGAACCTAATAGATAGTAAGAACTGAGTAAGTCTGAGGGCTCCATGGAGACAAAGTTTAGACTCTTCTTCTTTGAGTCCCCCCCCACATCCCTGTTCTAGGTATTTGTGAACCTGATACCTGTGAGTACCAATTCTCCTCTTCATAAAAAGGAGTATTATGAAAAAGCCAGCATCAGCCATATGGCAGGCACTTGAGGATTATTTTCTCCTAGTCACATTTAAAAATACATGGGAACTAGTGGAAGCATAGTCTTGTGGTTTTAATGATGGTATTGTTTTGTTTTTCAGAGAGTTGAAACTGCATGCTGGTCTCATTACAGGGTTCTGGAAAAGGTAACTGAATATTCTTTGCATACAAACTTGCAGAGATGAACTATCTGAAGTATTCAGCCTTGTAAATGGAAGGAGTCATGATTGGCATTATTTGTAACCTGTAGAGTCTTGTTGTTGCCTTCCAAATTGGAGACTTTATTTTCATCTCAGTAGAGAGGTAAGGCATCAATAACCTATGCATGGCAAAGCTCTGAAGATGTTTGAGATTCCTGAAACTTCCTGAAAGTTAGAGCTCCAAGGATGGATCAGCCATGGTTGTGAACTTCAGTGGGAAGCAATACAATTAGGAACCAACCAAACAACAACAGAAAAAAAATTGAAAGGAAAAAAGAAATGGGGGATGGCAATAATAAGTGTGAACACCCAACAATAGTACAGTATAAATTACAGAGGAGGAGCCCCAGTGTTCAATTATGCCCAAATATTTGAATGGTTTTGGATGCTTAAGTTGTTCCTCAAACTATCTGATGTGAAATCAAAAATAAGACCTGCCTTTAAGACTCTTAGGGGGAAAGAAATATTATATAGCTATTTATATGAGATATGTGAGCATGAGGATACTCACAAGGAAACAATAACGATTTCTGCTTTTACCATTCAAGACTTTTCAGATTCCTCCAAGTGTTTTATGCAAAGAAACATCTCAAAATATTAGAGTTGGTTTAGGAGTATGGGTTCAAGACAAGGATGGACACTTGTATTCTCTTAAGATACCACACAGTCTAGAAAAGGGGCATATGGCAGTCTGAATGTATTGGTCCCCATAAGCTCATAGGGAGTAGCACTATTAGGAGGTGTGGCTTGTTTGGAGTAGGTATGACATTTCTGGAGGGAGTGTATCACTGTGGTGGCGGGCTTTGAGGTCTCATATATGCTCTAGCTACACCCAGTATCTCAGTTCTCTTCCTGTTGCCTGCACAAGATGTAGCTGCTCAGCTCTTTCTCCACCACCATGTCTGCCTGCATGCTTCCTTCCATGTCCCACCATCATAATAATGGACTGAACCTTTGAACTGTAAGCCACCCCCATTAAATGTTTTCCTTTATAAGATTTGTCATGGTCAAGTCAGGTGGTAGTGGTGCAAGTCTTTGAGACTTGAGAGGAAAAGGCAGACAGGTCTCTATGAGTTCAGGGGTCAGCCTTGGCTACAAAGTAAGTTCCAGGACAGCTAGAACTGTTATACAGAGAAACCCTGTCTCAAAAAAAAAAAGTTGTCATGGTTTCTCTTCACAGCAACAGAAACGATAAAACAGAGGACTATGATTTGAGAAGGTGAAGTCGTCCTCGCTGCACTAGGGTCAATAGTATGTCTTTTAAACAGAAAGGTCCCACATCAGTACTGGATGATGACTATGTAAAAAGCAATTTCATTTAATTTGTAATATTTTCCTTCTGGTGTTTCAGAGCAAACTTAGAGCATCGAACACACTAGGTAAGATATACATACAACTCAGGATATGGGCTAGGGTTAGCCCAACAGGATATGGGCTAGGGATTTCAGTATCTGCCTTTACATTGGAGAGGCTGAGAACCAGGAGCCCATGAAGCTAGAAATGTCAGCAGCAACAATCTGGTTCTTAAAGCCATGTGGAATTTCTGGGGAGCCACTAGTTCAACCCAACAAAAGATGCCCAAAACTAATGCTAGCAAGGAATGGCACCACAAGTAGTAGCAGCAACAAATAAGTTGCTAACAAGGTAGATGAACTTGCCAGCACAACCTGAAGGCAAGTGGACCAAAGCAAAAGTCTTTTATTTTTCAGACTCCCTTTTACTGGGCTGAGGCTGGAAGGTGCCACCCACCTTTAGGGTGGGTCTTCCCAATTAATTTAAGCCAATTAAGACAATTCCTCCCAGGTGGGACCCCTGGTTGCTTGTTTGATTCTAGTGCCAATCAATTTGACAACCATTATGCCAGCCCTTGTTTGACTTCTTAGTCATTGGACAGGGTAGATGTTACTTGAACTCATTCTACAGATCAGAATGGCCTCTAACTTTTAATCCTCCTATCCCAGCACCCACCCTTACTCCCCGCCCGAAGCAGAGAATGAATTCTGCTTTCACTTCAATTCCAGTCACCCTTACAGCATGTCTCTTTACTCTGCACCCATGCTCTATGAATATTCTTTAGAAACCACATCGCAGAAAATGGCACCAAGCCTCCTGGACCTGTCTGTCACCCCTGGGAGTAAGTGCTCAGAAAGAGATTGCCAGGGGCTGGGTTGTTCATGCAAGGGCAAAGTCAAGAATGCATTTCTAGAGCTGGGCATGAAAGGCAAAGGAAATGGAGCAAAATGACATGCTTCATAATTAGAAAGGCACTTCAAGTGATCTCGATAACACAAAACTCTCTTGACAGATATTTTGAGTAATCAACTTTCTTTACAAAGCATGGACTCTGAGTGGTTCCAATAATACATTTAATCATTTTTCCCTTTTACACATAATGGCACATTAACCACAAATAACAAATAGTAGTAATTATCCCCTCAATGAAATGTGGAGTGAAACCATTTCTGCAATCCCAATGCCTTGTTTGTCTGTAATAAGATGAGTGCATGTGGACACATGCATGTTGAGGAGGGGCAAGAGGTAATGTCAATCAATGGTATTCATAAACACAACTTACAGGCAGACCTTGCATAATTTAGACTCTCCCCTAGCTGGCTGCTTCCGCAGGCTGGCATGCTTTATGTTGCATTACCATTTTGATTGAATGAACAGGGTCAATAACGTCACTTTTTCTCATCCAAAGAAAGAAAATTATTCTGAATCCCATCATCAATCAATGCATGTAATCAGTCTGTTTAAAATATCTTGGGCCCTCATTCCACCAGCTATCCCAGGAAGACAATTGAAAAAGCCAGTCTTGGACTGACTTGGTAATCCTACCACATCCTCCACTAAAGTGCTAAAAGGCCAGCTAGAATTCAACATGTGTTGTTAGTAACAAGATTATGGCAAAGGAATCATTTGAGAACTTAAGAATCTGCACTCTGAGACCTCAAGTGTCTTCATTCATTTGCATATAATTGTTTGTCCATTACCTCACCATACCATACAGCTACACCATTTCCCCACCTATAATTTCTAGAGGTTAATGGCTCCCCCCACACACACACATTCAAAGTCAACACAAACTGACACTCAAGTCAAGCAAATGTGCTTTTCAGAGTGCTGTAATGATACTTGGCAGTCTGTACATTGTGAAAAATGTATTTGATCAAGGAACTTTTGCTAGCAGCTTGCCAATGGATACAGGATGCTTTACTACCATAATAAAGGGATTAATCCTCATCTTCTACTTAAGGACAGAAAAACAGTCTGAGGCATCTCACACCACACAAATCTCCTCAGCCTACTCAGGCTTTTTTTTTGGGGGGGGGTACAAGCAAATATAATTATTGAGCACAAGAGTGGAAGAAAATAACAGATTTTGAAGCTTCCCCCCCACCAAATGTCGAGGATAATTAACAGGCAGCTGGAGATGAGTGGGTTTTAAGTGTAGCAATTACACTCATGGTACTTGTGATTCCTCTGACCAGACACAAGTATTGGGAGAGCTGGGCTGGGGGCAAGGTGGGGAAGAACAAGACTAAATGGTGTGACTGGACCCCCTCCCAATGCAATGCTGTTTGGCCATGTGTACTTGACACCTTAAGGGTATACCTCTTGACCATGACAGGTGTGTTCTTTCCTTTGCAAGTGTCTGTAGAGGAGTATTTCTAAAATGTTTTGATTCAGGATCTCAACATGGCTGAGAAAAACAGATGTATATGAAAAATACTGACCAGGTTTACAGAACCCGACATGGAGGTTGGTCCTGTGTAGAGTTGGAGGGAGATTGTGGCAGATGGAAAAGAGAAAAATATATTGTATACATTTTTTTGAAATTTTCAAAGAATACATAGAAATATTATTCAAACATATTATTCAAACCTAGTCAAGACAGAGGCATACAAAGAGAAAAAGTCAAGAGTCAGGAATTATGAGATCCATAGGTAAGAAAAGAGATGCAGCATGCTCAAGTCTAACCATTTGTGGTATGGACCAGCACATGATTTCTTTCAATAATCATATAATTTTATGCATGCACTATGTTTGTCAATGGATTTTTAGTGGAGGTTTCAACAATGTTCACCCTGCTTCTATTGGAAATAACTCTCCAAAGAACATTGATGAATACTGCTTTATAAATAATCTGTTTGAGTCCCAGTTTTAATTTATTTAGGATGTATGTAGGAGTGTTGTGTGTGTGAGTGATCAGGATTAATCCCCCCTCCACCAAAAAAACCCCAGTACAGTGAAAAGTGTAATGATCTGATATCAGAGGGAAGAAGCAAAGACCCATACTAGCAAATGAAGTCAGCCATCAATATTGAAAATATGATTGTTAGAACAGCAAGGGATTAAATACTCAAAAGACAGTTTAGAAAATCAACTAATCCCAAACAAAATAAAGAACAAGAATCTACCATCCATTGAGGTCAGCACACTCCTCCATAGAGCTGGAGGGCTGCCACACAAGCAAAACACTCAAATAAAAAATAAAGAAACAATAGCAATAACAACAAATACCATGTTTAGAAAAAAAAAAAAGAAAGACAGATTGGTAACTAACTTCTCAGTGGTTAAAAAAAGTGCATGTCAAAAACACCATGTAAAAATAACTTTCAATCCAAATGTATATCTACAGAAGTGCTACCTTTAAAATGGGGTAAAGCAAACATTTTAGACAACTGGAAATTGGAGAGCCCATTGCTAGCTAAGAAGACCACTCAAGGAATACAAGCGTATGGGAGAGCAAAGAGAAGCAGCATTATCCCGGAGTGTGTGTGTGTGTGGAAAAAGAAGAAGTACAAGAAAGATATGTAAACAATAGAAACTAAATGTGATATATATACATACACACACACACACACACACACACACACACATGTATCCATACATATATAGGAAACAGGTAAGAACAACTTTAAAATGAGCATGGAATATAATAAGATATAACTGAAATATTGATATTGAATAATAATTACATATAAGAAGGGTTGGATAAAAGCTCTCAATTCTCAGCTGATCTGGACTGGTAGGCTATCTAAGCTAGCATTCCATTTCTTAAGTCACAAGAGCATGTTAAACTTCTAGGTTGTTTGCTATAAGAGGGCAGTGGCTGTCCAGGTTATCTCCTCTAATTACGGAATCCTATGAACATACACCTTGATGCAGAAAAGGTAAATGACAGTAGAAAATGAATTTGAATCAAGGCAATTTGATGCAGGCCTATAATCCTAGCCTGAAGGAAAAAGGTCACCAATTTGTGCCCAGCTGGACTGTAGAGTGGACACCTGTCTCCAATAAAAAAAAAGAGAGAGAGAGAGAGAGAGAGAGAGAGAGAGAGAGAGAGAGAGAGAGAGAGAGAGAGAGAGAGAACATTGGGTTTGAGGTTCCCAAACAGCTAATAATAAGTATGTGTGTTTGTGTGTGTGTGCACAAGAGAGAAAGAGAGAAGGGTTGTGCATTCACACATGTCTGCCTATGGATGTGCAGATATGGTTACATATATGTGAGAGTGAATGTGGATGCCTGAGGTCAATATGTAAGGTCCATTTTCCCAGTCATTCTTTGCTTTTTTTTCTTTACTTCCCCAAGACAAGGTCTTTCCCTGAGCCTGACATTCATCCATTCAGCAAAGATGACTGACAAACAAGCTGCAAGGATCCTTCTTCATCTTCCACCCTTATGAAGCCAGGGTTACAGGAATGTGTCACCATGCCAGACCTTTTTATTGAGTCTAAGAAGCAGAAGTCCTTATGCTGGAGTGGCAAGCACTTTGAGATGGCAGATAATACAGGTATATGATGCTGAATTTTGGTTGTGGGAAAAACATACTCACAATCATCATTAAATGTGGAAGAGATAAAAGAGTGAGGTGGTATGAGAAAGGCTCAAGGAGACATTGTTGTCCACAAGAGCAGAAGTTACAGACTATCTCTAACAGCTAGGAGAAGAAAGGAAACCAACTTTCCCTAGAGCCTCTAAAAGGAACTGTTAGTAAAGTTCTTGGCTCCTCAATTACCATATTGTATAACACCTTAGGATAGCAACAGAAAGCTCCTAAGTGACTACTTGAGAAATATTAGAATGTTATCAATTATACAATAGTGCACACAAAAGAATTCAATCAGAACAAAAAATAAATTCATCTGAACAAAAATCCTGATAGGAGAGACAGAGAAAGACAACCAAAGGACTGAACTGTTCTGGTCTGTGGTGTCTAGTAGGGGCCAGACTTAAGAATGCTCATCCCTTTATGGGGCATTTATGTCATTCCCAAGGTTCAGGCATGAGTGTGGACATGGGAGCATAGAGTGTGAGAGTCAGATGTGGTGGGTTATTACAAAGAAACAATGCTTTCTGGATACAGCATGGCAGCTATACATAAGAACTTACAGAGGTTATAAGAACACAGACAAGAGCCATGGAAGCTCAAGCCAGAAAAATCTCAGTATGGAGAAAGGAGGTAGGCATGAACCCTAGCTTAGGAGCTATTGACAATTGGGAGCTACAGGGAGAGGGACATTGGTTTTCTTAAAGTGTATGGCTCCTGATAAATTGACCACACCCACCCCACATACCCAGTGTGTGCTCAGAAAAAAAAAAAAAAAACCTTAATAAATTTGAAAAGAAGAAAAAAGATGACACAAAGTTGGTTGGGTAGGGAATGGATGGGGATCTGGAAATCTGGAAGAATATGGGGAAAACAGGTAAATATGATCAAAAATATACTGTATGAAATATGAAATTCTCAAACATTTTTAAAAGCACAGAGACACTAGGAATATAGAAATAAATGCTGTATGCAAAACCACACCTACTGTTCATGGAAGACACAGAATTCATCCTTTTGGAAAAAAACAAAACTGATAAATTCCTAGAAACTGGAATCATAAAATAAAAGGGTAAAGGATACATAATTAATACTGGGGTGAGACTATAGGCACACTTTTTATAGGTACATATTTTACAAGTTACTTTCACGGGGACTAGTTGATTATGAAGTCTATGTGATAAAGATCTCTAAGACAAATAAAATAGATATCATCTGAGGAAAGTATGCTACCTATGAAAAACCTGAAAAATTTCTTTGTAGATATTCACAAAATTAAATCATGTAAACAAACAGTTTCTGCAAATAAAGCTATTGTGCAATGGTGGGAAAGCCCTGCAAGTATGGGTGCTTCCTTTCAAAACTGATGACACAAGTTCAATTCCCAGAGTTCACAGCTTAAAAAAAAAGGGCATTGATATTCCCAAATTGTCCTCCAACTTCCACAAGCATGCCGTGGTACATGTGTAGACATACAAACAAACAAACAAACAAAATAAATAAACATAAATTAAAAAAACTTCATTGGACTCAGGTTAGAGATAAGTTTCAGCAAAAATGTAAAGAATAGCTGATTGTACCTAGGAACTGTCACACACACACACACACATACACACACAAATCACTCCCCGGCTGTTTTGATAAGGGTGCTAGAAGCTTAATACCACAGCTAGACACAACATCAGAAGAAAGATAACATACAGTCCAATCTAATTTTTGCAATTAGATGAAAATTCCTTTAAAATATGTCCACGCATATAAAATTTGAGACTGGATTGTGACTATAATACACAGGAATCAAATTCAGATCACCTGGGAATATATTTTAAAAGCTATTAGTGCAATTATTAGATAACCTTATTAAAGAAGAAAATTCATATACTGCCATCTCCACAGATGCAGAAAAATGTTCAGAGAAATGTAACAACCAGTCTTTATGAAAGACACAAGTGACAAAGAAAGAAAATCTAAGTGTAGGAAATGCCCCATGTTCTGAAAAGAGTATCTCTGAAAATATTTGAACAGACATAATTAACAATAAATCACCAAGCCATTCTTTTTAATAGGTAGGAAAAGGCAAGAACACTCAGTGCCTTTTCTCCATAAATGCAGTCTGACAGGTGGAACAAGGCAAGAAAAAACTAAAATGACAAGTACTAGGAAATAATATGTCATTATAGACAAGCACATGTCTGTCATATGTAGAAAACACCAAATAATCTGTAGATAAACACTTGGAATTCACAGATAACACTAATTAATTTTCTTGACCCAAGAAATAAGTATCAATACATTTTTGCTAATTAGCAACAAGTATATGATATTCACTTTTCAAAAAGTCTCCCTTTTAAAACAGAAACAAAATGCATGACACCTAGGGATGAAAGTATCTAAGTTATATGAACTTTTTTTCTGTATAAAACTATAAAACTCAATTTAAAAATGTTCGAGCCCTATAAATAGAGATATGTGGCATACACGTGAAATAAAAACTAAACGGTGAAAGATTTTTGTTCAATTTGATTGACATTTTCATTGTAATTCTTTTCTAATTACCAGAAGAGGCCCTGCAAAGAGAACACATGCACACATAAAAGGATTGTTTGTCAAAGTACTGGACTTGCTCCTTGGTTGGAAAATGAGGTGTTTTCCATTGAATTTTACTAAGGAAATTGTATCTCCCTCTAGGAATGAAAAGAAAGAACTCAAATCTCTATAATGTATCAGACACAATGCATTAAAATACTCAGAAGAACATCACTGAGGATATCTTTATGATTTCAGCATGGTGAGAACATCTCAGACAATGTAAATAATCCATCAATTCTAAAACAAATGATATATTACTTGACTATGTCAAAATTAGTGATCAGTGGGTGGAAGTTAAATTCACTTAATGTACCATTTTTACTCTACTCTGGAACTTTTCTATGTACCATGCTTACTGTGCTTCTTACTCATTCAATTTATGGACCGAGAGGGCTATGAGCAGGGCAGAAATATATACAATCTCACACTCCTACTGCCACAGCACTGGAAAATGTGACTACTGGCAGGTTATATGGGTCACACTTAATCAAATCCTGCCGCCTCACCAGAGAAAGAGTGGCCCCTTTCACCTTGCATGTGACATAAGTCACGTATGTCCAACTTGGTTTCATAGCATAGGGTATGTATGTATGTATGAATGTATAAGAATTCTTCTTCAACATGCAAGCAATCCTTAAGTAGGCTCTTGGCTTTGTATGCTGGAACTAAAGCTTCATTATTCCAGACCTCCACTGTACTTACTGCTTACTAAGGCATTTATAAGTCTCTTGCCTGGAGGACAAGTATCTGTCCTCTCACTGACTCCCCTCCACCAAAACTTAAGTATAGGCATATAGTGATGTATTTTTGCTAGGGCTGGCCTAAGTTTAAAGAACAAGACAAGAGGAGATGTTTATCATTACAGAAAATGTGAGACTGTTCTCTGTAGTTAACTGCAGCCTTACTTCAGTTGGCAGTGTGAATATTGGCGAAGGTCTGACTCTAACTAATGCTCAATATTTGGGATCTGAATAAAGCACACTGAAAGTGAGTCATTGCCAACACTAGCTTGAAGGGAGTCACGTTCATCTCACCTTTCTACTTCCTCAGTGTTGACCTGGCACTCTTCCCCGCTCTGGAGCATCTCTTTCAGGTAGTCATTGTATTCCTCTTAAGTCTTGAATGCCTGCCAGCAGGAACGAGTATGCTGCCAGACCTTTGTACGACAGGACAATGTAAACCTGAATGTCACTCTGTTTAGATACAGAAAGCAAGGAAAGGAATGAGACATTAGGCCTGTTTCCAAAAGTGTCACCCAGAGGGCAGAAGAAAAACATACCCTATTCTTTGCTTGAGGCACAATTTAGTGATCTGAATCTGGGCACCAGGCCTGAGAGAGCCGAGGAAGATTGTTAATGGTCATTATTTGACTGGTTTATACCCACTTTACACAACAGACAGACCAGAATCCTCTGCCTAGGGGATGCTGTCACCCACATCGGTGGGTCTTCCCATCTCAGCTAGCATAATTAAGATGATCCCCACAGACATGCCAACAGGACAAGCTAACATAAGACACTCTTTCATTGAGAGTTCCTTCTTGGGTGATTCTATATGGTGTCAAGTTGACAAGTGATGCTAACCATCATAGTTATCTTCCTAAACATTTCAGTACAAATCAGAAACACCCTAACTCTGTAGAATTCACCATCAAAACTGTCATCTTTGGGACTGTCAGCCACACAGACTAATCTGGGGAGGGGGAGGAACAGAGCTTCAGGACCACCTGGCAGCCTGTCTCTTCCTGTGTCGCTATTGGCAACCACATGGCATTATTTATTTGGCCTTGTCAGGAGGCCCCTGATGTCATTGGTACTGGTCGTCACACTTTGGAGCCCTTTAAATGTTTGGCAGAGCAGGGTGCTGTGTGCTCCTCATCAGATGAATACCAAAACTCTTGTCAAGGTGGCACAGCTATTAAGTGTCTATTCACACAGCAATCAGAAATTTGAGCATCAATCAGTAATCATAAAGTCAGGGGCCCTTTTCTCACAAAGTCGGAATTCAGAGGGCTTTCGTAAGCTAATCAGCACGCATCAAATAGACAATCAATCTAATTAGCTGCGAGAGCAGGGATGGTAATCAAAGCAACACAGTGAGCTTCATTAGTGATGATATTGAAAATTGTGATCTGTGCAGCATTCACTAGAAAATGAATATCCATTTTTGTAAATAAGTAGGGAGGACATGATCGCTCTGTGCATGACATGTGCCAGTACTAGGCTGGCGATGCCAGACCCCATCAGAGGACAGTTTTGGCTTTTTGGGTGTCCTAAAAGTAGAGGGTGAGAGTCACTTCTTGTGCAATCAAGCAAATGGGAAGCATCTTAGAGGAAACGCACAGTGGAGGAAGCAATGGAAGTCAGTCATTCTGGAAACTCCTGTACTTAAAAAGTATATCATTTGTTAGTGCTCAGGTCAACAGCACTTTAGCTTCCTAACCCGTGATGTTTCTACTGTGAATGATTCTGTTGGAGAAAATGGAGACCACATCAGTATACTGGAGGACTCCCCACAGGAGGTGTCAATGGGTCCACGGTGAAGCATGGACTAGTTATACAGTGACAGTTTCTTTGACTGGAGAAAAAAAACATCATTTCATCAGGTGGCTCAAAGGAACATGCAAAAGGCAGGTGGACCACCTACTGGCTTTGCCTGAAATGAGCTAAAACATGACCAGTCTCAGGAAGGATGACCTCTGTGTCTGTTCAAATCTAGCCATATGAGACCCACACAAGCCCACTGGGCAAGTCAGTACATCTGCCCCCCCACCCCCTTAGAGCTCCTCCCTTTTTCACATTTGCCTTGCTCTGTTCACTCCACTCCTCCAGGTTTCCTTAGTCTCCTTGAGTGTGACACAAAGAACTTAGAAGGCACTGACTGGCTCTGGGTAATACCCATGGTCCCCAAGTTCAGCTCACCAAGAGCCTAGAGAGTTACATTCCTCTCTGAACATCCATATCAATGGTAGGTAGGTCATCTCTCAAGGTCGTTTATTCTTCTCCCTCTGAAAGCAGCCATCTATCATAAAGCTCTAGTGGTAAAGGAGCTTTCCCAATAATTACATCTTTTGCCATAACCGCAGATGACAACTGTGGGTCACATATTCTGCCATGAACATTAGAGGTAATTTGTTCAATGGTGACTCTTCTCCAGGAGTTTTGAGCCTAATTTGGGAACCCTACTGGGTAAGAAAATGCTATCAATTAAAAAATAATATAATTAATATATGCCTGCAGAATTATATATCTGTATATTTTAAATATTTGAGAATTAAACATGATGAAAAACCATAGTTACATCTAATGTCAGAAGAAGCCTCTGCAGAAAAACAACAACAAAATGAAAAAACAAAACAAAAACAGGGATCCAAAAGCTGATTGCTTTCTAAGTGTTACATTATGAATTTCCACAGTTTCAAGAGGATTGACAATTGTTTTGGGTGAAAACTAGAATAAACTTTAGAAGGTGAGTACAAAATTGTCACATAACTTGGAAAAATTTACAAATAAACACATATTTCACTTGGCTTAGGACATTTTCAAAAGTTAAATTGTCTAGCCATTTTTCATAGGTCAATGTATGGTGAATCTTTTCATTTCCTTTTTCAGGCATCTATTTATCTATTTTATGCATGCCTGGACTCTATGGGTATGCATGTACCCCAGAGCCTGTGTGGAGGTCAGATGACTACCTATGGGAGTCAACTCTCTCCTTCTACTTTGTGGGTTTCTGGGCTTAAACTCACAGTCAGGTCTGAATCAATGTATGTTTACAAACAAAAGATTTTTAAAAATATTCAGAGTTACCCTGTCATAACCTATGCCCAGAGAGTTGCAAGTAAACACATTTACAGGAAAGGCTCTGTCCCACGCATCTCAGAATAGTTATGCTAGAGCTGGGCAGATGTATTCCACTAAGGATATAATGGGAGGTCTGATTTTAAACACCTCTATCCTCCTTCATGTCCTTCAAGCCCTCTCTAAAATATCCCATTTTACACCATGGTCTATCTATTTCTAACTCTACTTCACATTTTTCTCATACAATTTCAAATCTCTCTTGTAGTGCAAATCCATTCCATCTTCAACTTGGTAACCCCATCAACTAATATGCACCCAAGGAACAAACGAGTGGATAACTATTTCTCAATTAGTTTGAGTTATGTGAAAATGTGTCGAGTCCTATTGAAGGAAAATGTTTTAGACACTGTGGAAGCCATTATGGTGATTTATTAAGAACACTTAGTGCCCAGAAGGCTATGCGTGAGATATAAAGCCGGGTCTCTGTCTCCAAGGAATTTCTATGCTTATGTTTGACAGATCACTCATGGATTCACACAGCAGGGAGTTTAATATGAGGGTTGGAGAGAACAAGCATTCAAAGAGTGAAAAATCTGGTTTATGATCAAAAAAAAATCCTAAGAGGTGTTCAAGGGCCTTGTTAGATAGAAAGAAAAGTTTAAACGGCATGAAAATAAATGAGGACATGGAACCTTAAGGGAGAGAGCAAGAGCAGGCCCTACTTTATACAAAGAACGCCAGAGTCTTAGAAAGCATACAGTAATTCCATTGAAGATATTTAAGCTTCTACATTGCAAGATAAAATTTTCAGATGAAAAGTGCCATAAATGAACTAGGAAATAAAATCCCCATGAGTGAAGTAATCTGTGAGTTTCATTTGTCTCCTTCCTTTTTGATGTCTCCCTGCACACAGCACTTTGGTTATACAAAGCCAGGCCTTGGCTGCACCTGACTATCGTACTCAGCAGTAGAGCTTCGAGTCTGGAGCCTACCACACAGCAGCTGCAAACCCCAGCAGGCACCCCACCATGGCAGGCACTTAAAGTGGTGCTGCAGGGTGTGTGCCTGCCTGGGTTTGGAAGCTGAAAGGCTTATCATCACAATGTGCCCTGAGATGAGTGACAGTCTGCTGCTGCTGTGTGATATTCTGGGTGCTCTGTAGAGGAAGGCATGTTGGCAAATAGTTACCCCAGCAGACAGAGAAGTCTGCAGCTGTAGACTTGCTGGAATTGTACTTAAAATCGCAGAAACACAGTACCACACGGGTGTGGCCTCAAGAGCCACTTTCTTTATCCAGAGCAGTGGCTCCTAACCTGTGGGTTGTGACCCCTTTGGCAAATGTCTATCTCCAAAAATATTTACATCACGATTCATAATGTAATGAAATTATAGTTTTGAAATAGCAACAAAAATAATTTTATGGTTGGAGGTCACCACAACATGAGGACTGTATTAAAGGGTCTCAGCATTAGAAAGGCTGAGAACCACTGCTCTAGAGGGTCAGGTGGCTTGAGAACTCTGATGAAGGTTTCTGCATGCTTCATTTCTCCCTTTAGCTCGTGTGTGGCCCCCTTCTCTGTGTCTTCATGAGGTCTTTTCTTTATGCTTACAAGTCCTAAGTGTGTCTTCTTATAATCATACTAATCAGATCAGGCTATACCCACCCAAATGGTCTCATTTTACCTGAATTGCCCCATTAAAGGCCCCACCTCCAAATGAAGACACATTCCAAGGCTCTCAAGGTAGGACTTCAAAGCATGCTATGAGCAAGAGCAGGGGGCATGATTTAGCCCATAAACAAGAAAGAGCAGTTGTTTCCCATCATCATATGTCTGAAAAATCATCCTGCCTATTTTTCTCAGAGATACATTCTTGTAGCAATTCTATGATGTTTTTAAAAAGTAAATATTTGAAGGGGGTTCATTACTACTAGGTACAAATGTTAAACACTCTATAAAATATTGCATGATCTCAATGGGAAATCATAAGATATACATGAGATAGATTTTTTTTCTCAAGTCTACTTTTTTAAGACAATGTCTTAAAGGTATAATCGATAAAGACAGATTAATAAGAAATAAATGCTAATAAAACTAAAATGTGTATGGTGATGTTCTGTCAGATGTACTATGCACACCCAAGAATCGATCCTGTAGCAGAAATTTTCCTTTTGCCCTTTGACAACATTTCTCTGAGTGAAGTTTTTAGCATAGATGGCTTTGGCTCCTTTCCTTGAGTGTAATTTATCTGGAGACCCTCCATATTCCTGAGTTTACCAGTAGTTCATACCTTTTATCGCAGAGTAGTATTTCATTCCCCAGGTTGTTTGTTCATTTGCCGTAAACTCTTCCCAGTTTACAAGTTACTATGGAGGACACTGCTGTGACTATTTTTTGTCAGTTTTGAATTGCTCTGACACAATATGGGGCAGAAACAAAGAAAGAAGGATTTATTTTGCTGGTGATTTCCAGAGGTTCTAGGCTATGTCCATATTAGGATGGCCACAATAGAACAGATGAGCTTATACAATTGGCCAACATGAAGGAGGGAGGAAGGGGGAGATGGAGAGAGAGAGAGATAGATGATAGACAGACAAACACACACACACACACACAGATGGAGAAAGAGGGAGCTAGAGATAATAGATGAGAGACAGACAGACAGACAGAGAGAGAGAGAGAGAGAGAGGGTGTGAAAGAGAGAAAGAGAGAGAAATTTCCTATCCATTTATTTCATCCAAGCCTCCAGCCATGGAACAACTATCTACACAGAGGGCCTTCATCTTCCCATCTTTGTTAATCCTCCACCCTCTCTTGAAACCTAACATTCTAGCAGGACACTATATTAACCTGCCTATTTTGCAATCCAATCTAGTTGGCAATCAAAGTCCGCCTTACATTCCTGACTCTGGGGGGGTACATCCTTACTGTTCTTTTTGGGAAATACCCAAGAATAAAGAAGATGCATGTACACTTTCAGGACACTGATGAACTGTTTTTCTGAGAGTTGTGCCATTGTATATCATCACTGACACTGTGTTGGGGAGGTTCAGCTTCCCACATGTCCTTCATAGAAATTGTCATCTCTCTGTCTTTCTAATTTTTCTGGATAATGGTGTTTTAGTGCATTTTTACTTGTAATTTCTGGATCATTATTCCTTTAGTGAAATGACTAAAAGCTCCTTTTTTGTTATTGTTAATTGTTTCATTGACTTTAATATTCTAGATTTGCTATTTGCAAAATCTTTCATGTTGTTCTCAGTTCTTCACATTTCTAGTGTTGTCTCATTTTCTCAGGAGACTCTTTCAAGGACAAGTTTTTTGTTTGTAATTTTCATGAATTACAACATTAAATTTTCTATTTTATCAGTTTGTATACGGTATTTAAAAAATATGTGCCCAATGTAAGATATGCAGATTTTCTATGTTTATCTCTAAAAGTTCTACAGTTTTTTTCTTTATAATTGGATCTGTTTTCCAATTTTAGTTAATCTGTGTTTGAGAATAGGTATAAAGTCACTTTGCTTCATTTTAGTCCCTATTGTTTTGGTTTGTTATTTGTTTCACTTGGTTTTTCTTTGTTGATTCCTTTTTAAATATGTATATATCCAAATGGTCTATCTCTCTCTACTCTCTTGTTACAGAACATAAATTCAGGCTGGGGAAATGACTCAGTATGTAAAGTATTCATACTGCAGACACAGGGACTTGAGTTCAATATTCGAAACCCATGTGAAAACCTCAAATACAGTGGTGCACTCTTGGTATCCCAGTGACAGAGTCAGAGAGAGACAGGCAGGTCTCTGAGGCTCAGTCCCCAGCTATCTGAGCCAACACAATGATTTCCAGGCCAGGATGAGACCCTGACTCAAACATATTAAACTGGACAGACCCTGAGGAAAGGCACTTGAGTCATACTCCGGCTTTCTCATGCACTGTATAAAACCACACTCACAAAAACAAGACTAATCTCCTTCTACTAGCATGGTTTTGTACTTTATTTAAGGTCAGTTGGCTACTGAGCTTAGTAGCTCAGGCCTGTAGTCTCTGCTACTGAGGAGACTAAGGAAGAGGATTGCAAGCTAGATGCTTCACTCACCTACCGAACCAGTTCAAAGCCAGTCATGACAACTGAGTGAGACACCACCTCAAAACACAAAAACGAAGAGTCGCTATGTACCAGGCCTTGGATTCAGTTCTCAGTTCTGAACAACGACAACAACAAAAGGTTGTTACTTATGCCTGGGTCTATTTCTGGAAGGTGTTGTATGAAGCAATCACATGCTTTACCTTTCAGGTAGTATTAGGGCTTCTTTTCAAAGTTATGTTGACTAGTCTATGTCCTTGAACTTCCTGTCTTCTCCTGCCTTATATTCTTCTCTAGTACTGAAATTAAAGGCTTGGAATCCCAAGTGCTGGGATCACCTTTGTGTAAGCTGCTTCTCTTTTAGACTGAATCAGTTTCATGTAGCTCAAGATGGTCTTGAATTAACAGAGCTCTGTCTGCCTCTGTCTCTGGAGTGCTAGGTTTTAAGGTGTACACCACCACTGGCCTCTATGGCTAACTAGAATGGATGCTGTGATTAAAGGTGTGTGCCACCACTTCTTGGCCTTTATGGTTAACTCATGTGTCTAGCTTTGCACTCTGATCTTCAGGCAAGCTTTATTTGTTAGATAATAAACAAAATATCACCGCAATTAAGAGTTCATTTTTTGGGCTCCTTGAAATCATTTCACTAGTATTTTTAATTCTGTCCCACTGTCTTCTTAGAAATTATGAAGTTTTTCATGTCCAAATCACAACATCATAGACTAAAAATTATTGGGTCCCTCCTGTTAGCTAGCATAGCAACCAATACCAAGAGAGAGTCTTCACTGTTACTATGGGAAAGCCTGTTTCCAATATCAAATAGTATGTCAAGAAGCTGAAGGATTTGGTTAAGAGTTTTTCATCTAGGTATTCGGATTAATGCCACAAAATCCTACACTACCTTTCTCCCTTTTTCCCTAACTCTATTTAAAATAACTGCACTTTTCGTTTTCTGTCTGCAGTGTACTTTAGCCTCCCACTTGAGTACAGAGCATAATCCAATTGAGAGGTGTGTGTACATCTCATGAAACACAATAAAGCATGATGAAGTATTTCTTAAATCATTTGCAAATGAATGGCTCTGGTATTCCCAGTCCACTCTCTGCTCCCCAGCAAGCTAAGAACAACTGTGGCTATTTATTAATATATGGATCCCCAATGACTTTAGACATCTAAAAGGCTGGATGAGATGAGCATAACCTAATGAAAAAAAATCAGAGAGAAAGGTACTGAATGAAAGATGCACACTGAAACTGAGAAAACAGCAGATAGTGCTGACCAGAGAAAAAAATCCTGCCAACCCTGTGCCATGGCACACACTGGGTAGCAGCAAGATAAAAAGGAAAGATATAACCTGGAATCTATAGAAAGAGTGAGTGACAAGGTCATAGCCAGAACCAATAATAAAAGCAAATCTCCTAAACTCTAAGTCTGTGCTACAACAGAAGGTGGAGGAGAGAGAAAAAAATAGGCATAGTGGGCATCTGATGACTTAGTTTAGCTACAACTAGAAGTAGAATAGGCAGCATGCTTTCTTAGAAGCAATTCTTGTTCTGTTCTGCCACATTTGTTTCTAAGCACTTAAGTATATGTTATATTTTTCCTAACCAGCTATTTTCATCTTTAAGTAAAATATCTATCCATCTCTTCAATGCATGGTGACTTACATTCCATATAATAGTATCTTTCATGTATATATTTCCACTATACAGTTGTTTTTTTAAAAAATCATCTTAACTCCAGAACAGAGCTGAAAATATTGCAAGAGCCACCAGGCTCATGTGGAGGAACGTGTAGCCCTGTGTGGTGATTCACATTTATGGTGTATCTTGAGTTTCCACTGCTACCCGTCAAATACTTGATGCCTTGACTACCTCATTAGGAGAGGAAGGGCAGATCATTTCATAACCTCGTGTGGCACAGAGGGAAAAAATCATTCAAGGAAATTCAGAATTTATTCATAATAAAAATCAAATCTCCTAGCAGGCCAGGAAATGAAAGGAGATATGATTAAAAATAAAGGATATGCATAAAACTTCTGCAGCAAGATGAGAAACAAGACAGGGAGCCATCTTCTTAACATCTATAACTGCTAGTTCCCACTGCAATGAAGGTCCTGATGAAGACAGGAAAAAATGAAACAGGAATGTAGGTAGAGGGTGGGAAATGAAAAAGCAACTCCATCAAGAGTCACAGGATTCAACATTTGAACTATTAAGTGAATGCAGAAGTATGCTTTAATGAAAATAATACACCAAATTATTTCATCAAGTTAGCAACATTGAAAGGAATAAAGATGAAGATGTTACATGTAACATGTCAAAAACATGAATCAGCATATGGTAATCTCATGAAAGTTATGCAACATTTATATGATGAAATCATAACATTCTATTGAAATACAAAAGTTAAATAAATGTAGTATTGTTGAACAGTTTAAATATTCATATTTAAGGCTGTTGTATTAATTTCCAATTTTAGATTCTATTCATCACCATCTAAAATTCAAATTTATTAGCTTGTAACTTCACAAATGATAACACTGGCCTAATGGAAATACAAATATGTAAGTAATAAATAATAAAGCCAAGATCCATTTAAAATAAAAAGTAGGTTGGTATATTTTTTTCTACTTATAATACCACAATATAAAGCTTGATAAAGAGATACTGAAAATAGACAAATGGAACACAATAAATAACCAAGAAATTGATCTATTTAGATTTTTATATGTGGTTTATTTGTGAGTGATAGAACAAGAGCAGATTTACAATAGGTGTTTTCTGGAATCATTTGTAAATAATAAGGAAAATAAAACAATATTAAATGTTGTTTCCTATTACATAAAGTGAATCAATGCAAGGCAGGGCGTAAACTTAAATTTGAAAAGAAAAATAGCAAGGCTCTCTGAAGTCAATGTGAAAAAAATATATGTGCAATTTACATATGAAGTGGTTTCTCAAAGAAAGGAAAACTGTAATAACCATGTACTGATTATTAAAAATATCAAACTAAAAATAGTTTTTCTTAAAAGAAAATATTTTAAAGATAGAGATGTTAGGGAATATGTTTGTCACTCATATAAACAAAAAATGATAGCCAACATTCATGAAAATATACTTCACTACAGATGCCAAGCATCAACAAAGCATGTCTAATTGAGACTGGGGGAAGGAGAGACCTAGAAGGGGCCTGGAGAGCCTGGATGAAAAACTGTGAATAAGGAAATAAAGGACTCTCTGGCCAACCATGATAGCCAGTTGGTGAGCTATAGGGTCAATGGAAGACCAAAAACAATGTGACGAGAAATACGGGACGACACCTGACACTGGCCACTGTCCTCACACTGTGCATGCTTGGGTGTGTGCACCTCCACTGGCACATATGTGCACACATACATATAACTCTCTCTCTCTCTCTTTCTCTCTCTCTCTCTCTCTCTCTCTCTCTCTCTCTCACACACACACAGAGAGAGAGAGGTATGAAACTGTTCTCACTCTTCAGTCATCTAGGAAATACAGGTAAAATGTAAACAGATTGTAACAGCCATTGTTGGTCATGATGTAGAACAAATGGTACTTTCGTATTTTTGCTGATGGCAAAGTCAGGTGTTTTGATAAATTTGAAAACTAAATGTCTTGTGATGCTCAGTCTGTTCTGGCCTGTTAAACAATTCTATTTCTAGGCCAACATATTCATATCTAAATACAAATGTTCACAAAAAAATGTATAACAGGAGGCTAAAGAGATGGGGTCTTTGTTTAAGAGTGACTTTTGCTCCTCAGAAGGATGCAAGTTCAGTTAGTGGTTCACAACTACCTGCCACACCAGCTCCAGGGGAATTTTGATACTCCAGGCTTCTGCAGATGTCCCCACAAAGAGACACATCTAATATTAATAAATACATACATACATACATACATAACACATTTGTATAAGCTTTCAGTAAACAAAACCCAGAGTTGTTATGGGACTCAGGAGATGGCTCAGCAGTTAAGAGTATTGATTTTGTGGAGGACCAGAGTTACATTCCCATATGAGATGGCTCACATTGTAACTGCTGTAACTCCATTTAGTTCTACTTTAATAATAGTATTTTCTTGCTAAATACTGGAAATGCAGCTGTTGGTATGGTTTTGAGTAGAATTGGAATATAAAAGTAGAAAGAGAGAAAACAACTCTGAAGGTTATCTCAAAATAATTAATAATAGTAATTCATAATGATAACACATTGCCACTATGTACTGGAGGTAGAGACACAGGTTAGTAGAGCACATGTACTTATCCATGATTGAGGGAGCCATGGATGAAGGATATCAGGGGAGATTTCCTGACTTTACTGGAGCAGACAGATTTCTCATGGGCTTGGAAAATGGACCTTCAATTACACATTTCAATCTAGTTCAATCACCTTAATAGTAGGAATTCTTTCTAGATTTCACAATAGGTTTACTGTCACTCTTAATTTGTTCTGTTGTGAGTTACTTTAGTAGTAATTCGAATAGAAACCCAAAGATTCTTAACTTAAATATTTTTTTATCAAATAATGTATTGTTTAAAAATGTTAACTGACCCCACAGGACATGAGAATTCTGTCCTGCTCTGCTTATGCACAACAAATATGGATACTAGTTTAATTACATAGATATATTTTATATTTCAATTTGCATTTGTTATTACTGGAATGAAACATAAATCCCTCTTCTGGAATTACACTATATAAAAGATGAAACTCAACAATGTGTTAAAAATCTAACATGATAGGTACTACTCTTAGTGACTTAAGTGATATAAAAATAATGGATAGAATGCTGAATGAAGACACTATGGGACTGAGTTTTATAGTGTACATAGGAACACAGGTTTGTATATGTATGGAATTTGAATCTCCAGAACTGATAAATGTATTCAGAAACTGGTTTTACATTAATAAAGTCTCTGACTGTATGCAAAAATACTTGAAATAAAATTCTATAACCAAAAGTTTATGAGATCAAGAGTTCAAGGAATAAAACTATGCCTGTGAATATTAGTTTAAAATACAACAACAAAAAAGTCACAAACTACCTGAAGAAATTATCTTCCCTAAGAAAAATATCAACTGATAAGACTACCCAATCACAAAGGACTTGAGTAGAAAGATTAGATAATAGAAAGTCATATGTTCAAAATGAATACAGAGCAAAGAGAAAAGGCAGAGATTTCCCCTTCATTGAAGACTGTGGAAAAGAGTTATGACTCTGAAGATAAGTTTAGATGTAATATGTAGAAATTATAGATCCAGATTTTTTTTTTTCAGAGAAATAGATGTTCTGCAAAGGGCACAACCAGAGACTGCAGCATAGAACTGGAAGTGAATGCTAAGGGAATTGCAAATATGCAACTACTTCTGATAAAAAGATGAAAAACTAAATGAAGTTTGAGGTAGGAGAGACATTATTTGTCACATGCTTAACAGATGTTCTACCAGGATCTAAGATTATTCACAAGTCCACATTTGAAAGGATTTGAGGACTTTTCAGAATTAGTGTTTTAGTTTCTTCTGTGTAGTGCTCAGACAGAAAGAAATAAAAGAAAACTGACAAAAGAATTTAAAGTATGCCCAGAGGGATATAATCTATCATGGTGGGGAGGCCATGGCATCAGGCAGGGTAGATGTCTTTGCCTGATCACACTCTTCCATACCATGGGAGAAGAGTTTGAACAGGAAGTGGGGCTGGGATATAAAGCTTCAAGGCTGGCTTCCAATGACCCATTTCATCCATCAAGACTATGTCCTAAAGGTGCTACAGCATTCGCAAACAGCTAGATACAAGTGTTCACCTGCACAGGAGCCTGGAAACAACATTGCACACTTAAATCACAGCCATCAGTGAAAGATGTGCTTCCTCAAAACCCTAATACAATCAAAGCATTTTCCAAAAGACCAAATATAGACGCATGGCCACTGAATTGCAAAACCCCAAAGATTAGCAGGGACTTGTCCTAATTTGCTTCTCTATAGCTGTGTTAAAACACCAACTAGAAGCAAATTAGGGGAAGGAAGGTTTATTTTGATTACAGGATATAGTCCATCAGGGAGGGAAGTCAAGACAGGAAACTAGAAGCAGTAATTAAAACAGAGAGTATTGAGGAAACTGCTTACTGCTGTCCTTCATCTTGTTTGCTCAGCTACCATTTTTATTTAGCCCATGCCCACCTGCCCAGGGTTGACAACACTCATGGTTCATGGTGCCTTACCATGTCAATTTGTAATAAACACTTATTGGCCAATCTGATGGAGGAAATTCCTCAGTTGTGATTCCTTCTTAGGTGACTCTAGGTTTGTGTCAAGTTGATAAAAACTATGACAAGAACCATATGAGCTACCAAATACTGAAGGAAAATAGTTATGAAAAATTAACTACTGAACTTTATTGTTACCAAAAATACCTAAAAAAATTAAATCTGTGACAACAACATAATAAAGAAAAAAATATCTAATTTGGGAATTTTGTTCCCAGACTGGTTATTATTCATGAGGGCACAGTGAATATTTTAAGACAGACCATATTTCATCAAACCTTACCAAGAGAAGCAAGAAAGGGTGTACTTGAGTAGAATAATACTAAATTCAGAAGGAAGTAGAAATATAGATTCTTAAGAAGCAATCATGCTTCAATAGATAGGCACATTTTAAATTAAATTATAAGGATCATGATTATTTATACCAGTAAATAGCAGATACCTAAACTTTCCCAGACACTATCTGTCCTTGGGGATTAGGAAGAGTTCTTTCTGTTCAAGAAAAAGGTGAAAGAGAAACAGAAGAAGAGATGAGTTATTGCAAAAGGCACAGAAGTAGGGACATAGCAAAGATGGTTTGGCTAGCCAAAGAATTTGCAGTTCAATTAGACAACGACAATGGCTGCCAAGGTTAGATATAGGACAAATTGCATCAGAAACATAAAACTTCTTGTTTATTTTATATTTTGTTTTATATTCTTATAACAGGGGCGCTACTGAGAAGTATTTAAACAACAATGCATACTTCCCAGAGCTCATTCTGATGAATTCCTTGAGGGTGGGCTGGAAGGAGTAAAGAATGAAAAGTGAATAAAGGACATTTGGGGAAGGTTCTAAAAGCCTGTGCCTTTGAAGTCATGTTGTAAACAATTGAAATACCTATCCAATAACCAAATAAGCAATAACAGCCAATGCTTACAAAGCCATGTTATCCGGCAATGGAAAGGAATAGTATCTATACTTGCTCTAGCATGTATGAATCATGGAAACTTTATACTAAGTAGGAAAAAAAAAATGGACTCAAAAGCTATATGCTGTTTTACCCCATTTAATAAAATATATAGAATAAACAAATCCATAAAGACAGAAAATAAAGTGGATTGGTAGTGGATAAAGCTGGGGAAAGGGACGTGGCTAATGGAATATTTTTCAAAGATTGTTTTCTCTACTTTCTTTCTATGCCCCAGCTGGGAAACAAACATGGGAAACATGTTTAGGTCATTTTCTAAAGCACTTAAAAAGATCAATAATGCTGTGCACAAGCCAGCCTAGCCCCTCATCCAAATTTTCTAAAGCCTACAGAAGCTACGCAACCCAAGCTAACCTTGTAGAAAATCCCAGGGAGAGTTTTCTGCCCTTTCTGTTTGTTCCAATGATCGTGATCTGCTCATAAGTTCCTGTAGTAATGTTTTTAAACTGGTTAACATGTGGCTACTGTCTTGAAAGCTACAGCCAACTCTATCACTGGACAATTTGGGGCAGTCCCTGGTAGGAATTATTTCCATGTTGGGGATAGCTCCATCCATGGCTTCAACCAGTCAGCACAAATATGAAGAAGATATGTAAATGCTACTATTGTTGTTGATGTTATATAATGGTTATTATTATTGATGTCTGCTATTTGTAACAGTGTGTGCATGTGTGTGTGTGTATTTGCCTGTGTGTCTTTGTGTCTGTGTGTCTGTGTACCATGTATATATAGTGTCTGAGGAGATCAGAAAATGATGTTAGACCCTCATAATTGCATTCAGAGATGGCTCTTAAGACATCAAGTGTATGCTGGTATAGAAACCAAGGACCTCTGCAAGAGCAACAAGTGTTCTTAACTGCTGAGCCATCTCTCCAGCCCTTGAACACTCTTAAGTAATAGTTATGGTTACACAATGCTATATGAACTTTACAATATGTAAATTTCTCTCAGTAAATGTTCTGGATTATACAAATCATGGCATCTTATTTGACCCACACAACTTTTCCTTTTGATTAAATTTCATTAAAACTATGTGGTCAAGATATATTTATTTTCCCTGACATAAATGTTCCACAGAACATTATCTATTCATGAGTATTTTTATGCTGATAAGCATTAATATCATGTCTACTTTAGTGTGTTAAAGAGACTAGACTATAAACCTTCTGCTCTGAGTGCGTCCATCTGTATACAACCAGGACACCATCCCAAGTTCATCAACATGCATATCATTTATTTAGAATACAAGGTCAAACATTGTTTTCTACGCTGCATGTATCACTTAGCATTTCACCAGGAGTCCTGAGGAGATTCCACACTTCATTATGGGTGGTAATATTTGACTATCTACTGGGTCTTACATTGCATTTTCTGGGCTTAAATTGTGCCTCTCTGATTGCTAATGAGGCTTAGAGTCTTTTTACACTTTTATTTTCTTCAGTGTTTTATGTTCTATGAAATGATTATTTTTCTATTGGGTTTTATGTGTTTCCATTATTGACTTTTAGGAGTTATTTTGTTATTTTGAATTATAATGCTTTTCAGAATTAAGTGCTACAAATAAATTCTCATACCAGGCTTGTGTTTTTACTTACTTTATAGGATCACTTAATAATCAGTTCTTTTCTTAAATTCAATACAGTCAAATTTCAATGTACCTCCATCCATAATGAATGCTTTTATGTATTAGGAAACTATTCTTCAAAGGTCATAAAGATATTCAATCTCTATATCTTATATATTTTCTTTACAAGGTTTAAGGCTCTGCTTTTTATTCTTAAGTCTTTATGTCAAGAACTAAATTTAATTCTTTGTAATTGTAAGACAGATTGACCAATTTTATTTTCTTTCAAGTGCCTAACCAATTACCCCAACACTGGTTTGTTAACAGCAAAACACATTGTCTACCCTTCCATATGTAAAGTTCTTGTTCATATACCTGTAACTCTTTAGGGTTCTTGCTTGAGTTTCTTAACGACTGTGGCAATCCCTGATCACATTCACTCACATTTTTCTCTACAACAATAGTAAAAGTTATACATATTGATTAATAAGCATAACTAAGTAATGTGGATCTTCTAAAATAAAATGCAAGTATAAAATGCTACTTTTAGAGGGCCTACTATGAAGATATTTAAAATATTTCTTTTTTACCCTTGTATCAATTGCATGTTAAAAGAGCATTTGGATATATATTAAGCTAAATACCATTACTAAAATTTGTATCACTTTTTTTATTCTTTTAATGTTTAAATTGCCTCTACAATTCACATTGAATTTCTGGCTATGTCTTTGGATGGTTGGGGAAAGGCCTGGTGTGGAGGTTTTGGCAGTTTTTGAGGTATTTTCTGCCTTCCTCCTTCCTTCCTTCCTTCCTTCCTTCCTTTCTTTCCTTTTCTTTTTGTCTTTCTTTCTATTTCGACTTCCTACTATTAAATGAATGGTGTACCACTGAGCTATAGGCCCATTACATTTCCATTGAATAGCACTATTACAAAATTGTAATGTTTTAATATTAATATAAAGAAAAAATGCCCCCAAATAATAATAATAATTTTTCTTCTTCTCCTCCTCCTCCTCCTCTTCTTCTTCTTCTTTTTCAATGCCTTACCTATTTTGGGCTTTTTGTTCTTTCTATAAAGTTTGGATTGACCTTGTAATATTGTATAAAAATTCTTTGTGAGGTTTTTATTGAAACAGCATTGGGACTATGGGTAAATTCAGGGATATTTGATGTCTTTGAAATATTAAAACTGTCTTTGAGTATGATATATATCTTCTTCATTTATGCAGGTCATCTTAAAGACTGTCTAATGAGGCTTAGAATTTTCCAAGTAAAGGTTTTCGCTACCTTCTTTTAGATTTTTTTTACATAACATAATTTTTATTGCTGTTAGAAATAATAGCTTTAAAAATTAAATTTTTCTGGATTGTTATTTGTGACAAAGGCAATGCATACACACTGCAGTTAATTAACATGGAATGAAGAAAGGAATGAGTTCATTCCATGTCTGCTCCATGAGGAGAATCTCATCGATGGTATTTCGGTGTTTATCCCTCCTTGTTTTCTCTTCTGTCAGCATGCTAACATACATACTTGGGGTACCAGAAAAACAAAGTAATGCATGTACTGTGTACAGCACATGCGCAGCAGCAAATTAATGTGAATTATCAAAGCTGGGGCTCTTTGTTTGTTTGTTTTTATTTTCCTTTCTCTTTTGTGGGTATAGAAATGCAGAGGCTTTTGCACATAAGTCTCCATGCTCACTATACCATTCACTCTTATTATTTTAAGTAATTTATCTGTAAACACAGACAAACTTTCTTGAGCTGTGAACTAATAGGGTTTTCTGACTAATGATGTATGACTACTGAGAGAGATAGAGTTGTCTAGGATCAATTCTAAGATTTGTTCATTGAGTCAGGAACCATCAGCCATGTCAAAGTGGGAAGAGGGTTGATGTGAAGAGGAGTTGCTATCACAGGGTAATTTTGGAAACTAGTTTCGTTCACCATGCTTTAGCTCCTGCATTTGTGATAGGCACAAACTAATCACATGTAACATGCGTATTTGCAGTCATTCTTGGCAGAGATCCATTTCTCACTCTACAGTATTTTCATTGACACAGAAGCACCTAATATCTAAACTTACTAAGCATCACATGGTACCAGATACAGCAGTCACTTGTTTTTATACAGAGTTGAAATTCTGTTATTCTAAGACATCCATTGTGGTCTGTGTTAATGATGTTAACCATGAAGACTTTGGATTTAACTTGTTAATTTTGTGAACAAGGTTTTTTTTGTTTTGTTTTTTTTTGTTTTTGTTTTTTGTTTTGTTTTTGTTTTTTGTTTTGCAATGAACTATGGCTACTGAGAGAGATAGAGTTGTAGAGTTGTCCTAGGATCAATTCTAAGATGTGATTAATTAATTAATTAATTAATTTTGAGATGTGGCCTCACAATGTAGCCCTGACAAGCCTAGAACTCTCTGTGTAGGCCAGGCTGGCTTCAAACCCACAGAGATCCATTTGTCTGTGATGCCCGAATACTGAAAATAAAGGTGTGTGCAACTACATCTGGCTTGGATTTAATTTGTAATCTGTGAAAACTGAGCCAAAGCTTAGCTTTTCTTATCTTCGGGTTCTTTGCAGGATGTGCTTGTAGTGGACAAGTAACCTTTAGCTCTGCAGTGTGTGTGTGTGTGTGTGTGTGTGTGTGTGTGTGTGTGTGTGTGTGTGTATGTGTGTCCAACCTAAGAACAATAGCAGGATAGATCTCATGAAGTCAACTATATATATATATATATATATATATATATATATATATATATTAGGTAGATTGAGCTTCCACCCCAATACTTGATTGTTCTGATGGAAGCTATCACTTCCAGGTTATGACCTCTAAATGTCCCCAAGTAACTGCACAAGGGAACAAGTGTAGCCCTAAATACCATTATTTATGAATATTCAGCCTATTTTTCTTTCTTCCTGTTTACCATTCAGCTTCAAATTCTGTAGCTTGTAAAATTCCAAAAGCACCCTAGATTTATAAAGCTTTCTGGTGGACAAATGTCTAAGGGATTCTTAGCTCCTAGCACCCTCCATGGAGTCATTGTACCCCAGATCCAGCCTGAGCATTAGTCCTAAATTAGGTAGCCTTCAAAAGCCTTACCCCTGGTGCTGGATACCTCCAGGACAAGGTCTTTTCAGAAAGCTTCCCACTTAAACTAGACTTTGTTCTCAGACATTTGGAGCCTAGGGTGAATACATTTTTTTCATCTACTTCCTACAACAAGAATGTTTCAGTACAGTAGCAGCTCTCTGTGCCTTTTCTGTTTTGCAGCAGGAGGTCATGGGAGTTTCCTGTCATTTGTGTTTTACATTTCAGTGGCCTTAACCTCACCATCTGCAAACATTGCAGGTGACATCAATGAAAATCTTTACCTTTATATATTAGATAAACCACTAAATTGTCAACAAGGGATTTGGTCCCCAAAGGGAGATTTTCACCAGTCAGTCCTGGGACACTTCATGCAACCAAACTCTGTGTGTCAGAGGACAGAATTCAGTCAATTATGTGTTCTTCCTGGGTGCTTGTGGAGGTTCCTCACCAGAATTCTCTGACTTGGTTTATCATTGTTTAAACATTTTCCATTGTTTAAAAATCGCACAACCCCTGAGGCTGGCACTCTGCCATTAACAACTACATCACCCTCAGACATCTGAGTTCCTTTCGTGAATCCAGATGTGATGTTTCTTTTCATAATGCCATGTTTGGGAAGGTGTGGTCAGAGCATTTTGTTTTCTTTTTCTCATTGTCTCCAAGTGGTAGAGCAATACCTTTCATTTAGAGCATGGTTTGTCTCTCTTGAAATCTCCGTTTCTACTTTAATACATTTCAGACTAGACAGGCAGAGAAAGCCTCATCCTAATTTTAAAGGAAAGAAAAGTGGTCCCCACTAGGATTGACCTATCCAAAGGTCCTCATCTGGTTAAACAGCAGGAGCATGAGACCCTCACAGCCCCTTTCATCCATTCAGTGACATTTTTATTGTAACATGCTGCCTCTGTGTCTCCTGATTGATTTGGCTGACAAACTTTGGTCCCTGGATGAATGATAAGGACCAAAGAGCATGTTATTGAGAGCTGTATGTTTGTCTGACAAGGCTCAATAGAACAGATGCTAAGTTTGTCTAGACACCTACAGTGCCATTAAGAATACAGGGAGCCACCAGAAAATCATATATAACCAACGTCAATGGAATAGTTTATTGCAGTATGCTAGCTAATATATACGACTGTAAGATTTTCAAAAAAAGAGACCATGAGAAAGATTGTTTGTAGGGTTTTAAGATGTCTTAGTAGATAGGAAATGCTTGTAAAACCAAAGGTGGGCAGAACATAAGGATATATGTAAAGAATTATCTTGCAACTCTAGACTGAGCTGCAATGCCACCTTTAAACTTTTATCCTCCCGGTCTTCTGAGAGGCAGGAAGAGGGAGCATATGCTTGACTCCATGAAGCTGTCCATCTGCCGAGCCTTGCTTTCTTTGGGGAATTCCACTTGGTGAGACACAGCTAAGGACGTCACAGGGCTCTAGACTCCAACCCTGTTAACCAGCACAGGGACCTCTTGCTGGTGTCCTACCCAGCCAACCTGACAGTTTACAGCGATCTTTTATCTCCTCCCAATATGTGCAAAATCCTTCAGTGAAAGAAGCTTGCAATGGGAAATAATCTTTTCATCGTATGTATTTACATTCACATCATTATTTAGAACTATCATTTGTTGTGATTTCAGAATATATATCAATCCTACTATTTTGATCTATTATAAAGGATTTTTCTATATGGATATTTTTTGTAGAAAGAATTTGGGTGGTGGTACAAGAACATGTGACCCAGGGAGACAGATGGTTCAGTGGGAAAAAAGTGCTTGTCCTGCAAGTGTGAGGATGAGAGTTTGGATCTCCCATCCATATCAAAACCAGGCAGGTGAAGTAGCCACCAGCATTTCCCACACTCAGGACCCAGGAACAAACTGGCTAACCAGACAAACAGGACTGGAGTTGATTGGCCAGTGTTGTGTGGCTACAGCAAGTGGCCCTGCCTAATGAATAAAGAGAAAGTGAAGAAGATACTCAACATCAGTTTTGGACCTCCACATCTGCATGTACAGATGTGCATATGCATTTACATACACATGCGCCTGTACTCAGTGGCAGCAATTATAAAGAAGTAAATTCAAAAGACTGTGCTGGCTAGACTTGCATACCGGACGGAGTAGCCAGGTTTCCTGCAGCATTGTCCATCTCTTCTGGAGAAAGTGACATGGTGTCCTATCAAGCTCCAGTCTGCCCTCTAGTGGTCATTCTACCTCTTGCGTCCAATTCTTGCCCCTTTTACAGTATCCTCACTTCTAGACTGACCTTTTCACTGACCCTCTATAAGGACAATTTTAAAAAACAATTTTCTTCCACGAGCTCTGCAGCTGCAGGAAAAGAAAAATGGAGCAGCCTCTTTTCTGATCCCAATATGACATCACACATCACTCTGAAATCTCTCACTGTTCTAAATTGTCTGTTAAACTCTAGGTTTTCTAAAGCACCTTGAGCCTCATTTTATAAGGCAATTCCTAGGTACTGCTATTAAAATTAATTGAGTTATCGTTAAAGGGGAACCTCATGAGATGGAAGTCATCCTCCACGTCTCTTATTTTCAAAGCAGTTGATCACCTCTATGCTTAGCATGTGCTTCAAATGCCCAGCCCTCCCTATTGCATATGCACTGTCTTTAGCACAGCATCCGTGTTGGAGCCTGACTCCCTGGGATCCTGACATTCAGTCTGTCTCAAGTCCTAACAAGAAGCCTGAAATGACTCCTCCACAGGGGTATTTCTTCAAAACTCTGTTTTTCTCTTGTTTTATTGAAGACAATGGGTGCTATGATTTCCAGACCTATCTAAATTAGAGGATAGCATACAAATCATCATTTAATTCCTATGCTGGCCACATTCTGGGGTCTTTTCTCATTGTTACTTTACCTTATCTCAATTAACCACTCAGAGATGTCATTCTAGGATAGAAGGTCTCGACATCAGAATACAGACAGAAAGCCAGCAAGGAGCATTTAGAACCACCTGGATACTCTGAAAGACAGAACAGCTAAGAGATGCCCTGTGAGGGGGCAGGGTGAGTTGGGAGGAGCAAAGACCAAGTATTGGCCTGAAGCTTCTTAATGAACATTTCAGTTCCCAAATCTTGAATAGTAGCTTAAATTTCACTTTTCTTTCCAGGTCGCCTTTGTACACAGAATTACTTCTTGGATTATCCTTAACACTTGAAAACATGTTGCTTCTAGGACACACATACTGTTTAACGACTACTCAGTATCTCTATGCCTGCGGCCAGTGAATAAGGTCTATCATCAGCCATTCTCTTGATCCTGATCTTCTAACACACTGCCCTATGATATAGCCAGATGATATAGACTAGATGGACACTGGGCTCAAAGAATTCTCAGACACTAATGAACTTGTTTAGGTTTTTGTCACAAATATTATGGGGAGGAGTGGCTACAGAAACAAGTGGAATTCTATTGTCCCTCATATTAATTCCATACCTATACCCTCATTGAGAGCTAACTGGCTAGGAGTCCTCCTCCCCTTATTCAAGGCCATCACAAGGTCAGCTACTGCAACTTCTTTCTAGGTTCCCCTGATAAGTGCACTGGACTGAACACCATGACATTTACCTTGCTGATTTTTCTAGAATCCCAACCAGTCCCATAAGGAAAAACTTGATGTAGTCTCTTGCAGGAACTCCCCAGTCAACACTCTCTGGGCAACTGTGGTCATAGGGGAAATAAAGACACACACTACTTCATACATGCCTCTTGGAGACGACCTACATCAGACATCACCCATCCCAACTCCTGGGGCCTGTAACAGATGGGCTGAATCAGAACCTCTTGCTTCCAGAATTAGTATTCATTGCACAAAGCCACCAAGTCATTCTTGTAGACAATGAAATTGGCAAGCTACTTCCCTAACTGATAAGAACACTGCCACTTATGGTATCTAAATGATTTGAAAGCACAGGTTTCTATTGAGACATCAGAGGAAGTACCAGCTTGCCATTTCACTAAAAGCCCCTCTTCCCAGGTGAGCTTTGTGGGAACAACCCTGATATGCCAAGATGAAAAATTGAAAGTCCCATTAGGCCCCATTTAGTAGAATTACTGGGTATTTTTTTCTCTCTCTCTCTCTTTTTTTTTTCAAGTCAATGAGTACAAATTACATTTTCTAATGTGTCAGCATTTTTCTAATTCACATTCCAGTAGGAATCATTGTTACTGTGGGTACTGGATATACTCCATGCCCAGAAGCTAAAATTGGTAGATGAAACAACTCATTTGCAGAATTCTCATGCATTCACCAAGCAATGGAATACGGGTTCCTAGAATTGGATCATAGAGCTCCCATGCAACTGAGAATCATGGACCAGAGTCATCATTTTACATTAGAAGCATTGGAATGACTTTCAAGCTCTGCCTACCTCATACTCTGTTCTGAAATCCGTCATCATGGTCTATTTATTTCTAACCCCTCACCTTTCCAGTGCCATATCCTTAACCTTGGACAACCCAGACTTTCTTGCCTCTATTTCAGTACCTGGTCTTAATCTCTTTAAATCACATAGCACATCTGCCTGATACTGCTCTCTCCCCCTCTGTCTCTGTCTCTCTCTCTCTAATTAGAAAGAATATGTGTACAGATTTTATTTATATTTATATATATATATATATATACATATATATGCAAATTTATGTCCTTGGAAATATAAAGGACATTTTGTCTCTCCTTGTACCTTGTGAGCAGTAAAAAGACCATAGTGGATGTGGGTAATATTGTCATCTTAACAGGATCTAGAACCACAGAAGGGACAAGCTTCTGGACATATCCTGGAAGGATTATCTAGATTATGTTCATTTTCTGAGACTGACTCTAAATGTGAGGGGTATCGTTCCATGGGTTGGGGTCTTTGAATGAATAAGAAGCAACTGAGTGCAAGTATGTGTCACTCCTTGCTTCCTGATTTCAGATAGATACTAGCATGTGTTTCTTCAAGCACCTTTACTTCACTGCCAGGGTGCACTAAACCTTTGAGTCATGAGGCCAGATACATTCTTCCTTGCTTACAGTGCTTTGGCTAGGATATTCTATCACAGGAACAGGAAAAGAAGCAAATACAATGAATCCACAGTAGCCAATAGTAGAAAATGCTCAGGATGGAGCACACTGGGAGGCAGTGGAAGGACAGATACTCACTTAACTAATTGCAGCCATTTTCTTTTTCATGTCTTGCCATACGTCTAGCAGTCTTTTGAGGCCTTTCAATGTATTATCTAACTTGGTTTCCTCCTACAAGACCCAGAATCACATGCTCTTCTTTCTCATTTTAGAGAGGAGAGCTGATGCACAGAGGTCAAGTAAATGTAACCAGTCCTTTGGTTGGTGGAAAGGGAGAGGAGGGAGAGAGAGAGAGGGAGAGAGAGAGAGGGAGAGGGAGAGAGACAGAGACACACACACACACAGAGAGCTATGAATCCATGCTTGGAGCAGTGAAGTCTGACCCCAGTGGCTGTGACATTAGTACTATACCAAGCTGCTCCTCACACTAGACCATGGAGCACTCCCTGCCCCTCACACCACTGTGATGCCACAGACCCAAAGCTGAGGAACTTGACATCGTGGAAGCTAAGTGCCCAAGGGATAACATTCTTTTGTAAGTTAGAGGAACCTAAATTTACATCATGCCCCAGCATAACAGACACAAGGACAAGGACAGATATATTTTTAATATCTCAATAGACACTTTATAACATTTCACTCTGTGAGGCTGAGAGGCATGAAATCAGGCAATCAATAAGTGTTAAGGGTATAAAAAGCACACGTTTACCTTGGTACCACTGTAGCCACTAATTTAGAAGGAAAAGCCTATGAGAAGTCCCTACAGAATGCCAAATCTTTCTTAGAATATAATAAGCCAATAAATGCATATAGAGAGTCTGAAAACTCATCCAAAATGGAAGTGTATGTTTGCAGGATCTATATTAGTGATCAAAGTCCCATGCCTTGGTCCCAACTCACTGTTAACTATTCATCTGTAAGGATTTTAGTTGTATTTATTTGCCTTTCTTCCCAGCTACTAGAACCCCTCTGTAGCTTTTTCTTAAGCCTCCATCTCAGCTGTTATCCAGTGTTATTGCTTCTCACCCTCCAATCTCATCCATCCATCTCACCACCAAGTAGGTAGTGTCTGGTAAATTAAGCCCATTGATCAAACTCCAGGCTCATCTGATTTCTCTGTGCTACTCTAAAGGCTAAATCACATTTACATCTGTCTGGTTGCTTTCAATATCTCCTGCTTCTTTAGAGAAATACTACCACAGTGGGCCACCTCAGCCTGCCTCAGTGAACCCTCACCCACAGCTGCACCAAACTTCGCCAACCTACTCTTGTTCAGTTTTTTATATCAACAATGCTATACTCTTACCCCTTCAAATATGATTTCATCTAACCCCTTTCTTCTTTACATCCCATAATGTAAGCTATCCCAATGTTGGCAAGTGTGCAGTCTGCTATATGACTCATAGACATCAACAAACCACTGTCCAGTCTTCTTTTCCTTTTTCATCTAACATAGTGTTTTGCCTATGTCGGTTTTTTTTTAACTTTTTATTTTATGCACATTGATGTTTTGCCTGGATGCATGTGTGAGAATGCCAGATCCCCTGGAACTGGAACTACAGAGAGTTGTGAGCTGCCATGGGCACTGGGAATTGAACTCAGGTCCCCTGGAAGAGGAATCAGTGCTCCTAACCACTGAGTCATCTCTCCAGCCCTTTGCCTATATTTAATGAACATACTTAATGCATACATGCTAATTCACTTGAACAAAAAATACAGTCACGAAGATTCTTAGCTTGAATGCCCCATGGGTACATCTACCAGCCCAAGCAGTAAGTACCTTGTGCTTTCATTCGGTCTGTTCAAAGTCTCTGGTAGAACTCTAAAAACAAAATCTATGGTCTTTCTTTTTGCACATATGCATTTGTTATATAATACTGTGCCCCACCTCTCCCCCCCCACTTTGATTCTGTGCTAACTTTGTGTTTGCTTTGCCAGTCAATCCCAGTGGAAATGATGGTGTGCTGGTTCTGAAAGAGGTGTTACCTCAAGCTTGTCTGACTTGTCCTATTAGAATCATGTTGCAAAAGCAAGAACAAGATTGGCTTCAATGACTGGAGGGGTTAGACAAATCCAATCATTCTGTTGTCTGTCCAACAAACAAGACAGGGAGCCCCCCAAAAGACCACTACCTATTTTACCAAGACATGTGAAAGTCAACATGAGCCCAGAATTGAATCCAGCCAAAAATTTCAAGGTGAACACATGACAGTTCTTAAAGTCCACTAAGGGTCCAAGTGATTTGCTGCATTTAGTTAGCTAAGAGACACAAGCTCCTAATTCTAACACCTAATTACTTTAATCCCCATCTATAGGACCTAGAAGTGGGGCCTCAGAGACCTAACTGCAGGCTCCAAGCCCTACCAGGCTCTGACCACCCTCTGGTCCTGGGTAATTGGCCACATTCCAACAGCTTACTGATTTTACTACTGCCATTACTCTCCAGGTTTGTTCAAACTTGAGAGTTTTAATCTCATGTTAATAAATCCGTGGCTGTTCAGGCAATTTGTTTGGATATAATTATGGCCATCTCCTAGGAAATTACTGCCACCTAAGTTATTACACATTCACCTTGGAGACACTGCATCTGGGGCTTCTTGTGCAGTCAAGTGTTCCCTTGCCAGAGACCAATGTATAATACACTAAAGTATGTTCTGCTAAATTTCTCATGCTTTCCTGGCACAATTCTTGCCAGAAGATTCTAGCCCTCAAGAATGAAAAGGAGAGGATATGTCTGGGGCATGCTGCAGCAGGGCTCTCAGACCGAGGAGGGCAACACTGGCTTGAATTCCAGGTTTCATTTTCCTTTCATCTTACCGTCTTGAGAAAAATGTGCCTGTGTTGCTTCCATTGAATGACTTGCCTCATAGAAGAATAGACAGAGTATAAAATTTCCACAAATTAGAAATCTCCAATCTCCAGGGTCTTTGTAGAAATTTCTGTACTAGGAAGTCTATTTCCTCTTCTTTTTCCCTTTGAAAAATAGTGATTTGTGGCCATAATAAAGAGGATAACGTGCAAAAAATATATACCTTTGTACCTTCAATCAGTGGCATATCAAGGGCAGAGCAAAGGAATAAGGATTCCACAGGCACAAGTAATAAAGGGAACAGTGTCTGTAGAGAATTAAAACAATAAGAAGATGGTCCAAGAAGGTCAGTCTGGGTTCCACTGCTGCCATAAGCCATATTTCTAAGACAGTGTTATGGCTAAGACATTCCTTCTTGTTGAGGTCCTACATCATCCCAGCTCATATTTCTACTTCCATATATGTATGTATGTGTGTGTGTGTGTGTGTGTGTGTGTGTGTGTGTGTGTGTTTTCTCTCCCAAGAAGCCCCTTAAAAAGACTGAAAACATCACTCAAGGATCCCTACAAAGTTTAGACCATTCAGGAGATGCTCTTAGTTTTTTATCTCAACTAGTAGTCCCTATCAATAAGGAAAGGGTGTAGTCTTAGAAACTGAGACATGAACTGTGCTTTGCTCTCCTAGAATGTAGCTAGCAGGGATCTAAAGAGGTCTTGTCCTTTGTATGGAGGAACAAAGGTAGTAAACAGAGCCACTCCAAACCTCCTGCTCCAAATTTGCTTCCTTTTTCTCCCTACAGGGAACCTGTGGCTATAAGTATGAATCATATGGTTGTATAGCCTCACATCAGTTCTGATAGCTCCAAACAATTACTACCTGCCCCCCCCCCCGCAGAAAGTATGGAGTTTAGACCTGCCCTGCGGCATCAGTACGATCTTGCAATTTGTCAGAAATGAACATTTTGGGTCTATCCAATACACGCTGATTCATAAATTCAAGAGATCTTAGCTGTGCATATTTTAATAAGCATTCATGTGAACTTGATGCATGTTAAGGTTTTTTCACATCCTCTATGAAATAAATACTTACGACCAGAATGACCTGTGTGTATGTATATACATCACTCTGCTTGGTGTATAAACAGGTAGGTCATCCATTACCAGTCAGACATTACTAAAACTGCATCTTCATTATTTTATGTGTATGAGTGTTTGCTTGTATGCATTCATGTGTACCATGCATGTGCCTGCTGACAACAGAGACCAGAGACTGGAACTGGAGTCACAGGTGGTTGTTAATTGCCATATTAGTGTTGGGAATTAACAGGTCCTCTCCTAGAACAGCAAGTGCTCTTTATCATTGAGCCATCTCTCTGGGCCCTGCATTTGAATTTTTAAATCCCCTAAGACCTCTTGAAAAAAAAAGTCTTGATCTCCACTGCTATGGAGAAATAAGACCACAAGTAAATCTAAATTTGGCCGAGAACAATGCTCCCAGTATTTAATTCCAAAGACAATTTTAACACCGTCTCTGTGAAAGAACTAAGACTTGGATTTATGTAAAGATGGTACCACTCTAGCCAAATGTCACAATTTCATATTAAGTTATTGTGAATGGATTCTCCACATTTCTGCACTTTGTAATCATATGACATGTGGAATGTCTTTTTCCATGGAGTGCATTAAGCTGACAGTTCAGTCCTCTTTAGCCTTTCCATAGGGAATAGTAAGAGGTTGAAGGAAATTATGCCAAGTTCCACATTGCTTCCAATTCTTTGACATGACCAACTATACTACAAAGGGGTTTCTGCATCCAAGCCTGCTACAAAGACTTCAGAACCCTGTTATACTATCCCTTCCTGTGTGAAGTTCCCCCGAAACTCCCCACTACTTTTTCTCCCAGAAAGTTACTGTCTACTCCCTCATCCGAGCTCCTTCAATACTTTGAAGCATTTGTTGGACACCTTTCAAACAGTATGCTAAGTGAAATAAGCCTGGCAGAGAAGGACCAATGCCACATGATCTCACCTACATGTGGAGCTTTGAAATGTTCTCTCAGAGTAGAATGGTGGTTGTAGAGCAGAGAGAGAACAGAGATGGATAGAGTTTGATCAAAGGGCATAACGCTTCAATTGGAACAGAAGAATAACAATCAGTCACCAACTTCACTGTGTGGTGACCACAATTAATCACAATGTATTCTCTATTTCAAAAAATGATAAAAAAGGAGACATTTTTTATAATGTTCTCACAACTTCAACAAAAAAAGATAAGCTGGTGGAGATGATAGATATGCTAATTAGCTTGATTGAATTTTTCTACAGTGACAACATAGATCAAAACATCACATCGGATCTGATAAATATGCAGTTATTATTTGATAATTGAAATAGATTTTTTAATAAAAATAGGAAAGTGAAAGTTTGGCTGTGGATGTTTTCAATGATAGAATGTTTGCCTAGCATGCATGAAGCCTTAAGTTTTTATCTTCAGCACTGTATAAAGCAGGAATGTTAGTGGATACAGAAGGGAGAGGCAGGAGGATCAGGAGTTCAAAGTAATTCTGAGCTACAAGGCAAGTGAGTTTGTGGCAAGCCTAAACAATATAATACTCCATTATAAGTACATAAGTAAACAGCAAAACATTGCCTAGTAGTTTTTTGTCATTTATATTCAAGTCAATGTCCTGATCCAGACTATAATCCTCTTGACTACAGAGACTACATCTTGTGCATATGAACACAACCAAGCTGGTCAAAGATGTTCTCAGTATAAGCTTGTTGTTTCTCTGTGTTGCGATGTAGTGTAAAAAAATGTTAATTTATTATTGATATTGTCTAGTTATTATCATGCATTAAAAACAATCGATTCTGGAAAAGCAATTTTGAATGTCTATTTACATCTTCACTTGCTTTTCCCATAGCATCAAACCAAAAATACAAGTATACTCCTAGTCTCTGCCTTTCCTTGGTTGATGAAGAAGACCTCAAAGGAGAAAAGAAATGAATCTTGATAGACACCCCTCCCAGCAATCTAAAAATTACAGTTACACAGGCAGCAAGAAGGGCACAGGGTTTCCCTGAGACCATTTTATCACCTACTGTCTCAGCCTTGCCCAGAACAAAAGCCATGCATGTTGCTTCTAGCCCTTTACATTTACTGTCATCTCTACTTGAGTTTCTTGAATTAAAGTGCTCCCACTTCATTTGTGGAATCTAGGCCAATGTACCAAGACTTCTAGGTTTTTGTTTTTTTTTTTTTTTTTTTTTTTTGTGTGTGTGTGTGTGTGTGTTTACTGAAAGTTAAAGCTAAACTGCAACTTCTGGCTAGCTGGCAACTCAGGGCTCATCTCTAAAAAGAAGTGCCTCTTAATTCTGCTCAATTACTCCAGTGTCCATGAGAGCATTAGTCCCAGGAGGGCACTAGAAAGGAAATCATTCCTGAGATTGGTTTCAAGTAAGCTAACTGAGAATTACTATTTACCAAGAGGTGTCTGATTGAATGGGAATGTATTCCAACATGAACATTTTTTCATGTCCAAAAATAGAACAAAAGTAGATGAGGTCTTTCCATCTTACAGTACTGAAATTCTGAGGGCATCAGAGTGCCAATGACCTTAGAATAGATCTGTATAGGGAATAGGGATTTTAAAGTACTAATTTTATACAGAGTAAATACAAATTCTGTTCAACAGATGGGCACAAATAACAGACAAGTCTACTTCTTTTTCTGGTTATAGTTTAACAACTCACAAGAAATAGTTACTTCCACCTTAACAGCAAGAAAAGGCTACTCTAGTGAGAATGAATTTGAATAACTTTCATTTAATACATTGAGTACTTGAGCACAGAAAGAAGACCAAACAATCACAAGTCTTTCCTGGGAAACAAGACATAGATGTTGCCTACATCGCAAGTGGAACAGCAAGAGGTAGAAGAATCCACTCTCATCAGGAGAAAGAAAAGACAGCAGACTAGCCACTTCCAAAGAGTTATGTGAGAATTCCATGATCAATTTTAGTGCTGAGATATTCAGATGACTGAGATTCCACTTCCTGTTAACACAGCTGGGAACTTCCGGAAGAAAAGAGAAGAGATTATATGTATAAATTCAAGTCAAGGAAAGATTTATAAAGTACGAGACTGAAACCACAGAAGAAAAAAAAATGTTTATTGAGTTTTATCAGCATAAAGACTATCACCTTATGAAGGACATTGATAAGAAAATGAACTACCAATACCCAAGCTAAATGAAACATTATACAGACATTATGCAAATTTGGAAAAAGTGCATCAGTTGGTGAACTAGATAAGCCATTCCTACAAATCAATAATAAAAAGTGCCATAAAATTGGACAGAGAACTTGAACAGGGGCTTCATGAGTTATTGAACACAAGTGGAAAAACACAAGATGAAGAGACATTGACTGCCAGTAGCCATCATGAAGCACAAATGTTTAAAATGAGATGCCTGCAAGTGGAGTTGGAGTTTGGAAGTAGATTCCATGCTTGGTATGGCAAGGCTCTGACCTCAAACTCCACCAAAAATACCACTTAATTCAAACAAATGAAAATGAAAGTAGGATATCATTCTTCAACTGCTATAATCACTAACTAGTAAATAAACAAAGAAATCAAGAGTTCTGAATGGAGATGAAGATTGGGAACAACTGAGCCCCTATATTTGTGGGAGTAATACAAAATGTATTCAAATACTTTGAAGACCCATTGGCTAACTTTAGGAAAAATTAAGCCCATATTTATCCTAACCTGTGGCATTCATACCTCTAGATTTTATCCAGAAAAGCACACAAATATATGCCCATAAAATATATATAACAGCTTTATTTTTAATAAATACTAGAAAGAGATTCAAGGTTCCCCAACAGGAAAAATGGCAAATAACTCCAGTATTTTTGAATAATAGAATATTATATAATAAAAGAAAGGAAAAAGTACTTATATATCAACATGAAAGACTTATTAAAAAAACATTATACAAATGTTTACAAAAGAAGGAATTCAAGGTCTACAGGTACATATTATATGTTTAAACAAAATCAAAAGATGGGCAGCATTCTGACCTAAGAAGCCAGAACACCCCAACTGTGCTTGGAAAGGACCAGTGTTTATTCCATAGCAAAGTCTACATCATTTATGATAATTGGTCACATGTACTGTTGATATAGGTGAATTTTTGTATACATATCATACATGAAAAACTGAGATAATGGAGAGAGACAGGAAGAGATGAAATAGAAAGAAGGGGCGGGCTGTGAAAATGGACTGAAATGTATTTTACAAGCCACGCTTACAGAAATGGCCCTTTTAGAAAGCAAAGCCTTATTTTTTCAAGCTATCAAGCTAACCCACCACTATATCCAGGAAATAACAATCAACTGCCAAACCCAGTTTCCTTTACATGTGGACAGCACAGAATCCAAAGCAATTGATAGTGTTTAATGCTGAAGTTTTAAAAATAAGATTCCTGGCTGAATGTCACAGCGGACTAAGTGATTGTTTCAAGGTCTGAGATTGTACCCAGTATGTACTGTGTCCTCTCTCCCCAATATCCAGTGGATAACAGCTTCCTCCTCCAACCCAGCAGGATGCAGAAAACCTCCTCAAGATCGTGAATTCAAAAGTCCCATTAAGAAGCTTCTAGAGACATTCTTGACTGAAAAATGTCAGGACCAGCAGCAGGCTCTTTCTTTCTTATTCTAAGGAAATGCTTAAAAACTTAATGGCAAGGACATTATGCTCAGAGGAATTTAGTGTTTGAAAGGAAACCCCCAGCTTAATTATTTGGAGGTTAGACAGTTAAGTATATCATTCATTGCTTAGCAACTAATAAAGGAAAATGAAGGAAAGTTTGCTCAAAAAGAACAGGCAGATTGTGATTAGATGTGACATTAAGGTGTTCATCACTTTAACAACAAAAAAGGCCACCTATTTCTTGAAGGTCTTTTCTTATTTTCTATTTCCGGTTAAAATTCCCCTCCCCACCACTACCAAGATCCTTAATCAGTTTCTGATTATTATACCTGTAGACCCACTCAATTTTGTAAAATTTAAAATTAATTAATTCCCTTTCCTATCAGTTAGCAAGAGGGATCCAGGACTTTTATACAGCCACATTTAAATGGACATGACACTGCATTTATTCACTTCTTTGAGTTTTGAGTTTTGTTTTTGAACAGGAGGCATCAATTTTGACTTCTATCTCTCCACTCCTTTTACTTGGGGTGGTAGCCAAATTCCAGAGTTTGTTTGTTTGTTTCTTTCTTTCTTAATGTCCAGAAATCACTAAAGAGAAGACCTTTCAAGGGAGACTAAATTCAACCCTATAAATTCTCCCCAGATACAGCTGATCTCATTTGCTCTTTGCCTACAAATGTATTTCCAAGAAACTGGTATATTCTCAAACTGTCTATTTTAGCCATCTGCCTCCTGTCTCTGGATGTGATGTTTTCAAAATCAATCTTCCACTATGTTTGTTGGGCCATCTGTTAACCTCCTTTGACCATCAGACAGCCGCCCTGTGCTAACCTATGCAACTGCATAGAGGAGTGTGTAAGACTGATTTGTGTCGCTGTGGCAGAGGCAAAGGACAAAAGAGAGCAGGTGTGAGCCTTTAGGTATGTGATCTTTATAACTTCATGAAGGACTAAGTGATCTTAGTGTTTGAAAAGGACAGAGAGTGACTTGTGGGCTCCCAGAGATCAAGTCACTGTGAGGACTTTTAAAGCAAATCTTTATAAGCAAATAAAGATCAGTGGCTGAAACCAGTAATTCCAAATATATAAGTTCTTTTCAAATTTTTTGTTTTATGTATATGTGTTCGTGTGAATATGGGTATTCATGCACATATATGTATACATGTGGAGGCCAGAGGTCAATATCAGAGGTCTTCCTTACTCAGTGTCTGCTTTATCCTCTGAGGTAGAGCCTTATACTGAGGCTTCGGTTCACCAGTTCAACTAGATTGACCTGCTGTCCACAGACCCAACTGTCTCGGCAGCCCCAGGGCTTGGATTACACACATGGCACTGTGACCTACTTTTGTATGGACAATAAAGAGAAAAAAATTTTGCCCCCTAATTGAATGACATGGCAAGCACTTCACAGGAGACATCTCCCTAGCCCCCAAGTTCTTAATATTAATCATTCATGCAATGAATTAGCTGTACACAATATGTCAGCCTTCATTCTAGAAGTGAGGACCCTGAAGAACAATAAAAGACAAACATTAACCCCCCCACACACTTCTGTGAGCCCCTCAAGAAGGGAAACAAAAACAAACAAACAAAATAAATAAATAAATAAATGGTTACAAGTTGGAGGATTAGAACCACAGGTTTTAACTACATGGATGTATATAACTCTTGTGGAAGACGGAAACATTCAACCAGAGTCTCCCCTACTTTGTGTACAATTATCAATCACCAGTTTTACATTCCTTAGACTGTGTTCAGAACTTTACAAGTATGAAGAATCTTAGATTTGAAATCCAGATGCACCACTACAAAGCAAAGAACTGGTGCTCTAAATTACAAAAGAGGTACCAATAAGACTTTGATTTAAACTCACTGATGGTTAATTTCTTATACTCAGAAATACATACAAGTGTGCTTTTCTTCTATGCTTGGCTGCTCTCTGTCCTTCCATTTCACTGATGTTTGTCAGCAGCCTTTACCTGTACCCTTGATGAAGGAAAATTCGATAGCAGACAGAAGGTAGCCATTCCAAACCTTATACTTAGCTGGATGCAATAACCTTCCCAGGATAAACTTTAAAGATGACCAAACCACAATGCATAGGACATCCAAGTCCAGCAGTTCCAAATGTAGAGCAACCATTACTCTTGATCTTTGCAATGGGAATCTGCTTCCTCAGTAAAGGGTCAAGGTTACTCCCCATAGTAATACCAAGACAACTCTTTTTGGTGTTCCTGATATTCACAGCTTTTGTTGCCATCCTGTGGTGTCTGCCCAAGGTGTCAGGCTGCAAGTTTTGATTCACACCATTTGATTAAAATATATACCATAGCTGCATTACCCGTAGAAATGTGCCACAGCAAAAATAGATCAAACCATCCGGTGTCTCCAGGAACTCACAGGTTATTGTCTCTTTATCCAATTTATTTAGATGTGTAAAGGCAGGGAGGGCTCTAGGTCTCTGAAGAAATTGTACAGCTAAGAGTAGATTTAACAAAATCAACTTTTCTCCTGCATATTAATAGTGGCTCACAAAATCTGAATGCACAAAGCATTTAAGGTTGTGACATACTCAGTAAAAGCAAGAAGTTGGAATTCATACGTATCTTTCCATAATTAGACTTTGCTCTAGCTGTCACAGGGAACATCGTGGCATTCTGAAACACCAGCAGCATTCAAATTTTGTAGTGGTGCTAAAAAATGAAGGCTCATTCCATGTTCCAGCAAGCTGATCGGTTTGGAGAACTATCCCCCAAAGAAGGCATGCTATTCAAAGTATTGTTTAAACTCAATGGCTTCTATGGAGTTACTTTTACATCTCAGGCATCCCTGTCTGCTTGAACGAGACATGGGATATATCATCAAAGACCTTTTGGAGAAAGATTAATGTGAATGGTCATTGAAATCTGTGTCAGGGCCTCGTAAACACAGGCACCATGTGGAGTTCGAAGAGCAATCCATCAATCAGAAACAACCCTTGAGGGCCTTTCCAAAGGCAGTGGGAGCCAAAGAAGGTCCTTGACCAGATGACAGGCATATGGAAAAAGCTGTCTGTCTTATGGAGATGGTGGCTTGGCAGCTTGAGAGGAAATGCCATCTGTAGACTGTGCAATGGGTGAATCTTTGAAGGCCCTTATCTAAGTAGATGACTAGGGATAGTAAATGATTATGGGGGTCTGGAAATCATAAAAACCAGTATCAATGTTAAATGAAATATATGGACTAGAACAGGTAGGCTGGGCATCTAGCCAATCACATTCTGGAATTGAGGCAGGCAGTGTGAGCCATTTAGAATCTATAGTATTGTTAATACTATGGAGGAGTAGATAGTGGAAAGATTTAGGGAGGCATTAGAGTAATGGTTCTCAACCTTTCTAATGCTGTGACACTTTCAGACAGTTCCTCATGTTGTGCTGACCCACAACTATAACTGTACATCATAATTGTAATTTTGCTACTGTTATGATTGGGATGTGGAACGTTGGCAAAGGTGTCTCAACCCATAGGTTGAGAACCGCTATGTTAGGGTGAGATAGACAGCAATAAAATTACTAGGATGGTGATGGTGGGCATAGACTGTCAACCTGACAAGAGCTAAAAGCACCCACCTGACAAACTTCTGGGTGTGTCTGTGAGGAAGGTTCTAGACTGAGAATTATAAAGGGAGAGCTGGTGAGGGAGGTTATAGACTAAGCTAACTGTGAAGAGAGGACCGATGAGGGGGGTTCTAGACTGAGCTAACTGTGAAGAGAGGCCTGGCTTTAAATGTGAGTGGCACCATTTCATAAGACGGGAGCCTAGACTGAATTAAAAAGAAGAAGAAATCAAGCTGATTATCAATGCTTATCTCTCTGATTCCGGAAGGCAAATAACAATGTGATCAGCTGTCTCATGCTCCTGCCATTGTGCCTTCCTTGCCATGATGGACTGTTCCCACTCAAATCATGAGTCCAAATAAATCCTTCTTTAAACTGATTTTCTCAGGTATTGTGTCACCTAAGTGAGAAAAGTAGCGAATACCAGGGGTCTTAGAGAAGGAATTCCAGCTGGGACACACAGAGGTCACATTGAAGTTATCCTATCTCACCCCCCCAATCCCAAAACTGAATTTCTATACTCTCATTATTAATACAAGTCTCAAAGCAGCTTTAGCAAACTTCATTTTAATATTTGCCTACAGCAAGCTGCACTGAACCTCAGGCAGTGTACTCAGCTGTATACAGAGCAACCTCTATCTACACATCCCAGCGGCTCCCAAGAGAGGGAAAAGCTGAGGCCTGTAAAGTTGTGGATACATTAAAGGAACAGTCTTCTCTCAAGGCCACAGGAAGGACTGTGGGTCTGTAAAGTCACCAGAAATTAGCAATTGCTGGGAATTCTACACCAAATACACAGCAGGGACAATGGGGGCTGGGATTTAAGGGGTGGGAGAGCCAATCTGGAAGGCAGTGAACAAACTTTCTAGTGAAATTGGACACCCAAAGGAGATTCAGTTTACTCTGTGTTGTTGCCAATGCAACATCATCTTTCTGCTTTACATATTTGTTTTGTCTGTGGTCATATCATTGCCTTGAGGGATTAAAAACCCACATATTTAATGGATGCTTTATGCTATATTTTTCCCAGCTCGATGCCAGGAGGGGCTGGGATGGAAGCAGAAGGCAGGAAACGGAAGTGGGAGAGTAGCATGTGTCAAGAAACACAGAGCAAGGCTGGGAATAATTGGCTCCAGGTTATAACTTGAGTTGGAGTGTTGGAGTTTGGAAGAAATCTTTCTTAAAGGGAACATGGCATAAAGAGGGTGAAAGGGAAGCAAGCAATGTCTCGAGGAAAGGATGAAAACCTGCATACGGAGAAACACCGAAACACCTTGGACAGCGCCATAGAATTCATTTGGCATTTTCAAAGACCCTCAGAAATTACTGAAAGTGTTCTTGGATGATGCAGGTCACAAGATGCAAAATACCCTCAGGGCAAGAAGGAGCACAGACTGAGCCATACAAAGCTCCATGCATCAGCTCAAACAGCCTTCTACACACGGCCTCAGGAGTTTGAGCCTTTCCCAGAGCTCAGCCTAGAGGTGAGCTGCATCTTTCTCGTCACCCCTAACAACACGCCTAGAGACATTCATCTTCCATCCTCCCCAAAGACATTTTTCATTTCATCTCAGCCATAAAACTTTTTCATTTTCTGATAAGTGGAAATAACATATGATTCTCCATCTACTCCAAGTGCTACCTGATCATACTTGGAAGCCAAATCGCTCTCCTTCATTGTCCTTCAAGGGTAGACTGATCACTAGAGTGAACAGCCTATATATATATCTATTGTTTGTGGTACACACTTGGTTGACAGGCCCTAAGGGAGGAAATAGGAGGGGAAACAAACAAGGGAAGACTTCTTGGAAGCAAACCAGCTGCAGGTTAAATCAGGTATGACCTACCTTTGCAATATGTCATTTCTGAATTTGTTTGCACATATTAGAAAAGAACAGGTTTTCCTAGTGTATGTTCATCTTGAGCTGGATGACAGAAACCCAGGGAATGAAGCAAATATAGTTCAATGATTCACAGAGCTCTTTGACTTTAAAAAACCCATTTTGTTTTGAGAAGGTGAAGCTCAATCCTCTCCCAATCTGTCTTGCAAACACTTCTCTGTCTTTATCAGGTGAATGCAATTACTTTGCTGGGGCAGTATTTTGAGGACAGACAACATCACATCTAAGTCACATACATATTTCCGGCTTTGAGAAGTCAGGATAGGGTAGGCAACCATTAAATACTTAAGCAGGTACCCAATGGAAGAGCAAATGAATAAAGCTGGCAAGTGGATAATGTCCTAGTTTAATAGGCCACCAATGGCTACTTGGGAAATTCAGCAACATGTGCTATTGGATTGCTCTCTGCCAAAGGACTCATCTGTGTCTACACAATTATTTCTAAATGGTGTATGTATGATAGTAAGAACCATGATGTGAGCTTCTCAGCATGCCAGATTGTGGGCTATTAGTTCATTTAATACTCACAACAACCCTGTAGATGCTATCATTATCTTCATTTTATAGAAGAGGGAACAGACGCTAAGAAAAAGACTAACTTGTTCAAGGTTATTCCATGAAACAGATTTTGAGAATCCAGACACACCAAACTACAGATCTTATACTGGAAGCCAATGTGATACATGCATATACAGGAGGAGTGAGGCTGACTTGTTTACCATTCCAGTATGTGCTGCTTTGTAGATGGATTTTACAGGGAAGGACTTGGAGAAGTCAGTCCAAAGGTGCCTAATCCAAATTATAGTTCATTGTCTCACATTGACTTAGTAGGTGGCTGAATAAATTGCTTACAGTTTGGATTTCAGGCTTCTCACTTGCAAGGAAAAGTAGAAACATAATTCTAAAAATCTCTTTCCCATATATGATATAACAAATATGACACATATTTGAACACAATTCTTTCCCATCAGCTTTTGAATATCAGCTGCATCTCCTGTCACCATTCTTTGCAAATAAAGACATGTTTTTAAATTTCAAAAAAAAATAAAAATAAAAATAAAAGACAACAGGGGGGGAAAAAAAGCAATTTTGGGCCAAGTGGAATATGAAAATGAACTGGAAAAGATTATTAACTGAGTTTGACGTTGGAGGTGACATTGCTAATTCTACTGCCTCTTCTGTCTTTATGAAATGCAAGAAATGACAGAATATCTGTCAAGGAGTGGCAGAATTCCCTGTCTTATCACAGATTTGTGCAAATTTAAAAGCTATGCAGAAGGTCATTGAAAAGGAAGGGAAAATGAAGGGTAATGTATGCCCGGTAATAATTGGAGCCCCAAAGAAGTTTAGTGGGCTTCTAAGATACAAAAGGAGGGACTAAGGAATCAGAAATTAAGTCACTGAGAGGGGTTGGGTATAACTCAGTTTGGAGGATATGTGTGAGGCCTTGGGATGTATCCCAGGCATGCTTTTGCCCCAGTAACCATTCACCTTACTTAAAAAATGTACAACATAAAAGGAGACAGAAAGAAGGTTTGTTCAACCAAAGCAAAGTCCTGTTTCCTGTTTCCCATTCCCAGCACGCACACATGCACATAGTGATAGTGTTAACACGTATGCTTGATTCTGTGCAAGAATACACCTTACCCCACCCCAAATAAACCTCCCAGCATAATGCAAAAACAACAGTCACTCAGAAAATAAGAAACAATCTTTTCCCTCTGACTTCTTGGGATTTTGTTGTAAATTGCTAAAGGACACTGGCATTCCTGTATTTACATAGGAAACTCAGGTCATTAATTATCAGCAACTGTCTCCCCTCATACTTTGTCTGAAGTTTTTTTTTATTTTTATGAAATATTTATTTATTATTTATACAGTGTTCTTCCTGCATGTTTGCCTGCAGGCCAGAAGAGGACCCCAGATCTCATCACAGATGGTTGTGAGCCACCATGTGGCAAGACTCCCTGGATTGGCCCCTGATCCTGCTGCTCCTGTCTCCGGTCCCCTTTGAGAGCACCCTTGGAGCTCTGATACACCCCCACCCATCCCAACCTCCAGCCTACCCCCCCCCCACCCTGTGCCCTACCCCACCTACGGTCCTGCCGCTCTGGTTGAGCACTGGGACAGAGGGTGGAGCCAACAGTCCACCCTACTTCGGAGACCTCTCGGAGCAACTCCGAACAAAGGAGACCTGACTATCCACGTGGGACCACCTGTAATTTCCAGCGGCTTGGTCCCTGACCCCGCCTCCAGTCCTCTGCTGGAGTCCCAGGCCCCTCCCAGAGATCCGCCTATCTCTGCGGGTCCACTTGGAGTTCCTGCAGGCAAGATCCTTGACCCCCAAATCCGGGCCCCTGCCAAAGAACGAGGTCTCAGCTGGAGAGCGCCAGTTTCCAGTGAGATCCCACTACCCTGCAAAACCTTCTCAAGTTCCAGTCCAGCCCTCGTCCTCTTCTGCCGGCTATTGGCCAGAGAGAAGCCTCCTAGAGAGCTTGGACCACACAGAGATACAGACATTGAATCTTTGATCCACATAAGCCCATCTGGGAAGGACCATAGAGAGAGGGAAGAGACACCACCAACACCTACAGGAAGAAACTATGGGAAGAAGGCAATACAAGAGAACACCTAACAACAGAAAGACAAACATGACACCACCAGAATCTAGGGAATCTACACCAACTAGAATGGAACACAACAACAAAGCAGAGGAAGCAGAAGGGTACGACTTAAAAATCACCATCATAAAAATGATAGAGGCCCTCAAAGAAGATATGAGAAAATCCCTTAAAGAAATAGAGGAAAAAACAAACAAAAAAGGGGAAGAAATGAACAAATTCCTTAAGGAAAGTACAGAAAGCCAAGAAAAAACAATTAACCAGGTGAAGGAAACGGTTCAAGATTTGAAAACCGAAATTGAGAAAATAAAGGCAACACAAATGGAAGGAAAGCTGGAAATTGAAAAGCTGGGCAAAAAATCGGAAACCACGGACACAAGCATAACCAATAGAATTCAAGAGATGGAAGAGAGAATCTCAGGCGCAGAAGATAAACTAGAAGAAATAGATTCATCGACCAAAGAAAACCATAAATCCAACAAATCCTTAACACACAATATCCAGGAAATGTGGGACACCATGAAAAGGCCAAACCTAAGAATAATAGGCATAGAGGAAGGTGAGGAAGCCCAGCTCAAAGGTGCTGAAAACATATTCAACAAAATCATCGAGGAAAACTTTCCAAATCTGAAGAAGGACATGCCCATGAAAGTACAAGAAGCATACCGAACCCCAAATAGGCTGGACCAAAGAAAAAAGACCCCTCGACATATAATAATCAAAACACCTAGCATACAGAATAAAGAAAAAATATTAAGAGCAGCGAAGGAAAAAGGACAGGTAACATATAAAGGCAGACCTATCAAAATTACACCTGACTTCTCCATGGAAACCCTCAAGGCCAGAAGGTCCTGGATAGATGTTCTAAAACTATTAAGAGAACACGGATGCCAGCCTTGGCTACTATATCCAGCAAAACTCTCAGTCAATATAGATGGAGAGAACAAGATATTCAATGACAAAACCAGATTTTCCCAATATGTATCTACAAATCCAGCCCTACAGAAAGTATTGCAAGGAAAATTCCAACCCAAGGAAGGTAACTACGCCCACAAAAATGTAGGCAACAGATAATCCAACTACACCAGAAACCTAGGGTGAAGCAGAACAAATATATTCACAATACCACTGCCAACAACAAACCTAAATCAAACAACCATCAACAATCAATGGTCCTTACTCACCCTCAACATTAATGGTCTTAACTCACCTATAAAAAGACACAGATTAACAGAATGGATACGAAGACAGAATCCATCCTTCTGCTGCATACAAGAAACACATCTTAGCTCCAAAGATAGACATTACCTCAGGGTAAAGGGTTGGGAAAAGATTTTCCAATCAAATGGAAATAAGAAGCAAGCAGGCGTAGCTATCCTAATATCTAACAAGCTAGACTTCAAACCAAAACTAGTCAAAAGAGATGAAGACGGTCATTTCATATTCATCTCAGGAGAAATCCATCAACACAAAGTCTCAATTCTGAACATCTATGCCCCTAATACAAAGCCACCCACATTCGTAAAAGAAACACTACTAAAACTCAAAGCTCATATAAAACCTCACACACTTATAGTGGGAGACTTCAATACACCACTCTCAACACTAGACAGGAGCACAAATCAGAAACTCAACAAAGAAACAAAAGAATTAACAGAAGTTATGTCTCAACTGGGGCTAACAGACATCTATAGAACATTCCATCCAAAGACAAAAGAATATACCTTCTTCTCTGCTCCACATGGAACCTTCTCTAAAATCGACCACATACTAGGAGACATAACAAACCTCAACAGATACAAGAGAATAGAAATAGTCCCCTTTATCTTATCGGACCACCATGCTTTAAAATTGGAATTCAACAACAATACAAATAGCAGAAAACCTGCAAACTCATGGAAACTTAACAATGTGCAATTGCACCACTCCTGGGTCAAAGAAGAAATAAAGAAAGAAATTAAAGACTTTCTAATATTCAACGAGAATGAGGATACAACATACCCGAACTTATGGGACACCTTGAAAGCAGTGCTACGAGGGAAGTTCATTGCACTAAGTGCCCATATGAAGAAAACAGAGGATAGTCACATAAATGAATTAACAGCGCAACTGAAAACCTTAGAACAGAGAGAAGCGAATTCACCCGCAGGAGCAGACGCCAGGAAATAATCAACTTGAGGGCTGAAATCAACAAAATAGAAACCAGGAAAACAATACAAAAAATCAATGCAACAAAGAGTTGGTTTTTTGAGAAAATCAACAAGATTGATAAACCTTTATCCAAATTAACGAAAAAGCAGAGACAGAACATGCAAATTAACAAAATCAGAAATGAAATGGGGAACATAACAACAGACACAGAGGAAATCCAGACAATTTTCAGGTCATACTTCGAAAATCTGTATTCCACAAAAATTGAAAATTCAAAGGAAATGGACAAGTTTCTGGATAACTATCACTTACCAAAATTAAATCAAGAACAGACAAACAACTTAAATAGACCTATAACCCGAAATGAAATAGAAGCAGTCATCGAAAGCCTTCCAACGAAAAAAAGTCCAGGGCCAGATGGATTCAGTGCAGAATTCTACCAGACATTCAAGGAAGAACTAATACCACTACTCCTCAAACTGTTCCACAAGATAGAAACAGAAGGTTTATTGCCAATCTCTTTTTATGAGGCCACAATAACTTTGGTACCCAAACCTCACAAAGACACAACTAAGAAAGAAAACTACAGACCAATATCCCTGATGAACATCGATGCAAAAATACTCAATAAAATAATGGCAAACCGAATTCAAAAATACATCAGAGAAATCATCCACCATGATCAAGTAGGCTTCATACCTGGATTGCAGGGATGGTTTAACATACGAAAATCTATCAACGTGATCCACCATATAAACAAACTGAAAAAGAAAAACCATATGATTATCTCCCTAGATGCAGAAAAAGCCTTCGATAAAATTCAACACCCTTTCATGATAAAGGTATTAGAGAGGTCAGGGATAACAGGAACATACCTAAACATAATAAGAGCAATATACAGCAAACCAACTGCCAACATCAAACTGAATGGAGAGAAACTTAAGCCAATTCCTCTAAAATCAGGAACAAGACAAGGCTGTCCTCTCTCTCCATATCTCTTCAATATCGTACTAGAAGTTCTAGCTAATGCTATAAGACAACAAAAGGAGATCAAGGGCATCCAAATTGGAAAGGAAGAAGTCAAACTGTCTCTATTTGCAGATGATATGATAGTTTACATAAGCGACCCAATAAACTCTACCAGGGAACTCCTACAGCTGATAAACACCTTCAGCAAACTAGCAGGATACAAGATAAACTCAAAAAAATCAGTAGCCCTATTTTTTTCAGACGACAAAGAGGCAGAGAAAGAAATCAGAGAAACATCACCCTTTACAATAGCCACAAGCAACATAAAGTATCTTGGTGTAACGCTTACCAAACAAGTAAAAGATCTATATAATAAGAACATTGTGACTCTAAAGAAAGAAATTAAAGAAGATACCAGAAAATGGAAAGACCTCCCATGCTCTTGGATAGGTAGGATAAACATAGTAAAAATGGAAATCTTACCAAAAGCAATCTACAGATTCAATGCAATCCCCATTAAAATCCCACCACAATTCTTCACCGACCTTGAAAGGATAATAATCAACTTTATATGGAAAAACAAAAGACCCAGGATAGCCAAAACAACCCTATACAATAAAAGAACATCAGGAGGCATCACCATTCCTGACTTTAAGCTCTACTACAGAGCTATAGTTCTGAAAACAGCCTGGTATTGGCATAAAAATAGACAGGTAGACCAATGGAATCGAATTGAAAATCCTGATATTAATCCACGCACCTATGAACACCTGATTTTCGACAAAACAGCTAAAATTATACAATGGGGCAAAGACAGCATCTTCAACAAATGGTGCTGGCACAATTGGATGAGGGTGTGTAGAAGACTGCAGATAGACCCATGTCTGTCGCCATGCACAAAACTCAAGTCCAAATGGATCAAAGACCTCAACATCAATCCAGCCCCATTGAACCTCTTAGAAGAGAAAGTAGGAGGTACCCTTGAACAAATTGGTATAGGAGACCGCTTCTTGAACATAACTCCAGGGGCACAGACACTGAAAGAAACAATTAATAAATGGGACCTCTTCAAACTTAGAAGCTTCTGTAAGGCAAAGGACACAGTTGACAAGACCAAACGGCAGCCCACTGACTGGGAAAAGATTTTCACTAATCCTATATCCGACAAAGGGCTGATCTCCAAAATATACAAAGAACTCAAGAAACTAGTCAAGAAAACACCAAATAGCCCTATTAAAAAATGGGGTACAGAACTGAAGAAAGAATTCTCAATGGAGGAAATCAAAAAGGCTGAAAGACACTTAAGAAAATGCTCCACATCCTTAGCTATCAGGGAAATGCAAATCAAAACAACTTTGAGATACTATCTTACCCCTGCCAGAATGGCTAAAATTAGAAACACCAGTGATGACTTATGTTGGAGAGGATGTGGAGAAAGTGGAACACTCCTCCACTGCTGGTGGGAGTGCAAACTCATACAGCCACTTTGGAGATCAGTATGGCGGTTCCTCAGGAAAATGGGAATTAGTTTACCACAGGACCCGGCAATCCCCCTCTTAGGCATATACCCAAAGGATTCACATCAATGCAACAAAGACATCTGTTCAACTATGTTCATAGTAGCACTATTTGTAATAGCAAGAACCTGGAAGCAACCTAGATGCCCTTCAATTGAAGAATGGTTAATGAAGATGTGGCACATCTACACAATGGAATACTACTCTGCAGAAAAAAATAATGGTATCTTGAAATTCGCAGGCAAGTGGATGGCACTTGAAGAAACCATCCTGAATGAGGTAACCCAGTCACAAAAAGAGGAACACAGTATGTACTCACTCATATATGGATTTTAGACCTAGATCAAATGATCACCAGCCTATAATTCACATCACCAGAGGAACTAGGATACAAGTTGTATTCTAAGAGATTCATATAAAGTCCCTCACAGAACTGGGAAGGGACAAGTCCCCCAGACCTCAGGTATAGTGGGGGAGGACAGCTAATGGAGAGAGAAGTAGGAGAAAATGAGAGTGAGGAGAGGAAGGCATGTGCGACCAGGAGGATTGAGCCTGGTTAGGAATGGAAAATAGGAAAGAGAGAGAGAGACAGAGACAGAGAGAGAGAACATAAAAGAGGGAGCCAATATTGGTTTGAAGATAAAGTTGAACACAAAGAAAGGTCGAGGGAACTACAAGACTGCTCCCAACTAACAATCTCAGCTTCCGTGGAAAGGCTATCATAAATGCCCTTCCCGGAGAGTGAGATCAACAACTAACTTCTCCATGGAGTCCTCAACTAATGCCTGTTGAAAACAGGAGCAAACACCCATACATAAACACTGAGTCAAACTAGAACCCAGAAGCAGATGGAGAGGACAAGACCATGCGGTAGAAGTACATAGAGACAGCTTACCTGAACAAGGAGGAGCTAAGGGCCACTAGACTGATAGCTGGGAAGCCAACAGGGGTCTGACTCGGACCCCCCTGAATATGGGTCTCAGCCAGAAGGTCTGAGCAGTCTAAGAGACCTCAGACAGTGGAGCCAGGATGTATCCCTGGTGCACAAAAGGACTTTGCAAACATATCCCCCATGGAGGGATAACTGCCTTATTCTAGAGATAGGAGAGAAGCCCTAGTCCCTACTTCACAGGACCTGTCAGATCTACATGACCCCAACTGGATGGCATTCCCCTACATATTGTATTGTGGTGGGGGGTTGGGAGGGGAGGGTGTTTAGAGTGCATGGGAGAGGGTAGAGAGGGCAAAAGGGAGGGAAGGAGGGAGGGAGGGCTTGGGGGGAGGGAGGGAGGGAGGGAGAGGGAACTGGGATCGACATGTAAAATAAAAAAAAAAAAAAAAAAAAAAAAAACGCTTTGACTCCAAAATTTAAGTTGAAGAACAAGTTACTGGGGAAAAGTATTTCTATTTTTGTTTCCACAGAAAATGAAAAGATGTGGATTCCTTCCAGACTAATGTGGTTTGATCACACCAGACCGCCTGAAACAGAGTACAAGCTGATCCTACATTCCAAACAGCTGGACAATACAGCCCTACAGACTACAGCTAGGATATCTGAATCTTCTTCGAATCCCCCAAGACAGCGCCCCTTACCAGCAGGAAGTAGTTTGGAAAGAACGACGCCCAAATTCCCAAATATTGTGTATAAATGTTTGTTTTCATTTAATTGGACTTTGTTATATAAAATTAAATAAAAAATACTCTATATGCATAAAAAAAAAAGATATTTAGGCAAATATTTTCTAGGGCATAGGTGTCTTTAGAACTTTGGTCAATAAAACTAGGCAATTTCACCTCTCACTTGACTTCTAAATCGTATCCGACTTCAGGTGCAAAATGCTGTGGGCATGATTGATTGGACCTTGAGAATCCGGTGGCAGAATGTAGAGGCAGAGCTACAAACACCTTTTGGTTATGAGACTTTTAACACAAATTCAATGTTGATGCCAGGAAAACGGTTTCCAGGGACTGGGGTAATGAACAAGTTGTTCTTTCCAAAGTGCAGTACTGGAAAGATACAATAGAAAAGACTGGAACTAGCTTTTTAAAGTTTTTATTTTACATACCAACCACAGTTTCCCCTCCCTCTTGTCCTCCTGTTCCCTTCCCCCACCCCACTTCTACCTGACACCCCCCACACACACAAATGGGGGATGTCCTTCTGTATGCTGTGAGTGTATGTTTCTCTTATTACTTGATGAATAAAGCCGTTGTGGCCAATGGACAGGCAGGATATATCCAGGAAAGGAGTATAGGTAAGGCTAGCAGACTAGAAGTCAGAAAAGACAAAAGGCAGGTAAGCAGTTTCCAGAAGGAGATGCCATGGGAAGCCATAGGGAAGGTAGGACAGCCAACATCCTCCAGTAAGATAAGGCCATGTAAAGATACACACACTAATAATTATGGGTTAATAATTAAGAGAGAGCTAGCCAATAAGAAGCCTGGGTCATGAGTCAAGCAGTTTATAACTTATATAAGCAGCAGAAACTTCTACCTACCACCCCCCCACCAGTCCACTGCCCTTCCATCTCCATTCAAGAAGGATAAGACCTCCCATGGAAGTCAACATGGGAGCATGGCATATCAAGTTGAGGCAGGACCAAGCTCCTCTCTGTCCCTGATGCACGGGCTGGCTCAATGAAGCTAGCTTTTGGAGTGTCTCCTATCTGAGGCCAGTGAACTCTTAGGAGATAACCATAGCACTGAGTCAGCCAAAAGTACAGAAGGTGGGGATTTCCCTCACTATCCCCTCCTCTCAAGAACTCCTCAGAGTATTCTTTTAATAGCCTATCTGCTTTCTCAATTTTGTCAGCTGCATGAAATCATTAAACATCTCAGATTGGCTAGGAAGTGGACTCCAAAATATTCCCTTTATTCAATCCACATCAATTACTGTATTTGTGAAATGGGAATAACATAACTGTTCGAAGGGAACAATTATTAAAAGTGATTATGAAGAACTCTGCAGTATAAAGTGCTTGTTAAAATGGTGAAGCACTCTACAAACTCTTCTCAATTCCCCCCAGACTTTAAAACCCCCATTTGTAGAAATATCACAGGCTTGCCTAGACAGCAAGTATTTTGAAGTGTATGCTTCACCATTTAAATCCGTTATCTTGCGAAGGAGCTCATTATTTCAGAAATATGAGCATTTTAAAGGTGCTGCCACAGTTCTCAATCACAAGTTTTCCCTGCCGTTACTTGAAATAAGCCACCTTGAAATTGGTCTCCGAATCTACATCTTTGCATATCAGTCTTAAGTAGCAGTTATATGCATGTGCGTATGTGTACACTTTCAATGTGGTGTCTTCATGGTGTCTGTTGGAATTATCCCTATTAGGCCCTTTAGAATTCCCATTTGGTGGAACAATAAATGGAAGAAATCATTTTCTCTTGTCTAGTCATGGGAATAAGCTTCAGTGAGAAGTTAGCTCAGCTAATTTGTTTGCTTTGCATAATTATTATAATCAGCCACTAAGTACTACCAGTGAGTAAGTACTTATATCCTACAATAATACCACACCACATTTTATATGGTCTTCCTTTTAATGCAAATGAAGCTTTTATTCTTTATTTTTCTTTCTTCCCTATAATCACAGAAGACAGAAAATGAAAGAACCAAGTCCAGTTTAAAAAACAAACAAACAAACAGAAATACCTGGAAATAAACTCTGATTTCCCTGGGAGCATGTCATAATGAGAAGAATCAGGAAGGGAAATTTGAAGAAAAAAACCCAGTATAGACAGGGTATACAAGGCAATGTGACTTCATCCTTAGGCAATTTGACATTGTATTCAAATGGCTTGACTGGAACACTTACTCATTGCACAAACTTGGGAATATCACCTAATTTCTCTGAGTCCAGATCTTCACAGCCAAACACTGTGGAAATTGCACACTGAGAAAATACTGAAGTCCCCAACCTGATGGCATTAATGCCTTACACACACACACAGACACACCTGTGCCCATTTAACTATAGAGCAGATGTAGTTTCATGTAATGCACGCCTGCAACTGGCAACAAAGCAGCAATAGTCTTTTCTTTCTTTTTTTTAACATATGAATCCCAGTTCCCTCTCCTTCTCTCCTTCCCCCTCTCTCCCTCCCTCCTTCCCTCCCTCTTTCCTTCTCTCCCCCCATCACAAGCACCCTGACCACCCTTCCCTCCCTCTGCCACTCCACAAGGAGGGTGATGTCATCCAGGTGGGGTCATCTAAATCTGTCAAGTCATTTGAAGTGGGGACTAGGACTTCTCTCCTGTCTCTAGGTTAAGGCAGTATCCCTCCATGGGGGATGTGCTTGCAAGGACCTTTTGTACACCAGGAATACATCCTGGTTCCACTGTCTGAGGTCCCTTAGACTACTCAGTCCTTCTGGCTGAGACCCATATTCAGGGGGTCTGAGTCAGTCCCATGCTGGATTCCCAGCTATCAGTCTGGGGTCATGTTAGCTCCTCCTTGTTCCAGTCTGCTGTCTCTATGTGTTTCTGCAGCATGGTCTTGTCCTCCCTCTTTGCATCTGGATTCAAGTTCAGCTCAGTGTTTAGGTGTGGTGTTTGCTTTTGTTTCCAACAGGTACTAGAGGAGGGCTCCATGATGGTGGATAAGTTAGTTGTTGATCTCATTATCAGGGAAGAGCATGTATGGTAGCCTTTCCACTGTTGCTCAAGTTGTTAGTTGGATTCAGTCTTGTAGGTCTCTGGACATTTCTTTAGGTTCAATTTTCTATTCAATCCTACAATGGCTCCCTCTTTTATGTTCTCTCTCTCTCTCTCTCTCTCTCTCTCTCTCTCTCTCTCTCCTCCCTCTCTCCTCCCTCTCTCTCTTTTCTGTCTTCTATTCCTCCCCTGACTCAATCTTCATAGACCCACATGCTTTCCTCTCCTCCCCTTCTCTTTCTCCTAGTTCCCACCTCCACTCAAGCAACAATAGTCTTAATGGGAAAGACCTTGATCCAAAAGACCCCTGCCAGCTGCTTTTCCTGAAGAGGTATGACATGAGGAAGTGTAAACTCTTATTGTTGCTTGTGCCACCCAGAAAGAAGCTTTTGGGGTGACTCTCCTATTGCTGTTGGGGGTGAATAGATACTTTAAAATTGAGTAGACCAGTTGGAATTTTTGAATATCCATAAAAGGCATAGATCTTTTTTACTATTTACATGTCTCTTTGTTGAATGTCCTCTCCAGAATGCTTGCTGCTGGCCGACCCAGGGCTATGTGTTCTGGCTCTGAGGGTATAAAAAAAAGAACCAATCCATCATTTTATTCAACCAGTATTTATGAAGTCCTTCTATGTGTGAGGAGATTTGCAAGATACCAGGGGTATGTATTAGTGAGCAAAATCAAAAGATGCCCTGCCTTATGCAAACTGTTAATTTAGGAAAGATTTCTTGACTATCTCAGGCGATGTTTTAATCATGAAGACTATACCAGTAGAGAAAGCCTCAATTTCAATGTTTCCCAAAACTTATATTTAAGTGGGCAAAATAGACTAGACTTGTAATCAAATATGTCATAGTAACAATTGTACATCAATAAGAAAGGATAGTGCACCATGATGACCTGACTCAGAATGACAGGTCATGGAAAGCTGCTTAGAGGAAATGAAACTCTGAGACTCTCAAGTGAATGTACACAAATAAGGGAGCAGGAAGAAAATGCTTGAGAAAAAAATGTGCAGAATTTCTAATATGAAAACATCACACACTTTCAAAGATGCATGAGAAGGCAATGTGGCTGGAATATGAAGAAAATGGGAAGAAGAAAGAAGTCCAGCTGGAGTCATGGGCCATTGTTAAATCCATAAGGCCCTGGAAGTGCTTGTAGGCATATTGAAAGTGATACCATAGGGATGGAAAATATTGAAGGATCTTACGAGGATGATTTTACAATTCAATTTGTGTTTTGAAAGACTATTCTGCATACTGATTAATGGGGATGACACTAGACATAGAAGAACATACAGAAAATTTATGATAACAGCCCAAGCTAGAGCCATTGTTGTACAAGAGATTCTGCAGGAAAAGAGATATGTCTTCAATAGTATAGGTACTGGTAAAGTAGTTATGCTCCTGTAAATAATCCATACCATGCTCCCTTCAGTAACTTATTGAACCCCATTGAAGATGCCTTGCAAGACACTGAGGATATATATTAGGGAGCAAAACCAAAATGTATCATACACATTTTTGAAAGTATCACAATGAGTCTATTACTATGTAATTATATATAGCTAATATATGCTTAAAAAAACCCAAATGAATCAATAGTTACTATAAAGCTAAAGGAAAAATTAAAGGAGAAAGGACTACCTGACTTTATTTTTGGAATGATTGGAATTAAGAAAAGACTAGATAAAGGATGAAAACCATATTCCTAGTTTTCCCACCTTGGTCAATTTTAATATGACTGTCACTAAAACAGGTAACCATGGTGAGAACCCAGAGAAATCAGGGTAGAATTTAACCTCTTTTTTGAAGCAGTTTAGGTGTCTGTTATATCTCCATATTGAGATGTCCACAAAGCATATTAGAGTTTAGGGAAAAGTAAAAGAGAGATTTAAAGATTTGGAAGTGTTAATGATTGAATGCACCTCCCAAATTATAATTTTCTGTGGTGACCCTAAGAAAATACAACAAGAAGTCAATGGTTAAATTGCTAATCTTCTATTCATCAAAAAGTAACCTTACTCTGAAACTGGTCACAGAAGGTATAATGTGTTATGGTAAGGTCATGCTGAGGTTGTAGGGGCTTCTAATCAATCCAATATAATGAGGGTGCTTGTGAAAACAGAAGACAAAGACATAGACAGATGAGGGCAGAGCGTAGTTTGATGAGGAAAGCCAGGACTGGAGCACTGCAGCTGCCTGGCATGCAGTTCCTGGAGCCACCAAATGTTGACATAGGCATGAAGGATCCTGCCCTGGGGACTTCAGTACACCCTAGCAAATAACAGAGTTTCAAAATGGACAGAATGTGAAAGGATAAATATGTTTCCATTGTTTGAAGTAACACTGGTTACTGAAATTTTCTAAAACATTCTTGAGAAACTATGACAGGAAGTTATTGGCTAATGGATGATCATGGAAGCCAATCTGGTAGCATAATCACTCACAGGAACAACACAGAACAGTAGGAAAGGATGCAAATAGGAGAAGCACTAAGATTTACAGTCCAAGTGGAAGAGTGTGAAATAAAGGGGAAAGAGAGAAAAAAAAAAAGTTACCAATGATGCTTGCATGGTTTGGCAAATGAAGTTATATAGTGTTGTGATATTTTGTTTCTATTCTGACAAATAAAGCTTGCCTGGAGATCAGAGTGTGAAACTAACCACTAGTTTACCATAGAGGTCTGGAGGTCTGCGCAGATGGACAGGAAGTGATAATGTGGTGCATAAATAGGAAGTGATAAGGCTGGGCAGAGGCAGGATCTCGGCCTTTTCTGAGAAGTTGGAGAAGTAAGAGGTAACCGTGGCTGGTCCTTTACTTCTCTGACCTTTCAGCTTGTACCCCAATATCTGACTCTGGGTTTTTAGCATTAAGACTAATTAGGATCACACTTCAACATGGAGCTTGACTCAGGGGTTGAGCAACATGGTCTCCAAATCTGTGAGAACCACAGGCAACAGAGAAATGATAGAAAGCCTCAGATTCTACCAACAAACTACAGCTGCATTGCCTTAATGCATTTAGGTATAACACGTGAGGTATACCTCACACTAGGCCAGCCAACCTAACTGTAGTCTTTAAGGCAGTGAGTGGTTCTCAGCCTTCCTAATGCTGTGACCATTTAATATAGTGGCCCAACCATAAAATTATTTTCATTATTTAATATGGTGACCCCAACCATAAAATTATTTTCATTGGCACTTCATAATTGTAATTTTGTTACTGTTGTGAATAATAATTAAATAATTTTGGAGATGGAGGTTTTCCAAAGGAATTGTGACCCATGGGTTAAAAACCACTACTTTACAGGGTCTTTGTTTTCAATGGTAAGTTAAAAAAAAAATAGAGAGTAGTAGGTGTCAAAGTTTCAAACCCAAAGTTATCTTGGGGAATACACTTTTGTTTGTCATGTCATTAGCTATGAAAAATATAAGTTGTTCTCATTGGTCATTATATTGAGAATTTCTGTAGGCAAAGAAAGATTATCAGCTTTTTCAAATTAAAAATAGTCTCAGATTAGAATAAATAAATAAATAAATAAATAAATAAATAAATAAATAAATAAATGCCGTGGGCTGACTTCTACAGATTTCTGACTTATTTTGTCCAGATGAGAACCCAAGTAATGTTATTTTAAAAACTTCCTTGGAGGATCCCAGGAGGTGGCAGGCAATACTATGACCCATGTGAAGAAAGCTGTGTCCCAAGCTCTATGCCTCCATCTTCAATTTCTCATCAGAAGATTAGCTCTTTAATCTGTTTACAGACATGGTGAGCTGCTCCTCTTTCCTCTTCTCATAGTAAATCCAGGCTATATGTGTGCGCACCCGTATCATTTGTCTGCCTGCTTGCTTATGTGATTATGCCTGCTTACAAGTGTATACTGTATGGGTTCATTCATCTATTGATTTATTCGGCAAACATTTATTAAGCCTCTATAGGATCCTGGTATTTGGCAAAGCATTAAAAATGAGATTTAAGCCTTCACTCCATGAAACTCAGTCCGGGGTGGAAGAGATGAAAGTAGGCTGTGATAATATATGGTGGTAAGTCTCTAATCAGGCATAAGCACAGGGTGTTATGGAAATGCAAAGGTCCTAAATCTGCTAAGATGGTCAAGGAAGGATTAATAGATAAAGCAATGTAGTTTTTGTTTTGTTTTGTTTTAAATTGAGAGGCAGGTAGTTGAGAACAAAGAAAAAGGACTTGTAGCAGAGAAAACTTCATGTAGTTACTTACATGTAGACTGTATAGCATGCTTGCAGAATAGGACTCAATACAACTAGCTCTCACAGAGTGCTTATGGGAAATGAGGCTATACTGATGCAGAGAAGGGCAGTCATGAATGGCCTGGCCTGCCATTGAATGGAGCTGGGTTTCATTTTCTTGACTGGTGCTTCCTTAACTTGAGGTGTGCCTTGGTCTACTCTGGCTACAACAGAACATACTAGATACTGTATGTTAACCATGGGCCATTTACTCCTCAGGGTTCAAAGGGAATTTGAAGTCCATGAACATTCTGTTCCATTCTGTTCCAGGTGCAGGTACTCTTTCTTTGTAGAACACAAATAGCCAGCTAGCATCCAGCTATGTACCCCTAATAGAGACAAAGAACTTTGGCCTGTTATTATTATTACTAGCCCACTGACCTCATTGTGAGACTACTACTTCTGTGTTCTCATTTAAATCTGCTTGCCTCCCAAAGACCTCTTTTCAAAATGTCAGATACATACATAAATACATATATTAGACATCCTCATCCTGTAACCCAAGCAGACCTTAAACTTGCTATCCTCCTTCCTCAAACTTCTGAGTTCCTGGAACTATAGACATGTACCACCACCCCTGGATTAGCATGCAAATTTTGAGGAGATACAAACACTTGGCTATATGTGAATGTGCAAATGCCAGTGTATATGCATAAGAGTACATATGAAACTTCACAGACAGTAGCTATAGTGTATTCTTGCAACTGCATTTCTAACAAGCTCCTAAGTGATGTAGGAACTCTTGGAGAAGTAGCTTTCATTAGGTAGCAGATTCACAACCATAGGAGATAGATAAAACCAGAGAATCCAGAATTCTTCTATCTCTTTTTTAAATCTTCAAAATGGAAAACAAATTAAGTATTTAGGAACTCAAAGAATGTACATAATCAAAGATGAATTCTTGAAATTCGATTTATTTTTTATTTTACATGTATGAGTGTTTATGTGAATGTATGTCTGTACACTAGGTATGTGCAGTGTCCACCAGGTGTGTGTAGTGCCCACAAAGGCTAGAAGAAGTGTCAGGTCCCCTTGGACAGAAGATACAGATGTTTGTGAGGTTCCACGTGGGTGCCTGGAATCAAACCATGTTCTTATGGAAGAGCATCCAGTACTGTCAACCACTGAAAAGCATAATTCTTAATAATTTACCATATTCATTGAAACAGTTTTGCTTAAACACTTAAATGTGGATTATAAATACAGTTTACTACTACATGCTAATAATAATAATAAAAGCCTTTTCTTTCAGAACTACATGGCCACTGCCTGCTATCTTCGGCAAAATATCCCCAAACAGTGTGATTGGTGTGTGTTCTAGAAAGGGAATCCTGCATGAAAAGAGATGTTGTGAAAAGGGAGGTAGTAGGAGCAAAGAAACAGATCTTCAGATGTTTGTGTGTGAGAATCTGCATGTGTGCAGAATAAAGTGGGTAAATGCACTCACCTGCATCTCTGTTCCTGTATGTGCACACAGAATCACTGCTGCTGTGTGGGTTTGAGCACACTGCTGCCTCCCAGTTTTCCAGATTCTCAGGAGACAGATGCTTTCTTTGTGCATCTGACTCCTCAGGATGTGGTATCTGCTGCTCCTCCATTGCATGGGGGCTGGAATCCAAAGCCATTCCCTGATAGAGCATGCTCAGTGCACTTTAACCTCAGTCTGAAGGTAATGTAATAAAAAGACACAACAGTGTTAGGATCTAAAAATCCTCAGAGCACCTGGGATTCAGTCAGTCCCCGAGGAGCTGGCCATTTTCACAAGGCTAGTCAGATAATGAAAGCATCTGTAAATGAGTCATGTGTCAAGCCTTGTCTGGCCGTTTAATACACCCACACTTTCTTGGGATCACAAACAGTAGTACTGGGTGCTTGTAGCTATGCAGAGAAAGAGCAGTACTGAATCAGGAACAACTGGACTGAGTTTTTGGCGGAGCCATTCTTGAATACCCAGTCTTTCCTGTAGGTATGCAGAGAATCATCTCATCTTTCTCAAATAACCCATCTGGTTGCTTGAATACTCTTAGAGTGAGACTGACTGTGGAAAGGTAGGAACCCTGTACAGGTGCCACATAGTAGCATATCACAGGCAGAATCCTGGTGGGAACTCAGAGAAGCCTACTTTTGACTGTGTACTACCCTCCAGGCCAGTTCTGTCCAGCACTTGGTATGGGTCCATTATTCTATGTGCAGTGGGAGAGCATAATACGCCATTAAACATAGCCTTGCAAACAGGATGGACGTAAGCTTAAGTTTTCCCTTGCACTCCTAGGTGAGAGACTTTACAAACCACTTGCATTAGGTACCTTTTGTTGCTATGAGGAAAAAACCCCACAAAACAACAACAAAAACCCCACAACCTAAAGCAGCTTACCCAATGACGAGTTTATTTTGGCTTACAGTGCTAGAAGGAGAGTCCATAGTGATGGGGGAAGCATGGCAGTAAGAGCCTGGTACAGGAAGCTGAGAGATCACATCTCCAACCACACACACGAATGGAGAAAGCAAACTGGCTGTGGAACCAGGCTGTAACCCCTCAAAGCCAACAGTATCACGATGTACTTCCTCCAACCAACAAGGTCCCACCTCCTAAACATTTCACAACCTCTCCAAATACCATCGCCACCTGAGGACCTGGTATTCAAATATGAAAGTCTATGAGAGACATTATGCTTTTAAACCATCACAAACTTCACTCTCCAAACCACCTTTGGCTACCAATGGACTCATTAGGAGTTTAATAAACACTTTGTGTATTGACCTGTTTACAGCATCAGCAAGATTTTATTGGAGAGGTCACTTATCGATTGAACAAATTCATTGTTGTTCACCTTTCTTGGAGGGGATCCAAAGGGAAGACTATAAAAAATGAAGTTTCTAACCTTTTCCTGTTTGAAATAGAACAGCTCCTCCTTTGCCTAATGCACTGTGTAGTTGAATTGGTGGGTATATATTTTTGACAACTCATGTTCTTTTTAAGTTCATGTTCTGTGGTGAGATAGAAGAAAGGTGGTACCTGGATGGCTTACTTACTGCAACTCTTTCCTGCAGACTGTGGTCACAATACAATCATAAAGGCTTGCTCCTCCCAACATTTGGGAAGGTCAGCTGAATGGTCTCCATGAAACCCTGTGCTTTGTGGGGTGCCATGATATCCCAAACACATCCATTTATTGGAATCCTCACAGCTTTGAACACCCTGAATTTCTATATGCTCCAAACCTCTCCCCTCCTTCACTGTACAAGAGAGCTGAACCATGAGGCTAGGATGCAAGGGGGTTAGTACTATGCCTTGTGAGTACAGTGTGGAGGCATCATGGGAACAAGGGGAAGAGGGTTTGTGTGTGGCCCTTACCATGGTGTTACTCTACCTGAGACCATTCCCTCTTCCATGGCCAAGCTTAAATGGTACTGCAAGGGGGGCCAGCTTGACCCTTCTATGTGCACAGATGTCATTATCTCCAGGTAGCATGATGCCCTCTTAACATGCCTGTTTGTACAAATCTTCACTTCCTACTGCCTCTTCAGTGTATGCCCCCAGGAGCTGGAAGGAGGGGCATTTAATGTATCTTTTCCATTTAGATTATCCATAGGAACCATTTAAGGAAGCTGGCACAGGTGAGAGGCCACTAGAGCAACTATTGATTAGCTTATTTGAGCACAAAACATGGGCATTATTTAAAAGGCTACATGAGAAATAATTGCATCCAGGGGGGATTTCATGTTCTTTCAATTTGCCAACCTAACACAGAGATTGGCCTGTTTTATTATTATAATAACAAGACACTTGGCTTCTTACTGAAATGGATCTGGGACCTGGATATACAGTTATGCATTTTAAAAAGTTTAAGTTTCACAAGTTGAAAAAAACATTGGGATATTCTTTTAAAAAAAAAAAGTACCCTTATAATTACTCACAACAACTACACATTTTATATCTGTGATGGGGCTGTGATAGGTAAGGAATATTATTTTCTTCAGGAAATTCATGATGGGTCCCCTTCTGTGCATCACCATAATGAGCTTGGGTCCTAAAATCTTCTAATTCCTGGTTATAGTATAGAAAGTGCTGGGTTCGCTGTTATAGTCTTAATGGATAATTGTATTTGCTGGCACCAGGACTGCAAGAATGCTCTGAGATGGGGAAAGTTTTGACCCAAGCATATGTATGAGGCACTTAAAATACAGTGAGCTTGTCACTTTCACATGGGTATTCCTGGGAAAACTCCCGACTTCGTGGCAAAGAGACTTCAGGTTTAGTTCTATACTTTGATTTTAACTTGCAGTAAAAATTAACTCGGTATAAATAGGTACAAACTTCTTAAGACCAGCCAACACACATGCACGCGCACACACACACACACACACACACACACACACACACACACACACACAGAGAGAGAGAGAGAGAGAGAGAGAGAGAGAGAGAGAACAAAAAATATGCTTAATGGAAACCCTAAAAAGCCTTTTCTTTTACAGTAAAGACAATACAGGAATGCTCACCATTTCCATAAACAAGTGTAAAGCTGTACAATTAGTGGGGCGTGGGGAAGATACAATTGCTGTGTGTGATTGAAATCAAGAAACATTCCCATTATTTTTTTGAGTGACAGTTGTTATTTCACAAAACTCAAGACAATCCAGATGCAACATAATAAAAAGCAAGACATTTTAACAAACTTGTGAAGTTAGCAGTAAAATCAAGTTTTCTTAAATAAAAAAGTACACTCATCAGAAGATACAATGGATAAAAATATCAAATCTATAAATGCCACTCCTCTAAATAAAATACTTTAAAAACAAGCAAAGCTACTTTATAATCCACAAGAAGATAAATTTTAAAATAGTGAGAAATGTGGTGCAACAGGTTTTAATGGCATGCCATGTTCCAAACACCAAGTGAGAGCTCAATTTGCAAACTGTATAAAATTCCCCCAAATTAATTAGCTCTTACACGATTCACATAAGCCCATCAAAGGCCTCTTTTCAACAATGATGTAAGATTTTTCTACAAGAACATTTACATGGCTATATAGGTACACACATGCATGTGTGCATGCACACACACACACTCACACACACACACACACACACACACACATATTCATATTGAAATCTTAGAAAATGCTGATAAAGCCCAGGAATGGAAAGACTCAATCTTTGACAGATTTTAATTCAATAATATTTTTGTATATGCATAGACATATATGCATAGAATCAAAGTTAATGTAGAAAGAGGCCAAGGATTTGAAAGGAAGCATGCTGGAGCATATAGAGGGTTTGGAGGAAGGAAAGGGAAGGGGGAAATGTTGCAATTATGTTATAATATTAAAAAATAAAACATTGTGAAGTTAAGGTGTTTATTAAAATAGTTTGTTATACTATATTGAAGTAAGTCCATGAGAAATCACTTTGAGGTAACTGGGTATTGATTTAAAGGTATTTCTTTAATCAGTGCTTGATGTCCCAAGTCATAGATGAAATAATACATATTTGCATAATATAGATATATATATTTATCAAAATCTTGAAAGCATGAAATATTTCTAAGTATAAAAGCACAAGCTAAAAAAATAAAATTTTGTTCAATATTAACACTTAAAATGTTTAGTTTCTCTATTGCCAGAAAAAATGAGCCAAAGGAAGAACTAAATAAACTCAAATATACCATAAAGCAGGAGATTTCCTTAATATGCAAGAAGTTCAGAACAATTAATTATAAAATACATAAGCCCAGACAACTGATGTAAATATCTATAGGTAAAGACATATAAACAGTTGATAAAGGCAGAGATGAATATACTCAACGAAATTCAAAGCAAGATATCATTCTAATAAATCTGATAAACATAAATTATTATAAAAAATTTTGGAGGCCAACTTAGCCAAAGATCAACACAATGTAGCAGGCAAATGGACGAGGGTGAAGGACACTGGTGCCCTATTTGTGAATTGTGTTTGTGGGGGGCAAGCATACACTCGTTCACCTGCAGACACTCAAAACTCCAAAGAGACAAGAAATCGCCACCTGGAATCTCAGTGCACTAAGGTGGAGGGGATGGTAGCATTTGCTTTATATTTTGAACCACTCCATTTCCATCTTACATATTATATATATATATATATATTATATATATATATTTATATATATATATTAGTTTTTACTTATTTTTACATATCAATCCCAGTTCCTTCTCCCTCCCATGCCCCCTGATCCCCCTTCCATCCCATCCCCTGTCCACTCCACAGAGAGGATGATGCCTTTCAGGAGAGATCATCAAAATCTGTCAAGTGATTTGGAGCAGGGACTAGGCCCTCCCTCCTGCATCTAGGCTAAGGGAGTATCCCTCCATGGGGAATGTGTTCCCGAAGTCCTTTTGTGCACCAGGGATACATCCTGGTTCCACTGTCAGAGGTCTGGTAGACTGCTCAGGCCTTCTAACGGAGATCCATGTTCAGGGGGGCTGAGTCAGTACAATGCTGGTTTTCCAGCTATCACTCTGGGGGGGGCCATGAGCTCCCCCTTGTTCAGGTCAGCTAAATGACCTTCCCTGATAATGAGATTCATAACTAACGTATATGCCATCATAGAGCCCTCATCTAGTAGCTGATGGAAACCCACAGCTAAACACTGAGCCAAACTCCTGGAATCCAGTTGCAGAGAGGGAGAAGTGATAAGAAAAGGGGTCAAGACCAGGCTACAGAAACCCACAGAGACAGCATTATTTTCTTTTAAGCAGCATGAAAGAGGTAGCACCAGAATTCAGACCCATTCTCGTTTCTTACCCATTAATGATTTTCCTCCATGGAAATTTATGTCATTATGTTTGATATTAGAAGGTAATATTTCTTGTAAAAAATAGTGTGAAAAATAAATACAAAAAAAAGATAGAGAAAGGACAGTTTAGTCATTAATTATCCTTTAGGGTGAAATCATGTCTTCGTACAGTTTACTTAGCATAGAGAGCCACATTTCTCAGAGGTGCTATGTCTGACATGTTACTGCTGCAAACATGGTTTGATGCCAGTGTTTTAAGGGTATACATAAAAGTGCATCACTATGGCTACCCTATCTACTCAACCATTCCAATAATGGGTCTTTCTAAACTTATGCTGACTTTGACATGTACGAAGACTGTCCCATGTTCACCTCCTTCATTGTGAGCACATATGCCAGGAATTAGAGTTACTGTCACTGTTTTATATTATATTTGCTTATTTAACACATGTGTGCATACACATGTGCACAAGGCACATGGACACATTTTTACATGATACATATGCAGAGGTCAGAGGGACACCTCTGGAAATCACGTCTGTTTTTCCTACTACATGATTCTGAGAGTCACAGGGATTAAACTCAGGTTGTCAGGCCATGGAACAACCATCCTCACTCACTGAGAGATCTCACCAGCCAGAAAAAATTTATCATATATATATATATATATATATATATATATATATGATAGAGAGAGAGAGAGACAGACAGACAGACAGACAGACAGACAGACAGACAAACAGACACACACACACATTTAAGGTAGGGTCTCACCATGTAATTCTGTCTCGCCTGGAGTTTGCTATGTAGACACTCAAGAGACATCCCACCTGCCCCTACCTCCTGAGTGCTGGAATTAAAAATAGGCACCACAATACTAACCTTAATATTGTGTTTAAAACATAAAATGGCAATAACAACCCTTCAGCATCCATATTTTCTCACATGGTTACCAAGACTTAGCCGTTCATTGTTTTCCTGATAATTTCACATATCCCCCTTAGGCTTAGTTCAAAATCTGTGCTTTGATGTATCTGAGAACTTTCCATCTGATCTATTCATCTGCTTGTTTTTATATTGCCACTCCTCCAATTTGATTACTATAACCTGAAATATTTTTAATTTCTGACAATGCTAAATTCTATTTTCTACCTATTATTTTCAAAATTGTTGGGTATCTCTCACATTATCAGTTTTTCTTATGGACTTTAAACATCATTTTATAACAGTTTAAATAGTTTTTTTTCTGTCTTTATTTTTCTTTTATGTGTATAGGTGTTATGCCTGCCTGCATATATATATATATATATATATATATATATATATATATATATATATATATAGTCTGTGTGCTTGCAATTCTCACTGAAGCCAGAAGAGGGCATTGGATCTCCTGGTACTGGAATTAAAGGTGGTTGTGAGTGGCCATATTGATGCTGGAATTGGAATTTAGGTCCACTGAAAGATCCTCAAGTGTTTATTACTACTAAATCTTCTCTCTAGTCCCAGATTTAGCTTCATGCCACTGTCTCTGTTCACTGACCTTTTTAGTTTTTAATATAAGTTCATAGATGGCATTACTTAGGTTCCACATCCTAAACCAACTTTATTCTTGTGATTGGATATTGACTGTTATTGTTGATATCTGCAAGAGCAAGTCACTGATTAATTTGCTATATTAATTTGTTTTTAATTTCAATCTGTCCACCCTCTGAACTTTTGTTGGTTCTAAGTGGTCTAAACCTTCAGATTATTTTCAATTTTTAGGTAGATTGTATCCTCTGCAAGTAATATTAAACTTTTGTTAGCTTTTATAAAAATGTTTTCAAATTACTAAATTATTTTCCTTTTAAGTGTAAATGTGTTTTATACTAGATCCTTTTTTTAATAGGAAGGAGTCCTTATTTATGTGTTATATATTCATATATATCTAGAGATATCTGGAGAATTACTGGATTGAGTTCACAGATGAACAAATTGTGGGTATTACTTACTCTGAGTTCAGCCATTAGAAAGAGTTATGATTTTATCACATCATATTGTCTCCTATTACAACATCTTCTCTGAAATTCATTGTGCTCATCTCTAATTTTTTATGAAAAAACAGTATTTGTTTTTCTTTTAAAATGCCAGCCCTTATTTCTATTTTTGATCCCATGTTACTTACTAGATGAAACTTCTTTTTTTTAATTTAATTTATTATTTTACATGTCGATCCCAGTTCTCCCTCCCTCCCTCACTTTTACCCTCTCTGCCCTCTCACGTGCACCCTAACCACCCTCCCCTCCCATCACCCCACCCCAATTCCATATATAGGGGAATGCCATCCAGTTGGGGTCATGTAGATCTGACAGGCCATGTGAAGTAGGGACTAGGGCTTCTCTCCTGTCTCTAGGTTAAGGCAGTTATCCCTCCATGGGGGATGTGTTCACAAGGTCCTTTTGTGCACCAGGGATACATCCTGGCTCCACTGTCTGAGGTCCCTTAGACTGATCAGTCCTTCTGGATGAGATCCATATTCAGGGGGTACTGAGTCAGTCCCATGCTGGCTTCCCAGCTATCAGTCTGGGGGCCCATTAGCTTCTCCTTGTTCAGATAAGCTGTCTCTATGTGTTTCTGCAGTCTGGTCTTGTCCTCTCCATCTGCATCTGGGTTCTAGTTCAACTCAGTGTTTATGTATGGGTGTTTCCTTCTATTTCCAACAGGTATTAGATGAGGGCTCCATGGATAAGTTAGTTGTTGATCTCAATATCCAGGAAGGGCATTTATGGTAGCCTTTCCACGGATGCTCAAATTGTTAGTTGGCAGCAGTCTTGTAGTTCTCTAGACCTTTCTTTGTGTTCAATTTTATCTTCAAACCAATATTGGCTCCCTCTTTTATGTTCTCTCTCTCTCTCCTCTCTCTCTCTCTCTCTCTCTCTCTCTCTCTCTCTCTCTCTCTCTTTCTCTCTCTTTCTCTCTGTCTGTCTCTCCCTCCTTCCTTCCTGTCTTCTATTCCTAACCGGGCTCAATCTTCCTAGTTGCACGTGTTTTCCTTTCCTCCCCCTCACTTTCTCCTACTTCTCTCTCCATTCACTGCCCCCCCCACTTCTCCTGAGCTCTGAGGGACTTGTCCCTTCCCAGTTCCGTGAGGGACTTTATATGAATCTCTTAGAATACACCTTGTAGCCTAGTTGAACTTCTTTATGACCAAATAATGTATTAATATAAAAATACCCTCCTTTGTCTTAGCTATTTTTAACTTTTAAAATTTGTTTAGTTTAAGGCACATTGCTACTTGTTAGTTGTTTTTGTTTTTGTAATATAACTTTGCTTTTCTAATTTAAAAAGTTTTTATATACTATACTTTGATCATATTATTTCCTCTCCCCCAACTCCCTATCCAGTGATGAAGTTGTGTATATAATTTTGTAAATTCTTATACATTTTACTTGGGGAGGCATTTCATATTTGCATCATATGGTTTGGCTTCTGTGCTGTAACTTTATCTGAAAATGTGAGTGCTCTCACATTCACTGCTCTGACAAACCCATCACCGTCTGTCTTCCTTAGAGGCTGCAAAGATAATGATCAGAAAAATCCTGAATATGAGCCCCATTTCTCTGTATTCTGCAACTGGGAGAGCTCATAGGATTGAGTCCATGTCAGTGCCCCCCCCCTCCAATATTTATCTGAAACACAGGATTCTTTCATAGTTTTAAGGCCAGGATATTTTCTCTGCTATTGTTATTGATCATATTTCCCTTATATTATTTCTGTTCTCCTCACTGAGGCTTTCTAGGTATCCTATGACATGCAAATATCATCTTTTAACTTCCTCTGAGATGTCATTTTCATCTCTTTCTTTTTCTTTTGACTTTTTAGATAATTCTACATTGGTACTCCTCTTCTAACTCACTTACTTGATTTAATGTACTTTTCAACTTCTTATTTTCTGGTAAGGTTAAGGTATTAATTCAATAAATTGGGTTCTGGGTTCTGTAGAAGATTTCCAATGCCTTCATGGCATTTCCCCTCAATGCCATCATGGTGTAGTAGACCTTTGAATTATAATGACAACACTTGCTTCTAGTCATCACAGTCACCAGATTTCTCTTGGAAGTCACTGTTCTAGTTTTCAAAAGTGGCTTGTTCTTTATTTATTTATTTTAAAGACAATGCTATTTTTCTGTAAGTCTTGCTTTTTCTCTCTCCTGTTTTCTTTCCCTTAGAAAAGAACCAATTCCCACAGCTTGTCCTCTGACCTCCACATTACCACAGTGTCATACAGGTATGTGTATACACACACACACACACACACACACACAGAGAGAGAGAGAGAGAGAGAGAGAGAGAGAGAGAGAGAGAGAGAGATTCAAATGTAGTGAAATATTCACTTTGTCCTCACCTGTGACACTGACCATGCCCATTGGGGGTGGGGACAGGGGCAGGCTTTACCTGGGGGAACAAGGTCTGGGGAAGGGGCCCAGAGCTCTCTCTTGCTTGCAGCACAGGGACAGAAGAGCATCAGGAGACTTCCTTGGGGCCAGAAACCTGCTGTTGTTCATCTGTCTATGTTGTAACTTATTTCTTCCTGAATAAACATCTATTCAGTCTATTTGTTTCTCTTGATCCTTATTAAACCACAATATTCAAATAATAATTGTAATATGGTAGTGATAAAAAGGAGGAGATGAGAAGGAAAAGAAGAAGACAGAGAAAATGAAGGAGGAGGAGGAGAAAAAGAACATGAAAAAGGAGGAGAAAGGGAAGATGGGAGGAAGGAAGGAAGACAGAAAGAAAGGAAAGAAAGAAAGAAGGCAGAGAGAAAAAGGAAGAAATGAAGGAAGGAACAAAGGAAGGAAGGAAGGAAGAAAGGAAGGAAGGAGAGTGTCTAAGTTGTTGAACATTCCTTATCCAAAGTGGTTATGACAAGTATTTCAAATTTTGGACTTATTACTTCTTAATTTGCTTGAGGATATTATATATGAGAACCATATTTACATATTCGCTCCTCCCTTCAATGCCTCCCATGTCCTCACTTCTCAAATTCATGACCTCATGAATTTGTGTGCATGTTGTGTGTGTGTGTGTGCACAGTAAACTACTGTAAACGATAACCTTCTGGGTTTGTGCATAAACTCTGTATGAAACATAAATTAATTTTGTGCTGCAACTTGGGTCATATCCAAAATACATCACTACATATGTGAAATGGTTCTAAAATATTTATCAGAACTTCTAAACACACATGAGAAACACTAAATGGACTCAGCAAGTTATATTTATAAATTTACATACACACACACACACACTTTATGGAATGACTTACAGGCTCTAGTTCAACAATGGCTAGCAGTGAAATGAAAGGCCAAGAATCTAGACTTGCTCAGGCCCACAAGGCAGGGTGTCTCAGCTGTCTTCGGTATATGCTGGAATCCTGAAGAAGTAGGCTCCAATGCTGTGAAGAAATGGACTTGCTGAAAAGGCGAGGGCAGAGAATGAGCACACCCTCTTCCTTCTTCCATTGTCCTTCCAGCAGAAGGTGTGGCCCAGATTAAAGGTGTGCCATCCAGGCTCAAGGTCAGGGTTAAAGCCTGTGTCTTCCAGCCTAGAGAGTCAAGATCTGGATCAAAGGTGTGTTGTCTCTGCCTCAAGGTGTGGTTCAGAGGTGTGCTCTCTGTTTCTGGATTATTACTCATTCCAGATATAGTCAAATTGACAACTAAGAATAGCCACCACAGTGACATCACATTCTTCCTCAAAAAAGTTTTCAAGCTTTAGATCAAGGACATTTGAATATTATTCCCAACTGTTAGATAAAGAGGAGTGAGTTGACCCATCAGGGATTTGTGCCACTTTCTCAGTTCCTACGTTCCTTTATAAGGAGAAAACAAATCTTACATACAATAGATTATAACTTACTGCAGTCCAAGCAGTCTAACCAAAAGTAGGGCTTTGGATAACTATTAGTATGCTCCTAATTATTGCATCTACATAATGTTGTGACTGCTCCAGCCAGACACATACATCAGTATTTCTGTCCTTTTGCAGGGTATAGACACAACTTGGAGCTATTCAACTGCTATTCCAGTCATCCATTGTCCTGATAGACAACAGATGTGAGAGGTGAACATGCTGCCTTGTCTTCTGCCTCCTTTATTTGAGATAAAGACTCAGAATTTTCTGTCTCCATAGTTTCCCTAGAGAATAACTATAGCCAATCTTCCAGGCATCTTAGATATGCTGTCATGTGAATTTTAGTCAGCAGAAATTCCTGCCGTGTTGACATCCTTCATTTCTACAGCTATTTAAAAATACTTTGCAATTTAGGTTCTCTATTTATTTCAATAGGGAGGGAGATAGATCATCAAACACAGGATTATTCTCATTAATTCTTCATTGTCTCTTCTCTTCTGTTTCATAGAATAATTATAAAAAGCTCATCCCTTGCCTCGTCTTTCATTTCTTAGAATCATCTGAAAAATATCTCTTGATGTCCACCCCAAAATGACATAAAAATGTTCCTCTACTAAATTGTGTATAAAATAAAGCCAGTTTTCATTGATATTTTTCTCAGTATTTTTGATCCACCTTCATTTCCTGATAGTTTTGATTTATATTTAGGGTTTTAGCATATCTCAGTATTTGCTAATACATTTGATAAAAGATGGAAGCTTATGTTTATGAGATTATAAATTATTATGCATTGTGCAATTTTGATTAACAAAGTACACTATGGTATTGTTATGGATTAATAAAGGAGAAAATATATGGAATTACCCATGAGAAATGAGAGGAAAATTTTAGTTCACAAAAATAATGGAAACAAATAGCTTCATTGTCCTATATGCTAGGCTGCAAAAATAATTATTGCTAACCTTGCTCTATACCTGGCTCTTGAGAATACTTGAATAGTGCTTCAGTATTTTCTCTCAGAACATGTAATTCATAGCTGCCTAAACCACCTGCACCTTCTATCCATTAGTTTCACTGAATTTCTATTTATTCAAATAATTTATGTATATATTTGGCAATGAATGCAAATATGTACATACAGTAATATAAAAGTAATATTGTTGAGCTTGACTAAATCCAGAACAGTCTTAGTAAGTTAGACATGGGGTTAGGGATATTGTTACAAGTTCAGCAGGACAGTAACTGAGTTATAAGATAATTATTCCTCTTCAATGACTCTCACCATGACAACTCAGTCCTGAAATTCAACTATTATTCAGCTCAAATTATTGTCAAAGTTTAAAGGCTGGATTTTATTGACCTCCTTTAGATGTCTGTGACATATAATCATCTGGGTATATGAAACCAGATTGTTAACAGCAAGAACAGCTCAAAAAAATTCTTACTGTATACACCTAGACATTTCTTTTGTTAAGCCTGTGTGATGAGCCAGTCTCTGGGTTCTGCCATACACACACATCCACTCTGGGGCAGAAATTGAACATGGCATTTCTATCTCCTTTACTATAAAGCTGCAAGTTTTTTAGAGACCAAACAGTCTACTTTGTTTTATAGTCAACACAGGTTGTCTTGGGACTTAAATTTCAAATCTTCACTCTAGTGTTGTAAGATTTAGACAGCAAGAATGGGGTAGTGGGAGGAAGAGTATGAGAAGAAAGGAGGAGGAAGGAGAATGATGAGGAGGAGAGAATATAAGAGGAAGAAGAGGGGAATAAGGATGGAAAAGCAGAATAGAAAAAGAGATTTAGAGATTTACATGCAAGAAAACATTAGATTTTAATGCCAGCAACCACTGATAAATGCCCCCCCCCATGCCATTAGGTGGTATTAGCAAATATCCTATTCATTCAAACCTATAAATTTTGAACCACTTGCAGACATAAAAGAAAGAACGTGATCTCTCTCTTTTTGACTTACAAATGGCTACCCTATCACATGTCCTTATCTCCCCCCCCCCTTAAGGGCTGTGTTATAATGTCCCCTTCTTATATGCACACCAGTCAATCCAGATTATGGTCCACCCAGAGATGTTATCTTATTTTAATCACCTCCTTAAAGACATTAATTCCAGAGTCACATTGTACATCATGGTACTTTTATGTATAAGTGTGATGGTAGGAATATATCTCAATCCATATGTTCAATGTACTCAATGAGGTCACTGTAGTCAATGTAAAAGTGGGATTTTTTTTCATTCTATTTTCAGTAAATACTATAGATTCTATCTTGTCTTCAGTAAATTTACAGACTCCTTGGTGAAACCATATCTACACATGAAAAGCAGAAGTATCCAAATGTGTGGTGAGTGCTTTGACTTCTTCCTGGCCATGTAACTCCCTGTTTCTGTCCACAGGGATTTCATTGTCTAGAAGGGAGGTCCCTTAGTTGTCTAAACCCATGGATAATTGACTGAAACTTTGCTTGCCAGTTACTCTAGACTGCATGAAAAAACCACAATGGAAATACAGAGGGAGTCAGTCCTGAGTTGTTGAGGGAAAATAGGTGACTCGGGAAAGCTTTTTTAAAGAGAGAGCTGGCTGGATGCTACTAGTAATAGATAAAATCAAGACTTATTTGAGGAACCCTGTAGGAATAATGAGCAGCATGTGTGTCATATTCAGAAGGCTGTCATGAGAAAAGCTACCAGTGTTTAGCTGTTTAGAAACATGAGTTTAAGGGCCAGAAGAGAAATACCTAGTGCTACAGACACATGAACATTCTGGGGGATGCCATTCTGTATATACATTTCTCTTGTTGGTTGATAAATAAAACATTGTTTGGCTAATAGCCAGTAGAGGCAGGAAGATAGGTGGGATTAGGAGACAAAGAGAATTCTGGGAAAGGTAGGCAGAGTGGGTGCACCAAAGGAGTAACAGGTCATGGCATTTTCTGGTAAGCCAAGACCATGTGAAAATACATAGATTTATAGAAATGTGTTAATAATTAAGACAGAGCTAGCCAATAAGAAGCCCTAGTCATCGGTCAACAGGTTAATAACTAATATAAGTCTTTGTGTGTTTATTTGGGGCTGAAGTGGCAGTAGGACCTTCCAGGACAGACAACTGTCAACTACAGCAGGATATAAATGAAAAGGAGACTATAGGCAAGGATAACAAGAGGGAATAGTGACAACTGGAGGGTTATCTGTGTATAATGGTCAGGAAGAAGAGAGTAAGTGAAGGAACAACACAGTGGAGCTAATAGAGAGACAGGGCAGGAACAGAAGTATAGTAGGTGCAATGGGAAAAAGTATAAAGTATAAAAATGCAAGGAGTAATCATCCCAAAGCAGGTGGACTATATATAGACTCCAATCAACAGAATTTGATGTGGTGTGGGTGCCCAGTGTTCTAAGAAAGTTCATAAGATCTAGAATAGGGTAAGAGATGAGCACTAATGAGCAAGTGGCTCTTATTAAAAGAGAAATAACTAGGCAGAGAATCAGACTGGAGAGTAGTAAGAAGCAAAGGGCCCAGGATACATGGAAGAAGCAGGCCTGAGTCTTCATGGTGAACACTGAAAGAGAGTTAGGAGTGGAAAAACAAGAGGAAAGAATCAGCAGTTGACGGTCTTCTCTAAGTCAGGGTTCTCTGCAAGAAATATTAAAGGCATGGCCTCACACAATCCTCCTAACTTCCAGGACCCTATTTGATCATGAGAAAACTAGAACTTGGAGTGTTATCCAGGTTTGAATAATTAGTATATATACAGAGGCAGACAGAGGTAAGCAACAGTTATCAATGTTTACACTCTCCTTTGGTCTCTGGTGAAGTTATGAAAACCAGGAGGACAGAATAATTAGAGCACCCGAGTCAGAGATACTTTAGACTTATAATACATTATTTCACAGCAGAACAGCCACAAGGGACTGTGTATGGCAGAAATGACTCCACCGGCTTTAGTCATGTGTTAGCTAAGAATGTGAAAGTTCTTGGTAACTTGCAGTTGTCCATTCTGGCTGGAAGGTGTGTCACTGTCAAGGTCACTGTTGGAGGTGGCCCTAGGGTTCCTGATGTGTACTGTCTGATGCTGCAGGGATAATGATATTTTATGTGTGAATGGCTTATACTGGTTTAGCAGATGGTAGAGCAGATCCACATTCCATATGTACTCCAGGTCCCCCTGTCCCCACCTAGGAATCAGCATGGAGTAATTAGGAGTGTGGTTAGAGCCAGGCCACCTGCATATCAGGCTTGGTTCAGATACTCACTTGCTATGTAGCATTAGGAGACTCCATTAAACTCTCTGCCTCCATCGCTACACTTTATCAGGTGGGGAGAACTAAATCTCCAGATGCTTCCAAAGGCCTTATGCACATGTGAAACAACTCAGACACTAAGTGATTCACTCAGCTTTTGTATTTCCCAATTGGCAGGATATTTGGAAAGCACACACCTTTTAACCATTCACTAATAATTTTTGAATAGCTTGTTAAATTTCCATAGAATTATGTTTGATGGGAGACAATAGAGGTGTGTGTGTGTGTGTGTGTGTGTGTGTGTGTGTGTGCACGCATGCGTGCGTGCGAGACAGAGAGGGAGGCAGAGAGAGAAGAGGAGAAAGAGAGAGAGAGAACATGTGCATGCATGATTACGAGGGAGCAGTGCATGTGTCCATGCATGTGTAGACCAGAGGACTTCGGGCATTGTTTCATAGTAAAACATCTACATAGTTTTTGTGTTTGTTTGTTATATTGTTTGTTTGGGGTGGTTTGTTTTGAGATAGAATCTCTTTCAGAATCCTATAGCTCTCCCATTAGTATTGGCTGGCTGACCAGAGAACTCCAGAGGTCCTCTGTCTCTATCTCTGCAGACTGGAATGATAAATCCATATAACCATACCCAGTTTTGTACATAGGTTCTGGAGATTGAACTCAGGTCTCTTTGCTTATTTGGCAATGGACTGAGTCATCCACCCAGCTCAGACATAAGATTTGTATCCATATTTTTCAAATGAAATAAAGAAAACTAGGGGTCAGAGAGGTCAGTGAGATTCACTTAGATAAGCCAAGCAAATAATTGGAGGAACTGGATTGGGAGGCCTCCTGCTTTCTCCTTGAGAGTATGTCAGCCCAGAATTTATCAGAGGGATTGCTCCACAACCTCCTGCTGCTTCCTTCTGCTATCCTACTTGTTCTCCTGCAATTAAGCTCTGGCACTGACCAACTACAGTCAGAACAGACCACACAGGTTAAAGAGATCAACACACAGCACTGCCCTCGCTTCACACCAACTGGTTTCCGCATCCTTAAAATTTCACAATTCGCTAGAATGATTTATGCAATTATGTTTTCATTTTCAAAACCTATTTTAGACTTTTGACTCCCACAAGTACAAGAGAATAGATTAATGTTCTTTTAGTTCATTGTGTTTACAATAATTTGTCATAGCAGCAACAATCAACAAATATAAATAGTATGATGCAGTACATAGTTTGGAACACAGGAGCTTACAGAGACAGACTGCTTAGGTTTGAATTCTAATTTATCCACCACCTATAGTCACCACGTACAGTGATTGGACATCATTGACCAAATGACTCATTTTTTTAAATCCTCTAGAGTCCCTGCTACATTATATAGGTTTGTTTTAAAGGCTGAGTTTTGGACATAAAGTGCATAGAACAGTAAATAAGGCTTAGCAATATTCTTTGGCAAGCAATATCTGAAACAGATGAAACCACCTAAGCGAAAACATTAATAAAATTATATCAACTTCCCTTGGGTATTCTGCTCTTAACTAATATCTTTGCCCTTTGGCAGCCTAAACTATTGTGCTGTTAGAATCTGTATTCCGGTGTTATTTAAAATGAGCCAATTCCCCCACCACCATTCCCTTCCTCATCATGTTAGTGGGAAGGTGAAATCTCTGTTCTTGGAGACTGATACCTAGCTGAACTTCATTTCTCAGAGAAAAAAAAGCACCTTTCCTGCCTTCACAGGTTACACTATCCTGCTATTTATTAAACGAGGTTGAGCAGCTGCCTGCATGGCCAGAAGGTTTCGGGGTCATGTCTTGTTGGTCTTGGAAACCTCTTGGTATGTATAGTATGCATTATTTTCTCTGGCAACCCCAAATGAATTAGCTTCAGGATGCTTTGTAATTCTGGAGAGGAAAGTGCCTTAAAGTCACCTTGATCATGTTCAAACTTCTTGTACTAATGTGAAGAATATGAATTTGCTAGAACAAAGTAGACTTATCTCAAGTCATAACAAAAGCAACTCTGATCCATTCAAAAAAGCATTGGAATCATCTTCACTTCATGCCCCTCTCCTAGCATATATTGGCACGAAAGCATCACTAAGCATTCTGAAGGATTGTTCTAATGAATAAACTTTAAACTCTTACTCTCATTCTGTTGACCCATGGAGACATCAGCACAGAAAGAATCCTGACAACTAAGCCTAAGGTGTCATCAGGCTCTTGAGTCATGAAAAATGAAGACAGACAGGAAGTAGGTTGATTTGGGGACCAACTTAAGACCAAAAAAAAAAAAAGTGAGATCCCAATATTGTATAGACATTGAAGTAGGATCCAGTGAATTCCAACCTTTAAAATGTGCTTCAATGTGATTTTGATCATAGTACCCATTTCAGAGTCAGCTGCTACATGACCCATCATTGTGGCTTAGTGAAATGAGATGGTGGGGCTACTCCGTGCTCTCAGATGGAGGCCTGAGCCTGAATACACTTCAGGCAGCATGGAAACATGCGATGGTATGCTCCATAGTAAATCTGCTGGTAGTGTGAGTAGGATAACCATGTTAAGTCCAGAGTATCCCTACCACTTACTCCTGCAAGGAAACTGAAATAAGTTTTGACACACCCTCTTTCCAAGTCTTGCATGTGATTTGTGGGCTGCAGAAAAGGCAATCTGTTACACACACAAGATCTCAATTGGGTTTTCACATTTACCTCCCAGCATTCCTTCTGAAACTTCTAAACCATCTCAAATGTCTAAATATCCTAGGAATTCTACAGAATATCTAAGTTTCTGTGGTAACTGCCTATGTTGACATACTATCCTGAAATACCTCCCCAAGATCAGATTTCTTCATTCTCACATATCTCTTATAGATGCAATTATCAAATTTCATGCAGCAGTTCAAGTGCCAGCATGAAGCCTTTCCTGTTCCCTTGGGGCAATCACTATCACTTTCTGCCCTATTCTTATCATTCTCTGTACATTGCTGTTTGGTCATTTTATAGTGGCATTAGAAAAATTTTATCATAACTCCTTGAGCTTCCAAAGAGAAGGGAGTACATTTGTTTCAATCTTGTGTGACCCTAGTTCTAAGCATAAGGAAGTTTCCACATCACTACATACAATTATTGGCTTAGCATTTCTCTTAGTTTTGGGTTTTCATAATAAATGCCTTAAATATTTGTTATATAGGTATATTTATAATCATAATCACGATGAGAGATAATTTTAAAAGTTTTACCCCATGGTTATTAACATGATAGGTGTGTGGGGGGGGGAAGGCATGCTTACCTCATGAACGAAGAGAGGGGAAAAGAATAGAAGCACACTATGCCCTTTAAGGCATTGTAATTCAAAGCTTATCTACTAGACCCCACCTCTCTCTTTCACTACCTAATAGCAGTACATGGAGCTGAGTAAGTCTCTAATCTGACAATCTTTGGTGCACAGTCAAGATTTGAACCAGAGTAAGATCAGCTCATTGAAGGAGGCCTACAGGATACCTACATCAATTTCTTAGTCCCCCCCCCCCAGACTAGTCTTTAACAGTCAGTCTATTATTCTTAAATTGCCTAACCAGACTTTCCTCCACCTCACCCCCACCCTCTACCCTCCTGCCCTCCCATTTCACTCCAATCTCCCTCTTTTATTTAACTCTTGCACCAGGAAGAATGGTTCCCAGGTCTGGCTCCCCCTCCTGGCTGCAGCCTGTTTAGGGTCTGTATTTCTCTTATTTTTATTTCAAGCTTTACTCTCCCTTCATCTGTGGCTGCCTAGATGTCTGTTTATTTCTTACATCTCCCAATCATTTCTTTTCATCCCTGTCTCTAATTTCACTCACCTACTAAGAAGTTAAAAGTTCCCATTTTTGATGTTGTTGTTATTAGTGCAAATAACCCAAACTGAAGCAGTCACAAACCTTATAAATTATCCAAGTAAGATTCCCAGCAAGCATATCATATAAAAGACATTTTTGGACATTTCTATCCTTCTGAAGGATAATATAGAAGGAGCTAGACTCTGATAAGAAAATTCTAATCTAACCAAAGTAATGCCTTGAGGTCCCCAACAGGGCCTCAGCTGCACTGTGCTCTTAGGCACACTGGGGAAATTCAACAGTCACCACAACTGCTGTTCTGCAACTGCTGTCATCATTTTGAGCAGGGAATTAAGAGACTTCATGTGGTTAAAAACACTTTTGTGGACGGGATCTTGAATTACACAATTTAAATCAGCTGAAAGCTGCTTTGATTTCCATTCCTAAAGGCACAGGCTAGGGGAAGGATGAACAGACAGGCAGCCAAGGTCCTCTCAGAACTGAGTGACAACTGTGGCTGTCCCTAAGGACAAGCAGACATCAAGGGCAGAGAGCCCGGTGCTGGACCTTGTTGATTTTCCTAATAGGTCACTTCTCCCTGAGCTCATTGTTGATCCTTTTGTGAATATGCAGGGCCCAGGGTGAAAGGGAAGCCTGCATTATATTTCAGAAAGTACAAACCAACTCCATATAAGTAGATGGTTTTGCCTACAAGTCAATAATTCGCTAAACTGCCATCCTTTAGCTTCCTTGAAGCAAATACTTCTTAGAGAACACTGCCACAATTGAGCTAGGAAATCAGAGCTCTTAGCTGGACTCCCCAGGGTGCATATGTAAAACAGAATAATAAATGATTGTCATTTCAGCTCAGAACACAGAATTAATCGTGGCCAAAGAGGGAGTCCTCAGTCCTACAGGAAGGGCCATCAAGGATCACTGGTCACCATCACTTGCCAGCGATGAAAATTAAATCCAGTGCTGTTACTTTGGAGGACTCGTGTGGCATGGCTGCTGTTGCCATAGGACCTGCAGAGAACCCACCAACAGGAAAATTATTCCCCAGTATATAGTTTCTTTTCTTTCTATTGAAAAATTCAAAAGTACAGACAGCCTCAGGCAGTGGAAACACGAATCAGACAGGTGCTTGCTTGCTGAACATCATTTTTCTTTCCAAGCAGAGAGAAAGTAAAAGAGGTATCTTAGAGACCCAAATGGGAGAGGCACAGAAGGTAAGGCAGAGGCCATGAGGCTTCTTTCCCACCAGAACAATTAGGGCAGTAAGTGATCATTTGTAGAGGCTCTTCAAGCAAAGGCACTGGGAATAAGAATAAGGAGACACTTTGACAGTCAGTTGGAGTGTGCACCTCTAGGCAGGTCACTGTGGGCTAGGGCCCTCTGGTATAAAAGCAGCTAAAGTCTCTTAGTGGGTGTGGGTCCCTCAGCATCAGCTGGATAAAACACTGCATTCATGCTCTGCCTGAATGTGAAAGGAAACCCTGCAAACCCTTTAGCAATTCCTAGTTACAGTGAGTTGTTATCATTTGGTCCAGTTTTAGGGCACTGTATCCTGTCCTTAAAAGACATTTTGGAGCTCTGGGTAGTTAGTGAAATGATCCAGTATCAAACTAAGAGACAGATTTTGTTTTTCCTCCAATTAATGTGTATGCAGTGTAAAGACAGTCCCCTATACTCCCAGGCTTTCTGTTCAGTATACATGGTCTGAATACACAAGATGTAGACACACAAGCCTGTGTCAACGAGTGCATGAGCCCACTGTTGTCTGGTCTATCAAAAATGGCTTCTAAAAAGAGATATTTGACCTCCTGCCACTGCTTATGAAAGGCGAGATGGGGTAGGAGGCACTCGATAGAAGAGCCCTAATGGAAACATGCAGAGTGCCCTCAGAAATTAGGGCAGAAAATATATACTCTCTAAGTTATACACATATATACATAATATATATGTATATGTATATTATGTATGTATGTGTCTAACACACACATACATGATGTTACAGATGGTACACAATAGCACCCAGAGCTCTCACCTTCAGCCCTTCATCAAAGGTTATTGTTCTGTCCCTTCCCTAGAGCATGTTCTCATTTTAGAATCAGACTTGTCTCATCCAACACCTTGATTTCCATGCCCCACTCCTGCCCTAGGCTCTACTCAGGTCACTCTATACACCTATTCTCACACAGTCTCAACCCTTCAGTCTACTCTTTCAGTCAGACTACCCTTTTAGTCCCGAAAACTCCCTACACGACTCACCAGCCATCACCGCTCCATCCCTATCCTGAAGGTCAGAATCCTGAGTTAGAGAGGCATGCTAGGTAGGACAGTTTAAAGACACAGCAAGTCTCCCAGGAGCTTCTCACATCTCTCTTTCTACAACCCAGTGCCTTACCCCATTTCAACCTAAGTGGTACAGAGGTTAAAATGGATGAAGAGACAGTAGAAAGGACAGTAAAACAGCCTTAGTGACTGCTCTGACCTGGGGGAAAGGGTCCTTGAGAAGGTGACAGTGATGATTGGTTTGTCAGCTGGACAGGATCCACAATCAGCTTTTGAGACACAGCTCTAGGCAATGCCTGTGATGGCATTTCCAGAGAGGATCATCTTAGTGGTGAAGATTCCATCTTGAAGCGGAGAGTGGCTCTCAATTCATCACCTGGCTGTAAAGCAGTCTCAGAATGGCACAGTAGAAGGAGTAGAAATTCGTGGGTAGAGATGTGAACACAGCTCAGTGATGCTGGTGTGCTACGAATCCCCTAAAGCACTGATGCTTCTGACAGCCCAGGATGACAAAAAAAAAAAAAAAAAAAAAAAAAAAAAAAAAGCATTCTATGATCAGGTACACCTGGGTTTTAATCCCAGCTCCACCGTCTCTGAGCTTTGTGACCCTGGCAAATGAATGAACCCTCCCTTTGCCCCTAATTCCCCTCCTATAAAATAAGCAATAATAATAGTGATCATAAAGTTGTTTTCATGAGGAAAACACTAATATAAATTATCTGTCCAATGAGAAAGTGTGATGGGCTATTTTATTCAATTTATTACATCAAACCCATCATGTCTCTAATTACAGTTTCTATTCATTCAAAACTATTTCCTAATCTTAAATGGTTTGAAAATATCTAGATATTAAAATTTGGACTTGATATTCTATTGGTTGCAAGTGGGAATAAAGGCTGGCAACAGCTTGAGACTGTGGGAACAGATTAAGTATGGTAATACGTTATCAGCATAAAAATGGTAACAGTAGGGATATCAGAAGAATAAACTGGCCAAGGGGAGAGCTGGAGACAAGGGAGAAGGCTTTGTGACTGTGTGTTTGTCACATGCCTCTGGCACCATGTGGACCAGAGGAAATCCAGCATTTACAACATGAAAGCACAGCAGCCTGTTAATCTCCTTTTTGCTTGCTTGTCTGTTATCAGACCCAGTCATCTAGCTTATTGGGTTAGAACAGTAACATGCTGGGATATTTGCTGATCTTAACTCTTTGGTATGAAGTATAGTTCATGTGTAATGCAACTACAAAGTACGTGTTCATTTCCCAGTAATCCCGGATTCACTACAACAGAATCTTCCTGCATATATCACCATCTCTTAAAAACATAACCTCTCAAAACAGTGTTCAGGCTTGAGTCACCATCAGTGCACAGAATAAAATACTTACTACCCAATGCATGTTTTAAAATAAGTGATTATGAATCTTATCTAAAAGCAGACATTTGTGCATTTACAAAATGAACAAAATATGACTTGGAACTCTGTTTTTCAAAAGCCATGTATACCTCAAAAACCATGTCAAGTTCAAACTTTATTCTTACAGAACTCAGTTAAATATCAAGAAACATCACGCCCATAGAGTCTAATTTTAGAACATTTCCATCCATAGGGGAAGTAGGACCAGTCTTCAAAGAAGCACAAGTGTGTTTTTTACTCCAGAGTTCACTGCTGCCAACATGACAGCAGCATGTTGGGGTTTGAGGAGTGGAATAAAGAAGGGAACATGCAAACAATTGTATCCAAGGGTTTCTTCAAACCAACACTATGTCACTGGCAGCTCTTCTCTCTGGGGAGACAGGGAGGCAGATAGGGCCTGAAGGAGCAGCACTAACGATGGAACTGGCTGTTTAAACCCCTGCTTTCACACCTTCCTGTCTCCAGAGGGCAAGCATTTCCTAAGGGAGGGAATCGATCTCTTCTTAATAAATCCAGTGTTTTATGCAGGAAATCAACACATTGCAAAAGGGGCTACTTTCTATAGTGTGTAGTGCCTCAGGCACTAGTAGAGAAAAGATATTGACCACCTCTGGGAGAATTTTAGACAGCCCACTTAGAATACATCAACTACAAATTTTCATTAAACACCTACAGACTAAAACAAGAACTCTGAAGTATAGGGAGACAGAGAGCTGGAATACCCACTGCCCACAGGGAACTCTCAAACTAGTAGCTGGTAGATGCTTTCTCTTTAAAATTGTATGATCCAAGAGAATTTCTAGGTACTGTGTCAAGCATGCTGAGTAATTGCACCTGTCCAAACCCAATAGACCTTTCCGTTAGTCACTTCCACAAGAAATAAATAAATAAACGCTAACAATCACCATTTTTTAAAAGTATCTACAACCCCAGTTCCTGGTGGAGAGTATCCCAGTAGTGTTTAAATTAAATTCTTGTGTTTCTTCAGTGGTTTGTGGTTATTCTGTATCTTTTGATATGGCAAGAGGTCTAAAGCAGGTCTCCCATGTTCCGGTCAGTCCAAGGCTTTATCCTCAGACATGCCACCCCAAGGGGTAAAACACTCCCATTAGTTCTGCATCCCATGTCTGATTTTCAGGTTTCTTATCATTATATATATTTAACGTGATTGCGTTCTAAGAGCTATCTGCCACTCTTAGTTTAGAATAGGCTACAAAGACAATTTGGGGCAAACAATCTTCTCAGGGTCAGAGATCAGCTGTTGGTAAAGACTCTGGTGTTTGCTTACAGAAGGTGGATTTGCTTAGCACCTCTACTACTATATCATGCTAATTAGCAACTGTGAGGTGTGTGCCTCCTCTTTTCCTTATTTGTAATGTAAGCATGCCCATCGTCTACAATTCGCTGTCCTAGGTACTGAAAAGAAAAGATGTCTATTGCACTCCAAGAAAATGTTATGCACTGGGAGCCTTGCTGTGCTCCTTGAATTCTTCCTAAGAATCCATCCCTGACAAACACGGTCTAGCCATTAAGTTTTGCCTCTGCAATGACCTGCTCAAACATTCTTTCTGATATAATAGAACTTGGTGGACCTGCAATACATTTAAAATGTCACATTATGTGCTATTTAGGATTTGTATTTTACATTTAAGTTGAAAAGGGACCTTTAAAACATTACTAGTTCAACTTCTTATTTTACTAGTGAGAAAAATCTGCCACCATGATTGTCAGGTCACACACACACACAAATCTACATCCTAATCTAAGGCCTTTTAAAACTATGGCTACTATGAAATCAAATGATCCATAATGATCTAGAAAAGAGAAATAAGAATAACTGGAGGAAAATAGTTGTTTCTAAAGCAAGGGCATAAATTTGGGAATTAGAGCTTGAAAAAACATCAAGGCCACTGCCTCCTACTATTTCTTCAGAGCACAGGTTTCTCCTCTTTTACTTTATAAATGACAGGTGACTTGTCCCTTGAAACCTGAAACCCTAGTAACAAGAGGAGACTGTGCAAGTGTGGCTCATAGCCTATCTCTGTAACAATAAAATTATGGCCTTAGTAAAGAACATAAGACTCTATGTGGATTTATTATTGTTAAAGCTATGGCCTAGAGCAAGGTGGCAACCATGAAAGCTAAGTGTCTGATTGAGCTTCTAGGTAATTAAAACAGAACAAATTTTACCAATTCTCTCCTTGCATACAAATAACTTCTTGGGTTCAAATCCTTCCATGTTCAAGGAAAGTATAAGCCACAATATGTGTTTGCATTCTAATTGCCACTCTCCAACAATGTGAAAGGGCTGGGAAACAGGCCAGGGAAGTTGACTATGAGAGCACTTACCCCCAACACCCACCCACCCACACAAACACCATTCTTCTCTCAAGCTAGATTAAATGAGTAGGCAAACACAACACTTGATCTCAGCCAAAAAGTAGGGAAATAATTACTGCTTGAATATAAACGATCTCAGATGCATCCAGATTGGGTGGATGAAAACTTATCTTCTAATAAGTTCAGAGAAGATACATTGCTTTTGATCAAGACCAAAGACAGTTTATCTCATACATTTACCAGGTGGAAAGTTTTATGATGAATTAAAATACATTCACCCTGTCTTGACTACATTTCAGGCCATATACTCAGAGTAGAAGAGGTACAAGTGATTAAGACAAAATGCTTGCCTTCAGAGAAGTAGCAATCTATCTTAAAAACAAACAATAAGTCACTTCCCATAAAGTACACCAAGTGACATGACAAAGAAACAAAAGACAATTAGGAAATGAAGAGGTGCTCATGTCAGGAGTAGGAATGAGAGAAGATAGTTTTGAACTGTGCCTTGGAAACTAAGTGGAAAGTATGTATGCTGTTAGGGCTGGATTGAACAATAAGTAAAGCACATGGAAGAGCAAGTAATTTGTATTGGTGACTCCCTATGTGTCAATTTAGGGAGGGCAGTCCATTGGACAACAGTGTATATGTTATGTCAATACATTTTGCAGATGTGGTTGACATCTATAATTTGATATATGCTTTTCTCGTTGTTGTGACAAAATACTTGATAAAGGAAACTTGAATGAAGAAAGACTTTGGCTCACACTTCAGAAGGGTACAAGCCATTATGGTAGGGAAGGCATTGTGGAGGTCATAGCTGTGGGAGCATGTAGCTGGGACTACACACATCAACATACACTGAAATTCAGAGAGCAGACAGGAAGAAAAGCTTCATCCTATGAGGCTCTACCTCCTATCACTTTTAAAATCTTCCAAAATAGTCCCATCACCTGTGGTCCCAGTACTGTGTAATAACATGTTTGTACCCTGTAATGATTTGTACTTCAAATTGGTTTAATAAAAGCTGACTGGACAGTAGTCAGGCAAGAAGTATAGGTGGGACAACCAAACTAGAGATTCTGGGAAGAAGGGTGGAGTCAGAGGAGTAGTGAACAGATACAGAGAGAAGCAAGATGGACATGCTGTACTGAGAAAAGGTCCCAAGCCATGTGGCAAAATGTACATACAAATATGGATTAATTGAAAATGTAAGAGTTAGCTAGTAATAAGCCTGAGCTATTGGCCAGGCTTTTATAATTAATATTGAGCCTCTGTGTCCAAACAAGCCTCAGGGAAGCAGATCACATTCTAACCCCCCCACACACACACACACAAAGTGGCTTAATGGCTTAAGTTAAAGAGATTACTTCCCACACTTATCATTTGAAGGCCGTTAGAGTAAAAGTGGAGAATTCTACAGAAGAATCTGTAGGTCTTTGAAAGGTTTGAAGAATTCCTATCTATCTTAAATACATCTCTGTGTATCTTGAAAACCCTAACTAAACTCTAAGCTTTGACTATCATAGGTAATTATCTATAATCTGTACTACATTATACATTACATTTCTAAATGAGCTATACAAACAAGAGGAGAAATATACATATGACAAAATTGACCTTAAATTGTATCAATAAATGAAAATCCATTCCAAAACAAAGTATTCATATCTATACCATAATCCCCTTTTACCTTTAAAAAGATATTGGTTGTGATCCTTAACCATTTATAACCAAGTCCATTTAAATGAAACCAAACATTTATAAACAATATTTGGGAATTTGGGCGTCGTTCTTTCCAAACTACTTCCTGCTGATAGGGGCGCTGTCATGGGGATCCTAAGAAGTTGCAGAAATCTTGGCTGTAGTCTGCGAGGCTGCTTTGTCCAAGCTGTTTTGAATGTTGGATCACCAGCGACTCTGTTTCAGGGGGCCTGGCTTGATCAAACCACATTAGTCTGGAAGGAATGCACAGCTTTTTATTATCTGTGGAAACAAAAATAGAAATCCTTTTCCCCAGCAACTTGTCCTTGAACTTAAATGTTTGAGTCAAAGCATTTTTAAAATATATAAATTGAATTAATGCAGCAACATTTCCTTTATCAGTTGTTAGTTTCTCAGCAGTCAAACAATGCAGAGACAACACAATAGCATACAGTAACCAGATTCTCTCTGAGCTTTTCATCTTTATGTGGCTTTATTATTACTCCATATCTTTTATTTTTTATTTTTTGAGACAGGGTTTCTCTGTGTAACTCTTATCTGTCCTGGAATTCACTCTGCATACCAGGTTTACTTTGAAATCACAAGAGATCTGCTTGCCTCTGTCTCCCAATTGCTGGGATTAAAGGTGTGTGCCACCACACCCAGTTCCTCTTTGTCTATTTAAAACCATTTTATTTTTCTCTCCCAAGCCTATGTATTTTTTTAAAACACACTGTAAACTTTTAGCACCTTTTCTTAATGTGAATCTGTCTCTACTGTAAATCTTTATCTTTTTCTGGCCATGAGTCTTTATCTGTTAAACAACAACATTGTTAAAATGAAAGTATTTCTTTCTGCCATGGTTTACCAAAGATGGTGGCGGGTACTTTTACCGCCAGCACTGAGAGCTATGCTCACCGCCTTGGTCTGTGCTGCCACCCAGAAAGCATGCTGCCGGCTTGGAGATGTGGTCACTGCCATTGCCATCTCTCATACACACCAATAAATTGTTAGCAGAGTTGTTTGAAAGCTGTGCGGTTTTTTGCCGCTCAAGCTGAGTCAGGAACCTTCCCTTAAAGGAGCCGCGCGAATATCTGCTTGTCTCTAGCAAGTCAGAGTCCAACCGAGAAAAATGCTGTTACCAAGAAACCTTGCTTATTTCTGTTCTTTTATTTCTAAAACCCTTTTTTAAGCTTTTGTTAAATTTTAAGTGGAAGTTCTTACTAGCCACGTGGCATTTAAAATGGTTTAGGGTTTTACTTGACAATGAGACATAAATGCTCCTGGTAACACCACCTATGTCAGAAAGGAAGATGGACATTGAAGAAACTCATTATGGAGTTTACTTCCAATATGGCAAGACTAGCCATTTGGACAAGGTACTGCTCTTGTCTGGACTGTTTGACTTTATGCTGTATAAAGTGGACATGCAGGACCCACAGAAAAGTGACTGCTGATTCAAGATGGACATTGCTACAGAGATCCTGCTTCATGGAAGAGTCTTCGAGACAGTATGCAGGACACAGAGAAAAGTGACTGACAAACTGCCAATACAAGAAGACAGTATAAAGTTTTCTGCTTTACTGGAGAGTCTGTCAGACACACTATGGCCTATGGGCTGAAGATGGAAGATTACAAAAGAACTTCGGGTGACCAGGCAGTGAGTTGTTTCTGTCATTTCTAGAGTTTATATATTATCCTTCTGTGGTCTTTGAAGGAGTTGAAGACAGATAGTTATGGTTATAGTTTTCATTAGTTAGGATTAAAGATAAGTTACTTAGACTTTAGACACACAAAGACAGAATAGATGATGAAATATTTTCTTCAAATCTTGCTAAATGTTAATGGACTAAATATTGTTAACTGTGATTCTTACTTGATAACTGTTGTATAATATATTTTGCTATGTTAAGGTTAAAACCCTTTTTATTTAGACAGAAAAGAGGAGATGATGGGAGATGTCATTCTGTATATGTTTCTCATACTGGTTAATAATAAAGCACTGTTGGCCAATAGGAAAGGGAGATAGGAGAGACTAGGAGACAAGGAGGAAATAGGAAGTAGGAAGGAGAGTCAAGATGGAGATTCAGGAGAGACCTGGACGCCAGCCGCCTCCCCGGTAAGAGAAGGCCATGTGAAAATACATAGATCAGCAGAAATGGGTTAATAATTAAAGGCAGAGCTAGCCGATAAGAAACAAGTAACCGGGCCAACAGTATTGTATGAAATACAGAGTCTCTGTGTATTATTTGGGGCTGGCGGCGTGGCGGTGGGACAAGACCAGAGGTGGCAGGCGGAAAAACCCATACACCTTACAAGAATCCAATTGTCCTCACAATTATATCATACTTGAGTTTTCTAGTTTAATAGCCACCCTGAAGATTCCAGACTTGCCACCTACACACACCATGTCAACCAGTGCACTAAGTAGGGCAATTAATGCATTCCCCAATTATTCTGTTTCTCTTAAGGATGCTGAGAAATACACAGCAGTTACATACTATACCTAGGACATCTACATATACTAGTAATGGGAGGTGGACCTTGTTGTAGGAGACTGACATCAATGTAAAAAACTTTGTGTATCAAGCTCAAAAATTGGAATTTCATTCTATAAGTGAACAGACAGACGTGCTTGGCTGGAAGACTTTAGGTCAGGACTGGAACACATATTAGAAAAACCCTATGAACTTTTCACATAGAGGATAGATGGAGTCTGGCAGAATTCTCATCAATGAAAGACGGCTTCATAAACACTATCATTTTTGTCTTCTATGCCTTATAGTAGATTTTTCACTCTCCCTCCTTTGAGGCAAATAAGCATAAGGAGTAGCTTGGTAACCTGGGACTCTACTCGGTTTGGACTATACACACTCCTCTCTTCTAACAGTGCACCTAGCAACATGGTTCCCCCATCTACACCACAGTACAGACACAACCTGCTTTGAACAATGGAATAAGCTTCTCTGCCCCTAACAATCCTAGATAGCTTCTCTTCCACATACAGATTCTATTTAAACATACTTTTGGATATGTCTGGGAATGAGAGGTAGTGTACCCAACTTGTCTACAGTGGCTCTGGGTGCATGTACAATAAAACAAATTGTGTCTTCTGAGGAAACTTTCAGGCAGAATTCTTTACATCATTCTACGCCCATGCATAATTTGACATGAATATCCTTAACAACAGATGCATTATGGGAAGGAAACTATGCAGAAGAGGAAAGGGTATGTAACCTAAACCCATCAATCAAAACAGTGACCTTACTGATGCCATACCCCTAGAAATCAGTTCTTCTTTCTCTTGGTCCCCATAAAAGAAACTCCTAGGTTGTTGTATAGGAATGCTTGAGTGCCTTCCCTCAGGTTGTCACTGATGTCTTGTAGAGTGGCTGATACACACTACTTTCCTTCTTAAGCCCCTTTGGTACTTTGTAATTTGTACCTTCTCTTTTTTTCAACTCTTTGACTAAGGTGGCAACCAGGAAACATCCTGGCCATCAACTAACCACCTTCTCCTGAATGCTTCTGCATGAAATCTCTTCAGTCTTCATATTTTATTTTTATACTGTGTTCCGGCTAGGTACATAAGCAAACTGGGCTATGTCAGTTACCAGACTCTCAGGCCATTCACCTCTCAAAGGACCTGGATGAAAAACTGATAAACATATATACAGTTTTTCTGTAGTTTATGTCTCCAGGCTTATCAGCACTTCAATTGCCATCTTGCTGAGTGATACCCTTGTAAATTCATCACTATGTTACATTTGGCAGCTGTATGAACTGAGCACTGGGAAGCAGTGAGCCTCTGTCTTCAGATGTACAGGGTTGCTGATGTTGAGAGGGGAACATATTTATTCACAACCACCCTAAATTGTGTGAGACCTTTACACACTGTGAGTAAATAGACTCATATTATTCACTATCTTGAGGAGGACCTTGGTGGGAGATGTCATCCTGTAAATATGTTTCTCATACTGGTTAATGAATAAAGCACTGTTGGCCAATGGGAAAGGAAGACAGAAGGGACTAAGAGACAAGGAGGAAATAGGAAGGAGTAAGGAGGAGTCAAGATGGGGAGGCTGGGGAGACCAGAGGCAGGCCCCATTCCCAGGTAAGATGAAAGCACGTGGAAATATTAGATTAACAGAAATGGGTTAATACTTAAGACAGAGCTTGCCGGTAAGAAACAAGTAATGGGCCAACAAAATTATATCTAATACAGAGTCTCTGTGCATTATTTGGGGCTGGCAGGGTGACAGGACAAGACCAACTGCGGGAGGAAAAACCATACTCCATACAGGACCTATCCATTTCCTTCCCTACAGGCTCTAGGTAGCTTCAAAGGTGAGGAGTTCCCAGCCAGCCAATGGGGGCAGCATACATTGCCTGGTGATTTGCTTACTCTCTTTCACCTAAAGGGCTTCCAGCTGAATTGCAGACTGTACATCACAATGACAGAAAAATGTGACCTCATTCCTACACATACCCTAGGGACAGCCCCCAGCAAGAAGCACCAGGAGCTGAGTAGAGAGGGAATCCAATATCTATCCTTGACTGACACATATTAAACACAACCTTATAAACAACCTTATAAAGAGACAGTTAGGCTCGACTTCCCTGTCAGCCTTGCATGTTCATTGCTTCATGTTCCTAACCCAGAAAATGAACAAAATTTCCTCACCATTCTCTCTAGCTAAACAAGGCCTCCATAGTACCCTGGTGCCTTAGGAGTAGTGGGACCAAATTGGATCCTCACCCATGAGAAACTGAACATCATATTCTGTAGTCAGGAAATCCTTCAGAATTCCTTCATCCTGTAGTTTTCTTCATTTTGTCTCTCTGGGAAGATTTTTAATAGTTTTCTAGCATTAACCCAACAAAAGTCAGTTTTTCTTTAAGGCAAATTCAAGCAGCTAGAATAACTCAGATGACGTATTTGAAGAAGTTGGTCTGACCCTTTCAGTTCCAGAGAAAGAAAGTTTACTCAGTTACCAACATTTCCTCAAGGATTTAGTTGTCTTCTATTTTTACTTCAGGGCAAAGCTTAAAGGTCCAGTTCCTTTAAATCATTGGAGTAAGAACTCAGAATGTTGAGCATGGGGAAGTCTTCAAATTAGAGGAATTTTGGCAGCTTTCGTCTGTGGTTAAAACTTTGAACTTTGGAATGGCAAGATGGCTCATCAGATAAGGGTGTATACAGCCAAGTATGTCAGCTTGGGTTCCATTCCCAGAAGCCACATAGTGAAGGAGAGAAATGACTTCCATAAAGTGTTCTCTCACCTCCTCACATTTGTTGTGGCATGTGCATATGAGCACAAGTACACACACACACACACACACACACACACACACACACACACACAATAAACAAACATATATAAACATAAAAATTTGGGCCTTATTTCTTGTCTAGAAACAGGCAAATCTGAGTCCAGTGCTTTGATGAAGGAGGGCAAGCACACCCCTGTGACCCTAAATGTGTGGCAAAGCGGCAGCCAGGCTCACTGCCTGTCAGCATTTCAAGGAGAAGAGAAATGTGGGGCAGTGCAGAGACCTGCAAAATCTGCCTCTTTATCTTCAGAGCCTGAGATTTACAGCCCATAATTTAGTTCCAGCTTTCTTTGTGGGAGAATTGTTGGCTGTGGTACAGTCCTTTTGTTGTCTGGACCTTTTCTACATTGTTTCTGAGTGTCAACTGGAAGCAGCTTTGTGAATGATATTAGGGGATAATAGAGATACATTTTGCTGGCTGACAGTATTCTGCCTGGTAGATGCTCTTTCTGCCCATGTTCTAATGTTCACTTTAGACCTTTCCTCCTGCACAACCCTTGCTTTAACCTAAAAAGTACAGATGTGTGATTAATATCCATGCCCATTCTGCCAGTGAAGTAGAAGAGTCAATCCTTCATCAACCACTCACCTTCACACTCAATAAGCTTTCCTGGGGTGTACATATGTGTATGTGCATTTATGTTCATATATGGTGAGACATGTATGTCACAGCATGGATATGGAGGCCAGAGGACAACTTTGCATAGTTTGTTCTCTGCTTCATCTTCACCTGTGTTCAGGTGATGAAACATGAGTCACATACACAAAAAGTCCCTTTATGTGCTAAACTCTGTCCCCATCTTCCTTAATAAGTTGTTTCTATAGAACTTTACTATAAACACCTGTGGTCAATGTTTGTTACATTCATGTGTCACAGAGAACTTAATCTTCAAATATGATAAAAACCATCTTATAACCATACAACAGTCAAGCAAGAAGGTAATATATGTTGAAGATGGGTCATTGGTAATAGAACATTAAGCAACTCAAGGCAAGTACAATTAGCTTAATGACATCTTGTGAAGAGTTTATGCAATATCGATTTGAACATTTTTGTAATTGTGGCAGAAACATTTTAAACTAATGATTTAAAAATTCTGTACTATGGTATCATCACAGTTGGAGTTAATATTACTTAAAGGAGTTAATAATCCCTGCAATGTTAAGGTGTTAAGGTCACATGGGTTAGCTAAAGGGAATAGTTGTAAAAACAAACAGGAAGAAAGAAAGAAAGAAAGAAAGAAAGAAAGAAAGAAAGAAAGAAAGAAAGAATTTTTCATTCCATCTTAGAACTTCCACTGTATCCCGGGATGGCAAGGAAATGGCATGAATCACCACGAAAGCTCTTGATGGAGGCAGGGTACCCCCAACCACTGCTGCACTCTGCCCACACCTGACCTCAGTCTCTGCTCACTTATCTGCAAATGAGGGAGTTATGCAAAGCGGTGGTTAGAAGAGTGAAGCATCAGAAAAAGAAAAATCCAAGTGAGAAAACTCTAATGATAGACAACATTAGGCAGCAGACACATGCCTGGTAGCAAATTCTAGGAAGGTAGAAAATTCAGATGTGGTTTTGATGGGTGGTAGTAGTCACAATGAGAGCAGCCTCCAGGATGAGCAAAGTATGTGAGAGAGGGAGAGGCTTTGACATAGCCTAACCTGGCAAGAGGCAAAAAGGCTCTGGCTACCACCAAAGACAGAGTTGTGTGCTTATTTGCAAGTTACTCCTATCATGATAAACAGCTGAAAAAAATTAGAAGAAATATAAACCAGAAAAGAATGTATGGATATTTTTATTGATTACCTCTGAAGGCTCTGTGTTTTCCTTTCTTTCTTTCTTTCTTTCTTTCTTTCTTTCCTTAGTCTATTTCTTTATTATTATTATTTCTTATTTTACATATCAATCCCAGTTACCTCACCTTCCCATGCTGCCTGACCCTCTTCCCATCCTGCCTGAAAGGATTAGAGATTTGAGGGGAATGTCCTAGAGCTGCTCTGAGCACACTAGACCTGCCTTTCCAAGCAGAACCACCAGTAATTTCCACCTGCCTGGTCTCTGAACCCCACCTCCCGGTCCTCTAATGGAATTTTGGGCCCCTCCCAGAGATCCATCTATCTCAGAGGGGCCTCTCTGAGATCTTGCAGGCTGGATCCTTGATCCCCATCACAGGGCCTCTGCCAAAGAGGCCTCAGCTGGAGAGTGCCAAGCTTAAGGAACATCCCAAGTCCCAGCCTTCAAGATCTTTGAATCCCATCGCCAGCCTTCTGCTGGAGCCTGATCTTTGACCCCCATTGCCAGGATCCTAACTGTGGAGACCACCCAGAGCTACAGACTTCAAACCTCTGACCCACCTAAGGCCATCTGGGAAGTACCATAGAGAGAGGGAGAGACCCCAACAACACATACTGGAAGAAGGTATGGGAAGACAGCAATACAAGAAAACACCTAACAACAGAAAGACAAGCATGATACCATTAGAATCTAGGGAATCTACACGAATTAGACTGGAACACAACAAAGCAGATGAAGAAGAAGAGAACAACTTAAAAATTATCACCATAAAAATGATAGAGGCCCTCAAAGAAGATGTGAGAAAAATCCCTTAAAGAAATTGAAGAAAAAACAAACAAAAAATTGTTAAACATGAAAAAATTTCTTAAAGAAAGTAAAGAAAGTACAGAAAGCCAAGGGAAAAAATTTAAACAGGTGAAGAAAACGGTTCAAGACTTGAAAACTGAAATAGAGACAATAAAGAAAACACAAACCGAAGGCATGCTAGAAATAGAAAAACTAGGCAAACAATCGGGAACTACAGATGCAAGCATAACCAACAGAATTCAAGAGATGGAAGAGAGAATCTAAGGCATGGAAGATAAACTAGAGGAAATAGATTCCTCGACCAAAGAGAAACTTAAATCCAACAAATCCTTAACACAAAACATCCAGGAAATGTGGGACACCGTTAGAAGGCCAAACTTAAGAGTCATAGGCATAGAGGAAGGTGAAGAAGCCCACCTGAAAGGTGCTGAAAACATAGTCAACAAAATCATTGAGGAAAACTTTCTCAATCTGAAGAAGGACATGCCCATGAAAGTACAACAAGCATACTGAATACCAAATAGACTGGAACAAGAAAAAGATCCCTCAACACATAATAATCAAAATACCTAACATACAGAAAAAAAAAAAAAAAGAATATTAAGAGCAGCGAAGGAAAAAGGACAGGTAACATATAAAGGCAGACCTATCAAAATTACACCTGACTTCTCCATGGAAACTCTCAAGGCCAGAAGGTCCTGGATAGATGTTCCACAAGCACTAAGAGACCACGGATGCCAGCCCAGGCTACTATACCCAGCAATTACTATAGACGAAGAAAACAAGATATTTAATGACAAAGCCAGATTTTCACAATACATATCTACAAATCCAGCCCTAAGAAAGTTCTGGAAGGAAAATTCCAACCCAAGGATGTTAACTACCCTCAGAATGACATAGACAATAGATAATCCCACTTCACCAGGCCCCAAGGGTAAAGAAGGACAAATATATTCACAATACCACTGTCAACAACAAATCTAAAACAAACAAGCATTAACAGTCAATGGTCCTTACTCTCCCTCAACATTAATGGTCTTAACTCGCCTATAAAAAGACACAGACTAACAGAATGGATACGAAGACAGAATCCATCCTTCTGCTGCATACAAGAAACACATCTAAGCTTAAAAGATAGATATTACCTCAGGGTAAAGGGGTGGGAAAATATCTTCCAATCAAATGGACTCAAGAAATAAGCAGGTGTGGCTATCCTAATATCTAACAAGTTAGACTTCAAACCAAAATTATTCCAAAGAGATGAAGATGGTCATTTCATATTCATTGCAGGAGAAATCCATCAGCACAAAGTCTCAATTCTGAACATCTATGTCCCAAATACAAAGGCACCCACATTTGTAAAAGAAATGCTACTAAAACTCAAAGCTGATAGGAGACTTCAATACACCACTCTCAACAATAGACAGGACCACAAATCAGAAACTCAACAAAGAAACAAAAGAACTAACAGAAGTTATGTCTCAACTGGGTTTAACAGACATCTACAGAACATTCCATCCAAACACAAAAAAATATACTTGTTCTCTGCTCCACATGGAACCTTCTCTAAAATCGACCACATACTAGGTGGCATAACACACTTCAACAGATACAGAAGAATTGGAATAGTCCCCTGTATCTTATCAGACAACCATACTTTAAAATTGGAATTCAACAACAACACAAATTGCAGAAACCCTACAAACTCATGGAAACTGAACAATGTGCAATTGTACCACACCTGGGTCAAAGAAGAAATAGAAAGAAATTAAGGACTTCCTAAAATTCAATGAGAATGAGGACTCAACATACCCGAACTTATGGGACACCTTGAAAGAAGTGTTATGAGGGAAGTTCATTGCACTAAGTGCCCATATGAAGAAAACAGAGGATAGTCACATAAGAGAATTAACAGCACAATTGAAACCTTAGAACAAAGAGAAGCAAACTCACCCCGGAGGAGTAGACATCAGGAAATAATCAATTTGAAGGCTGAAATCAATAAAATAGAAACCAGGAAAACAATACAAAAAAAATCAATGCAACAAAGATTTGGTTTTTCGAGAAAATCAACAAGATAGACAAACCTTTATCCAAATTAATGAAAAAGCAGAGAGAGAACATGCAAATTAACAAAATCAGAAACAAAAAGGGGAACATAACAATGGACACAGAGGAAATCCAGACAACTTTCAGGTCATATTTTAAAAAACTGTACTCAACAAAATTTGAAAATTCAAAGGAAATGAACAAATTTCTGGATAACTATCACTTACCAATATTAAATCAAGGACAAACACCTTAAATAGACCTATAACATGGAATGAAATAGAAGCTATCATCGAAAGCCTTCCAACCAATAAAAGCCCAGGGCCAGATGGCTTCAGTGCAGAATTCTACCAGAAAATCAAGGGAGAGCTAATAACAATACTCCTCAACTTGTTCCATACAATAAAACAGAAGGTTCATTGCCGAACTCTTTTACGAGGCCAAAATCACCTTGTTACCCAAGCCTCACAAAGACACAACTAAGAAAGAAAACTACAGACCAATATCCCTGATGAACATCGATGCAAAAATACTCAATAAAATACTGGCAAACTGAATTCAAGAATGCATCAGAGAAATCATCCACCATGACCAAGTTTGCTTCATCCCTGGAATGCAAGGATGGTCTAACATATGAAAATCTATCAATGTGATCCACCATATGAACAAACTGAAAAAGAAATCCATATGATCATCTCCCTAGATGCTGAAAAAGCCTTCGACAAAATTCAACACCCTTTCATGATAAAGGTCTTGGAGAGATCAGGGATAACAGGAACATACCTAAACATATTAAGAGCAATATATAACAAAACAACAGCCAACATAAAAATGAATGGAGAGAAGTTTAAGGCGATTCTTCTAAAATCAGGAACGAGATAAGGCTGCCCTCTCTCTCCATATCTCTTCAATATTATTCTTGAAGTTCTAGCTAAAGCTGCTATAAGACAACAAAAGGAGATCAAGGGGATCCAAATTGGAAAGGAAGAAGTCAAACTATCTCTATTTGCAGATGATATGATAGTTTACATAAGCAACCCAATAAACTCTTCCAGGGAAATCCTACAGCTTATAAACACCTTCAGAAAACTAGCAGGATACAAGATATACTAAAAAAATCAGTAGCCCTACTTTATTAAGAAGACAAAGAGGCTGAGAAAGAAATCAGAGAAACATCACACTTTACAATAGCCACAAGCAACATAAAGTATCTTGGGGTAACGATTACCAAACAAGTGAAAGACCTATATTAAGAACTCTGTGGCTCTAAAGAAAGAAATTAAAGAAGATACCAGAAAATGGAAAGATCTCCCATGCTCTTGGATAGGTGGGACAAATATAGTAAAAATGGCAATCTTGCCAAAAGCAATCTACAGATTCAATGCAATCCCCATTAAAATCCCAGCACAATTCTTTACTGACCTTGAAAGGATAATACTCAAATTTATATGGAAAAACAAAAGACCCAGGATAGCCAAAAAAAAAAAAAAAAAAAAAAAAGCCCTGTACAATAAAAGAACTTCAGGAAGCATCACCATCCCTGACTTTAAGCTGTAGTACAGAGCTATAGTTCTGAAAACAGCTTGGTACTGGCACAAAAATAGACAGGTAGACAAATGGAATCGAATTGAAAATCTTTATATTAACGCACACACCTACACCTGATTTATGCTGTAGAGGATGTGGAGAAAGGGGAACACTCCTCCACTGCTGGGGGGAGTGCAAACTTGTACAGCCATTTTGGAGATCAGAATGGCAGTTCCTCAGGAAAATGGGAATTAGTTTACTATAGGACTCAGCAATCCCGCACTTAGGCATATACCCAAATGATCCACATCCATGCAACAAAGACATCTGCTCAACTATGTTCATAGCAGCATTATTTGTAATAGCAAGAAACTGGAAGCAACCTACATGCTCCTCAACTCAAGAATAGATAAAGAAGATGTGGCACATCTACACAATGGAATACTACTCTGCAGAAAAAAATAATGGAATCTTGAAATTTGCAGGCAAGTGGATGGCACTTGAAAAAACCATCCTGAATGAGGTAACCCAGTTACAAAAGAGGAACATGGTACATACTCGCTCATATATGGATTTTAGACCTAGAGCAAAGGATCACCAGCCTATAATTCACACCAGCAGAGGAACTAGGATACAAAGTGTATTCTAAGAGATTCATATAAGGTCCCTCACAGAAGTGGGGAGGGACAAGTCCCCAGAGTCTGGGAATTGGAGGGAGGCAGTGAATGGAGAGAGAACTAGGAGAAAGAGATGGGGAAGAAGACAGAAGAGAGAGAGAGAGAGAGAGAGAGAGAGAGAGAGAGAGAGAGAGAGAGAGACAACATAAAAGATGGAGCCATTATAGGATTGAAGAGAAAACTGAACTTAAACAAATGTCCAAATACCTACATGACTGACAATTAACAATCTAAGCATCCGTGGAAAGACTACCATAAATGCCCTTCCCTAATAGTGAGATCAACAACTAACTTATCCACGATCATGGAACCCTCATCTAGTACCTGTTTCAAACAGAAGCAAACACTCATAACTAAACACTGAGTCAAACTAGAATCCAGATGCACAGGGAGAGGACAAGACCAGATTTCAGAAACATATAGAGACAGCTGACATGAACAAGGAGGAGCTAAAGGGCCCCCAGACTGATAGCTGGCAACCCATCATGGGACTGACTCAGGCCCCCCTGAATATGGGTTTCAGTCACAAGGCATGAGCAGTCTAAGGGACCTCAGACAGTGGAACCAGGATGTATTCCTGTGCACAAAAGGACCTTGTGGACACATTCCCCCATAGAGTGATACTGCCTTAACCTAGAGACAGGAGACAAGTCCTAGTCCCCACTTCAAATGACTTAACAGATTTACATGACCCCACCTGGATGGCATAGCCCTACATGTGGAATTGGGGTGGGGGGATGGGAAAGTAGGGTAGTCAGGATTCATGTGAGGGGGAAGAGAGTGTAAGAGTGAGGGAGAGAAAGGGAACTGGGATCGACATGTAAAATAAAAAAATAAGAAAAAAAAAAAAAAAAGGATTAGAGATTTGGCAGGTTGACCTGGGAAAAGGCTGTGGCTGGTTAATTACAGAAGCCAGGGAATATCAGTGACTATCACAATGGCATGAAATTTATGAGAGGATGTGTGTCAGTGTCTTCAGGAGGATAATTGTAGAAGGACTCAGTAAGTCTATGTAGGCGATCTATGAAGGAAACCTTTTTTTCAAAACCCTGGTGTGTGTGTGTGTGTGTGTGTGTGTGTGTGTGTGTGTGTGTGTGTGTGTGTGTGTGTATGAGTGAGAGATAGAGAGGGGGTTCAAATATGAGATGAAGAGGATGTCTTGGGCAAATCAAATGTCTACTCTACAGTTCAGTCAAAGTGGCCGAACTGAGGAAAATAGATCATGACTTAGGGGATCTCAAACCCTTAGTAAGTAACCCAGGAAACTTCAGGAGATCAAATAACACTGAGCACAAAGCTGTGTCAATGGTCAGTACTAATGACCAAAGTTAAGGCTCAAACTTCACGGATTCAAGTCTCTATTTTTCTCTTTCCTTGCTTTGTGAAAGCTGAAAGAATTAGATCTCATGGGATAAACAGGATAACACTCTCCTCAAAGTTACCTATAACCTGATCTTGAGAACATGTGATTATATTGAGTGATATGACAAAGAGAAATTGAGGGTGCAGATATAACTGAAGATGAAAATTACTGGCCTTAAATTTTGTATTCTAAATATTCCCAATGTAATGCCAGAGGCACTTGTAAATGTTAACAGGAAAACCTGAGATAATACCATGACAGACTCAGGTAGACCTAGAAGGATTTAAAGGTTCAGAAAGGAGCCTCAAGCCAACAAATACCAAGTGACCTGTAAAAGATAGAAAAGATGAGGAAATAAAATCTCCTTTCATGCTGCCAAACAGGAACTGAGACCTTCAGATATCTTGTATTTATTCCAATGACATTCATGAATAATCTCTGGTTTGTAGAGCTCATTGAGAGACTGCCCTTGGTAGACAAAAGAAACTTGTTCACTTCAAATAAACCAATATTCGAGACCAAAGACAGATCCCAACAATGCAACCTTGGGATAACTAATGAATTTATTGGGATTACACATAAGAACCTGGGAGACTCACAGACCACTACAGAACTAGAAAGCTCCAACACCCTGCCCACTAAGCTCCTACATTTTATAATTTACAGTAGAGTTAATGCAAACTTAGTTCCAGAGCATGTCATAGAATAGCAGAGATAGCTATACGCCCAAACAACATCAGACATGAATACAACCAGACTGAGAAAAATGGGGTCATGTACCCTCCATCCTTATCCCTCTTAGTGATTTCACTCCTCTTGTGAGACTCTGCCTAAACAAGGGGAAGATGGTTTGCTTGTGTGGCACATGAAATAGTTACACACATCCTGCTACAACGTTGGAGTGATGCTGGTTGGGAGTGGGAAGAGAAACTCCACTACCAAAGGCCTCTTTCTCCTAGGACTTGTCTCTTTTTTTCTCATTTCTTCCTTCTTCCATCTCTCTCTGCCTGCCTTATTCCCCTCCTCCCTCCTGCTGTCTGCCTTTCTATCTGTCTTTCTGTACCTTTAGTTCTGTCTTTCTGAACAAGTCCCAGAAGGTACCTACTAAGATGTGATCCTGATAAGATGTCTCAAATTCGAACAAGGCCACGCAATATTTCACTGACACAAAGAGAGCAAGAGAGAGAGAAAGAGAGAGAGAGAGAGAAGTGGTGGTAGAGTCAATCCCAGAACTCAGTGATTAAGCTTGAGGAGCAGATATGTATTTCTAGGATGGATCCGATGATCTGATGCTAGGAAAGCACCAATCCTTACCAGTCTCTGCTGAGTCTTGTTGTAAAACAAATAACCCTAAACTCTCCCAGCACCAAGAGCAGCAACAGAGGAGTTACAACATAGAAACTCCATTCCCTTTCTTTCTTTACTTCCCAGCCATAGTCCTTCCAGCTAAATTGCCTCTCAATTATATGTGACATAAAATTTCAAGGTTTTTGGTTCCCTGTTTTATAGTCAGATGAATAATGGTCTTAATTGCCCATGAAAGATCCATAAGAGTTTAAGAGGAAAAGCTGATGCCATGAGCAAGGTCCAGCTTCCCTGGCTTGCTCTATCTGAATAAAGGGGCCCACTGGGCTGCAGCAAATGATCCCTTATTTTGGCTTCATCATTCTTACCTTTTCACCTCCTTGGTTGTAGCTTTGGGGGTGGTAGAGCAGAGAATACCATTTACAATTTAGCATGTTGTCATTGGCTTAAAATTGTCTCATTACTTTGTGTGGGGGGAACACAGGAATCATTCTAAGATATTAATATCTGTTTTTCAGAGAAACTACAGTCATTCCTAGAGAGTTTCTATAGATCACTTTTATAGAATGAATCAGCCTCATGGAATCTATACCTTCTCATTTTCAAATGTCTGGCTTTGCCCAGGATTTACAAAATGGGCTCACAAAATCTCTGGCCATCTCTTCGTTGGCCCCTCCTAATCTCTATTTCTGCTTCAAAAGTGCAGAAAACATTTCCATTCCCTCTCAATCACTGTAATCCCTCATTCTCCAGTTTATTTCATTTGTCAGCAGGATCTGGGCTGATTTTATTAGCCTGCATTATTAAGTGTCATGTGTTTCCAGATGGTCTGCAAAGTCTGTCTGAGCAGAGGATGTGTGTGTCGCTGGACCAGTGCTAATCATTCACAGGGGACACATGTTCTTCGGGCTTTGCTCTCAATAACTGGCCTGTGTTTTTCCAAATGGATTTACATTTTTATATTCAGCTGATGACTCCTCCAGAGACACATACCATGAACGTCTGGCTCTCTGTTGTTACATGTACAAGTCATAAAGCTATGTAATAAGACTCATAAAAACATGCAAATAGCCCTTTTCTAGGGAGGGAAGAAACATGATAAGCCCTAATATTGGGAACTTAGGAAAGCTGAGTGCTCTGTGGAGAAATCACACAGAGGAGGAGAAAATGTCCTCTGGGATGACCCAGTCATCAATAATTAAATAAACAAACATGCCACCTGACAACTCTGGAATTCTGTGTGCCAGAAACAATCATCATTGGTAGTCAAGAGCTCTTTCCTTTAATGTCTTGTGTCCAGTAAGGGAATATTGTTATTGCTGTCCTCTGTTGAGTCATGTGCAAGCCACATCCATCACACCACCCACCTCTGAGAACTTGAGCATTGAAATCCACATCTATATCTCTTAACCTTCTTTAATTCCACCTTCATGCCACAATCTACATGGTACTCTTCTCCAGCAACTCTCAGATAAACTCAACACTCATCTCTTCTTTTTATCTCAAAGATTTATTTAATTATGTATATAAGTTTTTTTTCCACAAATATATAAGTGCACCTCATGAATACCCTGGCCTCAGGGGCAGGAAGAGGCTAAAGAATTCCCCAGAGTTGGTCTTGGCTATGAATTGCCATAGGGGCTAGAAACCAGACCAGGTCCTTAACTTCTGAGCCATCTCTTCAGCCCCACCCTTAATACCCATCCATCTCTTGTTCCCCCCTTTTTCTTTTATGTTGGAACTACCTTTTCCTTCCTTCCTTTCTTCTTTAATTTTTTAATTTATTTTACATACCAACCAGTTTCCCCTTCCTCCTCTCTCTTCCTGTTCCCTACCCCCACCTCTGATCTACACCCCCCAATCTACTTCCCCTCCATTCAGAAAGGGGCATGCCTCCCATAGGAGTCGAGAAAGCATGGTATATCAAGTTGAGACAGGACCAACCTTCTCCCCCTGCATCAAGGCTGGCCATGGCATCTCAACATGGACACTAGGTTCCAAAAAGCTTACTCATTGGCCAGGACAGATCCTCATACCACTGTTAGGGTCTCTGCAAACAGACCAAGTTACAAAACTGTCACCCACATGCAGAGAACCTAGGTTGGTCCCATGTGGGCTCCCTGGCTATTGGTCCAGAGTCCATGAGCTCTCACTAGCTTAGGTTAGTTGTCTCTGTGGTTTCTCCATCATGATCTTGACACCCCTGGCTCATACAATCTCTCCTCCCTCTTTTCAACTGGACTTCAGGAGAGCTCATCCCAGTGCTTTGCTGTGGATCTCTGCATCTGCTTCCATAAGTTAATGGATACAGGCTCTCTGACGACAAGGCTGTCATCAGCCTCATTACAGGAAGGCCAGTCCAGGAACCCTCTCCAATATTGCTAGGAGTCTTAGCTAGGGTCATCCTTGTGGATTCCTGGAAGTTTCCTTGGCACCAGGTCCCCCCCCCCAATAATGGCTCCCTCTATCAAGACACTTCTTCCATTACTCTCCCCCTTTGTCCCACTCCCAACTCTACCAACCCAATCCCTCATATTTCCATTCCCCAATCTCGTCTCCTCCACCTTCTCCCCACCCCCAGTTTACCCAGGAGATCTCATCTATTTTCTCTTCCCAGGGAAATCCATTACATCATTTTTTTCCTTTTCCTCTCTCCAAAAACTTCTAAATAATATTCATTTTTCTCTTCCAAATTCATGACTTCTTTTTCACATGTGTTTCTCTCTCGCTCTTTCTCCCTCCCTCTCTTTGCTCAGTCTGTATAATGTTATTGTATTTAGTATTAGAAAACCATTTAGTATTAGATAACCAATTGGTGTGCTTTTCCCTGTGGTAGAACATTTATCATCTATTCCTTGGTTCCCTGTAGTTCTTTGTGTAGGATTGTGGTCTCATGAGCTTTCTCCGGTCCACTTTAGCATATCTATTGTTGTTGTCCTTGTCCAGCTCATATTAGGCAGTCAAGCTGGTGAGACTTTATGGGTGTAGCATCTGACATTACTAAAAGACATGATATTACAGCAATCTCCCTGACTCTCTGCCTCTTACAACCTTTCCATCTCCTCTTCCTCAATGGTCCCTGAGCCTTAGGTGTGGGAGTGTTTTATAGATATATCCATTAGGTCTGAACTCCACAACTCTACATGTCAATTAGTTGTATATTTATGTAATGGTTTCCATCTGTTATAAAATGAAGTTTCCTTGATAAGGGGTGAGGACTATACTTACTGTGGTTATAAAGACAAATATTTAGGATATAATTAGAATCATGCTGGTTTGGTAAAGTGGTAGTTGTTGGGTCTCTTCCAAGAGCTTTGATTATCCCGAGGCATTGGCTGGAATCTAGTATGAGGCATGATTTTTCTCTTGTTGAGAAGCCCTTAAATCTGAATAGGGAGCTGATAGCTACCATCTAAGTATGCTTGTACCTATTGTACCCTTAGGGTTAGTGTGCCATGATGGTCATTGTTCTGGTTCATAGGTATCAGAGCTGGGTAGGACTGTTTGTTGCTTCTCTTCTTTGGAAGCTTCTGGTGCTTTCTGGTACCATGAATGCTAGTCCTCAGCAAGGAGGCATTTGGGTCAGTTCCAATTCAGGGGCCTCTGGGTCCTACCTCTGAAGCATATAGTGTCTATGGCAATAGGGACTTACCTTCCACTTGTGGAAGTTAAACAAATGCATTAGGAATAGACTCTAATATCTGAGAGTCTTTTGAACAACCCTAACCAACGCATCAAAAGAGGGCTTTTCTTGCTGTTTTTTGCCCTTTTTGGCTCTTGGAGGGAGTATTTTCAGCCCAAATGATAAGAATTCATTTAAACTATACATTTATATTTATAAACAAATTTGAGTATTAGTTTTATTTTTAAGTAGATAGTTGATAATATGATTCTTCTGACTTTTTACAATATTGTCATTGCTATTTTACCCTTCTCCCCCTTCTTTTGTATTTATCTCCTTTCCTACTCCCTAAGTAAAGCCCCCTCTTCCCTTGGCCAAGATGACAGAATCTAAAGAGCAATAGGTACTCTGAATATTTTTAAAACATGTGAATGAATAAATAGAAACAATATTACATTTTCAGTTGTTCAAGTATACTGCTTTACTTCTAGAATGTTAATTATGGGGATTTCTGGGTTCTATCACAGTCCAAAGAAGGTCAGGCCACTCTCTTAGCCTCCTTGTAGAACTTTCCTGGGCCACACAACTGAGGTCACAACAAAACCAAGAGGCCCTGAAATGGGGAGCAGAAGCACACAAGACAGTGACAGATGTGACATTGCTCAGGGATCTGTCCATCCAGATATTTCCTCTCCCCTGGACTTCTATGTTGTCCTATTCTCCTGGATTCTTTCTCTTCCATCCTAGGTCATTCCTTTCTCAGACTCCCTCGAGTACTGGTTGACATACTTCTGTCCTGTAAATATTCAGCCTGCTATGAGACCTAGTCTTGGGGATCTCACTTTCTCTTTGAGTCTTAGGCCACATTATCCACCTTACCTATGGCTTGGTCACATACCTTAGTTCATGTGAAAACAAACTTGTCCTCATCATTCTCTACCCCTAAACAAAATCAAGTGAAAGCAAAACCATTCATTACCTCCACAGATTCCTCATCTTAGGCAGGGCTCACCATCTTGACTAGTTTGTCGGCTGAGTTACCAGCCTTGGCCACATCACTATCATCATGATGGATCAGTAACCTAGTCCTTTTCCTGAAATCCCCCAAATGTCTTTCTCACTTTTCTCATCCCCTCCTGTCCCCACCACACCCAGCCTTAATTCAATTCATCGTCTCCATCCCTTACTTGGACAACTGTCACAGCTTCCCATTCAGTTCCCTGCCTCTTATTGCTTTATGTACAAACCAATTTCCAATCAAAGTCAGAGATTTTTCTAAAATAAAAGTCCTAACATGTCTTGTCCCAATCTGCTTCTTTATGGCTTTTTTTTTTAATAAAGCCCAACAACTCAGTATAAATGTCTCATATTACTTCTTGCTACCAAACAATGCTACCATTGACCCAAGCAAACAGCTTTCCCTAGCTGTGTCTCTGGTTTCCCAGGTTTACTATATATTCCTGCTTATGCCTGCCCATTCCTATATTATCTTCATATATCACACATATATGTGCTTCTCACAATTTTCCCATCTCTCCCTGCTCTCTGCTTTCAGCACAAGGAGCCACCTGCTCTTATCTTCATGGTACTCCTGGGATTCTCAGCTCTTTAATCTTTGGGTATGATCTGTTTCCACCTTCTTTGCTGAAAATTATTAAAAGCCCAGGTTGCTCTGAGCTTTCACCACAGGCTTCATCCCTTTGCCCAGAAATCTACAATATTAAGCTCATCAAGATAAAAATGTCAAGTAAAGCTGATGACAGATAAATGGGCAAACCAAAATGGCACCTACACTTTAAAGGTTATCTAGATCTGTAAGATACAAGCAAGGGCTTGATTCACATGGACACAGGCAGGAGATAACTGGTGGGTGAGACTTTGAAATGGAAACAGATGTTAAGTTCAATGCCTGAGGCTTGCTATGTGATCCTCAATACTATTACAGTGTGAGAAGAGACCATGTCTATCAGGAAAATCCCAATGAGAAGGCTACAAAAAGATGAGCTTGTAATTCCAAATACTACAGAAAATTGGTGAAAGCCAAACTGTAAATTTGTTGCAAAGACTGGCTTACGTTCTTTTACTTCAACATTCTTTTAGTGCTTGATGTCACACTGCTTGCCAAGTTGTATCTTGAGGAATATTACAAATCTGGGATAAACACTATGGTGATAGTGGACTTGAATGATAAAGGACTATAACACAGAAGTTAAGCACTGTGTTGCTCAGAGAAAAACTTGTAGGACCCCCACATATCTTGTATATTTCCTGAGACTTGCTCTCCTTTCCTATAAGCTTGCTATGGCCATACTATTATCACATCAGGGATACAATTCCAACTTATAAATTCTAGAATGTATACTTAGTCCATAGAAAAGGGGAACATTGTGTTCGAATCTAAAATGTTCTGTCTAGTTCCTGTTTTGAACTCTAGATTCCCAGCCAGTGCAGCTGAGTTAGAAGTCTGTAGAAGATTCTGGCTGTAGGACCCAGATGAAACAGTGGGCATATCATTACTGATATTTCTTTATCATTCCTGGATCTTTGATTCCTAGTTGGCCATAAAGTGAACAGGTCTCTCAGGTTCCTGGATAGTCTGAAAATCTTAGATAAAATTAATCCTTTTGCCTGTATCTATCAGGTACGCTGGCATAGAAAGGAATACAGTAACCAAAACAGGTCACTAATAAAATATTAGTTTTATTATTCATTTATTTCAGCAGTTTGTTAAGAGATGACATTTACATGCACAAACCATGACATCATGGGCATGAAGTCTTTATGAAAGAGATATAGGCACTTTAAGTAAGGGAGAGTGACTGGAGACAAATTGCATGATAAGCCCATCACAGTGCACAGCTGCCCCCTCAGACTCCCCTTTTCACATGCCTATCTCTGCATCTCACAAAGTTTCATGTGAAACCAAAAAAAAAAACTATTCCATTGCCTCTATGTTTTTACTCACAGAGAATAGGAGATTCTGTGCTAAATGTGTATGCCCATGTCCCAGAAACATGAATTCATGTTGCCCAGTAGCATGCTTCTGCATGGAAGTATTACTTGAACTTTCTGTCAACAGAACAAAAGAATGTCATAAACCAAGTCATTTTCAAATGAATCAATGAGGGCAGTCAACTAAGAGATTGCTCAAATCACACTGGCCTGTAGATACAACTGTGGGAGATTGTCTTAGTCATGAATTGACATGTGAGGACTCATCCCACTGAGAGTGTAGTCATTCCCTAGGCAAGGGGTCCTGGGTCATGAAAGGAAAGCTAGCTAAAATGTAAGTAAACCACCAAGCAGTATTCTGTGACTTCTGCTTTGAGTTGCTGCTTGCATTCCAAACCTGACACAAAGGTTGCATCCTATATGGAGAATGGTGGCAAATATTTAATGGCCAGCTTTGTGGAGGACAACAATCACCTTGACTAACAGTTGCTAGAAATTTCCATGGTGAACTACCTTGGGCATGGACATTTTTGAGCTTCACATTTATGCCACTTGGGAATGATGCCCACACCTGGCTTTTATATGTCAATATTACAAGCCAGTAAGAGCCCATTGTAGTATTCTACTGCTTAGATTATTTCACTAAAGCTGCCAGTACCCAGAGATTTATCAAGTGAGGCACCAAGTCCAAACTGTGCTTCCTTCTCTCCACCCACACTTCAGTGGCCCATACCAGTGGACATTTAAAATCATTCCACTATCACTGAGGGTTCTTAGGTAGACAAATCTCATCTCATCCTCACCTCATCATTCTTCCCTCAGCAGGACTTTTCCCACAGGGTTTCTTAGTTTGCCCACAGATGGATGTCTAGAACCCTCAAATCATCCTGCTGCCAAAAGAGGCCTGCAAGTTTGCTTCTGGCTGAGAACACACCCGGAATTTTTGTCCCATAGTACTTTATCAAAGTGGCACACCTGGTATGTGGTATCATGAGCAATTACATCTCTTTTTCTAATGGTATATTCATTCAAATGACAGAGTTCATTTAAGGCAGATACCTTATGTACATCCCTTTTATGTCCTCAAAACCCAGGAATTAATGCCAACTGAAAGATGCAGATAGATGCAAGACACTGCTCATGGGGCTCCCCACAACTCTCACCCCACCCCTTTGTTCCTCTCACAGCCTCACTCAGTCTCTGTACAAGCCACTGAGACTAAGGAAAGAAAGCAGAATGTCCTTTTTTCACCCATGGCTACCTGAAGTATAGTCTAAGGATTCTCTAAATTGTGCTGGGGTCAATCACTACTCTGTGTCAGGCTTTGCAAAAACAGAAAAGCTCATGTCACTTTGGTCACTATAAGTTTGGAGGAGACACAAAGTATAAACCATCAATCTAGGAAGTGACTCAAACAGCTAGAGAAAAATTAAGCAGAGAAAAGCTCTGAGGAGAGGGACCAGGTAGTTACTATGAAGAAAATGATCTACTTCTAAGAAGGAGTCCTATGATCCCTACAGTTGGGTTTCCTGGGCATCTGAGATTATCCCAGGTATCTGGGGAATGGCTGTTCAGCTAGGACTTCATGGGAAATTCTTTCCCATTAGGAACATCTAGTTTCAACAGCTGACTCTTTTCTAGAAGGGTGCAAGTTTATAGCTGACCCTGAGCTGACCAGAATATCTTTGCCTGCAACTAGAAACTGCATAATAAAGCTTTCACAAAGATAGAGCAGGGGTGAGCAGAGGAGACATGTGAGATCTCTAGTCATAATCTCGTAGCATTACAGATGAATAGAGATGGTTTACCTGTAGATTTCACCTTCTGATCTCTGAGTCTTAGTTGCATTATTTTCCTAGGGAAGATATGAACAATTGCCAATCCACCTAGAAGGGGCACCAACATCAAACATCAAACCAATGAAATAATTCAACCTAAGTTCAACTAGCTGAACCAATGAGTTCATCTGGATTAGCTAGAGGAGTGTAGGCAATCCCAAGACAGCTGTTATCACCTGAAAGTCCTACCCTGACATAGGTAATAGCCTCCTAAAACCAGAATTGCTTAAGTCACATCTTTAGCAAAACTTTCTCCTCCCGCATACTCTTGCACTATTCCCAAGACCACATGCAGCTTCCGGGCAGATAGGAAGGATACATGAAATCCCAGGTCATCATCTGGGGACTCTTCCTCTTCTTTTCCACTAAGGAGAGTTAACAACCTTGTTACTTTTACCATAGGCAGAGTGTTGCTGTATGTTTTACTTATTCTGTTGCAGTGATTAGTGACGTGCTAAGATTACTCCTGCTTCATCATGATCACAACTGGATAGTCATATTATGCCTGAAGGAAATAAGCTACACTATAATACCATTTCCTTTCTGGCTGTGTGAGTCACAAGGAATCTACTCATAACTCCCATTGTTGGTACCATTTAGCCTGTTTGCTAAGCACCTACTATGAGCTAATGCCCATGAACTTTACTGAGATAAGAGGGAGAAGGAAATTGTATAGCCAAGCTCACATAAGTAAGTACAAGACTGAAATGAAAAATACAGATTTCTAGGACTGTTAACTGCTCAGCCATAAATGGGACATCTTCATTCCAATTCCATTACAAGGCTCAGAGAACAACATGGGAGAGGGACTAGAAAGGACACTAGAGTCAGAAGATGGAGAGGAGTGACATTAAACACTGTCTTTTGGACATGAGATGGCCGTTGTACTCATGAAGTCACAGCACTGTGGGTACCTGCATTGATATTCTGACCTGGATGTGAAAAGACTGTATGGAGCATCAGCTGTAGCTGAGATGAGGAGCTATTGGTAGTTGATGGCCATTAAGGGTGAGGGAATAATTTTTATCCAGTGATAATGCCACTAATAAATTGCCCATGATTGAGTAAATAACCTCACACCAAGGCACACATAAAAAACTCTAATTAAACTCAGTGGGTTATTATATTCTTTTAAATACAGTAATGGAAGAGAAGGTGTGTTGAGAAAAAGAAGAGTGTCCAGAGGAGTGGGTAGGAGATAAATTAGGGGAATTTAGAGAAAATGTGATCAAAACACATTTATATGTATGTGTAAAATTGTCAAAGAATAAAGTAAAATAGAGATGGCAATAGTAATACCCCCACAGACCAGGGTTCCAGGCTCATTTTCTGTGAACAGTCCTGGGAGCTCGCCTTGGTAGGAATGTTAACATTTATCAGTTTGAATCTTTCCTCATGTCAATCTCTGTCGCTTTGGATCTTCCCATGGCCCAAATGCTTGCAAAACAATTTACTAAAGATATTTGCCACTTCTAGGCCTTTGAGGAAATAGAAACTGAATTTGTATTGCCATCTTCCTTCTCACAATGAAAGAGAAACTTATATTTAGTCATTGTATTCATTAAATGAGTGCATACCTAGTGCCTGCCATTGCCCAGTATTATCCCATACCTTTGGGAAAAAATGGGAAACAAAAATGAATTTCTGTCTCTTTTGTGTCTATATTATAGGAATTTTGGTTATGAATAAACAATAAACAACTTGATAGCAGTCTATATGAGCTATCATGAAACACTATGATTTTATTTCAGCCACCTGCCAATCTAATGTGATCATCTAGCTCTCTTTTATAAAATACAAGCCTCACTGTCCCTCTGTTCTTTGTATTGGTTGTATAGTATGGGCCTCACACAGTCCCATGCTCCTGCCAGATGTAGCCTGGTAAGCTCTGGTCAGATAACTCAGGCAAAGCCAGAACTTTTAGCCATAGAATAAAATTTCAGAGTAAGTCAGTAGAAAGAAAAGTTGGGAGTTTGCCAGGAAGATGTTTATTTTAATGGAGATTTAAACACAGAAGAGCTGGGTACAAGAAAGAGAATCACGTGGGAAAATATAAGGAACACTCAAGTATGGGTACAGTCTACTTAAAAGAAAATCCAACATAAGTATCTCTGTAGAAGCTATATAAGACATCAGTAACCTCTGAAACTATATCTCACGGGTTGGTGAAATGAGAGTGTAGGATGATTCCTAAGGTACAGCGAGTGGGTACCATTATAGTTGATGAGTAAAATACTAAATCACAAAGGGTACATGCGAATGTATACTTTTATTCTTACATTATTGATTGACTTTCTCTCTCTGTGTGTATGGGGTGGAGGGACATAGGTGTGGATGCCAGAAGACAATCTAAGAGTCAGTTTTGTCATTTGATTGTAGGGGTCCCAGAAAAGTCCAGTCATCAAACTTGGTAGCAAACTCCCTCACCTGCTGAACCATTTTGCTGGACCATTTAAGACATTTCTATTGTAAATACTTGAATCTAGCTGGCAAGTCTTCCAATGGACTTTAGTCTGGGTGAGTCCTTTCCTACCCCCATGTTCCTTAATTGTTCTGATCTTTCTGTTCTGCTTTTCTGGTACCATGTTGTCTGAAGCCATAGTAGCTGTGGCCTCTACTCCACCTTCCATTTGATGTGTTGTCCCAGCTCCCTTTGCCAACTTCCCTGCAAGTGTGCTAGTCCCCAGACTTTGCAGGCTGATTGCTGAGTTCTGGATGTTTCTAGAGGGGAATTTCCCACCTCACTCTCCACATTTGCATTTTACTAGGTCTACATTGGTCCTTCATTATAAGACTGAGGAACTCCATGACTCATCCCAACTATTCCCTAAAAGGTGAGGTTTATTTGTTTATTCTTGTGGTGCTGGAACCTATATGTATGGAGTATATTACTTGACAGAGAAAACTAATGAATGGATAGGACACCACAGTGGTCAATTTGTGTTATCAGGGACACAGAATAAAGCACAGAGGGTCATGAATTCTTGGCAATGGGACAAGTAACTGTCATAGTTCATAGCTTCTGTGTACTGTGTAAGCCAGACATAAGCTAAACATGATAAGCAGGCCAAATATATTCCAACAGCTATTTTTATAGATAAAATCTCATTATAACACAGTGACTCCCATTCATTTACATGTCATGTCATCTCTGGCATCTTCCACCCTCCAATAATAAAGTCAATACACTGTCACAGAAAGTGTATGACCATGAAGTATAAAACGTTTACTTTCTGCATCATAAAAATCAAAGTCTAGTGACCTCTAGTGTAGACTGTGCCTGTCAAACTTGGACTGATAAAATTTCTAAAATGTACACAATTCATGCAACTCCTCCCTCTCCAAGCAGGCCAGAAAAAAAAAGAAATAGAAAATAAGCCAATAGTTATGGTTGTTAGAATAAGCAATACGAAATAAGCCAAAGGAGAGCCACTAAAACAGTGTCCTGCTGTACTTTTCTGAAAATAAATAAATAAATAAATAAAAGGTGTGCTTTCTCTTCCTTTCTGACAGAACTAGTGTGATGATGCTTTATACTTCAGCTCAACAACTTAAATGAATATCCTCTCAAGGAGATAGAAGCAGTGGACATATAAAAAATATCCTATGCATTTTCAATGCTATCAACATGATTTATTGAGCACCTTAGTATAGATAACCCTACCATTGCCAAGAATTATTGCATAATTTTGAATATTTGAAAAGTATTGGTACAGTATGGGGCAGGGCAGCCAGGAAGTAGGCTAGATGGTAGAGTGAAACATTTAGGAAGTACCTTGGGTGGTTTTCTCAGGACGTGTATATGGCAGAAAGAGAGAGGAGTCTTCATAGGGAATGGGAACCCTTTAGAAGCAATGAAATTACAATAAGGTCCCATCAAAATCCACAGGAAATACAAAACTGGAATATTCTTCCAGAATTGTGCCCAGGGAAGTGCAGGTGGCCAAACTTTATGAGTATGCAGTGGTCAGTCCTTTAGAACCTAAGCAAAGAGATTCTCCACCATGAAGGGTTAGTCTCAGAGACGGCTGACAAAGGAAGACTATAAGTTATAATCAGATGCCGTGCTGGGAAAAAATATGGAAGGGAAAAAATTCCATCCCTGGTACTATTACCTGGTTAAAAACCCGAGGCTCAGGAGGTCATAGGCCCTTGCTGTCAAATTGCCTTCTAAATATTTACATTCATAACCACAGATCTTGGATACTTTTGAATCTTGGTCAGACGAAAGCCCCTTTGCAATGGTCTGCAGCCTATGGATAGATACACAACTGGTCAAAATACTAAGAATAAAAGACTGAGTACTGAGTCCTAAATGAGACATATACATTAACTCCACAGCTACCATGGTTCAGGTTATACTGAGAAACAGGAGAAAAAATATAAGAGCTGTGGATGGGGAAGAGTGCTGTCCAAAGCTGCCTTCCAGTTATGATGAGGCTGTTGCTGCAGTTGAGATCTCAGGCCAGTTGTGGGTCCTAGCACAACCTAACAAATGATCAACCTAGCCAAGAATTTTGCAGAGGTAAGATAACATCTCCAGGCCCCATATTTTATTAAGGAGCTATTGGCAGTGGGTATTTGCTGGTGTAGGAACAGAAAATCATTTTCTTTTGAGATGAGGCCACTGGTAGTTTCCCATGCTACAGGGCATGGCCCTACAGTGTACACATATAGGAGCAGCACTAATATGGGACTTAGTGGATTCTTCTCCTGAAAAAGAAAAAATGACAAGAAGTTGGGAGATAAGGGGTAACTGGAGAGATGAAAGGGAGTTAGGTATGGTCACATTTCATTACATACATGTATGGACGACCCACAAAGGCAGCTAATTTTAAAAAGCAATGTCATTTGTTTTACTTATGTAATCTTCTGGATGTTATTCTGTAACAATTTGGATGGTGAATTTTTGATTGTGTTATAATTGTACCTACATGTAAAATTCCACATGCATCAAAATATACAATGATTTTGTTAATAACACTTAATGCTGTTTATAAAATATTTTTTTAAAAAAATAAAATAAGAAAAAAAGTGTTCTGAAATCAGTTCCACCAACATTTACAGGGGGCTAAACTTCTAAATAGAATAATAATAGCAGAATAAATTGCACCTATTCTCAAACGTCAACTGATAATAGTCATCTCCATCCTTACTCTGCATCCTTACCCTGGCCTTCCACTAGTACCTCTACTGTAGAGCTGCCATGGCCTAGATCTTCTTAATGGGCCTCAGCCTTTAGTCCCCATGCTTTTCTCAGTGCACAGTTACAAGGCTTGCCTACCTACTATTAAAATTAGGCAAAGGAGAGCCATCAAAGACCCAAGTCACCTACTTCTTCAATCTCTATTACATTCCAACATCTAGCCCTGAGTTATCAATGTTGGTTGTCACCCATGTGACTATAAATCCTCTCTTGCCTGCTGGTCCATTTGCACATGAAATCTGAAAAACCTGGTTAGCAATGAAACTCATTGTTTAATTTTGTTAACCTTACTTGTCCAAACCTGTCACTTCTAGGAGCCAGGATTTAATTGTCTAAAACTGTGGAGGACTGAGTTGCAGAAACACAAAGCACAAATTCCTCCAAGTAGTTCATGGGGACTGATGATAGGCCATTTTTCTAAAACATGTTGGTTCCTGGACCCATTGTATCTAGCTAATTAGATGCAGCACTTGAGAACTACTGTGGCTTTATCTCATTAACATAGTTTTGAACATCCTCCTTCTAATCATCAAGCACTGCTGCCCAGACTTCATCATTTGGGGAACTGGATCACCTTATTGTCATCAGTTCTCTAGATACTTTGTCCGCGTATGTCCTCTGAGACGTCACTGGTGAATTCTGGGAGATGCTGGCACTTTTTCCTAGTGGTTCTCTTACTGTTCTGAGAAGTATAACATCTTCTGGGTATACCCAGGAAGCAGGGCCAGCTGGTGAGTTTTCCACATTACAGGGTACTTCATGTTCTAACAAGTTCCTCTTTGTGAGCCCTTTGGTCCCTCACTTTCTGGGAGAATTCTGTATTTCTAACTTCATGATATCAACCACAGCTTTCCCCATGTTTTTCAGGGCCACCTTAACATGTTAGAATCAAGTACAACAGGCCTTTCCAAGTTGTTACATATTTATCACAATGAGTACTTCTACCATCCCCATGCAAGTTCAGCATTCTCCTAACAGCACTTCCTGTGCTTGTTACTCTCCTGGTCCCTGTGGGTCTGTATTCCTCATAGATTTGGACATGACTTTTTTTTCTCTAGAATATATATAATTACTTTTAACTATCTACTTGATTAGAGTGAATGATAGCTGGACCATTAGTGAGGTCCTCTTGGTATGGTCACAAAGAACATTTCTAAAGATGTTTTAGCTGTTCTGAATGTGTGTAGTTCTCTATTAATGAAATGACTGAGGTTCTATACTAATGAAAAGGTGGATGAGGTAGTAAGTTGGATGAGCACTTGCACTTTCTTTTATAAACCTTCTGGTCCTTTGAGATATGTAAAGCTCCAGCATCAAGGTCATAACACCATCAACTCCACTATGTCTTCCTCACTATCATGGACACTACTCTGTAAAACCATGAACCAAGCAAATAAACCCTTCCTCCAATGAGTTATTTTATAGTATGTATTTGCAATCTAGAGGTCTAATAGAGCATAGCTAGTACCCCTCTGTCCAATTTATCAAAATGTTGGATAAAGACATTAGATGAAGTCTGCCTCCAGGGAAAGAGTTGGTAACCTCAGACAGGAAGTCTTTTTCAGTCAAAGGTAATACTTAGAGAAAGATCACAGCTGGGGTCCAGCAGTCAGCAGAACTCACAGCATTCCAGAGCAGTGGAGGAACGCTCATTCTCTTCACACCTGAGAGAACTAGCATGACCATAGCTTCTCTACAGAAAAATTCTGCAAGCAGACTATTATATTCTGCAAGCAGAATATATCCTTATGTTAAGTTAAAAATACTGAGGACTGGAAACCAGATATATTCCCATCAATGTCACAGATGGTTTGCCCCTGAGACTAGAAGCTAGACTGACTCCTGAACTTTTTCCTTGACCTTCTCACAATAGCTCTTGCCCTTAGCTTGCCCTTAGCTTGCCCTTAGCTTGCCCTTATCTAACCCTATGCAGTTTTGGAGGTGGTACACAGACACTGAGACTCTGCGGATCCCAGATCACCATTGAGTGAACTTATGATACTCTGGGCAAGAAAATATCAAGTCACTCATTAACATACCTTACCTTATAGTACTCACAATACAAACAAGTTGGCCAGTCCAGTCCTGGTATCCAAGGTGTGGCCTTATCATCCACCATAGGAAATCTTTCTCATAAAGAAGAATGAATGTGGTCATCCTATCCAGTCTCCTTACTTAATAGGGACAATGACTCATCTCATGTCAAACTACTAATTGTGCTAGAATATGGGACAAAATCAAAACTGGAGAAGGTAAGTTCCTGTTCTCTAGGACAGAATAGCTGAGCAGAGTCAGAAGCAAAGAGCAGAATGAAATAATACTGCACCCATGTGCTCATCTCCTGCTGCTGAATGTCCCTGTCAAGCAGATGAACAGTTTCAAGAGCTAGAGAGCACAGAGGAGAAGAGATCAAGTCCACTCTTCACCACTGGTCCACTTTTCACCACTGGATCTCAACCAAGGTGTGCAATGTGTGCATGTATCTGTACTAGACATGCACATGTAGTGTGTGTGTGTGTGTGTGTGTTTAAACACCTGAAAATGTTCCTAGAGTTACCTCTTTCCCTTGAGGCATTCCTTCTCACATAAGCATCCCAAACCAGACATGACAGCAGAGAAGACTTACCACAATGCCCAGGAGTGAAAGGTCACATTTAGTACATACTATGATCTCCTCCCATTCCAACCCATTCTGTGACTTCAGCCAAAGTAACGGCAAAACACTGGAGATCATGTTTCAAGAGAATAACATGCCAGAACTCTGCTAACAACATTCATTTTACAGAATAAATGATTATAGAGAGGGAGGGTTACTTGAAGCCAGCTCAGAGTCTAGAGCTTCCCTATTAGGTACTCACAGAAGGAAGGGATTTAGCCACATTAAAGGCACCTGTATCTGTGCTCCCCACTTACAAAGAATCACTCTAGAGAGAAATAACTAGCAGTAACTTCCAAACATTAAGGTGATTCAAAAATATAACTCATTATTTAAGTTAAACTACTAAGAGTTTGAAAACCAAATTTATGAGGAGAGATAGATAGAGGGTCCAGGCCTAGTGCTACAGGCTTTGGAAGCTGAGGCAGGAAGATATCAAGTTCAAATCCAGCCTGGCCATTTAAGAAGGAATCTAAATCAAAAGTAGGACCCAGGTTCAAACCCTAATACTAAACAAAGCAGGGCAGGCGGTGTCTAGTTGATTCAGTTTGGCAAATAAGATTCCTGGTGATGATTGAATGTCTGTGTCCTTCCAATTTCCACAATTCCTGTGTTAGATTCTAGTTACCTGTTCTCATAACACACACAGGCACATGAGCACACTTGCGTATGCGTGCAAATACACACACATGATGGCAGACAAGGCTTTAAGGAGGTCACTCGAAAGTGTGGTAGAGTCCTAACAGTTGGGATTCAGAGCCCACTTAAAAGGACTGAAAGAACTCTTGCCAGGCGAGTAGAGAGCAGTAGGATAGCCATCTAGAACCTCAAAGAGTGTTCCTTGAAATCCTGCCATGAGAGCACCTGACCTAATAGTGTTCCCAGCCTCCAGATCCAGGAGAAATACAACCACATTGTTTAAATCACATGATTTATGAAATATTTGTGTAGAAGCCAGAAGTAACAATGACAAGCTCATAACCAGGGCTTAGAGAAACCCAAATATGACCAAGGGTTATTTGCAGCTCAGGGCTCTTGGACCAAGAAGAAAGCAGAATCTTTTTTTTTTTTTTTTTTTTTTTTTTTTTTTAACATATCGATCACAGTTCCCTCTCCCTCCCTCCAGCAGCCACACCCTTTTCCAGCCTTTTCATAGAAATAACCTCACTCTTAGAGTTGTAAAACACCATGGTGTGAAAGACACTAAGACTCTCCGCAGTTGTTTTCTCATTTGACAATTAAAGCATTGGCTTGCAATATGATGTCTTGCCAACATTCCTAAAGAAGAAATTGGCAGAACACCACTGGATCCTGTTTAATCTAGCCGCCAGGTCAGCACATTTAATCCATTGAGCCACCATGTCTCTTAAGTGCTACTCTGGGGGAAGCTGACAGTGTGGCAGGACTGGAAGGTAAAGCCAGAATTAGATGTATCTGTCTCTAGCCTGCCTCTCACCTGAGACCCTCTGAACCTCTCATGCTGGCTGTACCCTCCAGGCTGCCTATGCTACAACTCACCCAGAGGACAGATTTTTGTTTGTTTGTTTTTTCTTCTTCTTTCCCCAGTGTTCAATCGAATGATACTCATGACTCTCCTATTTCAGGAGCATCTCTCAGCTGCAGCCCTCTGCACCTGTTCACACAAGCATCTCACTGGGCAAAGCAAACACCTACATTTGAGTGAGTGCACTTTCCCTGTGGCCCTGGCCAATTCCCACACTGTTCTGAAGCTGCACTCTTTCAGAATGTGACCCACCACTAACCCACCACTCCCCAGTGCAGAGAAGACAAGCATCACAGAGCAGACTGCTTGACCTACCCTAGGCAGCAGCCCCCAGATGCTGGCCTGGGTGTTTGCAGGCCTGCAGGGGTACTGGCAAGGAGATGGAGTAATCAACTCTCTCTCCCATGAGGCAACTGCACAGCGGTCGTGTCTAGAAAAGAAAAAATGTCATTACTGCCCATGGGAGAGTGTAATGACCCAAATTATGGCCTGTCAGATGGGGCAATGCTTGGCCCAGGGAGTTGACTGCAGCACACATGGCTCACAGAGCAGGTGAGGAAAGAAATGTGCCTCTGAGCAGCCTGTGGGAGGTGGGAGACTGGGCTCCACAGTCCAGCTGCAGACATCTGTTTCCCCATTCTGTAACTGTGAAGGCCCTTTGGCTCCTCCTGGGAGACTAAAAGGATGGGGCAGGACTGGGGTAGGAAAAAGCATGGCATGGCATATATAGCAGCTGCCTTTTAGGCAAGGTCATGTGGCTACTAACCCTCCTGGAGACCAGAATGATTAAAGGACTTCTTTCTTCTTTGTTATTTAATTTCCTTCTTTCTTTTCTCTTCTCCTTATTTCTTTGTGTGTTTGTGATGTATGAGGTGTATATGTGTATATGTGGCACACATATATGTGCACATATGTGTGGGGGTAAATTTACCCATGCATGTACATTTGGAAGCCAGAGGTCAATGTCAGGCATGGTCTCTTTTGCTTGCCTATTTGTGTTTTTGAGAGTCTCTCACTGAAACTGGAACTCAAATTTCTGCTGCGCTGACTGGCCAGGGAGCCCACGGAACCCATCTACCCATGCTTCCAACCTTAGGGACTGCAAGTGTGTACTGTCACATTCAGCTTTTACATGGGTGCTGATTCCAAATTCAGCTCCTCATTCCTACACAGCAAGCACTTTAAATACTGACCCACCTCTCCAACCCCAAGACTTCTCTATTTTACATACAGATTCTAATCTTTTGGAATTTTTTCAGAGGATAAGATGCCATAAAACATAGTTGACATGGTGGGGGCATCATGGAAAGTATACTCAGATAGATTGGAGTCAGATAGGAATGAGTCCCCATCACAGTTCCATCCCTGGTCATCCCTGGCCAAACCACTGCCCTATCAGGCCATCTATCTCCTCTGAGAATGGGCATAACTAAGAACTCAGTGCTCAGACAGAGGTGAATGCTGATGATGGGAGCTGTCATGAGAGTAAGCTATTATTTTAGCTGGAAGAGGTGTAGGCAAGCCTACTGTAAGTGTCAGATACAGTTCACAAAGATTAACACATGTTGGTAAAGATATGAGGGTAGGGGTTTTCTTATACTGCTAGAAAGTCTGTAAATTGGTAAAAAAAAAAATGCCTTCAGATGGACATCTGACACAAGTAGATTTGATATTTAACCCAAGGAACTATCCCACATGTGAATCAGAAAAGATCAAAAGTTGCTTGTTATAGCAAAACACTGGAAGCAGAGTAATGGTCCATGAACCAAATGTAATATGTTTATGGAATGAAGTGTTCCATCCATCTCTTTGTCTGCATAGAGTCTCAAAACCTAATTATGAGTTTTGCAAAAGTTTTAGTAGACTGGGTTAGAATGTAAGCAACTCTGTACAAATGCAAATACAACCATACATTATTTCATGCATGCATGTTTCTGTATACAAAGCTATAAAATTGAGACCCTGAAATTGTATTTAGAAAGTTCATAACAAAATGAAACTTATTTTCATTACTATGTATTTATACCTACTTAGCAGAACAAGTCCATTGCCAAGCCTAAACTTAGTATTCAGTGATAATGTTTGCTATATGCACAAACAGGGAAGGTATCAAACTGTTCAGATCTGTCTCATTTGGGTGGGAGGGAGTTGAGATTCATCAGAGTGATCTATAAACATGTGCTCTCCCATGTCTTGAGAGGAGAGGAAATTTTTTTATTTTATTAATTTTATCACACAGCTACTAAGAGACTGCAAGATATCCTAAATAATAGTCTGTTTTGCTGTGTCTTTCTAGAAGCCTGACACATACCACTGTTTTCATTTTCATAACATTGACCAAGAAAAGGAAATCTTCCAGCATTCCTTTCTAAAACATGATTGGACCCGATCCAAAAGTTTCTAGTATTGACTCTACTTTATTTTTCTTTTTTGAAATTAAAACATAATTATATTATTTCCCCTTCCATTTCCACAATGGAACTTTTCCCATGAACCCCCTTGCTCACTCTCAAATCCTCGGCTTCTATATTTTGTTTGGCTGTGTGTGTGTGTGTGTGTGTGTGTGTGTGTGTGTGTGTGTGTGTGTGTGCATGTGTGTGTGTTGTGTGTGTGTGTGTGTGAGAGAGAGAGAGAGAGAGAGAGAATTATTGTAAACTACCACTGATCAAAATGTAGAGAACAAGTGAATGTACAGTGCGCAGCCTCAAATAACACATCTGCAATTCTAGATAACTCATAAGTGTTTGTCCTCTAGGAAACTCCACTACAGAGTTTTTCATTTTGTGGAAGTGAAGACAGATTATCATAGCATGATATAACAACAAGTAAACAAAATTTTGAGAGACATAATTAGAATGACCAGCTTGTTTCAAAGGTATTGTAAAATTTCTTGATGGCTGGTGGTAGCACAAACCTTTAATCCCAACACTTGGGAGGCAGAGGAAGGCAGAGCCCTGTAAGTTCAAGGCAAGCCTGGTTTACAAAGAGAGTTCCAGGACTATTACACAGAGAAACCATTTATTTATTTATTTATTTATTTATTTATTTATTTATTTATTTATTTAAACTTCCCAAGTCTTGATGAACATCTTCATGCTGTATTTACTGGTATACTGAAGAAATTCTTATAATTATCAAGTCCCTCATAGTTACTCTAATTCTAAAAATTATTTTTATTTGCTTTCTGTAGATCTTCAAAGAAAAAGAGAATCTCTATATTGGTTAATGACAAATCCATGATAGCAACAAATCATGTAGTTTATTTTTTATATTTATTTATTTGATAATTTGAGGTGAAGTCTCACTATATAGCTGTGGTTGGCTAGAACTCACTATGTACACTAGGCTAGCCTAGAACTCATAGAGATCCTCCTGCCTCTGCCTTCTAGGTGCTTAGCTTGGGGGCTAATGCCACCAAACCTGGCTCTAAATAATTTAGTTTAATTAATTTTTGGATAAAGTTGGAGAGATGGCTCAATGGATATGTGCTATGAAACTTGATGATCTGAATTGGATCCTCCAGACTGCCATGGTAGAAGGAACGAGCTTTGCTCTGCACCCAATAAACACGTGTGTACTTACCTTCACATAAAATAAATATAATAAAAACTTTAATTCTCAAACAATGATTCCAATACATAAAAGTATTTTTTCCCTTTTTATGGCTTGCTTATAAAACTAGCTTGTCTCCTGCAGTGTTTTCCATGGTTTTTGTAGAAAATGGGAGATGCTCTAGATGGATTATTATGGAACTTCAAAATATATTGAAAAGTCATTTTGTAACCAACAGCTAGTCGGAAAGTGAAGCTTCCATTACTCGCCTAATAGATGTCCTGCCTGAGTGCTGGCAAATGTATTATTAAACCACAAACTTCACCTGTATCTGTACAGATTGGCTATTCCCTTAATGGAAATTAATGATTGGAATAAGAGACTTAGGGATGTCACAGAGACAAGCTATTCATCCACCCATTTGTCCAAACAATTATAGAGAGTCTACAAGGCCCTTAAAATGTTTGAAGGAGAATTGTCTACATTTCTCCATAGAGTGTCACTAACCACACCTGTGGTTACTATCCTCAGCATTTCCCAAGCAACCATCATGTTCGATATACTCATCAGTGACAGTGACAGATCAGGTTTTGGAAGGTTCTTCCTTGTGTAAGTGCCAAGCTAAGCCCTGGTATTCTGATGCTGCAATTATGTTTATTATTACATGGTCAGGCTCCCTGGCTCAAGGTCTGGCCTACTGTGATTTTCAAAAGAGTCTTATTAAATCTCATTGATACAGTTGTCCTAACCATGGTAATATTTCAGTGTATATCCAAGTCAAGTATGTAACCATGGATTGATAAGAAAAAGAGAGAGAGAAAATGGATATCCATGCATCAGATGCAGCACTAGGAGTCCACTACTTCATGTGTGTGTCTAGAGGTTGAGGCTAGCTTACTGTTATCTTTCTCTAAGTTTCCAAGCTGGCCAGAATCATATGTAGGCTGTGGTTATGTCTATTTCCATGTTGTTTATCTGACGATTTTATTTTTATATAGTTTTTCATACAACATATTTTTCATATTCTTCCCCCCTCTATAACTTCTCCCCCAACCTGCTCAGCCATCTAATTTCATGTTCTCTCTCTCTCTCTCTCTCTCTCTCTCTTTCTCTCTCTCTCTCTCTTGTTGTATCTATCCTCTCAAACAAAATAAAAATGAAAATCAAAATAAACAAACTAAAAACAACAAAATTCATTAATACCAAAAAAAGGACAAAACCCAATGAAAAGAATACACAAAAAGTCCATTTTATGTTGGCCAAATACTCTTTTGCAAGGAACCTACCATAAGTGCGGTGGGTATACTCAGAGACACTCTCTTTTATAGAACACTCATTTTCTGTTTCCCAGAAGGTATCAATCGCAAATAGCTTCATGATTAGGAGTGAGACTTTTTATTCACTCCCAGTCTCCATGATGGGACTTTGTCTAGTTTGAAACTGTGGCAGGTCTTACACATGCATTCTCTTTGAGTACATATGTATTGAACTAAAAAAAGGGGGTGGCATAAAGAGAGAACCCTTCTCATAAAATTATAGAAACAACAAATAAAACAAGATAAAAGTATATGTCCATCCTATCCATATTCTAAGTAGACTCAATGTATAAACTTGGAGGATTAAAAGGTACAATTTATTGATGGCTTTTTAGTATATATCCTCAATTTTAGACTTATAATCAATAAACAGATGTTTTAAGGTTTTCATCAGCATTTCTCTGATTCTATTACCTGTTTTCTTAGATTTAAATTCAGAAAAAAGAAAAAGTGACTTAAAATATCAAGTAAATATAGAATCATCGTTCTGTCTATTTGCAAGGATACATACCCAAGGAATAGACTGTCCTTCCTGGAAATGATAAAATCCATGTGGGATGAGATTAGACCTGAAAAGGAGAGAGTCAAAGAGACAGAAAGACAGAGATGGAATTAGAGATATGATCACACATGATGAGAACCCCAGCCCCAGGAGAGTCCAAGGAGCTTGGCTGTGTAATTCTTCAAAGTTTGATTCAAATTAAGTTCCCCTTGCTTGGGATAGACCAAGGAAATGTTTCAGAAACCTGAGTCCCTGGGAGAACTTATAGCAGCTCATACCCCAATCCCTGGGTGGTAAGAAACAAAATTTGGGACATTGGTTCCAGCAACAGGGACTTCCCACAAGAGTCTGGAGGCCATAATTAGTTGTATAGCCATTTCAGCCATGATAGTAGAAGGAAAAGCAAGACAACCATCAAATATTGAATAAGGACAGTGCCAGCCAGACTCTGGCCACCAGGTAAATTAACTTTGGGTCTAGATTTTCTGTAATTTTAAATAATGTTTCCTTAACACTCAGGCACAGAAGAAGAATGTGGTGTGAGCAATCTCTAGGAAGAGATAACATATGTGGAAAGCAGTAAGAATCAGCTAGTACAGTAGACAGAGATGCAAAGGATGTTTGGGGGCCAGGGAAGAGGCATTGCTATATGAAGCTGACATTTTAAATATGGAAGGATGTCATGACAATATATTTTAAAGTGCTGCATTATTATAACCTATGCCAAAACAGCATGTTATTTATTATATTACAGAGCAAACTGGTAATTTTTCAGCTCTTTCTGCTCTATTTTGAGTTTGAACAAACTGTATTCAGTATAGAAAATCTTGCATATAAAAATATGAAGTTGTGTTTTGAAAGGCTGTATTCAAATATTTTGCAAATTCAGGAAGCATGTATATTACTCCCTTTTGGTTATTCTTTGGGTAGAGTGTGCATAGGTTCACTCTTAGCCAATATTTGTGGAGAAATAATACATGCCACATGTTTCAGAATCAACAGTACTAATAGAGTGGGGTTCTAACTGATGTAACTAGCTCATCGAAAAGAGTCATATACAACCTTGTCCATACACTAGCATTTTCAGTACAATGGTGTTGCAAAGAAAGTCAGGCAAGCTGTCCCAGTATCTTCCAAGTCGCTACCCCAAAGGAGTTCCAGGCAGAAGAGAGTGGAGCAAGAAGAAAGGACTGTGGAAATGCCTTGTGAGAGATGAGCCCATTTTTAAGCAAATGGCTGTGTGGAAATCCCCATCAGCTCCCTTGCAAATGGACAAGTCATAAGCTTGCCTAATGATGTGGAACCTCAAAATTACCCTGTTCGTTTTGAAAAAAAAAATTTAATGTTGTCTCTCCAATGGGCAACATTAACAAAGGCCCCCTTCAGTCCTCCACATGATTACTCTGTTAGGCAAGTGTGTTCTCTATAAGAGGAGAGGGGAAGGGGACTCATGGTGGGAGAAGGGTCTGCAAGGAGGGACTAACCCTGGCTAATTCCTCTAGCCTACCCAATCCACTGAGCCAGTTCGATGAGGTGGTTCAACCCTAGGGAAAGAAAACAATATCTCAGCAACCACTGCATCTTCCAAATGTTTTCGTCTCTTTATCTTTCGACTCTGTCTACTAGTGCTTTCTTCAAGGAACATTCTTTAATCTTATAATTTGAAAGCAATTCGATTTCAGCCATCCTTCTGATGAGCGACCTTTTAAGGTTTTGCTATAGGTAAAACCAATCATTATGTTCTACCTCTCCACTCAGCTTTCTGGGTACCAAATTGCTCAGATGCTGTGGATTTCTGTCTAGCAATATTGCCCTTTCAAACTTTCTCTGTAAGAGGCTTGAAAGGATTCATTTGGAGCAGTAGTTTCATTAATTTATTCAAATGTGTTTTTTCAAATAATGCAGGTTAGTTGTTTCAAAAATGTCAAGGTCTGGTAACAGACTTGAAAATATTCTGCAAAATACAACTGACCAGGATTTTCTGGGGAAAGAAAACAGGGTGTCATGGCAGCAGACCACATAGTCACAAGTCATGTGCTGTCGCTAAAGGCCCAATCAGTTTTATGGAAGGGAATGGCAAGTGTGGGAACACTCACTGCTTCAGGGAGTGATAGAGATCCTGGCAGCAAAGTGCACCATGCTGCAGCAGGAGCTGCCTTTGCTGTGGCAAACAGTGAGCACTGATTTGCTAATAGGAATCCCCCATCTTTAAGAACATGGTTTGGGGGCAGACTGTTTTTAGCATTACACAGTGATTGGATATTGAGTGGGAACTGGGACATAGTGAATTCTGCTTGTTCAGCTGGTGCTGAGGGAGCTCCAGTATGGAAGAAACAGAACACTCTGGGCCTGGTGAGGAAGCTGAGATAGCATGTGTCTGCATAAGAGAGCAGGTGGTTTAGAAGTCCTGGCTGGTATCTGTCACTCAAGGAAGGAAGTGTAACTTTTAAAAAGATAACTCTTAACAGTCTGGGTTTCCAGTCACCTTGCTGACTCCCCTACAAAATGCAAAAATTCATTATTTTCTATGGAATAATGTCTAATTTCCATAGGACCTTCTACAACCAAGCATCAACTTGAACTTCATACTGACTTAACTGTGTTCATATTCTATACATATTCACAAGTGAAAACAAGATCTTCCTCCATTTCAAAATCATAATGTATCTATCCACCACTGTCATTTTTGTGACAGCTGGGGAGCTTCTCCCAACACCACTGGCTGGTCCACTACCTTTCATCTCTGCAAAGCATGGAGAAAATGCCTAGAAACTAAAGTATAAGGAGGTTATTAGCTTAATATATTTTACCAACATGGGACAACTCTGTAAAATTTACATCACACTGACATTCTAGATTCCACGTCCATCTAGATACTCTTTGAATATTCCCTGTACAAAAAGAGACCCCTAAGACAAAATCGAGTTTACTGCCATATAAGACAGCCACATAGCACATCTCAGTCTCCCTGATATCACTTAGGATCTCCATTAGAAGCTCCAACAATATTCTCATGGATAGACTTTTACACAAAACCTTGAGTCTTGTACTCTCCCCCTCTGGAATATGCAACTGCTTATAGTCTTTGGTTTTGTAATCAGTCATTTCTTTTCTGTCTCATATAGAACTGCCTAATCAACCCTCTTGTTCATCACGCTTTCTGGCAGTGCGCCCTGATGGTCAGGCCTTCCGCAAAGCTTCACTGGAGAAGTCAGCATCAGAAGAGCCAAAGGCAGGCGAGAAGGTTGCCAAGGACTCTCGAGGGGAGGCAGCCAAGGGGAAGGAGTGGGAGTAGCAGTAGATTTGGAAGCCTAAACTACAACACGCACACAAAGACTCTTGCAAATTATAAGATATTCATCTAGACTTTAAAAAGGTAATTTTTTCCCTTTGGGTTAAAATATTTAAACTTACAATGAATGCACTAAAATGTTCTGCCCTTCTGCTGTTTGATCAGCACAGAACCCTGGAGGCAATGAGGGAACCCAAGGAGTTCACATGCCTCTGGGAACACAACTCTACCCTTGGTGTAGCAGATAGAGTCTGTATTTCATGGGTGTAAATTAGTGAACTCTCCAGGCGGGACCAGAATAATGATGCCCAACAGTTTGTTGTCTTAGAACCTCTTGGAAACTGATGATCAGGATCCCTCCTAGAATGGTTTGTAAGCCCTGGATCAGAGATAGGGAATTAACAAAGAATGTAGATTTCTTAAAAAGGGAAATCAGCTGCGTCTTCGGCTTTCAGAGTTTTATCCTTCTGAGGAAGGTGGTGCTGCAACTGAGCATAGAGGGAGCCAGACTCCCCTTGCAGGAGGCTCCTGGTTAACCTCAATCTCCAGAAGCCTGCATTCTTGTTTTATAATGACAGTCCCTAAAATCAATTATGTCCTAGGTTGTGTTGCTATGGCCTGGTTCTCATGCATAATGTGGGAAACAGAATGGAATGTGCAGCATGGGTGTTACAATTCCATAGAAACGATGGGAAAGGGATGAGAAGCAGAACGGAGAGAGGAAAAAGACAGGAAAAACAGAAAACAGAAAATTCAAAAGGTGTCATAGGAATACTACCTGGGCTGAACAAACCCATTTGAGCAAAGCATTGACCATATTCACTCTTTTTCCTTATCAAATAATAATTTTCTCAAATTTTACTTCACTTTAAATAACCAAAGTCAGTTTTATACTAAAATATACCCCTATGTTCTCATTCACATGATACATCTATTCTTCCTTCCATTCTACCAAAGTCAGCTCAGAGCATATCTTGTGGCTATAGCCATCCCTATTCACTTTGCATTAAGTAGTCATTGCTTATAAGAATTTCTGGAGTAATTACCAACTGGGAAATTAACTTAGCAGTAGCCCACATGTATATAGATCTGTTCATTGTTCTTGCAAAGTGTCATTAAATAGAGGTTAGGCCTATGTCAAGGCTCAGATAATTCTTATTCATGTAGTTTTATCCAGATTCACAATTATCAATGAAGTTTATTCTCACCAATGTCTTGGTTTAGGACGATAAATAATTCAGTCACCCTATTTAAATGTTAAATTCTATGTCATGCCAAATTCTAATGAAAGTCTAAAAGCTCCTTGGGCCACCGTTATATTTTACAGCATCCTGGATCTTTACACACGATGCCCAATAATGTTTGTATTGTGAGCATGAATTGCCCTTTTCATTTTAAAATATGGAAAATGCACAGTCAAAACTTGTGAGCCTATTGAATATAAATAAGCCTTGTTTTCTTATATGATCCAAAATGCATCCCATTCCCAAACTAAAGATAAGTGTTATTCCAAAATTTGCATCTGGCTTTTAAAGATCTCAGCGAAGAAGAATGTACTTCAGGTAGAAGGGACTATATTGCTCAGTCATTAAAAACACTGGCTGCTCCTCCAAAGGACCTGGGTTCAATTCCTAGCATCCACATCCGGGCTTACAACCACAAGTAACTCTAGTTCCAGGGAATACAATGCCCTCTACTGACCTCCACAGGCACATACACACACACAAACATACATGCAGGCAAAATACCTATATAAATAAAGTACAAGAAAACCCTGCTTACAATTCAAATGTCCCCAAAGATTCATGTGCAAACTTCATGATCTCCAAGGACTGGAAATATTGAAAGTTGTGGAAACTTAAGAGGTGAACCCCAAGGGAAAGTGTTAATTAATAATGTATCCTCAAAAGGGACATGCATCATTGATCTCTGCTCTCTGTTCCCTGAGCTGAGAAGATTGCTCTACCATAAACTCCTAACTTTATGTGCTGTTTTATCAGTGACATACTCAGAGCAACAAGTAAGCCAATCATGGATGGAAACCTCTAAAATTGTGAGCCGAAACAACCCTTTGTTCTTTATAAGTTGACTGTATTGGATATTCATAACAGTAATAGAAAATTCAATAACATACTGTCAGTTCAGAGAAAGATAGATTATCTTGCCTTGTTTAATGCATAAACATTGTACAACCTCAAGCTGCCTGGCCTCCCAGGTTAACTTTTACTTGGAATTTCATTTATTCTACTTTGTTCCTTCAGATATATAAGTGGTATGGTCAAATGAAGTGAACATCTAAATGACAAATATCTAAACACAGCAGTCCAGAGGGTGAAACTATCCCTTGCTTCTTATTCAAACATTGTTTCACACACACACACACACACACACACACACACACACACACACAAAAAAAAAAAAAAAAGCTGGTTCTTTAATCTTTAATCTCCCTCTTTCAGATGGAACAGACAGAAAGAGAGCTCTATTATCTTTCATCTATTCATAAACCCTAAGTGCAAAGCATTGTACTCCATGCCATAGACAAATGATGAGTGAAATGGACATAGTCCTTGCACTCTAAAGTACCGTGTACCAATGAAAACACATGTGTCTATATAAAGAATCATATAATTAGGAATTGGGTGTTAAGTAAAGGATTATTTTAGCAAGAGCTTGACAGAAATTTTTAACCTATTCTATTCTGGGGACTAGTGTCCATTACCAAGTTGACTTCATTCAGAACCATCCTTTTGCCTCTCCAATCCTGAAGGCACAGAGCTTCCTTCCCTCTCCACAGTTTGGTCTTCTGTCTTTCCCAGTTGTTCAGTTCTTTGTGTCAGAGGACAAACTTGCCAATTGCCTCCTAGACAACTATGGGAGCTCACCTTACAGAAGGAAAGGAAGGAAAGGAAGAACAGTGTGTACAGGCAGAAGCTCTTCAGGGTGCCAGGAGTTATTGGGTGTGAATGCAGTGACTCTAAGAAGCAAAGTGGTGGGACAACAACTACACTTCTAAACAGTCCAGTCCACCAATCACATCTTGATTCACGAATGACCAAAAATTCCATTTTTTGCCAGCTTGTGTGACTGTGGATGACATACTAAACCTACCCAAAATAAAGAAACACAAATGAAGGCCCAGTACTTGTCCATTGAGAGAAATGGAATGTTGTAGCTATAAAAAGACTATAGACTTCAGAGTCAAACAGGATTCAACAGAAATGCTGGCTCTACCATGGGTACATTCTGTGACCTTATGCAATTTTATTAACCTCTTTGAACTGCATTTGTTAATTTGAAAAATGAAGATAATATCCACCTGCCTCCTAGAATGGCTGAGAAGATTGAATGGGGTAATATTTTCAGACATCGTGTATGTGCATTAGTGGTGTATGCACAGGGAGAGAGGGCTGTGTGAGAAAGGGGCTGCAGAGAAAACGAACCCAGAAATTGTTCCCCACAGAAACTGGCAGACTGATGAGGATGTAGACACTCAAATTAACTTTATAGTCACCGTGTAAAATTTAAATGTAATACTCCAGGAAGAGATGGTGGGTGGTATAAAGCAGAGGCAAAAATGACAAAGAGAACAGATTCAAGATATACATGTTAAAATAATACTGATTTCAAAACTGTAATATAAAATATTGATGTGTTTGTATTTTAAGCAGACAACAGAAATAAGATACATTCCTTGAAAATAAAGTGCATCATGATATAGTTCTTGTTAGTGGCAGGGGTGGAAGTGGGGCTTCTAAGGGATGCTCACTGACCAACAAAATAGTAGTAATCCATACCTGGCACTGTACCTTTTTACTTAGTAGTGGTGTCTTAGAAAGGAATTGTCTCCACCATTATAGGGTAATTCCATTTACAGTATATATATATATATGTATATATATATATATATATACATATATATACACACACACACACACACACACACACATATATATATATATACACACACACACACACATATACACACACACACATATACACACACACACACACACATTTTCAGGAAACTTTTATAGTGACCATATGGTATTTTCAATATAAAAGAGGGAGCCATTATTGGTTTGAAGATAAAATTGAACACAAAGAAAGGTCTAGAGAACTACAAGACTGCTGCCAACTAACAATTTGAGAAACAGTGGAAAGGCTACCATAAATGCCCTTCCTGGATAGTGATATCAACAACTAACTTATCCTTCATCTAGTACCTGTTGGAAACAGAAGCAAACACTTATACCTAAACACTGAGTTGAACTAGAATCCAGATGCAGAGAGAGAGGACAAGACCAGGTTGCAGAAACACATAGAAACAGCTGACCTGAACAAGGCATAGCTAACGAGTCCCCAGACTGATAGCTGGGAATCCAGCATGGGACTGACTCAGGAGCCCCTGAATATGGGTCTCAGCCAGAAGGCATGAACAGTCTAAGGGACCTCAGACAGTGGAATCAGGATGTATTTGGAATCAGGATTTATTCCTGGTGCACAAAAGGACCTTGTGAACCCAGCCCCCATGGAGGGATACTCCCTTAACCTAGAGACAGGAGAGAAGTCCTATTCCCTATTTCCAAAAGACTTGACAGATTTACATGACCCCACCTGGATGGCATTGCCCTACATGTGGAATTGTGGTGGGGGGATGGGAGGGGAGGGTGGTCAGGGTGCATGTGAGGGGGCAGAAAGGTTAAGAGGGAGGGAGGGAATAAGGGAGGGAGGGAGGTAGTGAGGGAGAGGGAACTGGGATCGACATGTAAAATAAAATTTAAAAAAAGCTTGGGTGACTGGTTTTTTAAAAAAAGACATTATTACTGAAGACATATAGCTGAGCCATGGAATGTGTAGAAATCAAGGTAGTACCAACCTAGAAGCTTCAACCCTTCCACATACTTTTTATACTGCAGGAAGTTGCTATGTAATCTACCTAAGGAGAAAAGTAGTGATGAGTGTTACCCATCTATGAACCTAAGATATATAGTAATGAATGTCCTGGAAAGATATGCTCAACCAGTGCAACAGTGGCATGGAAATCATAGGAGCAACCAACCACCTTCTGGTTGAAGTTAAGTTTCAATCCACAAAATGAAACCCATGCCTGGCACCTTTATTGGGCCTAGAACCTGTGGCTAGGCACTAAGAGAGAACTTATTACTATTATTCTGCTAAATCAATGGTTCTCAACTTTGGATCATGATTCCTTTGGAAGTCAAATGGCCCTATCACAGGGTGGCATATCAGATATTCTGCATATCAGATATTTACATTATGATTTTTAACAGTAACTAAATTACAGTTATGAAGCAACAAAGAAATTATTTTATGGTTGGGGTTACCACAACATGAGGGACTGCATTAAAGGGTCACAGCATTAAAAAGGTTGAAAGCCATGATGCTGCAAAATGGACATAAAATAAACAAATAACTTTTAATAACTGATAGTATTACACATAGATTGGCAGCTCAATCCTCACCAGAGAAGCTGTATTTGAAGTAGATAGTGATCAACACAGAGATCACCAATGGTCAAGATGCAAACAATAGCAGACTGTGGAATGCTCAGCCCTTAGTGGTAAATATATATCTCCCACCTATTTCCAGGGCTTGGGATCACTGAAGAAGAGAGAGCAGAAATATTGTAAGAGCCAGAGATGGTAGATGGCTACAAGAAAACAATAAAATACTTTCTCTTCTGGGCACAGCAAGGAATCTGAACATACCAACTCACAGTGGTTGCGATAGCATTCATAGGGCCTGTGCAAGCTCTAGCTACACAGAAATCCCAGCATGGAGGAGAAGCAGGAACAATATCCCACCTCATCAAGGAGATATCAGTAATTGATATCTGTTGGGAGATGGAGAGTCAGCTTTCTATTCTTTCTTTAAAATTTTGTTCTTTTAAGTGTTTTGTGCAACATATTTTAATCATATTCTGTGTAAGGTTACACCTTAGAGAAAACTACCTCTCTCAGCTGCTGAAAGTTACTAACAATCCCATAGTAAAGGGTTCCCAGCTCCCCTCTCCATGCTGCTGTAGCCCCTGGTAAATCAATTATACTATAAGAGAAGACCATACACCCTAAAATACAAATAGCACAAACTATATTTGGTACACAAACATACATACAAAAAAAATACACAAAGTTGGATGGGTAGGGAAGGGTAAGTGAACCTAAGAGGTTTGAGAAAAGAGTGAGAATATGATCAAACACATTGTACACAATTATCAAAAATAACAATTTGTTTTCAAAAGAGCACATGAAGTTGGGAGGGGAACATGGTAGTAGGAAACAGAGAGAAACTGGGGAGGAGAGAAGAGGGGTGGAATTGATCAAAACATAACAAATGCATGTCTGGAAATTTCATGCAACAATAAGACAGAAAAAAAAATTCTTTTTCAAATGATATCGTCAGATGAACTGACGTTTTGGTTTTACCATATATAGGAATAGGCTAGCTGGGGATTTACATGTTCCTCCTGTAGGTTGAATCTTGCAAGTGTTCAGCTATGCACAGCCTTCAAGAACCATTTCTTTCCAAACTGTCCTTCATTTGGGTAGAAATAGGGGAAATTAGACAGATTTGGTAGAAAAATTAGGAATAAGCAAATGAGGCAATGAGAAAGAAATAGAGAAGTTGACTTTTAGTTTCCTATCTTTACAACCTGGTACATTGCAAGCTTTTCTTTACAATCACTTTTACTTCCCTCAGGAAGTAAGTTCCCTACTGAAAAACACATGAGTTTATGTTTGACAGCTGTGTGTCAGAAATATTATAAAAACTTACTGGACAAGAAGCGGCTGAAAGCTTCTTTGTAGCAATAGATTTTAGTCTGTATCTTTGCTATTCATCATCCCTCTCCCTCCTCCATGTAAATACTGCTTTCACTTATTTAGCTAATTAATGCTCCTTGTAGATTCCCTTCACAAGTTAAGGGATGCCAAAAAGCTTTGTATTGTGCAATGTGAAGACAATTGCATGTGTTTTGATCAATATGTGCCTAGCATTATAGAGTTGGAATCCCATAATAACAGATGCACATTTAGCATCTCCTATGATGCTTTGGTAGTCACAGCATATCTGTAAGTTAGTAGTTTAATTTCTCTATTTTAAACAGAAGAAACCAAGTTTAAGAGACAAGAATGGTCTGCACAAGTTGATTGAGCTAGCAAAATTGCAATCTGAGGTGTCTAACATGGCTCTTTCTGACCTCAGAGTCAGCACACTTTGACACCAAGGCACTCTCTTTAATTGAGAAAGAGTGGAGATTTTCCAAATGTACATTCCAGGTGATTAAAAGAAATAGAAAAAAAGCTGAAATAGAACTACCAGTTCTGTAGATAAAATATTTTGCCCTGGTCCCTCTCACCCACTCAAAATGAAGAGCTGAAACTACCCACAACCTTATTAACTCCAAATGACCCTAGAAAGCATTTGGGACAGAAATGCAGCTACTCAGCCATCTGCAGAAGAAACCAATGTCATGAACCTTGATTTTTGCCTTCACTTTCAAAGGAAGGTCTTTTAAGTCCCTAAGAAACCAGGACATACATAATTTCATGGCATAAACTGTCATTGCAGAGAAAGGTTAAATAACACCCTAGCCCCTGTGGTGATACCATCCATGGCTTGGAAAGAATTTGCTATGTTTGGATTCTAACCACACTGTTGAACCAAACTCAGGTTTTGTTGCCATTTCTATTTTAGTGGTGAGAAAAATGAACATAGGAATATTGCATTCAGCCAGTCTAAGTGCAGATTCATAGGCATTTCTCAGATAAGTAACAATATAGCAGGAATTATGAGGAGTATGGGACAGACAGCCAGGGCTGACTGATTGCATAGTTACAATCTATGCCCACCTCTACCTGACTCCTCTTTGTAGCAGGAAAATCTTATCGTCTCTCCCATGAAGATGATGATCAGATTGCTTTACAGCTTTTACTTTCTCCCCTATCTCCCCATTAAGTTGTGTCTTCATCTCGATGGTATTTCTAGTAAGCAGTAAGTTGCCTCTTGTGTCACAGCCCAGGAGGTATTCCGGGGAAAGAGAAAGAAGACAAAAGGAGAGGGAGGAAAGAGGAGAGAAAGGAAGAATAGAGAGGGGGAAAGAAGAGAGGAAAAGAATAAAGAAAGGAATGAAGTGTTGAGGAGGGCAAGAGAAAAGGAAGCAAGCAAGGAAGGAAAGTGAATGGAGAAGAACAGAGGAAAAGACTAAAAAGGTAGAAGGAAGAGGGGACATGAAGGAGGGGGGAGATTAAACAAAATACGCATAAAGAAAAGGGGGGAAGTTTTTATGGGACCCAGCCTCCCTGCACGAGAAAACACTTGGTCTGTATTCTTTAACAGCAAGGAGAATTCTGTGCATGTCACCATCTAGCTCACACTCATGAAAATCTGTTTGACAACTGCTGACCATCAGTTTTCTATGGTCATAACCGTATCTGGCTGGAGATAATGTTCTAAGAGGTCCCTGGATCTGGTAGTGCCCAGGTAGAAAGAATAGGACCATTTCCTAAAACTATGGAGAAGAGAGGCTAGGGTCTCCCTATTCTGTAGGGAAGAGGTACCTCAGTGAGGAAAGTCTTGGTGAAAACGTGAGAGGAAATGGCTGACTGTGGAGAACAGGCATGTACCTCTTATTCTCAGCCTGATAACTAATGCCTCCCAGTCATGCTAATTAAATTCTGTTCCTCACTAAGCAAAGCCTGAGCTGGCAAAGCAGACCTGCTGACCCTCAAGGCAGAAGGGGTGTTAATTGTGTATCTTCAAGCTGTGGGGCTTCCACAGTGAAAGTTGCAAAAATAAATAAATAAGTCAACAAAAGTAAACCTAATCTGAGGGGTATGTAAATGACAAAACGAACAAATAATTAATGTGTGGCTCTGTGGAAAACACAGATCTTCCACTCATTATGAAAGAAGGCTGATTCCACTGCAACCAGAGGAAAGACAAATTGTTGGAACTGTCTCCAAATGTGCAGCTGAGAATGTCTTTGTATTAATGAGGAAAGTGATGGTGATTAATAAGCAGCCGGAAAGCAAGAGAGACAGCTTCCTGGCTTCTGTCTCCCTGCCATCCCTGGGACAAGTAGTCAACCAAGTCCGCTAGACAGTACACTGACTGTCCATGGGTCAGCTACTGGCTGGGGTTCCTTTCAATTATATTGATAAACATATCTGGATACAATTGGCCTCTGCGAATGGGGCTGCATTATTACAAGAAACAGACCTTTGGAACCCCTGACCTTCACAGGCCAGGATCCTTCTGTTATAATCCACAGCTTGTCCAGGAAAGGATTTCCTAAGAGTTAACTAGCATAACAGTGTATTATTGCCCTTTCTACCTTCTGATGATCAGCAGTGCTTGAATGTACTTAGAACATTACATGCTTTCGCTAGGGAGGAAGTCATCTGGTAGTCCAGTATGTAAGTGACTTAATCTGAACTGCAATTTTTTTTTTTTAGATAATGGGTGATTCCAGTTGTGTAGGAATGATTTGCAGGTTCATAAGCTTCAGCCCTAATACTAGCCATTATCCCTATATTCCATGCAAGTGGTTGTCAGTCATATGGAGAAATATGTGGATATGAAATACAACAGAAAGACATTAAAACAAAACAAAATGAACCCTTCAGGCATAGAGAGATATTTTAGGACTCTCACACTATCCTGATATTCAACTTCATGAATTCTTATTATTTAAAGCAGAGTTTGAAGCCAGGGAGTTAGCTCAACGGGCAAAATACAAGCATGAGGACTTGCATTTAGATCCTCGGAAACAATGTTAAAAGCCATCTGTGGCCACATTTGCCCATAACCCCAGCACAGGAATGAAAAGAGGCTACTGGGGACTCAGTGGATAGCAGATTAGTGAATTCCAGGTTCAGTGAGAGACCTTATCTCCAAAAGCGAGATGAAGAGTAGTACAGGAAGACACTGTACATTGATCCCTGGCTCCACATGGGTGCACACATGCATGAGCACAGACACACAGGCACACAGGCACACACACACACACATGCACGCACACACACACACACACACACACACACACACACACACACGGCAGGGAGGGAGAGAAAGAGAAGGGGGATTTATAAAACTGAACATTTGCTGATATGCTTCTCTTTAATTTCTGCCTTCAGTTACTTCCACCTGGTACATTAGCTAAAACATAAATGCACACAGGAATGTCCATTTAAAGCCTTGGCTATTTTAAGTTATAGATAATAGAAAAATATTTCCCCTGTAGTTTTAGCCTCATATGATTTTCGCCTTATTGCCTGATTTCTGAATCTAGCACCTACCTGAAATGTGAGTTCACACTATTTTTGTTCATTAAGTCATGAAAGTAAATAATTTTCTTTTTAATAAGTAATTGTATGATAGACAATTTAGTTCAATAACCAGAGGGTGGGGAGGAACAGAGTGGAAACAATAGTGTGCAGCATTCTAATAAACTGCTAGACACAAAAGGAAATTGGATCTCTAATCTTGAAATCTGATTAAATATGAGAGAGAGAGGCTGGTGAGAAACCGCCATGCAATCTTGGGTAACTCTTATAAGGAAAGATGCTAAGCTCTCCCATCACAGGGCTCTTAATTGGGAGTCCATGTTTCTCTTATAAATATGAAGTTGCATATCACTCAAGGAAATTATGTTTGGTTACTCATATTGGAAAAGCCACTTTAATTGTTTAATATCTCTGTCATTCAAAGGAGAATGGAACTAAGAAATTTTAAATGGGCAAATTATAGCTCCAAAGGATGGGGGACAGATGGAAGACACCAAGGAGTGTATCCAACTGTCTGATCAAGTTCCCACTCAAGACCACTCTTATAGGCTACCCTTTGATTCCTAGTTCTCTCTCTTGGTGCTGGCAGATAATAGATGCAGGCGTCTCTTCATTTTCATTGTGGATTCTTTCATTATGATTGATTAGGTCTACCTTTTTTCTCACTGACTCTTTGACTTTATTAATTACAAGTATTTACTCAGGACCTACAGTGTACTAAATACTATTCAAGACATTGGAGACAACTGTGAGCAAATAACAACTCTCTATTGTGTCATGTCATATGTAATTTCTAGTTTCATTAGAAAACATTAGAAAACAACAGACTCTTTATGGTTCAACCCAATATTAGGAAACAAAGCCAAAGCAAGTAAGAATTTCTGAAACTGAAATAAGTCTTCATGATCTTGATTTCCCCTCTTAGGACAATGGCCACATAGTAGACTCGGCTCCTCAGTGAACTCTTTTTTGCCTCCTGCCCCACCTGGAGAATGCAAGACCAGTGTCCAAAGCAGTCAGCAAGCAGGCCCTAAGAAGAAGCTGTGTATAGGAGATTTCTGCTTTTGCTCACTTTTCTGATATATGATAAATGTTCACTTTCTTACTGGCATGGAGATGGATTTCAATGCCATTCATCATTCCATGATTAAGAGGTTGAGTTATTTTTAACAGGAGACTGGTTTAATAATATGTAAGTCATTCACACCAGAAGCTTTTTCTATATTCTTTTACTGCCATTACAATCATGCCCAGTCAACTAGAATTGGTTTGGTTTTGATGGTCCTAACCTTGAGTGTGGTGTTCCTTCTAAAGGAATTATAAAACAGTTTGTATGAGAAAATTCAGGTATTCTATGGTGCATTTGGTGAGTTAACCTCTATTACTGTTGTGAAAGTCACCCGCAGATGCTTATTTCAGGAAGAATCTGCCTGCTATAAAGACAGAAGGAGAAATGGTGGTTTCATAGCTGCCAGGAACGTATAGCTTCTACAACAGTGTGGAAGGCTAGACAAAAGCTCTGGGGCTAAGGAAAGGCCGATTCCACATATTATTAAGCTACATGACTTCTGGTTCTCAGACATACAGTGGGAATAAGGGCTTCCATGCCACAGATTGCTAAGAGACAACACAGTAATGAAAGTACTTTGTCAAACATAAATATTCAGAAGGAAATTTTTACAACTGAGGAAATGAAATTCCAAAGAAAATCCCACACATTCAAGGCAGAGTTCACAGATGGCTAGACCAACTATTTCTAGGCAAATGGAGAAGAAGGGATTGCTGAAGGTCTTCTCAAATGGAGTTAAGACTTCAGACCTGGAGTTCTGCCCTGCAGGTGTTTTAGAGCTTGCACGGCAGTATGTCAAAGTGGAGACATACCAAAGGAAAAAGCACATTGGCTTACAAGCAAAAGAACTAGAGATCTAATCCTATCTCCATCTCTATCCAGCAGTGTGGCTGGGCATGTTAGAGCATTTAGAACCTTGATGCCCATCTGCTAACATGCAATAAAATTAGTTGCAGACTAAACACATGCATGCTTATAAAGTATCTACATACAAACAGACCTTCTGAAATGTGCATACTCCAGTGTAGGGTCATTTTACATAGCTCTAATAATAACCTAAGATGGATTTTTGTTGTTTCCTTCTTAAAACTGAGGAAACTGGTCTGCTCAAGGATACACTTAGATGTAAGTAGCAACACTATGGCACAAAGTTGGCTTCTTGCTAATACTGACTATAGGTCCTTCTACTACCACACAACTATTGTTCCTCTTGTAATAGATCAGGACTATGTGGCTAGGTTTTTGAATAGTGCTTAAAATGTGGTAACCAGTCATAACCCTCCTATAGAAAATGGAAACAAAAGCTAGAAGTACTGTCCAAGTGTTTAGATGAGTCACTATTTGACCCTAACAGTAAAACAATGGCCTGAAGTTGTTTTGCAATAAACATTCCTCACCCCAAATATTATTCACAGATGCATTGTTACTACATCCAACTCAAAAGTTTCAAATAGTATGTTATCTTCAGTGTTAAGACTCAGAGGTGTCTACCCAATATTACATTGTAACAAATGACTGCAGGGTCCATTCTCCCTGACATAAAATAGAGAAGGTGAAATGTTGTCCTGAGAGGGGGAAGTCAAACACTTGAAGATCTTTACTGTAATACATTTAAAAATAGCATATGCTAGAGTGATAGCAACATTCTAGGTACCAGAAGTGTGTTGCTTTGTCTTAGCAGTGAGATCACATCCATCAGCAACTGCAATTGGAGTTACTACCTCACTGTGTTTGAGCTAATCCAATAGTCCCCCAAAATCTATGTATCTTCTTCCAAGAATTTATAGGTCCCAGAATCAATAACTTTGAAGACAGAAGTGCTTTCTCCTGTGGTCATTCCTCCTGGTTAATATACAAGAGAAGGTTTTTCTTTACTCAGGACTTTGCATCTCTAGCCCACAAGACCACAATTGCCAAAGAAGGATCACTTCATGGAATACAATGATATTGTGCAAGAGAGTGCAAGAGAGGAGTTCTAATACTATGTGTAGTAACACAGGTAATACATATTTATTTGTGTGCTGACAAAGCCAGGTTCTCCTACAGGTCAATTATGTCACTAAAACTGAAGCCTTGGCCAAGAATAGACTGACATTAAAATTCTCATTTTTCTTGCTCTCTCTATAATTAGTTCTTATTGGCTATCTGCCATATCAGGATATGGCTGCTCATGTGATATCTGTCCTTCTCAGTTGCTCACATTTAGTTCCCTATACTGAAACACTTATATATGTTATCCTAGGCTTCCATTTATGTTTCTCTGATCCACTCTAAATAAAGGACACGTAGGATGTAAGTGAAATATATAATGTTCCTACTTGGCTCATTTCTAATACTGATACCAGGTGCCTTCAACTAAACAATGCTGCCTCTATACAGTAATTCAAGGTCATCTAAGTGGAGGGTGTTGACAGTTACCTATCACTCTCCTTAAGGAAATGGAGAAATAAAAGTTCCATAAAGAGGTTTGAAATAGAATGATGATTGAACACCTTGTCCAAAGGTGTAGATTAATGAACTGAAGTCAGCCTACAGGGGAGGTCTCTGGGAGTTTGTCTCATCTCATGGGCTTCTTCAACTTTGGCCTGCTCAGCACTTTCAGCTGTAAATTGCATAATAAAGAGAGAAGGTGTGTTGATCAAATTTTCAAATGACACAAGGGTGGGATAGCTAGCAATTATGCTGAGTGATAGAACCAAGAATCCTGAAGATTGGACAGGATGAATAATGAGGTACAGCTAGCAAGATGAAATTTAGCAGAGACAGGGAGTTTCACCCTACTCAGCCTTGGCCTGGAAAATGGTGCTAGTGCCAAGATTTCTCACTACCCTAGAGGATGGTGTTAGCTATCACATGAACTCCATGTGGCCAAAAGCATCAGAGGCTTATTTTTCTCAGTTAAGAAATCATCACCACAAATAAAGACTTTCAAAGACTTGGCTTAACAGCCATCTTGGCAGGGTGGGAAGGATTGAGTTCAGTATCATGCAACACTATAACTATGTTTAAGGATGATTCATTAGGTGATTGATTGGTCTTTTTATTATTTAATACAAATTGAAGATAACCTTACAGTTTTACCTAGATTGAAAACTCATAGTTGAGGTTTGGAGTATAGTACTAAAAACCACACTTCAGTTTTAAACTACAGCCTAATGACATATAGAGTTCTATGTAGAGCATACTAAAGAGAATGATCATGAGAAACACTTTAGAACAGGAAGATACCTTACTCAACAGAATACTTTCATTACAAGTGTGAAGACCTGAACTCAATCCCTAGTATCTTGTGAAAATTCAAGGAAAGGTGGAAAGCACTTGTAATCCCAGGACCTGGGCCCTGTTGCCCAGTGAATCTAGCCTAAATGGTAATGCCTAAGCCAATAGAGATCTTGTCTCAAAAGTGGTGAGTTTACATTGCTGGAGGTGATAGCAAAGGTTAGCCTTTGCCTTCTACATACATGTACACATATGAATGGGTATCTGCACACACATGTACTGTCACACATAAAATTGCATATCTAAGTACAAACACAACAATTTAATAGCTTTCATGGAGAGAATATAACCATATATATATATATATGATATATATATATCATAGCTACCTCTGGAGTATACAGGGCTACCTCTGAGAAAGCTCCTTGAAAGCTTCTCAGCATGTGACTTTGAGAAGGTTACCCAATCCTTCCTGCCTCATCTCCCTCATGTACAAAGTGGGAAAAGTAAAGGTAGCCCCCCTTGTAGATTTGTCATCGCAAATCTGTTTAGATAAAATGAATGATGCCTATTTTACCCAGCTGTGAAGATCAATCAAGGCAATACATACTTGTAGAGCATTTAAAAGTCACACACACACAAAGGTGAATAAATCTTCCCAAGGGATAGGGATAAATATCCCTCAGTGTCATCATTATAATAAGGCACATCGTAGTGATTAGAAATATCTCCAGAAAGAACACCTTGTGATGCACCAGATGGCATCCCTTATCTAATGGTTATTCGTTGGTCAGGGATGCTATAGAGGCATATTTACATCCAATGCAAATAGTACTCTTTATGTCTAATTAAAGTATGTATTCTGACTCAGCAGGCCAGGGTCAGGGTATACTGCTATATGTCCCTTACATACACTTGGGTAATGTCAAGGCTGCTTTTCTAGGTGCAGCACTCTAAGTGAACAGATTAAACAGGAATCCTGCACTGAGTGTCATGGAGGGTCTCACACTCTTTGTCATGCTATAGCATCAAAACTCTGTAATGTTATAAATCAGTGAGAGATAATGATGCTGAAGCACATTATAACTGAGTACTCTAGAGGAAATGATCTAACCTCTTACATTGCCATGGCAAATTATACAAAGCCTATACCTAAGGCTCAGGGAACATCATGGAAGAGAGGATGGAATGACTCTAAGCACCAGAGGGCCAGGATGTCTGCTGAAGATAGCCTCTTCTCTATACGGCAGGGAAGCTGCACCATGAAATCTCGACAATACAGTCACCTAAACAAAGCAAACACAATGCCAGTGTGGATGGAGAAAATCTCTCAGGGCCCCACCTCTGGATGGAAAACTACAGACAATTAATGGCTGCTAAGAGAGGGACAATCACTCTTCTCCAGGGACTGAACTCCCTTATAAGGTATCCAATCTCAAGTGGTCGATCCTAAATGCTATGCATATGATTAATACTAAGTAGGCTCCACAACACAAGTTGTACTTATATACTCTTATATACATCAATAAATTCATATATGTGTAACAACAATAATTATAGAAGAGATCATGAATTGGAAAGGTATTTGGGAGACATGAGAGGCATTGAAAAGGAAGAGCGTAGGTAGAAATGATATAAAAAATGTTCATGCAAGGAGGGAGGGAGAGGGAAAGAAAGAGGGTGGGAAGGGAGGAAGGAGGGAAGGAATACATTTTACAACAAAATCCAGAATCCTCATGAATACTGAACTACTTCAACAGATCTGACAGCAGGTTCCTTCTAATAGGTGATGCATCTGTTCTGGTTGTGGGCACAAATTTGTCTTTATCAGGTACTGATTGGTCTCTGGCTCTTGCTGGCTGCTGCATCCTGGTGTGACCAGAACAAGGCAAGGCAGCTGTGAAATGTCAAGAAACCTCAGGAGGAAGGCAAAGAGGAGGCCACAGAGAACCAAGAAAGCACAAATGTGAGACGCACTGGTCCCTGGCAGGAAAACCAAGAGAAAACATAACTTGTTTTCAGAGCTTGATGGAACCAAATTGCAAGCTAAGAAGATTCTCAAAGATTACCCAGTCCATTCTCCTCTGTATTCAATTGTTGAAACAAAGCTAGTTGAGGTGCCGGAGGTCTGGAAGAATTGGGTGCAAATAGTATCACTCCTTCAAACAAGGGTGTTTGGCTCCTGCTCCAGGCCCCTCACCTAGTCTATGCCAAACTCATGCCACCTCCAAGGTCTCCCACCCTGTAATGGTGCTCAGTCTGTCCACCATGTCTCTTTATTCTTCAGTTACTTCCAGGAAAAGAGGGGTTGAGGATGATTCCAATGGTACATTAGAGACCAAAAACTATTGTCCACAGAGGTTAAATTTCTTGGGAAAGGCTGTTCTGAAACAACTTATAATTCTGCCTTATTCGTGTTTCTCTCCATCACTGCCCTGTGAACACATTAAATAGCAACTATGACACCTAAGCACATTGTTGGCTCCCCAGGTGCTGAGGATAGAGCCACGGCATGATCTAGAAACCTCCACAGAGAAGCTGGAAAGGTTGATGGAACTTACACCTGAACAGATTTCTTCCAGATCCTGTAGACTTCTGTAGGTTGAGAGCCTGGATATTCTAGGAAGGAAACTAAGTCACAAGTACATATAAACATGGAATAACCAATGCCAAGGCTTATCCTGAGAAGCCTGTCTGTTGGATGATCTGTGCCTACCTGCTTAACTGCTGAACTGTTCTCCAACATGCCTTTGTACAATTCCCTGAAATTGTGTGAATAGATTTTTTTCCATTTGTAAATTTCTACAAGCTCTTCAGCATTTAGGAGCAAAAGATCTTTCTATGTGACCTAAACATCTGGCCATGTAGTTCCAATTCTCTTTTTAAATATTTATTGGGAGACACACACACACACACACACACACACACACACACACACACACACACACACTACTAGCAACCATTCATCACTTTAAAAAGAGAAAACACATCATTTTTTATATAAACTTACAGTAACAGATATATTATACATATTTGCAAAAGAAGAGACCCTAGCTAATGATGTTCTTGGGAGCCTTCCAGAATGAAGCATTTATTGGCTGCTAAAACAAAGAAGTGATGGTCTGGGATCCTGAATGATGCCCAAACCAGGACTACAGAGGCTGCTAGTCCATAGAAAGGTGACATATGGTTCACTACAGCTACTTGATTGGGTGATTTTTCAAAATCTGCAGAACTAAAGTATTGCCATTCATTTATCAATCTGTCTAGGTCTATGATAACACATGGTTAGGTTTGAAGTCAACGACAAGCCACAAGGACAGTCTGTAGGCTACTGACATTATCATACTGATTATTACTTAGAAAGGGAAGAACACATTGCTTCCCTCTAATGTATGCAAACACACATTGTCCCAATATTACTTTAGACTGAAAAGTGCATACAGGTTTATACCTATATGCCAAAGAAGCAGCGGAGTCAATATTTGCCCTTAAAAGTTTAAAGGTGTTTGGCATTAAAAACAGATCATGTGGACTCTAGAAACCCAAACTAGTAAATCCTGTTGCCAGGTTGTCAGCCCATTTTTGGCTTCAACATTACAGCAGCAGGCAATGACAGAGCCAATGTCATTGGCTCCCTACAATGTTACAACGCTTCACAGAGAGGAAAGTTTCCCTGCAGTGTAGGTAAAGATGTATGAGTTTCAGAACCACAGCTGCTCTTAATAGGCAGGTGTCTTGGTTTCATTTCCTGTTGCTATGATAAAATACCCTGTCAAAAGCAAATTTAAATGAGAATGTGTTTATTGGACTTACAATTCCAAGTTATAGTCCATCACTGCTGAGAAATCAAAGCAGCATCTCATCCTATCCACAGTCGAGAGGAGAGAGAAAATAAATACACTCATGCTCATTGTGCAGTCCACTTTCTCAACTCTCATACAATCGTGGACCCAAATCCAGACACTTTAGGTGTCACCTAAAGTGAGCTGGGTCTTCCCACATAAATATAACCAAGGTCAATGTATAGAGAATATGAGGCTGCGGAGGACTCAACTCATCCTCATAAGGCACACTAATCATTATGAAGAGGAAATAAAGATTATAAGAACCAGAGATATTAGATATCTGCACAAAAAAACCCAACAAACAACAACCCAAACATGATGGAGCCATTGCACACACAAACTCAGAGCAACTCTGACAGTATATACAAAATCTATACAAGTCAAGCCAAATAAAATCCTAGCATGGATGGGGAAGTGGTCTATGAAGTCCCACACCTAGCTGAGAAGCTATGGGCAATTGATAAATGCTAGGGGCAAGACAGTCAGTTTGCTTCAAAGAAAGACATGGCCCCTGACAGGCTGCCCATACTCTAGATGTTCCTACACTCTTCCTCATGCACTCAGACCTAAGTGGACTTGGTGGTTCAAGAACAAAAAAATGATAACATAGAAAATTTAGAGGAGAAAGTGGTAAAGGGGAGAAGGGAGGAATTAGAGGACAGGGAATCAGGAGTAGACTTGATCAAAACACATTATGTCATGTATGAAAGTTAATAAAAAAGGTATATGTATATTTTGCTATGCAAAAAATCCATTTCTAATGCAAAACTGTTTTTGTATTATTCTTGCTTATTGTTTATTGTGGCTGGATTAAAATAATGCTTGCTGACAAAAGGAACAATCTCCCATAGACACGCCTACAGACCAACCTGATCTAGATAATTTTTTAATGAAACTCCTTCCTTGAGTGATTCTAGACTGTGTCACATTGACAATTAAAATGAACCCTCAGGGTACATATTCATTACTTTCTGGGTATTTTTCATAGAGGCCTTTGGTGCTTTCTTAATCCTTATTGATCTGAGGACCTGCCACCTACAGGATGACAGTAGGAAGAAGACCACATAGAGATGATCTGCAAGTTTTGCTTATAGTTGCAAAGTTAGAACCAAGAGCCCTCTTATCCATATTTGCATGCAATTTACTGAGTTCCCTCTAATGCATATGACATTTCATTAATTCTGATTCATTGTGTACTCAAGCCAACGCAATGCAGTTTAGTCCCAATTGCTGACAGAAAATGGAAGCTGAGAAATTCTAAGTCAGAGTAATAACTGAAGGTGTGTAATTACTCATTACCCAATCAGCTAGCAGGTTCAAGGGGCAAGAATGGTTTGGAGATAAATTGTAACTTTTGTGAGTGAATCTGACAGGCTGGGTTACTACGTGTGTTTCTTTTGATTAATGACACAAGGAAGAGAGGTTTAGAACAGTTGTTCCCACTGATTATGCTACTCCTAGGCTGACCCTTCAAATGTTTCTACCAGTTACCAAGGAAAACATAAATTATATGAGCAAAGTGTGACTTCTGTAAAAACACACAAATTGTTATAGCCACAACTCCTGTGTTCTAATTAAAAAGAAACTCAAAATGTTAGGTCCTAGGATGATGCCAGGATGGGTGATTCCTTTCTGTGACAGATTTCATCCTTCTTAGGACATGTACACACTAAAAAGAAGAAACACCAAATAGAGCTGGAGATATGTATCATCAGCTAATGTAATAGTCTGTCTCGGCAAAAGTGCTGCTTGAGTTATGACATTTCCAGGATCTTTCTAATCATCTAATCATTTCATACTGGAGATATATATATATCTTCCACAAAGGAAAAGTTTAAAAAAACACTACAGAGTAGAAGATGACAGTACCCAGTTAACTGACACGTAACAGGACTGAGATGTAGGGACTTTTGATCATGGGATTATTTGGGAAATATGGCAGCATGGTGACAGTGAGAGACTCTGTTCATAAGAATCAGATGGGGCTCCACTGGAGGAAGGGATCATCTTGTTCCAGAGGAGTAGGAAGAGAAAGGCAGAAGGTCTAGATGTGATGGATGGCCATGATGTTAATGTAGATGCAGAAACAACATGGAAGTGACAACTCAGTCATGGCACTCTATGTGATTTTAGAAATGTTGTTCCCAATTACATGCTAAGAATGAGGAAGAAGAAGCTCACACCTGGAGACCTAGTACATATAAATAATGCCATTCTAAACTAGTGGGATGGTAAAAACAAAAGAGAGGAGAAAGAAAGAAGCCATACAATGGAGACTTGTCATGATCTATGGATTAGGCAAATATAAGAGGTGAAAAGGAGAAAATAAGAGAAATAAGACTGCATCTAACTCTCACCCTAACCATAAAGTTATTGTCTTATAAAGAGTGGAAACATCCAGAAGAGAAAGCTATTACACAGATGTAGGTCAAAGATGGGCACAAAGTTGTAGTTTTAAGGTATACATAGACAGTGATCAGTTTGGCAAGCATCACATACATTTGACACCACTGCTGAGACCAATATCCTATTTACTTTGCTGGTAGGCAAAATTTTCTCAACCCTTACTTCTTATGAAGCCCTCATTGTGAACAAAATGAGGACTAGCATCAAGGAAGGATGTCAGCATCTATTCATAGAGACCACAAAGAGTCCTTTTAATATTCTGGAGAATAAATCCATCAGATATTATGGTGGGGCAGAGGTAGCCTCAGAAGTTTCCAAAGTTGATTTGTGATTAATGTAATCATGACGTATGAGAGCTAGAGGACCCTCTGAGAAAACTCAATAGGGTGATTTTTTTAAAACTGTGGACATATTTTAAAATGAAAAGGAACATGGACATGTTATTTGGAGTTAGAGCTGTGGGAGGACTATAGGAACTCAGGGAGTATCTAGACACACCATGTGTGCTAACAAAGATGTTTTATTTTGTATATGGGGATACTGAAGCCCATATCTGTGAGCCCAGGAAGCACAAACTTTTGGGACTGGAATATTGGGAGGACGGGTCCTAACCAGGAGAGCCAGACTTCTTCAGAAAAATAAGGAGTCTTCAATTCTACTCAGCATTACTCTATTCCAGGGTGATATACTGTGCAATATTACTAAAACTCCCCTTAAAACCCAATAAAAATATACCGAGTATCTCTCTCTCTCTCTCTCACACACACACACACACACACACACACACACACACACACACACACGTTATAAGTAGTTTTCCCACCAGCCTATTTTCATAGCTGTCCAACCCCAAATAACAGGCAGAGATGCTGTATTAGATATAAAACTGTTGACCAGTTACTAGTGTTTCTTATTGACTACCTCTGTCTTAAATATTAACCCATTTCTATCAATCTAAGTATTTCCATGTGGTCTTATCTTACCAGAGAGAGTTCTACTCTCTTGGTCCTATATTTTGAATCTTTCTTATCTCTTTCCAAATCCTCCTTATCTCCTAGTCTTGCCTATCTTGCTTTCCTATTGGCCATCAGTGCTTCTTTATTTATTTATTCATTTATTTATTATTTACTTATATAACCAAGTCCATTTAAATGAAAACAAAAATTTATACACAATATTTGGGAATTTGGGCTTCATTCTTTCCAAACTACTTCCTGCTGGTAAGGGGCACTGTCATGGGGGATTCAAAGAAGATTCAGAAATCCTGGCTGTAGTCTGTAAGGCTGCTTTGTCCAACTGTTTTGAATGGGATCACCTGGTACTCTGTTTCAGGTGGTTTGGCTTGATCAAACCGCATTACTGTGGAAGGAATCCACATCTGCTCATTTTCTGTGGAAACAAAAATAGAAATCCTTTTCCCCAGTAACTTGTCCTTGGACTTAAATTTTGAAGTCAAAGCATTTTTTTAAATTTAAATTTTTACATGTCGATCCCAGTTCCCTCTCCCTCCCTCCCTCCTCCCCTCCTTCCCTCCCTCCTTCCCTCCCTCCCTTTTACCCTCTCTGCCCTCTCCCATGCACTCTAACCACCCTCCCCTCCCATCCCCTCACCCAAATTCCATATGTAGGGCAATGCCATCCAGTTGGGGTCATGTAGATCTGAAAGGTCATGTGAAGTAGGGACTAGGGCTTCTCTCCTGTCTCTAGATTAAGGCAGTTATCCCTCCATGGGGGATATGTTCGCAACGTCCTTTTGTGCACCAGGGATACATCCTGGCTCCACTGTCTGAGGACCCTTAGACTGCTCAGTCCTTCTGGCTGAGACCCATATTCAGGGGGGCCTGAGTCAGTCCCATGCTGGCTTCCCAGCTATCAGTCTGGTAGCCCATTAGCTCCTCCTTGTTCAGGTAAGCTGTCTCTATGTGTTTCTGCCGCCTGGTCTTGTCCTCTCTATCTGCATCTGAGTTCTACTTCAAATCAGAGTTTATGTATGGGCGTTTGCTCCTGTTTCCAACAGGTATTAGTTGAGGGCTCCATGGATAAGTTAGTTGTTGATCTCATTCTCCGAGAAGGGCATTTATGGTAGCCTTTCCACGGAAGCTCAAATTGTTAGTTGGCAGCAGTCTTGTACTTCTCTAGACCTTTCTTTGTGTTCAATTTTATCTTCAAACCAATACTGGCTCCCTCTTTTATGTTCTCTCCCCCCCCCCCTTCCCTGTCTTCTATTCCTAATCAGGCTCAATCTTCTTGGTCCCACATGCTTTCCTTTACTCCCCCTAGTTTTCTCCTACTTATCGCTCCATTCCCTGCCCCCCCACTTCACCTGAGCTCTGGGGGACTTGTCCCTTCCCAGTTCTGTGAGGGACTTTATATGAATCTCTTAGAATACACCTTGAATCCTAGTTCCTCTGGTGGTGTGAATTATAGGCTGGTGATACTTTGATCTAGGTCTAAAATCCATATGTGAGTGAGTATATACTGTGCTCTTCTTTTTGTGACTGGGTTACCTCATTTAGGATGGTTTGTTCAAGTGCCATCCACTTGCCTGCGAATTTCAATATACCATTATTTTTTTTTTTCTGCAGAGTAGTATTCCATTGTGTAGATGTGCCACAGCTTCATTAACCATTCTTCAATTGAGGGGCATCTAGGTTGCTTCCAGGTTCTTGCTATTACAAATAGTGCTGCTATGAACATAGTTGAACAGATGTCTTTGTTGCATGGATGTGAATCCTTTGGGTATATGCCTAAGAGGGGATTGCCGGTTCCTGTGGTGAAATAATTCCCATTTTCCTGAGGAACCGCCATACTGATCTCCAAAATGGCTGTATGAGTTTGCACTCCCACCAGCAGTGGATGAGCGTTCCCCTTTCTCCACATCCTCTCCAGCATGAGTTGTCATTGGTGTTTCTAATTTTAGCCATTCTGGCAGGAATAAGATGGTATCTCAAAGTTGTTTTGATTTGCATTTCCCTGATAGCTAAGGATGTGGAGCATTTTCTTAAGTGTCTTTCAGCCTTTTTGATTTCCTCTATTGAGAATTCTTTCTTCAGTCCTGTACTCCATTTTTTAATAGGGTTATTTGGTGTTTTGTTGACTAGTTTCTTGAGTTCTTTGTATATTTTGGAGATCAGACCTTTGTCGGATATAGGATTGGTGAAAATCTTTTCCCAGTCTGTGGGCTGCCGTTTTGTCTTGTCCACTGTGTCCTTTGCCTTGCAGAAGCTTCTAAGTTTGATGAGGTCCCATTTATTAATTGTTTCTCTCAGTGTCTGTGCCCCTGGAGTTATGTTCAGGAAGTGGTCTCCTATACTAATAGGTTCAGTGTGGCTGGATTGATGCTGAGGTCTTTGATCCATTTGGACCTGAGTTTTGTGCATGGCGACAGACATGGGTCTGTCTGCAAACTTCTACACACCCTCATCCAATTGTGCCAGCACCATTTGTTGAAGATGCTGTCTTCACCGCATTGTATAATTTTAGCTGTTTTGTCTAAAATCAGGTGTTCATAGGTGTGTGGGTTAATATCAGGACTTTCAATTCGATTCCATTAGTCTACCTGTTTATTTTTATGCCAATACCAGGCTGTTTTCAGAACTATAGTTCTGTAGTAGAGCTTAAAGTCAGGAATGGTGATGCCTCCTGAAGTTCTTTTATTGTATAGGGTTCTTTTGGCTATCCTGGGTCTTTTGTTTTTCCATATAAATTTGATTATTATCCTTTCAAAGTCAGTGAAGAATTGTGGTGGGATATTAATTGGGATTGCATTGAATCTGTAAATTGCTTTTGGCAAGATTGCCATTTTTACTATGTTTATCCTACCTATCTAAGAGCATGGGAGATCATTCCATTTTCTGGTATCTTCTTTAATTTCTTTCTTTAGAGCCACAAAGTTCTTGTTATATAGGTCTTTTACTTGTTTGGTAAGTGTTACACCAAGATACTTTATGTTGCTTGTGGCTATTGTAAAGGGTGATGTTTCTCTGATTTCTTTCTCTGTCTTTTTGTTGTCTAAAAAAAGTAGGGCTACTGATGTTTTTGAGTTTATCTTGTATCCTGCTAGTTTGCTGAAGGTGTTTATCAACTATAGGAGTTCTCTGGTAGAGTTTATTGGGTTGCTTATGTAAACTATCATATCATCTTCAAATAGAGACAGTTTGACTACTTCCTTTCCAAGTTGGATCCCCTTGATCTCTTTTTGTTGTCTTATAGCATTAGTTAGAACTTCTAGTATGATATTGAAGAGATATATGGAGAGAGAGGGCAGCCTTGTCTTGTTCCTTTTATTAGAGGAATTGGCTTAAGTTTCTCTCCATTCAGTTTGATGTTGGCTGTTGGTGTGCTGTATATTGATCTTATTATGTTTAGGTATGTTCCTGTTATCCCTGATCTCTCCAAGACCTTTATCATGAAAGGGTATTGAATTTTGTCAAAGGCTTTTTCAGCATCTAGGGAGATAATTATATGGCTTTTCTTTTTCAGTTTGTTTATATGGTGGATCATGTTGATAGATTTTCGCATGTTAAACCATCCCTGCATTCCAGGGATGAAGCCTACTTGATCATTGGAGGATGATTTCTCTGATGTATTCTTTAATTTTGTTTGCCAGTATTTTATTGAGTATTTTTGCATCGATGTTCATCAGGGATATCAGTCTGTAGTTTTCTTTCTTATTTGTGTCTTTGTGAGGCTTGGGTTCCAAGGTTATTGTGGCCTTATAACAAGAGTTTGGCAATGAACCTTCTGTTTCTATTTTGTGGAAAAGTTTGAGGAGTAGTGGTATTAGTTCTTCCTTGAATGTCTGGTAGAATTCTGCACTGAGTCCATCTGGCCCTGGACTTTGTTTGGTTGGAAGACTTTCGATGATGGCTTCTATTTCATTGCGGGTTATAGGTCTATTTAAGTTGTTTGTCTGTTCTTGATTTAATTTTGGTAAGTGATAGTTATCCAGAAATTTGTCCATTTCCTTTGAATTTTCAATTTTTGTGGAATACAGATTTTTAAAGTGTGACCTGAAAATTGTCTGGATTTCCTCTGTGTCCGTTGTTACGTTCTCCTTTTTGTTTCTGATTTTGTTAATTTGCATGTTCTGTCTCTGCTTTTTCGTTAATTTGGATAAAGGTTTGTCTATCTTGTTGATTTTCTCAAAAAACCAACTCTTTGTTGCATTGATTTTTTGTATTGTTTTCCTGGTTTCTATTTAGTTGATTTCAGCCCTCAAGTTGATTATTTCCTGGCGTCTACTCCTACGGGGTGAGTTCACTTTTCTCTGTTCTAAAGCTTTTAGTTGTGCTGTTAATTCTCTTTTGTGACTATCCTCTGTTTTCTTCATATGTGCACTTAGTGCAATGAACTTCGCTCATAGCTCAGTGGTTATTTATTAACCAATAAGAAAAACATATTTACAGAATGACATCTCCCATCATGTCCTCTTTTCTGTCTAAATAAAAAGAAGCAAAATATATAGCAAAACAGTTATCAAATAAGAACCACAGTTAAACAATATTTAGTCCATTAACATTAAGCAAGATTTATTCCATGGAATATTCCATCATCTATATTGTCTTTGTGAGTCTAAAGTCTTATATGTAATTTATCTTTAATTCTAACTAAGGAAAACTATAACCATAACTATCAGTCTTCAACTCCATCACAGAAGGATAATATATAAACTCTAGAAATGACAGAGATAACTCACTGCCTGGCCGGTCACATGAAGTTTTTCTGTAATGTTTTATCTTCAGCCTATGGGCCATAGTGTATTAGCCCTCAGCAAAGCAGGACTGTCTACCTTATTGGCAGTTTGTCAGTCACTTTATCTGTATTCTGCAGACTGTTTGGCAGACTCTTTCATGAAGCAAGAACCCTGTAGCAATGTCCATCTTGTATCGGCAGTCACTTTCCTGTGAGTCCTGAATGTCCACTTTATACAGCATAAAGTCAAACAGTCCAGACAAGAGCAATATCTTGCCCAAATGGCTAGTCTTGCCATATTGAAAGCAAACTCCATAATTCATTTCTTCAATATCCATCTTCTTTTCTGATGCAGGTGGTGTTGCCAGGAGCAGTTATGCCTCACTATCAAGAAAAATCCTAAACCATTTAAAATGCCATATTCTGTAGGTCTTTGAAAGGTTTGAAGAATGCCTATATTCCTCAAATATATCTCTGTATATCTTGAAAACTTAATTAAATTAACTCTAACTTTTGAGCTATATAAACACAATGCCTAAACAAGAATATTGTATCAGTTGTATCAATAAATGTAAAGTATTTATATCTATACCATAATTCCCTTTTTACCTTTAAAGAGATTGGTTGTGGTCAATAACCATTTATAACCAAGCCCATTTAAATGGAAACAAGCATTTAAAAACAACAGTTTAGATTTTGGGCATCGTTCTTTCCAAACTGCTTCCAGCTAGTAGGGGGGTGCTGTCATGGGGATCCTAAGAAGATGTAGAAATCCCGTTTGTAGTGGTCTGTAAGGCTGCCTTGTCAAAACTATTTTGAATGGTGGATTACCTGGGACAGTGCTTCAGGGGGTCTTGCTTGATCAAAACATGTTAGTTTAGAAAGTATCCACAGCTTTTTATTTTCCGTGGAAACAAAAATAGAAATTCTTTTCTCCAGTAACCTGTCCTTAGACTTAAATTTTGGAGTCAAAGCATTTTTAAAATATGTAAATTGGATTAATTCAGCAGCATTGATAATCAAGTGTGTTTTAGCAGTTGGTCCTTCCTTAGCAATTTAAAGAGTACACAATAGCATATAGTATCCAGACTCTCTCTGTGCCTTCCATCTTTACGTGGCTTTTTTACTACTCTATTTCCACTCTTTACTTATTGAGAAAGGATTTCTCTGTGTAAATGTTATTTGTCCTGGAATTAACTCTGTATACCAGGTTTGCTTTGAAATTACAGAGATCCACTTGCCCCTGCCTCCTGAGTGCTGGAATTAAAGGTGTGTGCCACCAAATGCTCAGCTACTCTCTTCTATTTTTTTTTTTTTTAATATTTTATCCTGTTTCTTTTTCTCTCCATAGCCTACATATATTTTAAAACATAGTGTAAACCTTTAGAGGTTTTTCTTAATCTGAATCTGTCTTTATTGTAAATCTTTATCTTTTTTGTAGACATGCGTGTTTTATCTGCTGAACAGCATTGCTAAAATGAAAGCCACAGCTGTATTAGCCACTGTCTATCAAACATGGTGGCAGCGGTTGGGGGGTATAATTATTTCCAGAACTGAAAACTGTGCTCACTGCCTTGGTCTATGCTGCCATCCAGCAGCATGTTGCCGGCTTGGAGATGCAGTCACTGCCATAGCTAGCTCTCTTACACACCATTAAGTTGTTAGCAGAGCTCTTTAAAAGCCTTGTGGTTTTTTTGCTGTTATGCTGAGGCAGAAAACCTCCCTTGAAGGAGCTGCACAATTATCTGTTGCCTTTAGTAAAACAGAGTCCAACCGAGAAAATGCTATTATCAAAAAGCCTTGCTTCTCTCTGTTCTTTTGATTCGAAAAAGTCTTTTTAAGCTTTTATTAAGGTTTAAGTGAACTTTCTAAGGTCCATGTTGTGGAGCCATTTTGTTATGAGTTTTTTTCCCATCAGCCTGGTCCCATAGCCTTACCAGCCCCAAATAACAGGCAGAGATGCTATATTAGGTATAAAGCTCTTGGCCTGTTACTAGCGTTTCTGATTGGCTAGCTCTGTCTTAAATATTAATCAATTTCCTTTTTCAAATATTTATTTACTATTTTACATGTCAATCCCAGTTCCCTCTCCCTCCCTCTATTTTACCCTATCTGCCCCCTCACAATGTACCCTGACCTCCCTCCCCTCCCATCTCCCCATGCCATTTCCACATGTAGGGCAATGCCATCCAGGTGGTATCATGTAGATCTGACAGGTCACTCGAAGTAGGGACTAGGACTACTCTCCTGTCTCTAGGTTAAGGCAGTATCCCTCCGTGGGGGCTGGGTTCACAAGGTCTTTTTGTGCACCAGGGATACATCCTGGTTCCACTGTCTGAGACCCCTTAGACTGCTCAGTCCTTTTGGCTGAGACCCTTATTCAGGGGGTCTGACTCAGTCCCATGCTGGATTCCCATCAGCCTGGGGGCCCGTTAGTTACTCCTTGTTCAGGTCAGCTGCCTCTGTGTTTCTGCAACCAGGTCTTGTCCTCTCTGTCTGCATCTGGATTCTAGTTCGATTCAGTGTTTAGGTATGAGTGTTTGCTCCTGTTTCCAACAAGTATTGGATGAGGGCTCCATGGATAGGTTAGTTGTTGATCTCTTATCCGGGAAGCCTTTCCACAGTTGCTCAAATTGTTGGTTGGCAGCAGTTTGTAGGTCTATAGAACTTTCTTTAGGTTAACTTTTCTCATCAAACCAATAATGGCTCCCTCTTTTATGTTCTCTCTCTCTCTCTCTCTCTCTCTCTCTCTCTCTCTCTCTCTCTCTCTCTTTCCTGTCTTCTATTCCTACCCTGACTCAATCTTCCTGGTCGCACGTGCTTTCCTCTCTTCCCTGTCTCTTTCTCCTACTTCTCTCTCCATTCACTGCCCCCCCCACTTCCCCTGTGCTCTGGGGGGACTTGTCCCTTCCCCCTTCTGTGAGGGACTTTATATGAGTCTCTTAGAATACACCTTGTATCCTAGTTCCTCTGGTGGTGTGAATTATAGGCTGGTGATACTTTGATCTAGGTCTAAAATCCATATATGAGCAAGTACATACCATGTTCCTCTTTTTATGACTGAGTTACCTTATTCAGGATGGTTTCTTAAAGTGCCATCCACTAGCCTGCAAATTTCAAGATTCTATTATTTTGTTCTGCAGAGTAGTATTCCATTGTGTAGATGTGCCACATCTACAAGATAAACTAAAAAAAAAAAAAAAAAAAAAAAAAAAAAGTAGCCCTACTTTATTCAGACAACAAAGAGGCCGAGAAAGACATCAGAGAAACATCACCCTTTACAATATCACAAACAACATAAAGTATCTTGGTGTAACACTTACCAAGCAAGTAAAAGACCTATATAACAAGAACTTTGTGGCTCTAAAGAATGAAATTAAAGAAGATACCAGAAAATGGAAAGATCTCCCATGCTCTTGGATAGGTAGGATAAACATAGTAAAAATGGCAATCTTGCCAAAATCAATCTACATTTTCAATGCAATCCCCATTAATATCCCACCACAATTCTTCACTGACCTTAAAAGGATAATAATCAATTTTATATGGAAAAACAAAAGACCCAGGACAGCGAAAGCAACCTTATACAATAAAAGAACTTCAGGAGGCATCACCATTCCTGACTTTAAGCTCTACTACAGAACTATAGTTCTGAAAACAGACTGGTATTGGCACAAAAATAGACAGGTAGACCAATGGAATCAAATTGAAAGTCCTGATATTAACCCACACACCTATGAACACCTGATTTTTTGACAAAATAGCTAAAAGAATACAATGGGGTGAGGACAGTATTTTCAACAAATGGTGCTAGTACAATTGGATGAGGGTGTGTAGAAGATTGCAGACAGACCCATGTCTGTCGCCATGGACAAAACTCAGGTCCAAATGGATCAAAGACCTCAGCATCAATCCAGCAACATTGAACCTCTTAGAAGAGAAAGTAGGAGGTACCCTTGAACAAATTAGTATAGGAGACCACTTCCTGAACATAACTCCAGGGGCACAGACACTGAGAGAAACAATTAATAAATGGGACCTCTTCAAACTTAGAAGCTTCTGCAAGGCAAAGGACACAGTGGACAAGACAAAACGGCAGCCCACAGACTGGGAAAAGATTTTCACCAATCCTATATCCGACAAAGGTCTGATCTCCAAAATATACAAAGAACTCAAGAAACTAGTCAACAAAACACCAAATAACCCTATTAAAAATGGGGTACAGGACTGAAGAAAGAATTCTCAATAGAGGAAATCAAAAAGGCTGAAAGACACCTAAGAAAATGCTCCACATCCTTAGCTATCAGGGAAATGCAAATCAAAACAACTTTGAGATACCATCTTATTCCTGCCAGAATGGCTAAAATTAGAAACACCAATGACAACTCATGCTGGAGAGGATGTGGAGAAAGGGGAACGCTCCTCCACTGCTGGTGGGAGTGCAAACTCATACAGCCATTTTGGAAATCAGTATGGCGGTTCCTCAGGAAAATGGGAATTAGTTCACCACAGGAACCGGCAATCCCCCTCTTAGGCATATACCCAAAGGATTCACATCCATGCAACAAAGACATCTGTTCAACTATGTTCATAGCAGCACTATTTGTAATAGCAAGAACCTGGAAGCAACCTAGATGCCCCTCAATTGAAGAATATTAATCCATTTCTATCAATCTAAGTATTTATTTCCACATGGTCTTATCTTACTGGAGAGAAGGTCCAAGGTTCTGCTCTCTTGGTCCTACATTTTGAATATCTCTTACCTCTTCCTGAATCCTCCTTGTGTCCTAGTCCTGCCTGTCTTGTTTTCCTATTGACCAGCAGTGCTTTATTCATTAAACAATAAGAGAAACATATTTATAGAATGACATCTCCAATCACACACACTCAGAATGGGGTGGGACTGGAGCTTGTCTTCGGAGATGGGAGTTGCAAGCAATGGCAACAACTCTGGCCTTCTTCCCCTTTTCCAGTGCCACATTGGAAGGTGACTTCAGCATTTACAAGATCCCTCCACCCCAGGCTATTTCCAGAGGAGTCAAAATCCATCTTCCATGTACTAGGTCTCTGTATTAGGTCTTTCTCAGCTACTGGCCTCCACATAGCTTTTTGCATATTTCTCAGAAGATTCCTTACTTCATGGTACCTACTCCAAATTTCATGGTCAGAAAATACTCTGCAGAGCCTGTCACTATGCAGCACTGGCTTAAGGGAGAGGTAGCCTGGGGCCTTCTCCCACTTTGAGAAGAAAATCAAGAGTCTAATTTACTATGATGGGACGCGAGCAATAAAATGTTCATTAACTTTAATTGTAAACACTTTAAGTCCCAATCATTGTAATGAAAGGATAAATTGAAAATATCAAGAGTTAAGTACCCTTTTAAAATTTCATATCTTCTATCTTCACCTGGCCTCTTAAACCAGACAAAGTCAGATTAAACAATGTACTAAGTGTTCTCCACTCCTCAATGATATCACCCAGCCTTTGAGACCTAGTTCAGTTAGCTTCTCTATGCCTAGCAATTGCAAGGCATATCCCACCCTGGTGCCACAGTGCTTTTCTCATAATAAAGGCACTTATATTTTCATTATACTATTCTTTATTCCTTCCACCCACACTTTCCTGTCAACATCCATGATATCACTATTATTTTAACTCCAGAAATAGTGATCCCAGCCTAGTTGATCCACGATGATTATAGCTGAGTTGATTAGTTTGAATAAAAGCCATGACAACTCCATGAGATTCAAAGATACATAAATAGGTTTAGAATACAATCGAAAATTGAGTGTGTAAATACTTAAGGGCTTTGATGTTATTTCCTCATTTTGCTTTGTATTCAGTACTTAAGGATACTCTACCTGTGCGCTAGCTTGATGTATACAAGCTGCCATGGGGCATTTTGGCTAGATCACCTGATTTCCCACTCTCAGTTCTCTGTCCCCATCAAGTATGTTATCATAGTTCTTTAGATACTAGGATTTGGAAAATGCCATGTATAATGTCGTCTCAGGAATAAAATGACTTGAGATAAAGGTTTAAATCTATGTTTCTAACCCAAAAGCATGCACACAAATCATCACAAAATCATTCTGATCACTTTTCTATGGGCAAAGTTAAGTAGGAATGTACCCAGGAGCCAGGGTCTTAGCCTGTCAGGCAAATCAAATGGCACAAGGCACATAATTCCTGCTTTATTCTCCCTGTGATTAGAATGGTAATTGAAAACTGCCTCTCCATAGATTGCAATGTCTTAATTTGTGCAAATGATGACTCTGACTTTTTCTGCCCTGAAACTACCAAGATTAATTATCTACACTCCTTAAACTGAATGATTGTTCCCCAAAATTCACTCACTTCTGTGTTGTAGTATCTGTCCCTATAACAATAGATGCAGACATTGGCAGAATGAAAAGTCTTCTGCTTAAGAAACATTTTAAAACAGGTGATGGCTTCCAGGTATATTAACTGGGATTGGCTGAGCCACTATTCTCCCAGTCATCTTTATTACATGTAGCTGAATAGACTAAATCCAAAGAGAGATACTGAGGGGATTCGTTGGGGGAAAGGAATTGAAGGGAAATGCCTTTTGAAGTATGCACATATGGTTATGGGTGTGGTAATTTGTGTCTGTGTTGTAAAGCAGTATCAAGAGCACATATGTGTTTTTACATCCACAGTAAAGGTTCTAGCTATAGGATGATGCCTTCCCGTATAGGCAGAAGCCATAGAAACATATCCAGGTCTTATCACATCATTGTAAAGATGCAGCTTGTGCTGTCAGGATTTCAGCTGTGTGCACATGATTCCAGGCTGCGTGAGACCTCCCCTTCCTACCTGGCTACCTGTAGACTTCAAGACTCTAGACTCAGATGCAGTGAAAATCTCCTCTGAGAATTGCTTATTCAGTCACATAAATACCCTCACACATGTTAAATCTGCAGATTGGTAACAGAAGGAATGGGAAGACAATCTTCTACTGTTTTTGCTGGTTCTATTTCTTTTCTTGGGCATCGAATAGGCAGCTAACACATAATACAGACATTCAAGCTTATGAGGTTCCATGGATCTTTTTTTGCTTACACCTCATGCTGAATTTATTTTAAACAATGGACAAATCTGATATGAGAATATCTAGTGAGCAAAAGAAATCAAAAACTTAAATTCTCCCTTCATGATTAATACTTAAAAATTTATTTTCTAAGGCATTTTGGTGGTTATGGATCTGAATATCAACTCTGTAATCGTTTTATTGTGCACCAATAATCCATGTCACTTAAATTCTGATGCTCAACTGTCTCCTCTGTCACTGTCTCTGCATCTGTCTGTGTGGTGTCTCTGTATCTCTCTCTCTCTCTCTCTCTCTCTCTCTCTCTCTCTCACACACACACACACACACACACACGTGCACAAAGTCAAACCATGTAGCCTAGGCTTAAACCAGACTAGAACTCTCAATGCTCACATCTCCTAATTTTCCCAAATCCTTACACATCCAGCCAGAGTCATAGTTTCTTGTCAATTAGAACTAACAATACTAAATGCAAACATGTATATGTCTGCATATAAAGGGCCAAGTGTAACATCAAACATGAATGATACTTTCATAACTTCTTTACCCATCTTGAAATATCACCTACTAATCCATTTCTTACCTAGAGACATTCCCAACAAAGCAACCCTGAAATGGCCTCCTTCCTCTGACTCTACTCCACTACAAATGTTAACACCTTTATGTTGTCTACTTCACACACTGCACCAGCTTGATTTGATGATTTCAGATAAGGAATAAGTATTATGCCTCTAAATTAATGAAAAGGCTTGCATTTGCTTATCACTGTACTGCTCATTGTGCCCTGCACTTACATTTCCTTAGTGGATTCCTACAGTGAGCACAGTCAACATTTATGAGTACAATAAATGGCCATAGTCTGTAATCAAGCTACATCTTCAAAAAGCATTACTCTTATTCTATTTCTTCCATTCAGGAGCAATCTGAGTAGCCAGGAAAAAATTAGAGCTACCAATAGATGGGATAATTATTATGTAAGAAATGTTGGTGATTTGGTTAACAGCTAACATGTCCCCACAAGTTATCACTGATCTAGATTTTAAAGAGAAACAAATAATAGGACTGAAAGGTGAATGTTTAATGAGAGAGAGCTTCAGAATCAACATAATAAGACCTGGGTCTGCTACAGAAAAGATCTGCAAGGCTGTAGAGCAGGCCACCTGCACATCAAGGATCTATTGCCAACTGCTCAAACTGGCAACATCCAAGGATATATTACTCTGCAAACCACAGGAAAAGGGGGATCGCCATGGTCAAGACACATTGCATGCATGTAACAAACTCTCAAACAATTTTATTAAAACATAGAAACATCTTTTGAGAGCAAGATAGCTTTAAGATGTCATAAATGAAACAAATTTTCTCTGGATTTTAATATACTAAATTATACATTTCATTCTAAACAAGTTTATGAATTGCACAAGTTGCTAAAAGATAATTTGAGGTTGTGAAATCACAAATCAACCAACACGAATTTCAAAACATATTACATGGATGCTCAGGTTATTACTATTTTTTAATCTATAGGAGAGGCCAGAAAGGCATCTAGCTTTGCAGAGTCCTTGTTTAAATCCCCAAGTCTTTGCAGCATCAACAACCCTCTCATTGGAAACCAGGACTCCAAAGCAAATTACCCTGACCTGAGGTGAATAAGAAGGAATAAGTAGAAATACATTTCTAAAGCCACTTAGATGTGTTTATATCAAAGGCCATTGAAAATGGATTAACCTTGCATTTGAAAGAATTGTTTGTCAGGAATCAAAGGCTGGATTTAAGAAAGAAACACAAAGTAGGAGTGGATGGACAAAGAGTTTAGCCAAAAGAGTTGTATAGAGTGCAAACCTCTTTTAGCAGCCTATGGATGATAATAGAAGAAATTCAATATTATCCCAAATATTTCATTTGTCAGCAAGTCTTTTGGTTCTAAAGCCAATTTGATTAGAAATAGAAAATACTTGGAAGCTGCAGGAGTAGACACAACACTGACAAGCAAATTCTGCATGAAAACTATTATGGAATACAACTGGAGAATTATTCGTTACTGATCTCAGAAAGGGAGTGTGTAGTTTTCATAGGGTGTGCTTGTGATATCTTTATCCTTATAGACAACTCTGGGGGAAATGATTGACCAAACACTAGGTAGTGTCATAAAAAAAACTTAGAAAAAAATAGAAACTAGATCACCACTCCTCTAAATTGCCTTAAACACTTAGTGTTTGCAATTACCTCATTAGAGACATAGTAACTCTAGAACTCTGCCATAGCTGAGTACCTATAGTTCCATTTCTGTCACTGTGATAAAAAGTCCCTGACAACAGCGACATTAAGGGAGAATGGGTTTGTTCCAGGTCACAGTCCATTAGGATGGGAAGTCAAGGCAGGAACTCCAGCAGCTAGTCCCATACACAGTCAAGAATGGAGAGCAAATGAATGCATGAATGCTTAGCATTTGGTTCACTTTCTCTACTCCCACAGTTCAAGATGTAAGCCCAGGCAATGGCACCCCACAACATGTGAGTCCTCCCATCTCATGTAAGGCAATCAAGGCAATCTGTTACAGACATGCTGGTAGGCCAACCTGATGGAGATAAGCCTCCATCAAGGCTCTCTTCCAGGGTGATGCTATAATGTGTCAAGCTGACAATTTAAACTAGTTAACAGATGGAGAAAAACGCTGAAGAGTTTCAGTTGCCCTGAAAACCCCACACACAAAAAAAGATTGATCTTATATTTCCTTTCCCAACTGCTGTAACTTTCATGATGTCACTATGATATCAATATTAATATATGTAAAATAAAGATCCATTCATGCTATAGAAGATAAAAGCTTTTATAGAGTGATTCATGTATGAATTTTCCTACTTAACATGCATGATTGGGTTTTGCCCTCCTGAGAAGGCTAGACCTCTCTTGACAAGCCTCAAATACAAAAGGCAAATCACAGTTCCCTCCCAGAGAAAAATCTGCATTGGGAAGATTATTTTTAATTCTCCTGAGTCTTAACTTTCTTTTTGACAAACACCCTTCATCACAGGCCATTGTCTGCCCAGGAAGTACATTGTCTGTCATGGCAGACGGAGAACAAGACCTATTCAGATATGGAAAACAATGTATATTCAAACTCCCATTGAATATAATCAAGAGTGCTTGTTTCACATCACAGACATCACAGAGTGATGATGCTATACCAACCGGGAGAGCTCTGGAACACCATCTTAGGTCTACTCAAGCCTACTCAAAATGCATGAGGTCTCGCAAATGCTCATTAGATAACCCAGTTTGACCTCTCGGATTCTTCAGCATGCTTGCCAACATATCTTGATATAGCTGTTGCTTTCGAATGAGTTCAGGATACTCATTGGGAATGTAACACTGTGTGCTAGTGACAGGTTTGGCTTCTCAAACCTCCTAATTGAAGAGAATTTAATCCAGCTCCCATCTGTATATTTCAAATCAGGTGATCATGGCTCCAGGGGGCAGGTTTCAATAGCTTCCCATATCTTGTTGAGACCCGGCTTCTCTTTTGAAACAAGCTTCAAGGTGAAATGCAAGGATAGGAAATATATTCAAAAAAGGGACAAACATATCACTTGCCCCAATAAGGAATTTCAGGATAATGTTGCTTTTGAAGAGAACAGAAGTGAATACTATATTCTGAAGTGACAGAGGGGAGAACAGGGTGCAGGCTGTATATTGTTAGTGAAGAACAAAAGTAGGAATGGGTGTTTGTCAGAGTCTCACCCAAAAACAGATGACACATTCAAGCTGAGTAACAAATGCAATGCAGTATTTTAAAAAAAAGAACAGGGACTGGTAAAATAACTCAGTGAACTGCTAAGCCTGATGACCCCTGGGGACAATATTGTAGAAGGAGAGAACCAATTCCTGAAGGTTATTCTCTGTCCTCTACACTGCCCTATCGTGCCCCCATAAATGAATAAATAAATAGTATTTTAAAGAGAGAGTGGTCTGCAAGAGAAGAGGAACAAAGTAGGAATGTAAAGAAGACATACAGGACAGTGCAGTACCATAGGGTTGGGAATAAGACTTCCTAACTCATAGTCACAAGTCAGCTAGGTAAAGGGCTTCATGTTTTGGACACAGGAAAAAGAAAAACTCTGTATGAAGAGCTGTTGTTGGGGCCAAGACCTTTATGTTCAAGATCAACTAACATAAGGAAACTTCAGACATATGATATCTAAAACACAACGCATATTCCTCTTGCAAAAGTCTTCCAGGAACACAGACAAGGGGTGACGACGAGATTGTACCTATAGGAGCATGGTGAACATTCAGCTCATACATTAAGGATCACCTGGGAAAACCCCTGTATCACCATTACCATCATCATCACCATCATCATCACCATGCAGATAATCCTAACAATGAGATGAAAGAGCTAATCATCTCAATTATCAACTTGATGAGAACTAGATTCATGCCTCTGGGCATGGCTATCTTAGTTTGAGTAATTTTGGTGAGAAAACATGCCCACAGTGGTTGACATCCTCCTTTCTTGGACTGGACTGTGTAAAAAGAAGAAAGTGGCCAAAGTATAGGCATTCTTGGTTCTATTCTTCCTGACTGTAGATGCAATATGCAGCTGCTTCAAATTTCTACTCCTTGACATCTCCATCATGATGGACTATGTCTTAATTTGGGTCACTATTGCTGTGATGGAACACCATGACAAGAAAGCAAGTTGGGAAGGAAAGAGTTTATATGGCTTTTGCTTCCACATCCATAGCCCGTTACTGAAGAAAGTTAGGACAAGAACTCAAATATGGTAGAAACCTGGATGCAGGAGCTAATGGAGAGGCTATGGAGGGGTGTCACTTACTGACTTGCTCAGCCCACTTTCTTATAGAACCCATGACCACCATTCCAGAGATAGCACCATCCACAATGGCCTGGAATCTCCCCAACCAATCACTAATTAAGAAAATGCTCTACAGGTTTGCCTGCATCCCAATCTTAAGGAGGAATTTTCTCAACTGGGGTTCCCTCCTCTCTGTGTCAAGTTGACATAAAATTAGTTAGCATTGACTGTATCATAAAGCATGAACCAAAATAAACCTTTTATCTCTTAAGACATTTTTGTCAGAATGTTTTAGATCACAGCAACAAGAAAAGTCAATAAGACACGAGGATAACTCAAGGCTTAAGATAATGTATTTTATACACATTAACTCAATTTTGCATGCTCATATGACTGAGCTTCCACCATCCCCCTAGCAGATTGAATCTCCCCTGAAGAATATTAGAGCCTTCAATACATGGGACCACATATTTATCAGGCAGAAAAAAAATTCAGCTGCAAATCAGAGGTAAACATTGCATAGAGGTGAGTGCCTGAAGTAACCACAGTCCATAACACAAGCTGTAATGTGAAGGCCAGCTCTTCAAACTTCGGAGTAACTGCTGTCTTTGTAGATAATATACTGTCTCACTCATGCACAAGAATAATATGATCTAGATCATCCTTTTCAAATTCACAACTGTAAACAATATATTCTGGGTCACAAAGTTCCCAGAGGTCAATGACAGATTATTTTGTCCTATCATGTGAGTATGGCACCCATGGGACACAGCAATGATTGCAAACCAAGGCCACTGCACTGATGTGAAGTTAATCCTGGAACTGCCTTGCAATGCTACAGAAATCGAATCATAATGGCATATAACAAGGACAAAAATAAAGTTCCAGCCTCATTCAAGGTCATGTGCAGTGCCCAGAAAGTCTCTAGGAGGGTAAGATTGCTGAATGATGCTAACCTCCAGAACTCAACAGAAGCTCTTCACGTAGACCAGCTGGGTCACTTCATATGCATTTACAGTGAAACCATTGTAATGATATGAGCAGGTATTTGAAGGGCACTGATAAAGAGCACGTGAAATAAGATGCCCAGTATTCTTGTTACTTTTTTCATAAATGTTTGTGGGCTCTAAATCATCCAGGAGTGGTACCTACTTAATGATTAATGATATGAAAAATTTTTCCGACCTACAACAGAACCTAGGGAAACAGCTCAGAGAGATGCCATTTATATTCTCCCCCAAATCCCTGGGACATATTTGGTCCTGTGTTCATGAATTTAATAGCTTGCATACTCAATGAGCTACATCAAATCATAAACTTCCTTGCAAATGAGAAAGATCATAATTATTCTCTAAAGCAAATATTCAATTCTGAAATTAGACTAGCTTGACAATTTAGATGGATTCTTGCATTGCCCCATGCTTTCAGTTTCCATGAAAATCCTTCTCCTTCTACCTCCAGAGACTCCCAGCTTTTGCCATATTGCCCCCCAAATTATTAACATTTTAATCTTGCTTTAATTAACTCTTGCTCCAATGGGATAACACTGACAGGATCTGAGATTGCAAACCAGAAGCCGCAAATCTGGCACACTTGATTAGTGGCTCAAAAGAACTGGGGAGACCAGGAGAATGCTCCAGGCAAACAGAACCACAGGGAGAGGTGTGAGAAAACTTCTGTCCCAGTCACCATCCCTCATCTCTACATATTAGAAGGAATCCAAATTCCCAAGTAGGAAATCATGTGATTTTCATCTGTCAAGAGAGCACACCCAGTTGACACATATCTTTCAAAAGCTGAAGAAAGTAACATACCGGCTCAAAATATGGTGTGACTTGCTCATATCTTCAAGAAATGCAAAGCAAAGGACAGGAAGGAAAGTAGGTCTGGGCTCTGGTCCACATGTTTGCCAGCTAGAGCCTACATTCCAGATATCCTACAGTCTCCAAAAGTAGTACTACCATCTTGAGTCCACACACTCAATCATACATGCCCGTGAAGAACCAGTAAGGGAACCCACAATCCTAGGGGTGCAGAAAAAAACTCCAAGGTGGAACTCTGGTAGGCCTTCAGGATTAAACTGTAGGTCATGCATCTTCACTCAGCTTTAAATTCTTACTTCTTGATTTATTCTGTTCACCTCTCAGGCCCTTTTCTTGCTGATCAAGTCCACACTGTCAGCCTCTTGTCTGTCACCAAGTAGTACACATACAACATTCAATACCCAAAATCAATATGTGTGGGTGCACATGTGTATGCACAAGCTGTGCATGTGTGCTCCTGACTGACTCATTCAAAGGGATCATGTAACTAGCAGGAATTGGTATTCATTGGGCCCCTAACTGAAAGAGATGGTTCAGAGGCGGTTGACAATGGTGATTTGTATGTTTTGTGTTCAGACAATATAAGAAATCAGTCCTTTGACAGCAAAAGAAAAAAGAACAGAAAAATCTTCATGGTCTGCATAAAAGTGTAACTATTACAGGTGGCCCAATTCCCAGTTACTTTGTTCCTGACACCAGAGACCCGTTTTTCAATCAAACTCACAGCAGCTGAGGATCTGGAAGGCTGGGCTGGCATCTGGGTCAGAGGTTCCCCATTAGTGCTGGCAGATTTTTCATAATCAAGGCACTTCTGAAGGGCTGAACCCTATTCAGTGCCAAAGGTTAATGATCCAGTGTGCAGGGACTGCTGCACAAGGCAGGGCATCAGACAGCTTGGAGAAAGACGCCGCCAGTGGACCTGTTTGTGCTGCTCCAGTTACATTCTTGAGTCTCTTGGACATTTGCCTTCTTGCCAAGGAGTCACTCAGCAGAGAAGACTCATTAAGCAGGCTGCTTTAATCCTGTTTTTCTAATCCTGGTTCATGTTGATGCATTTGACAGTCAACATTTTTGAGCAATCCCTCCATACTCTATTGAAGCTGATGATGCCCAAGCAAGAGAGTTGCATAGTGAAAGGGGTCACCTGCTGAGTTCAGGGGAGACTGGCAATTGGGATAATTTTGCATAACAATTACATCTTGCTTTCAGCTGCAAAATATTAGCAACATAGAAAAAGACTGCTTACTTCACTCGTTATCATTCCCAGTTGCTTGGGCTGCCCCAGACCACAATTACTGGGCAAAAGAAACTAAAATTGTTTTGATTAAAATTTGCTGGCATTCCTTTAGAAAACTGTTTTTCCAAGCTGGAGGGAATTGTTTCATAAAACAGTCCACTCTATAATTCATTTGGTTTTTATAACCTACTGATATTTTCCTTTTCCCAAGAACACTTCTGAGGGCATTAAATGAGCTGCTGGTGACCCTGCTGTGGTTTGAAACTTGACCTGTTCTGAAGAGAACTGGTTAAGTTCTTTCTCCATCTCTGTGTTCTCAGATTCCCATATCTGTCAATAGCAGTCTTTAGCTTAAGGAGCTAACTCCCTTTCCCTGATTTACCCAATAAAAGCCTTACAATAAGTTCTACACATTACATAGAATTCCCTATAGTGTATAGAATATATGAATACTATGAGAACATCACATTTTTATGTGGCCTAGTATAGAGTTGTCTTAGGGTTTCTATGGCTACAACAAAACACCATGACCAAAACGGTTAGCCATACAAACAGAACACACACACACACACACACACACACACACACACACACACACACGGGGTGGGGTACGTTGAGTGTTTAATAGCATATACTTTTCTGTATATATTCATATATTCAAAGAAAACACACAAGAGTTTGTGAGAAAATGAAAACCACTCAAATGAAGATAAACAAATATCAATTAGTAAAGGAACTAAGCCACCATAAGATCCTTTGTACTGGCTCTCAAAAAAGCATACAGGGAAGAGTAAAAATTTCACAGTAAGAAAGAATGCCAAGGTCCATGTAAGCCTCTGTTGGGTGTTATCAGCCCAGGGCAATCTGGAGGTAGACTATCTAATGAACTATCTAGTAGGAGGGTGAAATTTGGCTTTCTCCAGTTGCTTCAGAACTAGAAATGGTTATTGATTATGTTCTGACTTTTAGGCCCTGATTGCTACAGACATTAGGGCTTATCTTCTTATACTCATTCCCTGGCTTATGAATAGAGTTCTATTTTTGTATGTGGCCTAACCACTGTCTGTTTATGAAATCACCCTAGAGAGACAGGGGGAGATGAGACAGAGAAAAGTTCCACTGAGATTAAGATGGTGTTAGATCATTACTTAAATTCCACCTGCCCTATTTCAAAGCCATGAGATGTGGAAAGTCTCCAGGGGCAGTTGGTACCAGAGAGGACAAATCAAAGCAGATAATGATGCTTTTAGTTGTTATTTGGTCCCAAGCCCTGATCTATGACTCTGGAAAGAAAGAGAACAGAACTCTCACATCAGGAAAACTTTTTAACCAGAAAAAAAAGTCTATCTTATCTATTTTCCAAACCCAAATCTGGATCTTGCATCTTAGAACCACAGTATGATAAAGGAGGGTACAAGGCACACTTGTGACATGAGCTCAAAGGGCTAAAAGAAAAAAGAAGAAAACACATACCCTAATGACTAAGGCTTCTGTACTCTCAAACACTGTTTCAAGAGGAGAAAGTATACAAAGGGATACATTATAAAGGGCCTTTGTAAGTCTGGAAGGATAGAAGCGAGAGTCACTCCCAACTGAACAAGACCTTAAAATGAGGAGACATTGTTTTTCTCTCCAACATGTAACTCAATAAAAGTAGCCAGACTTGGGCCTGGGAAGATGGCTTAACTTGTAAGTACCTACCACACAAGCAGGATTTCCAGCATCCATATAAAAACCAGGCATGCTAGTGTGCTCCTGTAAACCCAGCACTGGAGATAAAGGGAAGACCTCCAGGTACAGTGAGAGATACTGCCTCAAAAACAAGATAGAAAGCAATAGAGAACACATTGCATGGACCTGTGACCTTCACATATACACAATTCAAATTAAAGTTCAGATTGGATGTAGCAGGGAATGTGGGGTAAGTTTAAATATCATCTCAAAATCTGATTCAAACTACATAGTGGTCTTCTCTAGTCATTGTTTATAGCATACACTCACCCTACATTATTTTTCTATGAGAAGAGATAGTTTGTGGATTTTACAAAATTTCAACATGAGGCTAAACTGAAATTTGTATAAGCAATTCCCCATTATGGATATTAATGTTGTTTCAAAATTCTATTATAAAAATAATGTCATGCTGAACATTCCTGCCTAATAATCATAACCCAAATCTCCGGTTATCATTTAAAAAAGAGCTCTGAGAAATACAATTAGTTATTAATAACGCTAGACACTTTGGAATATGTTATTTGTTTGTTTTCTTATTTGTTTGTGTGTGTGTGTGTGTGTGTGTTAGGGTCTCATGTAACACAGGCTAGCCTCTAACTCTCTAGGTAGCCCAGAATGCTTTTCAACTTCTAATCCTCCTGCCTCTACTCACCAAGAGCTGAGATTACCAGTGTGTGACACCATGTCTGGCCCAAGAACACATACTCACTTTTAAAGTTTTTTATTTGTTATTTATTTATTATTATTATGAGTGTGTGTGAGTGTGCATGTGAGTGTGTGTGTGTGTGTGTGTGTGTGTGTATGCGTGCATGTTTGCATGTGCCATACACAGATGGACGTCAGAGAATAACTTTCAAAAATCAGTTCTCTCCTTCTACCATGTGAGTCCCAGGAACTAAACTCTAGACCCTCAGGACTGGTGGTGAGTACCTTTACCCACTGAGCCAGCTCACCAGCCCATGAACACATATTCCAAAAGAACTTAATATATGATTCCAAAGTGCCCTTCAAAAATTATAACAGCAATTTTCATCCTCTGTAGTATAGAAAAGAAACCAATTAGCTACAGTTTCTCCCCATTTCTTTCTTTATACAGTATTTAAATGAAAAACATAACCTTTTAATTAATATCCTTGTTATTTATATTTCTTTTAATAATGGCATATGAACTTTACATATTTCATACTAAAGAACTCAACTCTTTATGTTGATTGACAAGGGAACATTTAACCGAGTTTAATTAAAGTAGAATTAATTTTGTTACATGATGTAGAAATATAACATTATTATATTTTCTAAAGGTAAATCAATTGTTTTGATTCTAATACTCAAATAATTAACTTTTCTAAGGACCTAAAATACTGGGAATTGTGAATTTGCATATATCCTATTGATATTGCAAATTTTTACTTATTTCATTTATTTTTTTATTTTATTTTTTATTTATTTATTTATATTTATTTATTTATTTATTTTGCCATTCTATATTTGACAACTCTTTTTCTTAAAAGTTATTACCTTGGATTTTTATTTTTATATATTTTTATAAATAGTAGAAGTCACAGTTGTATGCCTTTTATTAACATTGTATAAATGATCTTCTATTGCTACATAAACTTTGGAGTAATTTCATCATTTTACATAAATGCTATTACTTCATGTGGAAATTATTAAAACTATAAATTTACAGAAAGTCCACATTGGCTACATATCAGTCTTCCTAATCTATGAATATGGTAATCTTTTCATTTATATAAAACGTCTTTTCATTGGTGATTAATGATTTGTGCTTTCCTTCTATAAATCCTACCATTTCTTGTTAAGATTTATTTTTAAGTATGAATGTATGTGTGTGTGTGTCTGTGTGTCTGTGTCTGTGGGTTGCATGTCTGTATGCTGGTGCAGTTGGCCAAGTATACTCACATGGAGGCTGTCAGCTGTCCTCCTCCACGTTCTATGCCTTATTTTTTGACACAGGATCTCTCACTGAACCTGGAACTTGCTGAAGAAGCTAGAGAGGCTTTCCAGAAAACCCTGGTGTTTCTGCTGCCCAGTATCAGGATCATAGAGGTGTTGCCATGCCCAGGTGTCAGGCTCTTCACACACTAAGTCATCTCTTGAGCATCCTTTCATTACTAAAATTCACTTTGATATTGCTAATGTGAGTGGCATTCTCTTCCCTTACGTTTCTAATTATCTAATGTAAAAATACAGGAGAGATAGGTACTTTTAAGTGATTTATCTTTTGTCTTACAAATCTCTAAGAATTCTTACTATTTACACATCATATTCACTAGAACTGTTTTGTCAACAGTGATCATGGTTTTGCTGGCCTGTCTCACTAGTTCTGTCCCTAATTAGTCTTGCCTTATTTTATTTGTTTAGCTACCCCTGCCACTGCCAAAAAAGAAGACACACACACACACACACACACACACACACACACACACACAGTAGTAATAATGGATATCAAAGCCAGAACATAGTGGCGCATACCATTAATACCAGTATTTAGAAGACAGAGGCAGGTAGATCTCTGTTAGTTCAAGGCCAACCAGGACTACTAGGGAGACCCTATTTCCAAAATATAAGAACAAAAAAGAAAACCACAGCTGTATCATAGTCTTGTTTTCACTAGAATAAGTCTATATTTGATCCTTAGCTGTGCCGATCACTGTTAGCTCACCAATCACAGCATTTCCCAATGTTCTATAGTTGCCTCATTTGCTTATTAATCTTCATATTGAAAATGTGTATAACCAAGAAGCAATGGAGATGTTGTCTCTCTCTGTGTCTTGCTGTAGGCACTTTACTCTCACATTTTAAAGTTGCTGCTTTATTAACATACATAACCTCAAGTCCAGTGATTCTTAATCTTGGCAGCACATTGGATTTACTGATAGAGATTTTAGCCTGCTCGATCCCTAGGGCCTCTGTAGAGTACATGCTCAGGTTCTGGGTTCCCACCAAAGCTCTGTGAATGGGTGCCATATGAAGCTAATTTTCAATCCATTGGCATTAGTTGTCAAGTTTTTAACATAAAACTCAGCTGGCAAACTGGTTAAAATCACAGATTTTTCTCATATCCCCTTTCCTAGAATCTCTGATTTAATACATCTTGAGTGGGCATCCATCATCTGTATTTTTAACAAGCATTTTGACAAACGTTGCTTTGATTAACATCTATTTAACAGAGATAGTAGACTAGAAAATGATTTGATTCTACTGCTTGCCTAAAGGAAAATTTATTATTGGATAATCAGAAACAGTGGCTCAACAGCCATCCTATATGTTAGAAGCTGCTGGTTAGTTTGGAGGAAAAATACCTCCACATCCAAGCTGTTCTTTCAGATATCCTCATGCAAACACACATGGTACTCTAACTCCAAGACATATTCATTCACCACAACTCCATCCTCTGACGTTCCCCTTACAAAGGCCCTTGGGACTTTGTTTTCCCCTCTACCATATGAGATTAGAATTTGCAACCTTTGAGTGATAGAATAAAAGGAGTTAGAAACTGGGTGAAATGAAACATTACCAGTCCTAAAAGCAAGTGGCGACTTTTTGTTTGGATTTTGCTTTGTGTGTGTGTGTGTGTGTGTGTGTGTGTGTGTGTGTGTGTGTGTGTGTGTGTGTGTGTGTGTGCATGCCTGGCAGCAAGCACCTTCACCAGTTGAGCTGTTTCAGCTGCCCAGCCAGAAGTTTTTGGTATCCATTTTCCATTGGTACAGTCTTATTCCTCATTGTGTGTTCCTCTAAATCTTGCCTCACAGCTGTAGGACACAGTGTATCATGTAGAACCAGCCTCCACAGTGGTCATGATTTCCACATAGACCTACATTGTGTCTGGAGGCAAACCCATCTGAGACACCAGGCTTATGAGCACTTGGGGCCTATTAGACTTCTAAGCCTTTTTCTCTGAATGAATGGACATTTTTGTAAGTAGCTCTGAGACTTGGGCCCTAAATTTAGCAAATACTACTTAGCATCTTACAGAGAAATCAAAAGTTGTCATAGTAGACATTTACCAAAGGGTTCTTTGTGCCAGACACAGGGTTATTTCATCATAAATGCTATTTCTTTTTTTAGGTTTTGTTTTGTTTTGTTTTTTTAAGACAGAAATTCTCTGTATTGCTTTGATACCTGTCCTAAAACTAACTCTTTAGACCAGGCTGGCCTCAAACTCACAGAGATCTGCCTGCCTCTGCCTCCCAAGTGCTGGTATTAAAGTTGTGTGCCACCAACACCCGGCATAAATGTTATTTCTTATCAATGAGTCCTGTACATTTACTGATGCTGGGACCCTAGCCAAGCTATATTTCAGCACAGCCATCACATGCCTTTGTGGCTTAGGGTATAGTACATGGATGGGCAAGGGTCCTCTCCTTCAGGTTTGGCCGCATTTAAAACTCTAACCTGCCTGGTGCACTAAATGGAGTGAGAAAGAAACCCATCTGAGCCATTCAGACAGAATGGAATTTGTTTTGCTGCAAATGATTCAAATTATTAAATTCAACAAATACCCATTAAGCCTCTATTATGTGTAAGGCTGCAGAACCCTTTGCAAGTGCCAACTATAAATTAGATTTGGTTTATAGGAAACCTTCTCCTACTATTGTCAGGCTGTAGTATTATGTTTTCTTGGGTTCCGCCTATTCAATCTCTTTAAAAAAAAAATAGATACACATCCTCTAGGTCAGGATAATGTGACACATCACTGATGAAGCAGCTTCGGGGATGAACTGATGAAGAGAGGAAGGAGATGGGTAGCACACTGCTTGCTCATGTGACAACAGGGAGATCCATAGGCGAATGACTCTCCACTGCCTACCAGATCCTGCCTATACTGGTGGGATCACGTCCTTCCTGAGCCTCTGCTATCTGGGCATGCCACTCTCTCATCACCCCAACATGGAGTCACTATAGTCCCATTTGTTCAACCTCAGTGGTCCCCATCCCCAGTGGTGTGTAATGATTTGCAGACTCAGACAGAGAAGGGATTGGAAAGTAAGCTCTGGGCCTCCCAGATCTATGTGTCCTGCCTATGGTATGAATGGTCCCTTGAGAAAAGCCCACCACTGGAGTTGGCCAGTGCTTTCACTTTTAAGTGGCAATAATAATGAGATTAGGGTTTCATTAGATCTGTTGTAATTCCTCTCTTGATCTCCCTTTTGAATATGCTCCATGGAGACCTGGATTTCTACACTTAATATGCAGAAAGACAATAAGGAGCTTAAGAGAGACACATCTCTAAGCCCCCTCTGAACCTGGGAAATCAAAATTGCAACAAATGCCTCCCAGTCCTTCAGAGTCTGAGGGACTAGTGGAGCTGCACTGGCAAGGATGATTTGTTCAATATCCTCCTGCATACCCCACAGAGTCTGCAAATAAGGAGAGCATGCACTCTGCCCCCTTCCATATCCATGAGATCAAGAAGCAGACCCAGAGATGATGCTGAGGGCATGCTGTACTGGCACCTTCATCTGAGCTCATTTCATCCAGGTGTTAGGAACCAGAGAGACAGAATCTGCCTCAGAGAAGACAATCATTGTGAAGAAAACAGAATTCTTGGAATCTGTTCATTTACTAATTTAGTAGTTCTGTATATCATCTCCACCCCCTTTGGTAAAGTTGAGTTGGCTTTCTACAGAAAAAGAAAAATATCAGAGACCATCCATGCCTGTCCAATGATTCTCTCCAGAATGGTTAGCAACTGAATATATAGAGAGGGTCATGAAAAAACACCTGGATATTATCATTCTTGCAAAGGGGTCAAGTTCATGTTGGGGAAACCCACAGCTGACTTGAACAAGTGGGAGCTCACTGACTCCAGATTGACAGCTGGGGAACCTGAATAAGCCCAAACTAGGCCCTCTAAATGTGGATGACACTTGGGGGGCTTGGGAAATTTATGAGGCCCCTCCCTGTCACTGGAACCAATAATTATCCCTAGCACAAGAACTAACTTTTTAGAGTCCATTCCCTGTGGAGGGATGCCTTGATCAGCTTGATACACTGGGGATGGCCTTGATTCTGCCCAAAATGATATGACAAATTTTGATGATCCCATGGGAGGTCTCACCCTCTCTGAGGAGTGTGTGGGGCATGGGTTGGGGAGATAGCCAGTGCGGCAGGGGGCAGTCGGGGCAGGAAAAAAAAGGTAACTGGGATCACTATGTAAAATTAAGATTGTTTTAAAAATAAGTATCTGAATAGGCCCAAAAATTACATTAGAAGGAATTGGAGAAATGGAAGGTTTTGCTGGCCAGATAAGAAAAACAAGCTTCCTGGTGAAGAGTTTGGTCTAGTATGGAAAGATTGATGGATCAGGTGAATTCACAAGAAAAAGCACCTGGCAGTTGATCGGTTATCCAGTATGGAAGCCAGGCTGAACTTTGGGATATAGACTGAGAAGGCTAGACTTGTGATTTATCATAAAGAGCAAAGGCATTAAATAATTCTGCCCAGAGAAGTAAGGAGCATCGAAATTAAAAGTACTCATGAAAGACAGATTTGTATTTAAAGCATTCATAAAAATGTGAGCAATGTGAATCTCAGGTAGACTGGCATAGACATAAATAGAACTAAAGCAGTGGTACATAAGGAGTACAGCATGGTTGAATCTTGAGAAAACATTAACTGAAAGAGATCCTATGCACTGTCCAGAATAGACATATATATGGATAATTAGTGGACAATAGAATCTGGGGATAGGGCAAAATATTGAGAAATTTAAATGAGTGTAGGTTTCTTTTAGGGAGATGAAAAAAATGTCTTAAACTCAGATAGTGATAAGAACAACAAAACAATGAATATGATTCTTAAAAATCACTGCATTGTACATTTTTGATTGAGTAAGTTACATCATATGAAATTATATACCAAAGCTGCCAAAAATAACAAAAAACTATCGAATGGGAGAGGGAATGACTTATGGAGTTGATGTTGAGGATAAAGGCTGAAATTGAAACTCAAATCTTCACATTATACAACTTTAAGTAATAAGTTCAAATGGAATTATCCCACATGGGTGAACATGATTACACCCAGAAGACATGGGTTATGCAATCAAAATCAAAATCTAAGGACTTGGGGACCTCCCCTTGTGAGCTATTGGCCAGAGAGAACACAGAGTCTCCAAACACAACACAGCATATCACCTTTGCCCTTGGTTACTCAAATAATTGTATGGTAAGTCCCTGTTGCTAAGAACACAAAATACTTTGTCTTCAGAGCACAGAAGATCCAATCCCAAGCTATATAGGAAGCATCCTCCTCATTGACAGGCTTGAGGAAAGTAACTTTGGAAGTTCTGAGGGACAAAAGTCATCAGTGGTCTGACACAGTGTTGAACCTTGTTTTCTATAATACTAAATCTAAGCAAGATGTGCCCACCAGGATGATAATGGAATGAATATTGTGAAGTAACTGATTCCTTTCCAACTGAATGTGAGGCTTCTTACACAGGAGGGAATTTCATGCCTGGTATCGTAACCCTTGTCAAAAGTCATGAGATATACTTGCTGGTTTTACCAACTTGACATAAACCTAAAAATATTTGGGGAGAAGGAATATTAACTGGGGAAATATCTCCACAAGATCGACCTATAGGCAGATGTGTAGGGACATTCCTCGGTTAATGATTGATATGAAAGGACCCTGCCCACTATGGGCTGTGCCATACCTGAGCAGGTATCCCTGGGGTGTGTAAGAAAGTAAGCTTAGCAATCTATTAGAAGCAAGCCAGTAGGAAAGATTCCTGCACAGCTTCTTCTTCAGTTTCTGCCCTGAGTGCCTTCTCTGACTTCCATCAGTGATAGACTATCAACTAGAAATGAAATGAACCCTTTCTTCTCCAAACTGCTTTTGGTAGTGATGTTTTATCACAAAAATAGCAACCCTAACTAAAACAGAAGTCCTATGGTAGAATGCACCATTACCACTTTGTTAAAGGTCATGCTATCAAATTGCCTTCTTGATATTTATGTTTATATCCTCTCCACCTTGGTCAAAGAAACTTCTTTCTGTAGTGGGTAGCAGTCTGTCTTCAGTTATGTACTGACTGGTGACATCACCAGGCTCCAATGGACAGTCCTAATTCAGTGCTCACATGGATATACCAGGGTAAACTAAGTGGATCACAAAACAACCCAAAGGTTACACATCTGGGAAAGGGTTTGAAAGGGAAAAATGAGAAGTTGATAGAAATGGGAAGTAAGAGAGAGTAGGACTGAGAGAGTGATTAAAATGGATTATACATACGTGTGACACCATCAAAGAACAAACTTCATCAATAAAAAAGTCTCAGCAAATGCCAAAGACTTGGATAGAGGCTCTGAGCATAAAGCAAGTAAGAAGCAGTGGCTAAAACTTAACCAGGAAAATGCCTCATAATTGTAATGTAAAAGCATAATTCTAAGAAACTTATGCATGAAGAAGTAAATAGTTATTTTATAAATTAAAACATGTCAAAAGCCAAGTACTGATGTTAGAATTCTTTTCATTGTGAAATGCTGTTAGAACAATACTGATCAAGACACCCATGATATCAAGGGCTTTAATTAGAAAAAAGTATGGGTGGGTGGTAAGGTAATGAACAGAACATCTGTCCCAAAAAGTGAAGAGAGAGAGAGAGAGAACATCAAATTAAACCCAAAGAAAGTAGAAGAGGGAAATAACAAAGATAAGAGAACAATAAATTAATAAGACAGAAAAGCAACCTACAATAGAAAGGATAAAACAAAAGCCAAATTTTGGCACTTTGTAGAAAGTAATAAAATTAACAAATTTATAGGAAGATTGGTCAGGATAAAAGGCAGAAAATACATGAATAAAACGAGAGGATTTAATTAAAGATGCCGTGATGAGATAAGAGCAGCTTATGAAGAGTCTTTGCCAATAAATGGGAATTTAGCTGAAAATTTACTCACCAAAACAACCAAAAATGTTAAAGTGAGCCCAGAGAGCATTCCAAGAGATAAACATTGCCTAAGAGAAGAGCTGATAGGAGGCATAGTGATGTCTTTGTGGGATAGACCCTCTGATACATTCTGAAAACTCACAAGCAGGTGGTATCCCTCTGATGTAGCCACTGTATGGGAGACATGGGAGGCCCCTAAATATTACCCTGAAGAGCTCACACCTAAATGATAGGCTAAAGGTATCCATGCAATATGTGTAATAAAACAAAATTAAAGTGTTCCAGAAGTTCACACAGGCATCACTGAAGACTGGGCCAAGGTTGTATGCATCAAGATGAAGAGGTAATGCCTTCCAGGAGGGATCATCATAATCTGACAAGTTATTTGGAGTAGGGTCTAGGTTCTCCCCCCTGCCTCTAGGGTAAGGGAGTATGGTGCTTTCGTCAATTGTTTTATGGCAACCAGATAAGCAAGTAACAGAGTGACATTTCTCACACTCTTCTCAAGCCCTTGCTTGGATCCCAAGCTGGTCTTCATCTCTACCAATTAAAGATCAGGTTCATGGCACACATTGTTGTAGCTGGGGATCAAGAATGAGCTGCAGCTATGTATCCTTAGAATGAAGAATGAAAAACTAATATCACTAAGGGTCCTCTGTGAATCTTAGGTGGTCAACAATACTCTATGTAATCCAAATGATGGTCATTAGAGTCACCCACTGAAAACTAGGATCCAAGAAGACAGACTAGCCTCAATGTTCCTGTGAGCCCAACAAATCAGATTTTCAGTTACATAATTCTGAACTGATGTGGAAGGAAGCATCCCGGCTAGTAAAATTGTGCCTGCATTTTATATGATATACATCTCACCATGAATGACATCCTCCTATTCAGTTCTGCTAAAATAATGCAACCTTTCCTCCATTATAACTGATCACCAAGTTAGACTCTTTTAAAACAAGTCTTGAGTTAATAAAGGACAAACGTTGAGAAGTGGCAGATTGTTTCTTATGCCACAAATAACCTCAGATTTCTACCCTTCTTCAGTGCTAATGCCTGCATGTGATGGCCTTCTGGTCTCTCTTTTGCACCCTGACTTTCAGGTGCCACTTCCTGATGCTCTTCACCTCCCTTCGAGTATTCGAGGAAGTAGTAGGGAGGAGTCAACATGGAGAGACTAGAGAGAACAGAACCACCAGCCCCCTCTCTCCGGTAAGATTAGACCTTGTGGAAGTACTTAGATTAATAGAAATGGGTTAAGAATTAAGACAGAGCTAGCCGATAAGAAACAAGTAACAGGCCAACAGCATTATATCAAATACAGAGTCTCGGTATGTTAATTGGGGCTGGGGCCATGGTGGATCCATGCCAGCAGAAAAAACATACTTGTAATATATGGCACCACAACATGGCAAATATGAACTTCCACTTAAAATTTAATAAAATCTTAAAAAGGGGTTTTAAAAACAAAAGCGAAGAGAAGCAAGGCTTCTTGCTAACAGCATTTTTCTGGGTTAGATTCTGTTTTGCATGAGACAAGCAAAGATTTGTGTGACTCCTATAAGCGGCAAAAAACCACACGGCTTTAAAGAAGCACTGATAACAATTTATTTGTGTGTATCAGAGCTGGCAATGACAGTGACCACATCTCCAAGCCGGCAACATGCTGCTGGATGACAGCATAGACAAAGGCAGTGAGCACAGCTCTCAGTTCTGGCAGTAAAAGTACCTGCCGCCATCTTGGATAGACTGCAGCTAACACAGCTATGACTTTCATTTTAGCAATGTTGTTGTTTACCAGATAAAAGACTCATGCCCACACCAATAAAGATTTACAGTAAAGACAGATTCACATAAAAAAAAAAAAAAAAGCTCTAAAGGTTTACAATGTGTTTTAAAATATATGTAGGCTTGAGAGAGAAAAAAAATGGTTTTAAAAAGACAGAAAGGAGCTGGGTATGATGGCACACGCCTTTAATCCCAGCACTTGGGAGACAGAGGCAAGCAGACCTCTCTAAAGAATCTGCCAGACATACTATGGCCTATGGGCTGAAGATGGAATGTTACAGAAGAACATCGGGTGACTGACCAGACAGTGAGTTGTTTCCGTCATTTCTACATATTATATACTATCCTTCTGTGGTCTTTAAAGGAGTTGAAGACAGATAGTTCTGGTTATAGTTTTCCTTAGTTAGGATTAAAAATAAGTTACATATAGGACTTTAGACTCACAAAGATAGAATAGATGATGGAATATTTTCTTAAATCTTACTAAATGTTAATGGACTAAATATTGTTAACTATGATTCTTATTTGATAACTGTTGTATGATATAGTTTGCTATGTTAAGGTTAAAACCCTTCTTTTTATTTAGACAGAAAAGAGGAGATGATGGGAGATGTGATTCTGTAAATATGTTTCTCATACTGGTTTAATGAATAAAGCACTGTTGGCCAATAGGAAAGCAAGATAGGTGGGACTAGGAGACAAGGAGAATTCGAGGAAGTGGTAGGGAGGAGTCAACATGCAGAGACTGGGGAGAGCAGAGGTCCAGGCCCATTCTCTGGTAAGATGAGACCATGTGGAAATTCTTAGATTAATAGAAATGGGTTAATAATTAAAACAATAAGAAATTAGTGCCTGGCCAACAGCATTATATCAAATACAGTCTCTGTGTGTTAACTGGGGCTGGTGCCGCAGAGGGACTGGAGGCAGGAAAAACCTACTCATAACAACTATCGGCTGCCTTACCTAACAAAGAAGGTAATGAAAGGTAAAGTTGTGGAGATTAAGCTATTAAGTGAAGGATGCATGTCTGTAGCCACAACTTGTAATAGACTAAATCTCTATGTGTTCATGAGAGTCATATGGGGGAACTTATTAAAAATAAAGATTTCTTGTCTTCACTTTAGGCTACTGACTGTACCTAAAAAAAAAAAAAGAAGTCTGAGATCCTCGAATCTGCATTTTAATACAGTATATTGGCTATTCAGCTAAAGTTCTATTGATTTTGGCATTTCAACAATGTAATAACTGTGCCATGAAAGAACACATGAGCAACATCATAGGAAGAGGTGAGTAGAAACGTGCTCCATTTACTGTTTTCTTTTACTTCCATGGTACTCATTGTTGAATAAGTGAAATATTTGTTGAATAAATGAACTTGTCTCCAGGGCCCCAAAGAGTGTAAAAAGAAGTTTACTTTTAATACAGTTCAAAGCCATTCCATAATCTAAAAACCGAGTCACACTATTGAACAACTTCAGCAAATCTTCCATGCTACCTGCCAAGGTCATAGTTTCAATCTCACCTTCAATTATTGATAGATAGCCTGATAACTTGAGAAGAGAGAAACAGACTTTTTTTAAGATTTGGAAAAAGAAAATCCTTTTAATAAGAGATCCCATCCTGATTACATAGCTCTTATCAGGAAATCCCTTGAAAGCTGAATTCCAGAAGGCAACTATTAAAAATGTCATTGAAAAAATTGGAAATTATCTGCTTACACAGCTTAGAACAGACCCAGGAGGGATTGTGAATTGAGTGCAGAACAAGAAGTAAAGATAGTTCTTTTTGCCAGAACTGGACTGAAGTTTTCCAAACTACCTTGGTCCCTACAACTGAACTGTTTGCACTATCTTGGCACTGGCTTCCCTTTAATTCCCCACTATGTATGATCTCTGTAGAATAAATTCAGATGGGACACAAAGCATAGTGTAGACAGGCAAAGTTTCAGGCAAAATCATGGAAGATGCGAATGATAACAGCCTAAGGGACCATTGCAAAGTGAACACTCTTGAGGCATGAGAGTACACAGTGCCCAGAGACCATTGTGTTGACCTATGTATTTAGGTAGGCTTTATACTATTTATTCTGTTGCTGAAACGCACAGCCTTCTTGAGGGTTTTTTTTCCAGTGTGGGTGATTTGCAGCCTCAAGGGATTAACTCTTAAGAGAATGGACACCACCATAGGTATATCTTTGTTTTTTTTTCCTGGAAGCTTCTGTGCCATGGTAATCTTGTGTTCTTTGAGACAGTTTAGTATGTCATGTCTCCACCCAAGACCAAAGAGACAAATCAAAAATCATTTAATGGATATTTTATAGCATTAAGGGAAAAAGTTAAAAGCAAAATCTATAGAAATGGCCATGGCCTAATAAACCTCAGCAAATCCCTACTACCTCCATCTCCCTCCTCTTTGGTTGCCTTTGTTCATCCTTTCATATGATACTGCACTCTGAAGAGAGGGATTGTGACACATCACTGTTTTTCACTTGAAACATCAATGTTACCAGGCACATGGGCATTGTGGCTCAAACTGATAACAAAGGAGGACTCCATCCTTAGTGACCTTCAAGTTTGCTAATTTCCAACTACCTACCTATTATAATGTTATACACTATATTTCTAATTTGCTTTCCCACTGCTTTTCCCACTAACTTGGAAAAGAAAGGGTTTATTTCAGTTTACACTTTCAGGTCACAATCCAATGTCAGGGCAGAAATTCAATCAGGAACTGAACCAGAAATGGAGAAACACTGCTTCCTGGCTTATTCTCTCCCTTCATGCTCAGCCCAGACCCATCTCTCTAGAGATGTACTCTTCAGAGTAGCCTGCCTTCTCCTACATCAATTGACAACCAAGAAAATTTCCCAAGATATGCTCATAGGCATGCATGGTCTATATGATTCTGCAGATGAAGTTCCCACTTCTTGGAGACTCTAGCTTGTGTCCAATTGAAAATAAAAACTAACCAGTATAATATGCTAGATTAATGCTATTAGCCTTGGTTTTAGAAGGAGACTTTAATCAGAATGGAAAGTTGTTACTGCTGAGTATAAGTGACAGTTGTTGTCATGGCAATCCAATGCTCAGGAAAGGATCATGTGCCTGGTCCCACTTCTAATCTCAAGGAACATTGCAGACAATGGGGATAGGGTTGGCTGGAAGATGATAGGGTAAAGGAGATGTACAGACTAGAGTGAGGGCATGTTAGGGTATAAAGTGATTCCCTTTGTGCATGGACATGACCATCTATCATCACAGAGCACTGATAGCCATGGCCCTGTATCCAAAGCAATGAAATAATCAGAGTAACGTAGTGACACTTGGGGAAGCAGTGACAGGTGATGATGTTATCACTCTCTGGTTATAAAAGAGAGCTCACAGGGTATCCACCTGGGATTTTACCCATTATATTTTCCTATCCCACAGCTGCACATGACCTTGCAAGGTGTGTGAGTATATAGGAGATAGAAGGCTAACTGGAGGTTGTTCAGAAATGTAGTACCCATTATGGGATGGAATTTTTCAGTGATACAGATGTTTTTGAGACAACCATGCTTCTGTATGTAATCCCTCATCCATGCCCTTATAAGTCAGTCCAACACTGAGTTATTAGTTATTACACATATGCACACAAAGGAAGGAGGAGCAAGGAAATTTATGTCATCTTAAATTCTCAGTCACTTATTCATGATGTGTGTTAAAACTAAAAGCCAATAGTAAAAGAAGTCGTTAAGTTTCTAACAATCAGGCCAAGATCATTTAGAACCTAGTACTCACTGACTGATGATGTCATTTATAAAGATACCTGGACCCTAACTCCTAATGAACCATGGGATCTTATCCAGACATCCACTCTTAAGCAAGACAATGTAAGACAGAAGGTGTACTACTCACCAGGATAGTGAGATACACTATATATTTATGCACAGGCCTAATTCAAATGGCCCAGAAAACACCAAGTAACTTCCCCTTTAACATCTGTAGAAGATTTCACAATCCCTTTTAGCAGTATAGTCCCCTCTCTGGGAATTCACCCATTGCTCCTTGTTATAATGATTCCTCTCTGTCTTTTTGTGCCCTTGGCCTTTCATATGTCAGATCACATGCCAGTATGGACAGAAAAATACTAGTGCACCCATAGGATTTCAACTGCTGCTCAGCTCTGATCAATTAGTTTGGCTGTAGTTCAAGTAATAGTTTGGTTTTGCTCTGATTAAACTTCTTCAGTTAACTCTGAACTAAACTGGGATAGGGAAGCCTTTCAAATGCAAGAGCAATTGTGCACATGGTGGGAAGTGAGGAGACATTTGTCTTTGTTCTTCCATCTTCTCACCCTCGGTATTACATATTATAGCCCTTAGTCAACACTTTTGGTGACATGAGGGGTGAATGCTCTTCTAGACTTTCAAGCTGGCCTTAGAAACTTACTATCTCCATAGGCTACATAAGAGATGTGGACAGAACAAGTGAAGGTCAGCAGACAAATGACCTTGTTGCTTTCTCTTATCTATCTGACTTATTATTCAACCACTGCCATAGGGAAAGGCAACTCTAATAGGACCCGCCTGTCACAGAGTCATGTTGGTTCTTTCTGCTTCAGCTTAGGACATTCTAATGACAAAAAATAAAAAAAAAAAAATGGCAAACTATTTGTCTAATATCTTTAACAAATGGTGAGATTAAGCCATAAGCCTGGAATTACCATGATCTCTTGTTTCTCATTGTTAAACACAGAAACTACAATTTTAATATCTTGTTGAAAGAACCTTTTAAGCTAAATATGAAAATGGCTTTATCTGGGATTAATGGACTGAATATCGTTATGTCATCTTATTGGGGAAAAGTTTGCCTTTGGGACACCGAAGAGGAGTCACCTCTTGTATCAATAACTGACTGAAAGTAAATTCTATATAATATTACATTCACATACTGAAATATGTATTTATCATATATGTATTCATCAACTCTCATGCCTGCTGTCAGATCTGGAAAATTAGCTTTTGCATTTGCTAACTCCTCTGTGGGAAAGAGGTCCCTCGTGTGTTTAACAAAAGGGAGCTTTATTGTTTATGAGATTGAAAAATAAAGGTTGCCATGGCTTTAAGATCTGATGATTGGTAATCGGTTTTCATAAATGACCGTGAATCACTTTTGTGCTAGCTGGGCTTTGTTTGGGATATGAGATAGCTTCTCTGTCTTACAAGGAAGGAATTATTAATGTTCCCTCCCTGGAGGGTTTCAATTTCACCCGTACAAATAGCTGTATATCTACCAAGTGTATGTTCACCGTGCCTATCTATGAAATTTAAAATTATATGCTTTGTGTAAAACAGAATATATAATAGACTCTGAAATTGAATAAAACTTATTGGACTCATTTTTTATCCTTTGTGACATTTTTTTTTCTAGTAAGAGAGTTCACACAAAAGGCAGTGCCACCAAGGAGCCAGGAATGCAAAGTCCTGTCCAATTTAAATAATCACTCCTTTCTGTCATGTTTTACAAAGAAGTGTATTCAAACATGCTCTTTGAGCATTTCTATATTCTGCTCTTAGTTTTCACAAATATGAGCAGGCAAAGATCCCCTAGCCCTTTTGTAGGTTTTGTTACTTGGGGAAAAAAATCTGTCTTGGCAATTGTCTTATTATAAAAATGAGAGAGCTTTCTTCTGAGATAAATAGGGCAGAGGCTTGACTCTCATGAGGATGTAATTCAGTTCCAAATTTCACATCCTCCTCTTGTCAACAAATGTGGGAAAGAAGTAATGTCAAAGATAATAAAGGGTTCATGGAAAATCTGATCATGTCATTTGCCTTTGTAAAACCTTCTGGTGTCACCCATATTAGCATGCTCCAAACTTCCTAGCATGGTTTACAGACTGTATAATCTATAGTAATCTATAGTCCTCCCATTTCTTAAACTCTATATCTGTTCTTAGATTCTCATCTCTCTCTCTCTCTCTCTCTCTCTCTCTCTCTCTCTCTCTCTCTCTCTCTCTCACACACACACACACACACACACACGTGCTCCCTTCCCCTCCCTCTCTTTTTCTCCTTCTGCTATCCCTCCCTCTCTCTGCCTCTGCCTCTTTTTGTTCCTGTCTGGCTGTCTCTCCATGTCTCTTGTCTTTCTTTCTGTCTTTCCTTTTTTCCCTCCCTCCATTCCTCTCACCTTCTTTTGTTCCTCCCCCCTCCCCTGCAATTAGGTCTAATGCTATATCAAATTTTGAATATTAGTACAGTCTGAAGCTCTGCCAACAAAGAGAACTCACCAACACTGGTTATAGAAGTCTATCCCTGTGAAAGTGAAATTAGGAGGCCAAGTGTTCTCTTAATTTGCCACCAAGGAGCTACTGGATATCTCCAAGGAATCCATCAGAATATTCAGCATTGGTTCATTGCTACAGACTAGACAGTTGGTAGTGACGATAGATACTATCAGCTTCCTAAGTGGTAGACACTTTCAGTTTCATAAGTGAGACTACATTGTTGAGGCCATGAGCATCATCCAAATCTATCTGCCACCATGCCTCCTCTTTCCTTCATCTATCATGCCAGAGCTGATGTCAGAGGCTGGATGACATAATCTACATGAGCTATTTTGCTTACTTGGTTATTTAGCATTTCCATGGCAGGCTCAAGTGGAGCTAATAAGGATTATAAAACTTCCTGGGTCTCATGGCACCTCCTATTTGTTTATCCATACGTCATTGGCCCAGTTTTCTTCACTTTTGACCTTCTAATTTGTATTTGTTGTTGCTCATAAGTCTGTGGATAGAAAGTTTAGGCACATTTCTCTTTTCATATGAAGTATATGACTCTTTACAATATCCAATGCTCTTCCAATGAACATAGTTTTCTCTCATTGTAAAGGCACCCATAAGACAATATTGGAGTGGTGTTAGTTTTGGCTTTTGTGAACAAGTTGACAGATAATAATATTAGGCCCCCTCTTCTTCTTTTTCTTCTTCCTTCTTCCTTCCTCATCCTTCTTCCTCCTTCCTCCTCCTCCTTCTACTTCTACTTACATTGAATCTTCCACACAACAACTGGCTTGAGCATGTGCTGAGGAAAATTAAAAACTGCATCATCAATGGGTACCACAGGGATTTGGGCTATATGCTCATGAACTTGTGTCCCTCAGTCCTGTTCATCTGCAACACATTTTCCTTTGGCAATGCTTGTGTGGGTCTATCTATCAAATATATTAGTGGGCTTGGCAGAACCCAAATAATGCTGCAAAGTTCTAGCCACATGTTTATTTGGTACTCCATTGTCAGGCATTCTGTTCATACTAAACTCTATACCAAATGCTTTATTGGAAATGGTATTTATTTTGGAACTGCAATATGACTCAGCTACTTTAGCTTGATTCATTTCTCATGTGGCATCTTTTCATCCACGGACATACCCAACAACATGAGGTCTCCTGGATGATATTAACAAGGTTGTAAAGCTACAGAAAACTGTCCTGTCCTGGATCCTGACAATCTAGTCTATTGTTTTATACATGGCCCATAGTAATATCTCCCCATGTAGAATATACTATCAATTGAGTTAGAGCAATATATCTCAATGTTCCTAATGCTGGGACCCTTTTAGTATAGTTCTTCATGTTGTGGTGACCCCAACCATAAAATTATTTTCATTTCTAGTTTATAGCTATAATTTTGCTACTGTTATAAATAAAAATGTAAATATTTGTTATACAGGTTATCTGATATGCATTCCCCAAAGGGGTCACGACCCACAGGTCGAGAACCACTAAGCTAAAGTGACCCACCAGCATTGCTAAGCACCTTCTCCAAAACAGAATGCAGTGTGTGATAAATTCTCTTTCCCTTGAATGTATGCTGTGCCAAGCTTCTGACAATCAGGTTCCTAAATCTTAACTGACCATCATACACCCAAGTAGATTTTCAGAATTTCCCTTGTACTTCCTGGAGTAAAGTAGATTACAAAAACACACAGTACTTGAGCTGCCTCTTCCTCATCTAGCTAACAAAGGTTCATTCATATATTGGACAAATGTGATGCTCTACAAAGCTTCCAGAAAATCTGGACCTGTGGTGCCCATTATAGTGGACTCACAAGCTAATCGTAGTTATAGGTGTCAAGTGAATAGCAAAACAGAAAAATAGTTTTAAATTTGACTCAATTTTAATGAATTCGATTTTAAAGGATGAAGCAGAGTCAAAGGAGTTCTTGTTAAACTAAGCACTATTTTTCTAGGATTACATGTAATTAAGATAATATGATATTTCTCCATTATAGAGCATGGATCAAGAATATACATTATACCTAAAATTGTATATTGATATATCTCATACTAAGAGGATTCCAACAAATTGCAGAAGAATTTTTGCAGATTTTGGTGTCATATTATGTTTATATGAATATTATAATGATACCCATGTGAAATGTAATACATAAATTAAATTGAAATAATCAATGAATTTATAATTAATTTTTTTCTAATAAGCAGAAACATGTATTTAGTCAAATCAAAATGAAGGTATCTTAGGAATGCAAAAGCTAGTGCTATACCTCAAAAGCTAAAGTTAAAAAAAGACTAAAATAAAGCATACCATAAAATATGTAATAATTGGCTTTGAAATTTGCAGTAGCAAACAAAAGAAAAAGTTGTATCAAAAACCGTGAACTAGCTCAGAGAAACTCTGAACAAAGAGACCTGTCTATCCACTCGGGACCACCTAAAATTTCCACCTACTTGGTCTCTGACCCCCACCTCCAGTCCTCTGCTGGAGTCCTGGGCCCTTCCCAGAGATCCAGCTATCACTGCTAGTCAACTCTAAGTTCCCTCCAGCAAGATCCTTGACCCCTAAAGCAGGGCCTCTGCTAAAGAAAGAGGCCTCAGGCAGAGAGTGCCAGTTCCACTGAGATAGGATTACTGGTGCAGAAACATCCCAAGTACCAGCACAGCTTTTGTCCTCTTCCACCAGCCATTGGCTAGAGCTATTGGCTAAAGTCCACACTACTTCAGGGGACATTTGGGAGCAAATCTGAACACAGTAGAACTGCCTATCCATGAGGGACCACCTTTAATTTTCACCTGCTAGGTCTCTGACCCCAAATCCAGTCCTCTGCTGGAGACCCAGGCCCCTCCCAGAGACCCGCCTATGTCTGTAGGACCATTCTGAATTTCTGCAGGTATCTTCTACTGGACCCTCATCCCTGACCACATATCTGGGTCCCTGTCTGCTGAGAGACCTTCTATAGAGCTTGGACCATCCAGAGCTACAGATATTGAACATCTGACCCACATAAGCCCACCGGGGAAGTACCATACAGAGAGGGGGAGACCCCACCAACACCTACTGGAAGAAGCTATGGGAAGAAGGCAATACAAGAAAACACCTAACAACAGAAAGACAAGCATGACACCACCAGAATCTAGGGAATCTACCCCAACTAGAACAGAACACAACAACAAAGGAGAGGAAGCAGAAGGGAACGACTTAAAAATTACCATCATAAAAATGATAGAGGCCCTCAAAGAAGGCCTCTTAAAGAAATGGAGGAAAAAACAAACAAAAAATTGGAAGAAATTAACAAATTCCTTAAGGAAAGTAAAGAAAGTACAGAAAGCCAAGAAAAAGCAATTAATCAGGTGAAGGAAACAGTTCAACACTTGAAAATTAAAATAGAGAAAATAAAGGCAACACAAACCGAAGGAATACTGGAAATAGAAAAACTGGGCAAAAAATCAGGAACTACAGACGCAAGCATAACCAAAAGAATTCAAGAGATGGAAGAGAGAATCTCAGGCTCAGATGATAAACTAGAAGAAATAGATTCATCGACCAAACAAAATCATAAATCCAACAAATCCCTAACACAAAACATCCAGGAAATGTGGGACACCAGGAAAATTCCAAATCTAAGAATAATAGGCATAGAGGAAGGTGAGGAAGCCCAACTCAAAGGTGACAAAAACATATTCAACAAAATCATCGAGGAAAACTTTCCCAATCTGAAGAAGGACATGCCCATGAAAGTACAAGCAGCAACCCGAACAACAAATAGGCTGGACCAAAGAAAAAATACTCCTCGACATATAATAATCAAAACAACTAGCATACAGAATAAAGAAAGAATATTAAGAGCAGCAAAGGAAAAAGGACAGGTAACATATAAAGGCATATAAAGGTAAATTTATACCTGACATCTCCATGGAAACACTCAAGGCCAGAAGGTCCTGGATAGATGTTCTACAAGTATTAAGAGAAAACTGATGTCAGCCCAGGATACTATATCCAACAAAGCTCTCAATCACTATAGATTGAGAAAACAAGATATTTAATGACAAAACCAGATTTTCCCAATATATATCTACAAAACCAGCCCTACAGAAAGTACTGGAAAGAAAATCCAATCCACAAAAAATGTAGGCAGCAGATAATCCAACTACACCAGAAACCAAGGGTAAAGCAGAACTAATATATTCACAATACCACTGCCAACAACAAACCTAAATCAAAAAAGCATCAACAATCAATGGTCCTTACTTACCCTCAACAGTAATGGTCTTGACTCACCTATAAAAAGTTACAGGCTAAGAGAATGGATAGGAAGACAGAATCCATCCTTCTGCTTCATACAAGAAACACATCTAATCTTCAAAGATAGATATTACCTCAGCGTAAAGGATTGGGAAAGGATTTTCCAATCAAATGGAACCAAGAAGCAAGCACGTGTGGCTATCCTAATATCTACAAGTTAGACTTCAAACCAAAATTAATCAAAAGTGATGAAGACGGTCATTTCTTATTCATCGCAGGAGAAATCCATCAACACCAAGTCTCAGTTCTGAACATCTATGCCCCTAATACAAAGGCACCCACATTCATAAAAGAAAAACTACTAAAACTCAAAGCTCATATAAAACCTCACACACTTATAGTGGGAGACTTTAATACACCACTCTCAACACTAGACAGGACCACAAATCAGAAACTCAACAAAGAAACAAAAGAACTAACAGAAGTTATGTCTCAACTGGGGTTAACAGACATCTATAGAACATTCCATCCAAAGACAAAAGAATATACCTTCTTCTCTGCTCCACATGGAACCTTCTCTAAAATCGACCACATACTAGTGGCATAACAAACCTCAACAGATACAAGAGAATAGGAATAGTCCCCTGTACCTTATCAGACCACCATGCTTTAAAATTGAAATTCAACAACAACACAAATAGCAGAAAACCTGCAAACTCATGGAAACTGAACAATGTGCAATTGCACCACACCTGGGTCAAAGAAGAAATAAAGAAAGAAATTAGGGACTTTCTAATATTCAAGGAGAATGAGGATACAACATATCCGAACTTATGGGACACCTTGAAAGCAGTGCTACAAGGGAAGTTCATTGCACTAAGTGCACATATGAAGAAAACAGAGGATAGTCACATAAGAGAATTAACAGCACGACTGAAAGCCTTAGAACAGAGAGAAGCAAACTCACCCCCATAGGAGTTGACACCAGGAAATAATCAACTTGAGGGCTGAAATCAACAAAATAGAAACCAGGAAAACAATACAAAAAATCAATGCAACGAAGAGGTGGCTTTTTGAGAAAATCAACAATTTAGACAAACCTTTATCCAAATTGACGAAAAAGCAGACAAGTAACATGCAAATTAACAAAATCAGAAACAAAAAGGGGAACATAACAACGGACACAGAGGAAATCCAGACAATTTACAGGTCATATTTTGAAAATCTGTATTCCACAAAATTTGAAAATTCATAGGAAATGGACAAATTTCTGGATAACTATCAGTTACCAAAATTAAATGAAGAACAGACGAACAACTTAAATAACCCGCAATGAAATAGAAGCAGTCATCGAAAGTCTTCCAACTAAAAAAAGTCCAGGGCCAGATGGACTCAGTGCAGAATTCTACCAGACATTCAAGGAAGAACTAATACCACTACTCCTCAAACTTTTCCACAAAATAGAAACAGAAGGTTCATTGCCAAACTCTTTTTATGAGGCCACAATAACCTTGGTATCCAAGCCTCTCAAAGACACAAATAAGAAAGAAAACTACAGAACAATATCCCTGATGAACATCGATGCAAAAATACTCAATAAAATACTGGCAAACCGAATTCAAGAATACATCAGAGAAATCATCCACCATGACCGAATGGGCTTCATCCCTGGTTTGCAGGGATGGTTTAACATAAGTCTATCAATGTGATCCACCATGTAAACAAACTGAAAAAGAAAAACCATATGATTATCTCCCTAGATGCTGAAAAAGCATTTGACAAAATTCAACACCCTTTCATGATAAAGGTCTTGGAGAGATCAGGGATAACAGGAACATACCTAAACATAATAAGATCAATATACAGCACACCAACAGCCAACATCAAACTGAATGGAGAGAAACTTAAGCCAATTCCTCTAAAATCCAGAAGAAGACAAGGCTGCCCTCTCTCTCCATATCTCTTCAATATCGTACTGGAAGTTCTAGCTAAAGCTATAAGACAACAAAAGGAGATCAAGGGGATGCAAATTGGAAAGGAAGAAGTCAAACTATCTCTATTTGCAGATTATATGATAGTTTACATAAGCAACCTAATAATCTCTACCAGGGAACTCTTACAGCTGATAAACACCTTCACCAAACTAGCAGGATACAAGATAAACTCAAAAAATCAGTAGCCCTACTTTTTTCAGACAACAAAGAGACAGAGAAAGAAATGAGAGAAACATCACCCTTTACAATAGCCACAAGCAACATAAAGTATCTTGGTGTAATGCTTACCAAACAAGTAAAAGACCTATATAATAAGAACTTTGTGGCTCTAAAGAAAGAAATTAAAGAAGATACCAGAAAATGGAAAGATCTCCCATGCTCTTGGATAGGTAGGATAAACATAGTAAAAATGGCAATCTTGCCAAAAGCAATCTACAGATTCAATGCAATCCCCATTAAAATCCCACAAATCTTCACTGAGCTTAAAAGGATAATAATCAACTTTATATGGAAAAACAAAAGATCCAGGACAGCAAAAAACAACCTCATACAATAAAAGAACTTCAGGAGGCATCAACATTCCTCATTTTAGCTCTACTACATGGATATAGTCCTGAAAACAGCCTGGTATTGGCAGAAAAATAGACAGGTAGACCAATGGAATCGAATTGAAAGTCCTGATATTAACCCACACACCTATGAACACCTGATTTTCGACAAAACAACTAAAATTATACAATGGGGCGAGGACAGCATCTTCAACAAATGGTGTTGGCACAATTGGATGAGGGTATGTAGAAGACTGCAGATAGACCCATGTCTGTCGTCATGCACAAATCTGAAGTCCAAATGTATGAAAGACCTCAACATCAATCCAGCTTCATTGAACCCCTTAGAAGAGAAAATAGGAGGTACCTTTGAACAAATTGGTATAGGAGACCGCTTCCTGAACATAACTCCAGGGGCACAGACTCTGAGAGAAAAAATTAATAAATGGGACCTCTTCAAACTTAGAAGCTTTTGTAAGGCAAAGGACACAGTGGACAAGCCAAACGTCAGCCCACAGACTGGGAAAAGATTTTCACCAATCCTATATCCGACAAAGGGCTGATCTCCAAAATATACAAAGAACTCAAGAAACTAGTCAACAAAACACCAAATAACCCTGATGGGAGAGGTCATTCTGTATGTTTCTCATACTGGTTAATAATAAAGCACTGTTGGCCAATAGGATAGGAAGATAGGAGTGACTAGGAGACAAAGAGGAAATAGGAAGGAGTAAGGACGAGTCAAGATGGAGAGTCTGGAGAAAGCAGTATGCCGCCGGCTCCCCGGTAAGAGAAATACATAGATCAGCAGAAATGGGCTAATAATTAAGATAGAGCTAGCCGATAAGAAACTAGCACCTGGAAAACAGCATAATATCAAATACAGAATCTCTGTGCATTATTTGGGGCTGGCGGCGTGGCAGCAGCACAAGACCAGGCGGCGGGCAGAAAAACCGTACTCCTTACAAATGGCACCCACGTGGTTAATAAGAACTTCCACTTAACATTTAACAAAAGCTTAAAAAAGGGTTTTAAAAACAAAAAAACAGAGACAAGCAAGGTTTCTTGGTACCACTTTTTTCTCAGTTGAACTCTGCTTTGCTAGAGACAAACAGACATGCTTTCTGGGTGGCAGCGGTGAGCACAGCTTTCCGTGCTGGCGGATAAAAGTACCCGCCACCATCTTTGATAACCGCGGCAGAAACAAAGACTTTCATTTTAACAATGTTGTTGTTTAACAGATAAAGACTCATGGCCAGAAAAAGCTAAAGATTTACAGTAAAGACAGATTCACATTAAGAAAAGGTGCTAAAAGTTGACAGTGTGTTTTAAAAAAATACGTAGGCTTGAACAGATTCATATTAAGAAAAACCTCTAAAGGTTTACAGTGTTTTAAAATATATGTAGGCTTGGGAGAAAAAAAAAATAAAATGGTTTTTAAGAGACAAAGAGGAACTGGGTGTGGTGGCACACACCTTTAATCCCAGTTCTTGGGAGACAGAGGCAAGCAGATCTCTGTGATTTCAAAGTAAACCTGGTATGCAGAGTGAATTCCAGGACAGATAAGAGTTACACAGAGAAACTCTGTCTCAAAAAATAAAAAGTAAAAGAAACAGAGTAATAATAAAGCCACATAAAGATGAAAAGCTCAGAGAGAATCTGGTTACTGTATGGCATTATATTGTCTTTATATCATTTGACTGCTGAGGAAACAACAACTGTTGAAGGAAATGCTGCTGGATTAATTCAATTTATATATTTTAAAAATGCTTTGACTCCAACATTTAAGTTCAAGGACAAGTTACTGGGGAAAAGGATTTCTATTTTTGTTTCCACAGAAAATGAAAAGCTGTGGATTCCTTTCAGACTAATGTGGTTTGATCAAGCCAGGCCCCCTGAAACAGAGTCGCTGGTGATCCAACATTCAACATTCAAGGCAGCCTTGCAGACTACAGCCAGGATTTCTGCATCTTCTTAAGATCTCCATGACAGCGCCCCCTATCAGCAGGAAGTAGTTTGGAAAGAACGACGCCCAAATTCCCAAATATTGTTTATAAATGTTTGTTTTCATTTAAATGGACTTGGTTATAAATGGTTAAGGATCACAACCAATATCTTTTTAAAGGTAAATAGGGAATTATGGTATAAATATGCATAGTTTGTTTTGGAATGGATTTTCATTTATTGATACAATTTAAGGTCAATTTTGTCATATGTATATTTCTCCTCTTGTTTGTATAGCTTATTTAGAAATGTAATGTATAATGTAGTACAGATTATAGATAATTACCTATGATAGTCAAAGCTTAGAGTTAAGTTAGTTAGGTTTTCAAGATACACAGAGATGTATTTGAGATAGATAGGAATTCTTCAAGCCTTTCAAAGACCTACAGAATATGGCATTTAAAATGGTTTAGGGTTTTACTTGACAATGAGACATAATTGCTCTTGGCAATACCACCTGCACCAGAAAAGAAGATGGACATTGAAGAAACTCGTTTTGGAATTTGCTTCCAATATGGCAAGACTAGCCATTTGGACAAGATACTGCTCTTGTCTGGACTGTTTGACTTTATGCTGTATAAACTGGACATGCAGGACCCACAGAAAAGTGACTTCTGATTCAAGATGGACATTGCTACAGAGATCCTGCTTCATGGAAGAGTCTTCGAGACAGTATGCAGGACACGGAGAAAAGTGACTGACAAACTGCCAATACAAGAAGACAGTTTAAAGTTTCCTGCGTTGCTGAAGAGTCTACTAGACACACTATGGCCTATGGGCTGAAGATGGAAGATTACAAAAGAACTTCGGGTGACCAGGCAGTGAGTTGTCTCTGTCATTTCTAGAGCTTATATATTATCCTTCTGTGGTCTTTGAAGGAGTTGAAGACAGGTAGTTATGGTTATAGTTTTCATTAATTAGGATTAAAGATTTGTTACTTAGACTTTAGACACACAAAGATAGAATAGAAGATGAAATATTTTCTTCAAATCTTGCTAAATGTTAATGGACTAAATATTGTTAACTGTGAGTCTTACTTGATAACTGTTGTATAATATATTTTGCTATGTTAAGGTTAAAACCCTTCTTTTTATTTAGACAGAAAAGAGGAGATGATGGGAGAGGTCATTCTGTATGTTTCTCATACTGGTTAATAATAAAGCACTGTTGGCCAATAGGATAGGAAGATAGGAGTGACTAGGAGACAAAGAGGAAATAGGAAGGAGTAAGGACGAGTCAAGATGGAGAGTCTGGAGAAAGCAGTATGCCGCCGGCTCCCCGGTAAGAGAAATACATAGATCAGCAGAAATGGGCTAATAATTAAGGCAGAGCTAGCCGATAAGAAACAAGTAACCGGGCCAACAGCATTGTATCAAATACAGAGTCTGTGTATTATTTGGGGCTGGCGGCGCGGCGTCGGGACAAGACCGGGCAGCGGGAGGCGGAAAACCCGTACTTGTTACATAACCCTATTAAAAATGGGGTACAGGACTGAAGAAAGAATTCTCAACAGAGGAAATCAAAAAGGCTGACACTTAAGAAAGTGTTCAGCATCCTTAGCTATCAGGGAAATGCAAATCAAAACAACTTTGAGATACCATCTTATTCCTGCCAGAATGGCTAACATTAGAAACACCAATGACAACTCATGCTGGAGAGCATGTGGAGAAAGGGGAACACTCCTCCACTGCTGGTGGGAGTGCAAACTCATACAGCCATTTTGGAGATAAAGCATGGCGGTTCCTCAGGAAAATGGGAATTAGTTTCCCATAGGACCTGACAATGCCCCTCTTAGGCATATACCCAAATGATTCACATCCATGCAGCAAAGACAGCTTTTCAACTATGTACATAGCAGTACTATTTGTAATAGCAAGAACCTGGAAGCAACCTAGATGCCCCTCAATTTAAAAATAGGCAATGACGATGTGGCACATCTACACAATGGAATACTACTCTGCAGAAAAAAATAATGGTATCTTGAAATTCGCAGGCAAGTGGATGTCACTTGAACAAACCATCCTGAATGAGGTAACCCAGTCACAAAAATAGGAACATAATATGTACTCACTCATATATGGATTTTTGACCTAGACCAAAGGATCACCAGCCCATAATTCACACCACAAGAGGAACTAGGATACAAGGTGTATTCTAAGAGATTCATGTAATGTCCCTCACAAAAGTAGGAATGGACAAGTCCCCAGAGCACAGGGGAAGTGGGGTGGGGGACAGCAAATGGAGATAGAAGAAGGAGAAAAAGAGGGGGAGGAAAGGAAAACACGTCCGACCAGAAAGATTCCCGGTTAGGAATAGAAGACATGAGAGAGAGAGAGAGAGAGAGAGAGAGAGAGAGAGAGAGAGAGAGAGAGAGAGAGAGAGAACATAAAAGAGGGAGCCAATATTGGTTTGAAGATAAAATTGAACACAAAGAAAGGTCTAGAGAACTACAAGACTGCTGCCAACTAACAATTTGAGCATCCGTGGAAAGGCTACCATAAATGCCTTTCCCAGATTGTGAGATCAACAACTAACTTATCCATGGAGCCCTCATCTAATACCTGTTGGAAACAGGAGCAAACACCCATACATAAACACTGAGTTGAACTAGAACCCAGATGCAGATGGAGAGGACAAGACCCGGCTCCTGAAACACATGGAGACAGCTGACCTGAACAAGGAGGAGCTAACGGGCCCCAGACTGATAGCTGGGAAGCCAGCATGGGACTGACTCAGGCCCCACTGAATAAGGGTCTCAGCCAGAAGGCATGAGCAGTCTAAGGGACCTCAGACAGTGGAGCCAGGATGTATCCCTGGTGCACAAAAGGACGTTGTGAACACATCCCCCATGGAGGGATAACTGCCTTAACCTAGAGACAGGAGAGAAGCCCTAGTCCCTACTTCACATGACCTGTCAGATCTACATGACCCCAACTGGATGGCATTCCCCTACATATGGAATTGGGGTGGGGTGATGGGAGGGGAGGGTGGTTAGGGTGCATGTGAGAAGGCAGATAGGGTAAAAGTGAGGGAGGGAGGGAGGGAGGGATGGAGGGAGGGAATGAGGGAGGGAGGGAACTGGGATCAACATGTAAAATAATAAATTAAAAATAAATAAATATAAATAAATTAAAAAATGCTTTGACTCCAAAATTTAAGTTCAAGGACAAGTTACTGGGGAAAAGAATTTCTATTTTTGTTTCCACAGGAAATGAAAAGCTGTGTATTCCTTCCAAACTAAAGTGGTTTGACCAAGCCAGACCGCCTGAAACAGAGTACCAGGTGATCCTACATTCAAAACAGTTTGAAAAAGCAGCCTTGCAGACTACAGCCAGGATTTCTGCATCTTCTTAGAATTCTCCATGACAGCACCCCTTACCAGCAGGAAGTAGTTTGGAAAGAACGACACCCAAACCCCCAAATATTGTCTACAAATGTTTGTTTTCATTTAAATGGACATGGTTATAAAAAAATTTAAAAAATTATTTAGGGTATGCATTAATTTAAATGTTATTCATATATAACATAGATACATAGAAAGTAATATTCAACATATCAAGTCTCAATGATGTTTTATTTTAAGGCTCTGCACTTTGTAGGCCATATAAGACTTGTACACATTATGGCATGGTTTAATTATATTCAAGAATGAATAAGTCTTCAACAGCTTCAAAAAAACAAAACAAAACAAACAAACAAAAAAAAAAAAAACATGAACTAATAAAGTGTACTTCTATGGGCTCCTGAGATATTCTTCAGCAAATACATAGTGAATTCGATAAGCCAGTAGAAAGTAAACTTCTTCCCTTCTCAAACAGTGGGAAAGTAATCAATTAAAGTCACCTGATGTTAGAAATAAACATCCATCAATAATTTTCATTAATCTTAACAAGAATTGAGTATTTGTAAAGGCCAGGATGCCTTGAACTAGTATGTAAAGAAGAAAATTGTTGATAGGTGTGGAGATGATTAAAGATAAAGATAAAAATACTTTTAGTTATATTTACCTCATAAAATTATGTGAAAACACATTTTAGATCACTAAAAGGTGTCCAGTGAAGTAACAATTATCATTAGAATACCAAACACCTTTAACAGTATCAAAAATATATTGGCATAAAATTTGAAATTTTCCATACCTTAGGTTTAGATGAATCATGCAACATTAAGATATGTGACACACTTAGTACTTGAGTATATTTTGTCTCTACATGACCTCCAAAGTTCTGAATAAATTGCAGTTAAAATCCATATACATCAGATTTGTGGCATAGATATTTTTCAAAATGTCTTTACATTTCTCAAAGATAATTTTCACCTTTATGGGTGAAAATCACCAAAGATGTTAAGTGAAAACTGAAATTGCTGTGTTTTAAATCCAGGTTCTGTGTTTCTGTTATTTGATTAATTTTCCTATATATAATACATGTTCATTTTTTTATTCTTTCAGTTTTTTCATTTGATTGTTGCACTACTAAGTAGAAACTATTGGCCCTGATCTTTATATCCTTCTATCTCTTCCTCTAAAGTGCTGACATAATGGATGAGTGCACCATGTCCAGCTCCATAGTGGGATTATTTGTATTCAGCTTTCTTGGGAAGATAACCATCCCTCTCTACTCTAAAACCAACATCATATCTTAGAGATGACAATTAGCATTAGGGGTATGCTTTAGTGATGTGAAGAGCTAGGGGGCTGTGATCCAGGAGATTATCGAGTCTTGTTCTTACAAAGACTGGGTGGAATTTGGAGGATATTAAATTACTGAAAGCTGAGGAAGGTAGTAACCCCTTGCCTTGCCAGGGATGTTAGTCACAACAGCCTTGGGTACATGGAATACAGCCATAAACTTAGCAATTGTCTCTCTTCTTACTATGGCCAAGAAGGCTTGGAAATATTACACATTAACATCAATTACAAAGTGCAAGCTCATGTTCTTGTATCCCTTCATCAGAGAAGTATGCTAATTCTCCTGCCTTCTTACCTAATATAGGTTGAGGAGGTCTGAACCAGTACAGTCAATAGAAGTAAGATATGTAACATTGGACTGCATACATAATTTAAAATTTTCTAACAGAAAATTAATATTAAAAGGAAACACTAACATATTAAAGTTAATATTTCTAAAATATTGCTTCCAGCATGAAACATTAAATGAATACAGGTACTTTGTATATAATATGGTATGGATCTTTATGTTATGTATTTACAGATAATCTCAATTTGGCTGCTAAATTTTCATTAAGATATATCTGATAAAAATTTATTATTTAAGTAGATTCACATTTCCAAATTGTTCCAAACATGCTTTAAAATTTATAGATAATTGAGTCAGAGATACCATCTTACTCCTGTTAGAATGGCTAAAATTCCAAACACCAATGACAGTTTATGCTGGAGATGATGTAGAGAAAGGGGAACACTCCTTCACTGCTGGTGGCGGTTCCTCAGGAACCCAGCAACCCCCCCTCTTAGGCATATACCCAAATGATCCACACTCATGCGACAAAGACATATGTTCAGCTATGTTCATAACAGCATTATTTGTAATAGCAAGAACCTGGAAGCAACCTAGATGCCCCTCAACTGAAGAATGGATAAAGAAGATGTGACACATTTACACAATGGAATACTACTCTGCGGAAAAAAAACAATGGAATCTTGAAATTTGCAGGCAAATGGATGGAACTTGAAGAAACCATCCTGAGTGAGGTAACTTAGTCACAAAAACTAATTCATATATATATTTTAGACCTAGATCAAAGGATCACCAGCCTATAATTCACACCACCAGAGAAAGAAAGAACCTAAGAGTTTCATACAAGGTCCCTCACAGAAGGGGAAAGGAACAAGATCTCCTGAGCATATTGGAAGTGGGTGGGGGCAGTAAGTGGAGAGGGGAGGAGAGGAGAGCACCAGGGACTAGGAAGATGGAGTCAGGGGACGAATAAACAAGAGCAAATTAAAAAAAAAAAAAAAAAGGAGATACCATAATAGAGGGAGCCATTATAGGTTTGAAGAGAAAACTGCCTCTAGAGAAATGTCCAGAGACCTGCAAGGATGACCCCAACTAAAAATCTGAGCAAAGTGGAAAGGCTACCTTAAATTCCTTTCCCTGATAATCAGATTAATAACTAATTTATGTGCCATCAGAGAGCCCTCATCTAGTAGCTGATAGAAACAAAAGCAGACACCCACAGCTGAACACTGAGCCAAAATCTTGGAATCCAGTTGCAGAGAAGAAGTAGTGATAAGAAAATGGGTTCAAGACCAGGCTACAGAAACCCACAGAGACAGCTGACCTGAACAAGGGGCAGCTCATGGACCCCCAGACTGAGAGCTGGGAAACTATCATTGGACCTACTCAGACCCCCTGAACATGGATCTCAGCTAGAAGGCCCAGGCCTTCTAGGGTCCTCTGACAGTGAAACCAAGATGTATCCCTGGTGCACGAAAGGACTTTGGGAGCACATTCCCCATGGAGGGATACTCCCTTAGCCTAGAGGCAGGAGAGAGGACCTAGTCCCTACTCCAAATCACTTGACAGATTTTGATTATCTCTCCTGGAAGGCATCACCCTCCCTGTGGAGTTGAGGGGGGTTGGATGGGAGGGGGTTCAAGTAACGTTGGAGGGAGAGAGAGCTTGAGGGAGGGAGAGGGAACTGGGATCAATAAAGAAAAAATACCATATATATATATGTATGTATGTATGTATGTATGTATGTATGTATGTATATGAAATAAAAGAATCTAAGCAATAGTGAAGAGTATACCTTAATAGCCCTTCCCCTATAATCAGGTTGATGACTACCTTAATTGCCATCATAGAGCCTTTATTCAGTAACTGATGGAAAGAAAAGCAGATATTCACAGCTAAGCACTGGGCTGAATTCCTGGAGTTCAGTTGTAGAGAGAGAGGAGAAATAATATGACCAAATGAGTCAAGACCATGGTGGGGAAATCAACCAAAACAGCTGACCCAAACAAGTGGGAGCTCATTGATTCCAGATTGACATCTGGGGAACCTGAATAAGACCAAACTAGGACCCCTAAATGTGGTGACAGTTGGGGAACTCAGGCAATTTATGGGGCCACTAGCAATGGAACAGTATTTATCCTTAGTGCGTTCACTGGCTTTTTGGAGCCCATTTCTTATGGAGGGATACCTTGCTCAGCCTAGGCATGGGGTGGGGAGCTTGGTCCTGCCTCAAATGATGTGATAGACTTGATGTTTCCCCATGGGAGGACTTACCCTCTCTGAGGAGTAGATGGAGGTGGGGTGGGGAGTAAGTGTGGGGAGTGGGAGAACAGGAGGGAGAGGGAACTGGGATTGGTATGTAAAATAAAATTGTTCTAAAAATAAAAAATTAAAAGGTGTATTTATATTAACAAAACTGAAGTATCTGTTTAAAGAATTAATTTAATTTTGAAGTAAATTTGCTATCTATATCAAGCTCAAGATGAGTAAATTCATTAACTTTTTTTTTATCAAGTTGGTATCATTAAAAATGAATCCAAAGGAACAGTGCACAAATTGGAAAGCAAATTGATCAATATGGAAAGTGTTCTTCAGAATTTTCTCATATATTTTGTAATCAATTTATATAATCCATAACCATACACATTACAATTGAAATCTTTCCAACATTGATTCATGTTGGGGACATATGTAACATTATTATTATTATTAATTTGCATTATGAAGTTGTTCAATTCCTACATGATTTTGCATTCATGTGAACTGAGTTCCCAAATGTCACTTTCTTTACCACTTCAAAGTTACTTTATATGCAGTAGGACAATAGTGAGAATTTTTAAGGTGTATTGTCATTTTGTCTTTGATGAATGAGTATTTGTTAAATGCTTTTCTGTTTCAAAAACACTGTAGTCTATTAAAATTAGACTGCATAGTTCAGGACACTTTTGAACACTCTTCATATAACTCAACAAATAAGGATACAATTGTTATATCAGTAACCCTGTATTTCATCCCAAAGTTCCTCATCTTGGTGTTTTACACATTTGATGTGTGTAGCCCATATGGTTTTCACAACTGTATTAGACAAACTCCTAGGGTATTAAATCATAGGGGCAGACCCATGGCTTTATCTAGGTAGTGCTAATCCTATGAATGAATGTATCGTTATTACATTTTATCAAGACCAAGTATGTAATAAAAAAGGGGGGGGGAATAACCACCAGACATTTGTCAGGACCCCATACATCCTCAGTCTAACAGGATAACTATGTAATTTAGGTTGTTGCCCCTCTGTATCAATTCATATTTTCTATGTTCAGTGGTTTTGAAGGTACACTGGTATGACACTTTTCCCAGTGCAGTTATCCATCCATTAAAGTTTTCTGGTGAAGTACTTAGCAAGTCGTTACTGTGTGAATATGTCCCACTGTCACACATTATATCTTCCTAGAAACTTAACTACCTCTTCAGAATGCTGTTTGTTGTGGTTATTAAGCATATACTTATTGTACGAGGTTATGGGTTTTATAATCATCTTTTCTTCCAACAATGTCATATTTTTTGGATTGGGGAGATGGCTCAAAAGTTGAAGCATTTGCAGTTCAAGCAAGAATTCTGGAATGCAGATCTGCAGAACCCATGTAGATGCCAGGTGGGTGTGGTGGCTCCCTGATAACCCCAGCCTTAGAATATGGAGATAGAGAATCCTTGGGAACAGATAGGTAGTGAAACTAGCCAAGTGGCTCTCTGTGTTTGAATAAAAGACCTTGCTAAAGGTAATAACATGAAAGAGTCATCAAGGAATATTTTAGTGTTGCACATGCATGTTCACAGAAATGCATGCATATACACAGTGCATACACACACAACAAAAATGCACACACATACATAATGCATATGCACACATGCATGGATCAATATGCACACATACACACATATGCATGCATACATGCACACACATACATGCATGCACACACTATACACACATACACACCACACACATGCCACATACACATGAAAAGAAGAAAAAGGGGAAAGAATATGTTCTTTGCCTATATTCACTCCCGTTGCATTTCTTTGTCCTTCCTCCCTCTTTAGCTCCACAAACAACCCCATTATAATGTGTGTGTGTGTGTGATATGTGTGTATGGTGTGTATGTGAATTGAGACTCTACATATAAGAGGTAATTTATGATATTTATCTTTGGGAGTCTGGCTTATTTTACTTAATATGATCATCTCCAATTTCACCCATTTGCCTACAAATGACATGACTCCATTTTTCTCTATGGCTGAGTAAATTTCCCTATGAGAACAGGAGAGATGGCTCTGGGTGTAAGAGCACTTTCTCTGCATGCATGAGGGTTTGGAAGCCTCAGCACCCACACCCAGAGCTGAGCATGCTTGCACATGCCTCTGGTCCCAGCATAGTAGGGCTGGAGATGGGATGGAGACAGACAGATTCCAAAATTTTGCTGTTGCCAGACTACCTAAAATGGCAAAAATTCCAGTTTAGTGAGAAACTGCCTCCAAGCAATTGAAAGAAACTGAGGAAGACACCCTAATCTTCCTCAGGGCATGTGCCTGCACACTCATGATCATGCACATATACACATGCACACATACGTGTATTCACCTATTATAAACACACACACACACAAGCATACACCACACACAAATATACACATCTACCCCAAAGTTTTATTCATTTTTAAATGTGTGTGTGCTCTTGTGTGTGTTGAGGGTGTGTGTATATGCATGTAGAGGACAAGGAACAACCTCAGGTGTCATTCTCAGGAACACTCCCCACCTTCCTTGGCATGGATTTTTTCATTGACTAGACTGACCGTCCATGGAGCTTCCTTCCATCTCTGACTCAAGCACTGGAATAACAACTTTGAGCTACCATACCACACATTTTTACTTGAGTTCTGGGTATCAAACTCAGGTCTTCATACTTGAAAGCATTTTACCAGTTGAAGTGACACATGACACTGCATGAATGTTTGAGTGGAATGGGAAAATTTGAAGCAAAGAGACAATGATTGGCTTTATGGATAAGATAGGTTTGATGAATAAATAGTAGAAATTAAGACTGGTTACATAGTAGTGTAATCATAGGCATAGGCAATAGGGAACAGGAACTTCAGAGCTACAGTTAGAGCAAAACCTACTCAGAGAGCAGTGAGGGAAACAGAAGGCACGATCAGCTGGGGAGGAGGAGAAGCCACACAATGCCTTGAGGATGCTGGAGGAGGAGGATTTCATACAGACGGCTTCTCAGCCAGATAAACCCACCACAATTCCCATGAGCTAATTTGTGCAAGTACTACACTGGTATTTAATTTTTCCCAATTAACTTTTTTATGTTTTTCATTCATTATTTATGACAAATGTTGTTGCCAGATCTTTGATTCTGTCTTCCCTCAAGGTTGGAATTTATTTCTTTAAATACACAAAAGGAAAAAAAAAAACTAAGAAGGTTCAAGTATGCCTTTTCTGATGAAGTCTGTGAAAAAGACATGATAGCCAAAGTCTTCTGAAGCTTTTACGGTGATCAGATTTCTATAACCCATTGTTATATATTGATTTAAAGGGTTGGTAATACTGTTAATGGCTTGTGACCAGGATACAGATCCCTAGTGATGCCCTGTGCAGTTTTACATTCCTCAGCTGCAGTCAGCTACTAGGCCAATTGGCAGCATCACAGAGATGTGGCTCAAGTCCTAAACGCACAAAGTCCATTTATGGGAACTGGTAGCTTATTATTTTCATGTTGGATAAGAGTATGCCAAGATAACCCTCTCTAAAACCTTGAACAACCTTCTTGTTGCAATAGTTCTGGAAGCCTTAAAGCTATTAACACTCACATGTGTTACCTTCAAGTTAATTTTAGCCATCCAACCTACATCTCCCTCTTCCCTTCCTAAATCTGGGTACTAAAGAACACCATTCCAAGTCACACAAATTCTAGGTTCTACTTCTAGTAAGAACTTCTTCCCACCTTTTGTGCTGACCTAAATTGTGGCTTCCTCCTTAGAAATCAATCTGCTTCCCTCACACTTGGGAACAGTTCAATCATCTTTTCATTCTCTGAAAGTTGTTCAGTACAATCTGAACTATTCCATTGCTTCCTCATAAAATCCATCTGTTTCTTCATGTCACTCTTTCTTATGAACTATTTTCTGTTGTCAATACCATCAACATCATTTACCATCATCATCTTCATTCTCCTCAACAAATCTACAACAGTTGATACACAACATTTTTCTCCACACAGAGGGTTCCCAGGCATAAATGGAGGTCCCAACTCCCCCCACAACACATACACACATGTACTCATTTAATCCATGTCTCCCTCATCTAGACAAAGTTTTATCTGTTTCTCTTCTTTATCTTCATTTAATAAGACTACAGTTGCCACTTCTGAAATGAAAAATAAATTGGACATTGCCTCTGAGTACCATTTTCTAGCAGTGACCCTTCTTGTACCTTCTACAGTCAATAGAATCATTGCCTATATGGTCTAGCTACTCCTTTTGAGTTCATCTCTCTTTGCTTTCTCTTTTATTGTGCTTAAATGCTATCACCCTCCTTTAATCCCTCCTCCCAATGAATGGACCCAATGATCTTGCCAAAATGCACCACAGTTTAAGACTCCTTCAATCACCAGGACTGTGGTAGTCTAACCCTTTAATCCCAGCAGTCTGGAGGCAGAGGCTGGCAAATCTCTGAGATCAAGAACAGTCTGGTCTACAGAGTGAGCTCCAGGACAGCCAGGGCTACAAAGAGAAACTCTACTTCAAAAGCAAGCAAACAAACAAACAAAGATATCTTCACCCATTTCTAGTCCTGATGAATCCACTAACAGATTGCCTATCCATGGATTCTCCAGATTTTTAGAATTGCAAAAACTGATCATTTACCCTAGTATCCCTAGCCTGAGATTGAAGGCAAAACCTTGCTTTGATTTAGCCATCTCTTTCTTGCTCAAGGTTAATCTCTTCCAAGCCTCTCAACTCTCAAATTCAACTGCTTTCAGTTCTGACAATGCATCCCCTCTTATTCCTTCTCTCCTCCATTCCTCTTCCTATCTTTCTCTGTCCCTCCTGTCCCTTCTTTTTTTTTAATTTAATTTTTTTATTTAATTTATTATTTTACATTTCGATCCCAGTTCAATCTCCCTCCCTCCCTTTTACCCTCTCTGCCCCCTCACATGCACCCTGACCACCCTCCCCTCCCATCCCCCCCACCCCAATTCCACATGTAGGGCAATGCCATCCAGGTGGGGTCATGTAGGTCTTTCAGGTCATTTTAAGTAGGGACTAGGACTTCTCTCCTGTCTCTAGGTTAAGGCAGTATCCCTCCATGGGGGCTGGGTTCACAAGGTCCTTTTGTGCACCAAGGATACATTCTGCTTCCACTGTCTGAGGTCCCTTAGACTGTTCATGCCTTCTGCCTGAGACCCATATTCAGGGGGGCCTGAGTCAGGCCCATGCTGGCTTCCCAGCTATCAGTCTGGGGGCCCGTTAGCTCCTCCTTGTTCAGGTCAGCTGTCTCTATGTGTTTCTGCAACCTGGTCTTGGCCTCTCCATCTGCATCTGGATTCTAGTTCAACTCAGTGTTTAGGTATGGGTGTTTCCTTCTGTTTCCAACAGGTATTGGATGAGGGCTCCATGGATAAGTTAGTTGTTGATCTCACAATCTGGGAAGGGCATTTATGGTAGCCTTTCCACAAACGCTCAAATTGTTAGTTGGTGGCAGTCTTGTAGGTCTCTAGACCTTTCTTTAGGTTCACTTTTCTCTTCAAACCAATAATGGCTCCCTCTTTTATGTGGTCTCTCTCTCTCTCTTTCTCTCTCTTTTCTGTCTTCTGTCTTCAATTCCTATCCTGACTCAATCTTCTTGGTCACAAGTGCTTTCCTCTCCTCCCCCTCTCTTTCTCCTATTTCTCTCTCCATTCACTGCCCCCCCACTTCCCCAGTGGTCTGGGGGACTTGTCCCTTCCCGCTTCTGTGAGAGACTTTATATGAATCTCTTAGATTGTATCCTAGTTCCTCTGGTGGTGTGAATTATAGGCCGGTGATCCTTTGCTCTAGGTCTAAAATCCATATATGAACAAGTACTTACCATGTTCCTCTTGGTACCTCGTGACTGTGTTACATCATTCAGGATGGTTTCTTCAAGTGCCATCTACTTGCCTGCAAATTTCAAGATACCATTATTTTTTTCTGCAGAGTAGTATTCCATTGTGTAGATGTGTCACATCTTCTTTATCCATTTTTCAATTGAGGGGCATCTAGGTTGCTTCCAGGTTCTTGCTATTACAAATAATGCTGCTATGAACATAGTTGAGTAGATGTCTTTGTTGCATGGATGTGGATCATTTGGGTATATGCTTAAGAGGGGGATTGCCAGGTCCTGCGGTAAACTAATTCCCATTTTCCTGAGGAACCGCCATACTGATCTCCAAAATGGCTGTATGAGTTTGCACTCCCACCAGCAGTGGAGGAGTGGTCCCCTTTCTCCACATCCTCTCCAGCATGAGTTGTCATTGATGTTTCTAATTTTAGCCATTCTGGCAGGAGTAAGATGTTATCTCAAAGTTGTTTTGATTTGCATTTCCCTGATAGCTAAGGATGCTGACCACTTTCTTAAGTGTCTTTCAGCCTTTTTGATTTTCTCTATTGAGAATTCTTTCTTCAGTTCTGTACCCCTTTTTAATAGGGTTATTTTGTGTTTTGTTGACTAGTTTCTTGAGTTCTTTGTATATTTTGGAGATCAGCCCTTTGTCGGATATAGGATTGGTGAAAATCTTTTCCCAGTCTGTGGGCTGCCATTTGGTCTTGTCCACTATGTCCTTTGCCTTACAGAAGCTTCTAAGTTTGAAGAGGTCCCATTTATTTATTGTTGCCCTCATTGTCTATGCCCCTGGAGATATGTCTCCTATACCAATTTGTTCAACGGTACCTCCCACTTTCTCTTCTAAGAGGTTCAGTGTGGCTAGATTTATGTTGAAGTCTTTGATCCATTTGGACTTGAGTTTTGTGCATGGCAACAGACATGGGTCTATCTGCTTCTTGCCCCTTATTTGCTTCCCTCTATCATTCCTCTCTCTTGAGTCACCTTTGTGTTGTTTCCTATAAGAAAGCCCCCTTTCCTGGGTGTGTACTTCTCTCTGGATGTTCTATTTTCTTGTTTATTCTTAAAACAACAACCCTTTCAGAATGCCTTTCCTGATCTCTGAGTCAGTTGAATTTACTCAGGCAGTTTACATACAGTGCTTTAACAGTATAAAATTATTATTCTATTGTTCATGATTCCTCTAATTAAATGTTATTGTATGTGATATGGTTCATAGTTCATCCCCACTATGCATCCACTTCCTTGTTTTTCTGGGGCCTTTGGAGACTGGAGCAAACCATCCTTCTCATCTCATCCTCCTTTCTCCTATCAACTGGATTATTCATATGGACTTACTCCTTCTTGACCATAACCATTCTCTTAATATCCCTCTACACTCCAAGTTCTTTGATTCCTCCATGTTCCCACAGTTTTTGCATCTTAAGAAATCCTGTCTTTGCTTCCCTATCAGGAGACTTCAAACTCAATTTGAAGATCTAGCACAGATCACCAACTCTTACCAAATCCACTTCTAATCATTCTGCATTTTTGTCATTCAGCTCAAACTTCTTCTGAGCACAGAGCACTGTAATTCCATTTGTATATGAGGGGGTGCATGTGTGTGGGTGTGTGTCCTACTGAGAAAATGCCTTCAAAAGGATATCTTTCTATTTCTATAGCTTCACATCCTTCAGGATTTGTACATGGAGGATGATAGTCAACAATCACCAGACAAGTACACTATGGTTCAAAAACACCTCCTCAATATTTCCATTATTTCCCTTGTTTTCGCTATCATTTTCTATGCCAATTGTCAGTGAATCGCCCATTGAAATGTATGCACCATATATTTTGCTTTAACCAGTCAGTATTTATAGACAGAACTGTCTAAACTGAATTGTTTATGTTTTCATGAGAAACAAGAAATCGCTAAAGGCAAAGTTAGTTGTTTTGACCATACGTTTCCCATTTTCTCCCACAGGAAGATGATGATGCTGTTCTATTTTAGAATGACACACAATCCTAAGTAAGAATTTATTAGAAGAAATGTGTTGTTTTGTATATTCAATATTTCTTCTCATCTTACAAAATGTACTACCATCTGAATGAAAGGTGTGAAAATGGGAGAGAAACAATACAGAAAGGTTATTTTGGTTATTACTCTAGAATTTGATTAATGACTAATTGTCTTGAACATGATGTTGTTTCACTGGAATTGCATAAAGCCTTTGGATTGTTATTTACTGATCTAAAAGGAAAGCATTTCTATGTTTATTTTTCTCTTTCACTGTCATTTTAAATAAAGTTGGGTCCCTGCAATTATATCTCATACCGGATAATAACTAAGCACATATGTGCCAGGGGTCTAACTAGACTCTCCACTTCCTGACGTCTACATTGAGTCCACAAAATATTATAGAATAAAGAAAAATGTGTTTAATATCAGTAGGTAATTCTGCCTTCCTCTTATTAAAATTAATGGTCAAATGCAGTAAAGTATGTGTGTGTTATAAGTACCTTTAGCAGTACTTACACCTTAAGTATAAGTACCTTAAGTACATTAAGTAATGTACTTAAACAATTAGGATGTGGTGTAAAAGAAGAGGGACAGTATCACTTCCTTCCTAGGGCCTCTAGTCTACAAGTATAGTAGGACTTTTAATAGAAGTTGCAGTTCAGTTTTACAAGTGCTATTCTAAGGGTAGTATAAGGGTTCATAATATCTCCCTGAAGTACAGAGTCTACTGAGAAGTAGTCAGAATCTTTAAAACAATACAGAATTCTCCAATGTATTTATCTGATGCAGTTGACCCTAGAATGCAGTGGACTCCACCTAGCAGGGGCAGCAATTCAGTTCAGCTTCAGACTAACACAGTGATTCTCAACCTCCTTTATGCTGTGATCCTTTAATACAATTTCTAATGTGTGGTGACTCCAACCATAAAATTATTTCATGGCTTCTTGATAAATGCAATTTTCTTCTGCTATGAATTGTAATGTAAATATCTAATATGCAGGATATCTGATATGTAACCCCTCTGAAAAGGTCACCTGACCTCCAAAGGGGTCTCAGCCCACAGGTTGAGAACAGCTCTATAACAGTTTGGGTTGCCACAGGTATCTAGGATACCATGATAGTTGTTAGACTATAAAGAGATGTATTGTTCAAGACTGTCAGGTAGAAAAACAGACATAGGAAAAAGAATATCCTTTGGCTTTTAAACCATCAGATACTAATAAATATGATTAAATTGCTCTTAAGAGTTAAAGTAAAACAATTGGGTTTTTCAGACCATTTATGGTCCAGTATTTAGTAAGTCCTCAAAATATCTACAGCATAAACTAACAGGCTCTGAGTGAAAGCTCTCAGTCGTGTCCTTGGGTCATGGATGGTAACACATGGAGTTGGACTCAGTACTGCATTATTATTTATCCCAGAACTTATACCAAAGTCTTAAATAGCAATATCTTTTCAAAAACCAGCATATGTGTTAGTTTGAATAAAAATGCCCCCCATAGGCTCATATATTCTAATGCTTAGACATCAGGGAATGGCATACTTAAGAAGGATAAGGAGGTGTGGCCTTCTTGGAGGAAATGTATCACTGGGGGTGGGATTTGAGGTTTCAAAAGCCTACACCAGACTCAGTCTCTCTTTCCACTGCCTATAATTCCAGATGTAGAACTCTTAGTTATTTCTCCAGCACCACATTTGTCTGTGTGCTTTCATGCTCTCTGCCATGAGGATAATGGACTAAAGCTCTAAAACAATAAGCAAGCTCCAATTAAATTATTTCCTTTCTAAGAGTTGCCATAGTCATGATATGTCAGAGCACTGACTAACACGCATGTGTGTGCATCCATCTATGTCTGTGCATGACAATGTCCACAGAGCATTTGAAGAGGGAATTAGATTATCTGGAATTGGAGCTGCGGGCATTTATGAACTGCCAGATGCAGATGGTACAAACCAAACTCACCAGTTCTCTAGAGAAGCAACAACTATTCTTCCACTGAGCCATCTCTCCCCAACACCACCCTCTCCAGGCAGACTGAGACCATTACAGATGAGCCCCACTGTGACAGGAACAAATGAAAAGTTGATACTCATCTTGTCTTTAAACTTTCATGCAGAGTTGACCCTGCCAGGTCCCTGGGAATTCTATAACTTATATATAACACCCAATACATTTGCAAATAGATTATGATCACAAAGAAAGCAAATGTGGTATTGCTGCATTTACTTCATTTTTCACTAACATTCACTTTTCCCCCAAGGAAAAATGTTTTAGGAATTCTGAAAAAGACCTAGTTTTTAATGCAAATATAGGAGAAAAAAAACTGTCAATGATATGATACTTTTCAAATATCCAAATCAGCTTCTCCCTTGGTATAAACTGTTCTGTTGAAAACTTGAGATGTGTCATTTTCAGTCTATAGTTGGCAAAAAGAATTGTGTTTTTGCCAAGCCATTTAACAAGTGTTTGCAGCACTTCAATCTGTCATGGGTTATGTTTAATAAGGTGAGTGATTCCACAGCCAGCCCCCCCCCCACTAGGCTGAGTGCAGTTTGTCACCTGCCGAGTCGCTCTTTCTAATAAGGAAGAATGGAGAAAGGCTTTGTACCAACCATCAAGTGCCATTGGCAGTGGGAGGAAGAGAGATGTATCGAAGATGGTTGTCCAAGACTAAAGTCTCAGTTCAGTGCAACTGAGATACTTAACTGAATGGGTGGGGGAAGTAAACCATACCCAAAATGCCATCAGACCTCTCATCTAGTGCAATGAAAATGAAAGGACCAGTAGTTTAGAGATGCTGAAAGGATTATCCTTCATCCTGAATCTTCTGCATAAAATGTCCATCTTTAAGGATGATGGGAGCTGAGATAAAGACAGCTCAGGAGCATTGTCTAACACCCAGTCAAGGAAATAGTTGAGTCTAGAAATTAAGTCTCTCATCTAAGAAATGTCCTACCCTAGAGCATTCAAAGTCTTTGGCCTAAAAGATCCTTAATTACAGAACAGGTTACACAATAGCAGCAAGGAGAGATATGACCCAGAGCAGCTGGCCAAAAGCATGAAATGTCTTTTAAACCACTATCTGCAAATCTTTTAAATTTCTGCAGATTTTGTATTCTACTCTGTGAAGCATCTGGTTGGCTTTATATCAAATCAGTTTTCCTCAAAATTGCTAGTCAAAATTGATGGTTCACATGGATGCCATGCTTGTTCTATATTTTTTCATATCCCCAAAGCTCTGTATATCCAAATTCAAGTAACATGCTCTCTTGAGTGAGACTACAGTCCCAGGTTCTCTGGCTATCTTCATTATATCCTAGAGGAACCTTTTCAAGAACTTTGTGAGACAAAGTTTGTTACTTTACCTGAATCATCTAAACACATGTCTTTGACAGGTATTCACAATAGAACAATTAAAAACTTAACTACTCTTGTTATATAACTCTTCTTAACAGAATTACTTCTTTGCTTCCACCTTTATGTGGGCTCTGAAGATACAGCTCAGGTAGTCAAGCTGAGCCACTTTGACAGGTCCTACACAAGCTTCTAAACATCAACGATCCAACTAAAAAGTGTGTCCCGCTTCCCATATCATAAATCATGTGTAACATTTGGTAAGGATGAAAAAAGAGTGGATTCCCTCAAGATTGCATCTATAAATACATTGGTTGCTCACCTTTTGAATTTATATGTAAGAATTGCAGAAACACAATGGTCTAAGGTGACAATGAGTTGATTAAGAATATAGAATCAGGTAGCTATTACAAATTCTGGTTCCATTTGATAAATGCAAGCCTATTGCCTTAGGAAAAACAGTATTTTGAAGTAGGAGTCAAATACCTTCTTCCAATATCAATCCATCTCTTTTAAGTACGTTTTTATCACAATCATACCATGATATTTATAATTATTTTAGATCAAAATACTAGATATAAAATGCACACTAAGTATGATGTCACATTGTATATTTTATGTTCAATTCAAGAGTTGTTATTCTAATGTTTTATATAAGTCATATATACTATTTATCTACTCCTACAAAGTCAGGTAGAGACATCACATTATCTGAAGCACACTAGGACATAACAGCCATGATGGCTAATCTTATATGTCAGTTTGAAGTGTCTATATATTTGGTCCAGTGTTATCCTGGGGATGTGTCTATGAAGAAGTTTCTGGTTGAGATTAGTACTTGGACTGAATGATCAAAGCAGATGGTTTACTCCAATGTATGTGGCTCTCATCTAAAATGTCAAGGCATGAATAAAAATAGTCTCTCTCTCTCTCTCTCCTCTCTCCTCTTTTCCATAGGCCCCCTTGCTCTCATCAGACTCCCCCTTAAATCTCAAACTGGCTTCTACATCATCATTTCTCCATTTCTCAAGTATTTTACCATAGACAGCAGCTGTATGATTGGCTCTTCTTGATCTCCAGCTTACACATTCCAGATTCTGAGCCTTCCCAGGTTCCACAATTGTATAACTATAGATGTAGATGTAGATATAGATATAGATATAGATATGATAGTGCTTGGAGATTACCTGGGACTAATGACTACATCACTGTCACTGTCCCAGATGCAATTACACAGTAAATGTATTTATTTCTCCCACTTTGAAATGTTTACTTAAAAATAAATTGTTTACTTCATCTATGTTGACTTTTGTATCTGTCCTATAGCTGAATTTTATAGTGTATCTATTACTAATATACTTGGGTCCCACAGCAGAATTTATACATGTTTCTTACATTTAATAAAATATTATTCATATGAACCTTTATGTATTAGTAAGATTGACATTGTGTTGGCTTGGTATATGGTTTATGCATTTTTCATTTTCTATTTTCATACAGGCTTGATTCCCTGGGATTTCTACTCGAAATGGTAAAAGACTTGGAGAGGGCTTTTAGAAATAAAAGTTGTTATTTAAATCCTACTATGATGCATAATTAAATGCTTGGTGTGGAAAATGACATAGTACATTAAATGGATGAGGGGAATTACAGAGACAAATTCCACAGAGAGACCTGGAATTCTATTCCCAGTGTTTGGTCCTAGAAGGTCAGCTAATGTTCCACCCTCAATTGTATAACAACACCTGAGAAGCATATTATCTAATAAAGAACTTGAAGACCATGGTACTGATTCTGTAATATTCCAATATTAAAAGCAGCATAATACACCCAGAGAAGTTGGTTAGACTACCAATACCGCCTGATAGCTGAAGAGGGGATTTTATCTGGGTTCCTTTCCATTAGTCTATATTCTAGTCATTGAGGAGATCTTTCTACCATCAAGTATCCATTGTGCACTTTACACTACCAGTCAAGTACTGTAACAGGCTGGGTCCACATATCCCAAAGTTGTGCTTCTGTTTGGCATTCTAAATCAATGACACAGAGGAAAATCCCCACATGCTCTGATACATGTAGTGTGTAACTCTGAATGCCACTTTGATTTCCAAAGAAAAGGTTCCTGGAATACTAAACCTGATTACATTTTTATATTCAGCAATTATGTATCAAGTACCTACTATCTTAGGCCCTGAGCCAGGCACAAGGCAGGCTGTGCCTTCTGAATGCAGCCAGTCATAACTGGATTGATTTTATGCAGTATCACAGGGCCTGGGAAGCATATGCCCTGAGAACTTACAAGAGAGTCACTAACTCAGGGGTGGAGTTCAGAAATAACTTTCTAAACTTGTACTAAATCTGGAGAAGCTGTGGATGTCAATGAGACAAGCTGAAGATGTCCTTAACCTGTCATCCATGCCATCTTTAACTCAAAATTTACTTTTCTAAAAAAAAAGGTCCCATGTTTTAAGGTGTGTGTGTGTGTGTGTGTGTGTGTGTGTGTGTGTGTGTGTGTGTTTAGATTTTAAAACTACAAGGTATATTGTCCTCATTCCTGTAGTGCTGGGTCAAAACTACCCTGTGACCCAAAACCCAAGGAGCCACCTACTTGATGGAGCTGGTTTCCTCAGTTTATATCCACATGCCACCAGTGTGTGGCCTATGACATCTCACAAGCACACAGGAAATGACAAATGACAAACCTGACCAAGGAGTTCCCCTCTGGGGCAGGAGGAAAAAACATCGGGAAAACATCTCTAGCTGTCTAAGAAGCAGTTCTGGAAAGATGAAGAATGTAATACTCAAATACCTAGATATGAAGGGTTATCTTCTAAATACCCAGGAAATGGTTACTGAACCCAGCTTAGGTTTTCACCAGCCATAGCCCATTCTGCATTGACAGACAGTCCCAATTTCTAGGTTTATAAATATATTGAAAAAGAGCATATTCTCACTAAAATTGTGGTACACATTTGTGTCCTCATTAAATGTGATTGCTGCAATAATGATACAACCCTAAACTCCTTTAGTTATTTAAGAGAAAACTTAGGCTCCTGCAAAACCCCATAGCAAAGCATTAGGGACCCCCCCTTTTTTCCCCTTTTAGCAAACCGATTACAGTGTTGAAGTGGATGAAACATCCCAAGGAATCATTGAGAAGATCATATAGTAATTGGGCCAATTTATAGTAGGTAACTGAGAAATGCCTAAAATTGTCATTTCTCCTGGTTAGGGCTGAATAGGGAAGAATGTGATTAATAAATAGCTTAAGCAGCAAACAGAAGGTACTTACAATGCACGAATGCTCCGGGGAGATGAGGTATTGAGAAAATCATTACGATAAAGTACAGGCAGACGTTTTGCTTAAAGGAGCTGAAACAACTTTTCAAAACATCACATTAAGGGGATATTTGGGATGGAATTGCTTATTAAGATTTTCTTTAAGTGGCCATTCAATTATAAGGTCAAATTCTAGGTACATTAAGGTGAAATTCAATCAAGGACAGTTTTGTGGATTTTATTTTTTCTGGGTGTATGAAAATCTAAGGACTAGAACCAGGCTGTTTTGTTCTCTACTACCATATTCTGTCTAGAAGATACATAAGACTCAGCACCTTCTGCAATCCCACAATTCAAAGGGGCATTATTTGGTCAGGCTCAGAAAACAAAAGCATAACTAACAGTAGAAGTCTGATTATTATAATGTAGAAAGTTCATCCACAATATATAGGGTGTTTCCTCTTGATGGAAGTACTCAAGGATGCATGAGATGTCAGTAAGGGTATATTTGGAAAGGTCTTAACATTGGGGGATGTGTTGATCCCACATTATAAAATCTTAGAAATAATCTCCATCATGGATCTATGAATAACATGAAAACAAATAATGAACATTCTGTAAATGACCCAAGGCTTCTCCAGTTAATAAGAATGGGGACTCACAAAGGGTTCCTTATAATGGGCCCTGTTTGGAGAGAATAGCAGAAACTTCCAAAAATTTAACTGTATACTGTCATTCCTGCTTAAAATGCTGGGCTGGACATTTTGGGGGTTTAAGTAGCTCAGGCTGAAGAAAATTAAAAACAAAAGATCAGTTCCTGGATGTCACCTGTGCATCAACTTGCTAATGAGTTCCCTGAACTCTCACTTTCAAGTCTACTCCCCATATTACTCCCAGAATGAGTAATCTTTTAAAACTGAAGACATGATCAATTTATTCACCACCACATAAAACCTTTCAAACCTCTTCATGGACATCAAATTATTGCCTATGAATTTTAAACCCACCTAGACATTTCTCAATAATTTCACATTCATCCTTTACCTTTAATTCCAGTGACTGGCCCCACACTGAAATTCATGGAATTTCTTGTGTAATCCATGTTATTCTTCATCCTCTGTGTCTTAGCTTGAAGTTATGTTTCTTCCCCCAAATAACTTTGTATCATGGTTTATGTTAGTAATTCTTATTTGCCATTCAAAGATCAGTTTAACATGGGATTTGAGGAGTATTTCTTAACTTCCTTACTCTTCTTTTCTTTCCCAAGTCAATAAGAGAACAAACTGGAACAAATTCAGATAAAATTTAAATTATAGTATGATGGAGTATTTGGGTACATGAAAAGACCTTTATGTTTAACTTCTTCCAATGATGCGGCTACAAACTAAGACAATTAGTGGGAGGACCGTGCAAGAGCCATGTCAACTGGAGGATCAATAGAAACATGACATTTTAGCAAAGAAGCAGAACTAATAATGTAAAGGTTCCCTTGTTCTCTAGGCTGTCTGTCCCTTATGGAAGACCCCAGTGGATGGTAACTGCTACTACAGAGGGATTAGCTGTCGCCAAGAGAGCCAGATGTTCTGAAACCTGAGGCCATGGCACAGTTCATACTGAAATACTGTTGTCACATCCACCCAGTCTGGAAAATCTTCCTCCAGCATCATGGGCTTTACACATTCATGGCAACATCCTAGAGAGAACTGCTCCAAATAAAACACCAAAACTGATCCCATCTGAGTCAGTCTTGAATGGGCACTAAGAGTCAATGGGATATAAAAGCTGGAACATTTAAAAAATAAAATAAAATTATTTTTCCTCATTTCACAAAAGTTGCTGAATGCCTGGTGGCTTGATAGCTTGGTTGAAAGCCATGTACAAATATTATACCTTACAGCATCCTGTCTCATTAAGAGTCACTAATGCAGGTATAGATAATATTTTTCTCATGGCTTTCATTTGAATTCACCAGACCTAGGAACCATGAGATCCAAGTCCTGATCTTTCTGTTGTTTGGTGTTTGGTTTTGGTTGTTGTTGTTGTTCATCGGTGTCTTGTTGCATATTCCTAACTGTCTGGAACTTGCTGTGTACACCAGGCTGGCTTCAAATTTCAGCAATCCTCTTCCCTCTGCCATATTGATTACAGATGTGCACCTGGAGCTTATCTTTAACTAAATCTCTTTTTGTGTATGAGTGCTAGCTTCAAAGAAAGGATTAGTGAAATACAGGGTATGAGCCAGGTAGGCTGAGTTCTCTAGAGTTACTCAACTATATAAGGCACACAATATGTAACCTTTTGGCAATATAACATGAGGTTGTCATCTGTAAAGTTCATGCTCAAGAAATGTTCAATTGAGTTACAAAATAACCACCAAAATACTCAGAATTTAAAAATTAATTACAGTTATGGAATTACATATATGTGTCCACAAGGCACAGACAGTGATGGAAGTTGAGCTAGCAGGTGTCGTTTCTTTACTTCTACCATGTAGGTCCCAGGGATTGAATTCAGGGCATCAGTTTTGTTAGTACATAGCTTCATCAGCTGAGCTATGTCACCCAACCATCAAATGTCTAAAATAAATTTACTGTTTGGAATCCTGATGCATTCAAAGCTATCCTTGGACACATGCAGCAAGCAGCCTGTGTGATGCATGTTTAACATGCCTACCCAGGAATATGGGATTACTAAATAGACAAAGGAAGCAGGTGAGGAAGATGGGAAGAAAGATTACTGTCATAGTTGTGAGTTCTGCCCAAGATCTATTAAGCTTCATGTCCAGTTGGAGAGAAAAGTAACACACAGAAAATAATCCCAAAGAAAAGAGGAAAGGAAGGTAATCACTGTTTTGCTAAAATCTCAAGATCATTTTGTTTTATAGAGAAAAGAAAAAAAATACATCAAGACTATTTATTTTTTAGCAACAAGTTACTTTTCAGTTAAAATAAATGGATGGATGACAGTTCAATTAGAGAATGTACAGTGAACAATATTAGTCTTAACATTGCTACAAAAACATCATTAAAGAAAAATGTAATAGACACTTTTCATAGAAACAAATCTCATACTATAGTGAAATATTTTGGTTGCCATAGTACAATGTTGTATTCAGCTTATGTATTCACTTTACACTTACCAGACTATATTTTTGAAAGCTAGGATCTATGTAAGCCCTCTACAGGTGATGGGAGCCAGAAATCTGGGTCTAGATGGTAGGCCCATTATTTGAGCAATTTTTATTATGCTTTAACTGTATACATTTAAGCCAGGCCTTCCATAAAGTTCAATGAATATAATGTTAAAAAATGAAAGGCCTTCAAACAATGAACTCAGGTTAAATTGGGTTCTGAGAGTCATTACAATCACTGTCATAAGGATGAATTAAGAAGGTTGTCTGTTCTCCAATTTAATAACACTTCTGACTGCCTCGTAAATTGTATGATATATGTTCATTTGGCATCCAGTATTTGATTGGCTTGATCCTCCAACCCTTCCTCATAAATTAATGTCACCGTGAACATAAACTGGTTCTTTCCTCCTTTTTGAATAGCTATTAACACTTAGTCACCCTCAAGACACTATTAATCTAACAAAATAGGTAATTAAAAGACTCAAAAATCTCTTTAGTAATCAGGATTTCTAGTTGCAAACTTTTCTGAAAACAAGACATACCTGTTTTATTTTCAAATAACCTCCAAAGAACACAACATAACATGCCTTCCATGCCCTAGCTCTGTTGTGGTTCATAGTTACATGAGACAAGTCTGGACTTGATGAAGGTTCATAATTAGTTTTATAATGAAACTCCTTTCAGAAAGAACTCCCACAGAAACCCATGTTTTTAAAACTATGCTTTAGCCATTTTGAGGAAAACAGTATATTCACACAACAAAATTAACATGATGGTGGAGAAAGAGAGCAAAGGGTACTATGGTAAGAAATTGGAAAGCACCAAATCCAGCCTTTGTGAGGTCAAAACCCAAACTAACACAAAAGAGGAATCACCAGTGTAAAATATGAGGGTTGAATCAGGAGCAAGTTGTGTACTTGTCGCCATTGATCATTGCTTATCTAAAAAAGGGAACAAGGTTTAGAACAACTTAAGCAAAAAGAACAAAAATGAAGAAAATTGAAAGATGTTGCAGGTAAGGTATGAAAAAATTGAGAAAGGAAAAGCTGCATGAATCATTTGTTTAGGTTTATCATAAGAGTGTTTTCTGAACACAGGACTTTTCTGAACATGACCAGATTTCCATTTTTTTTAAAAGCTTGCTTTGACTGGAGTACTTAAGAAGTGGTTTAAGGGGCTGGATAGATGACTCGGTATTTAAGAGCACTGGCTGTTCTTCCAGAAAGACACAGGTTCAAGTCCCAGAACCTACATGGAGGCTCATAACCATCTACAACCCTACTCCCAGAGGACTTGGGCTGCCTTCTGTCCTCCATGGGTACCAGGTTACCAGGTCTTCACATGGTACACAGACATATGTGCAGTCAAAAGACTCATACATGTAGATATATGAGTTTTTAAAAGGAAGTTGTTTTGTGGAGTTGTGGGAAAAGCATTGGAATTTGGTGGGTCAGTTCAATTGAAGACAGATTTTGAATACTAAATTATGATTATGTGGCCCTGGGAAATTACAAGGTGAGTAAAGACAATTGTTTAGATTTGAGAAATTTGTTGGTCAGATTTCCATCACCATGCAAAATACCTGAAATCAAAAACAAAATTTAAAAGCAGAAAGGGTTATTTTGGCTCCTGGCTTCAGAAGTGTCAGTCCATACATAGTAGCTGTTGATTTTGGCCTGTGGTAAGGCCGAATAGCTTGCTAGCCAAGAGACAGAGAGAAGAAAGAAGCCAGATACCCCAAACACCCTTCAAGGACATGCCTCAGTTATGAAATTTCCACCAGGTCCTACCTACTAAAGTCCTGCCCCTCCCAATGGCTCTACAGGCTGACATTCAAAGCTTTAATATATGAGACTTGGGGAGACTTTCCTCATCCAAACTACAAAATGAAGTACTTGGGAGGTAGATACAATATGATACAAAGGTTGGTTAAATGTGACAAGGGTGAGAAACTAAAGGGGGTCATTAATAATGCCCATATTATTCACTTGGGCAAATGGACATGGAAGAGTCATTCACTGAGGTGGCAGCACTGGAGGTAAGATTAGGAAGTCAGGTCTGGCTGTATCAAGGTTGAGAATTTCCCCATGGAGTTCCAAAGGGGAAAATGTTTAGTAGAAAACAGGGCATACATATCTCAAGGCTAGTAAATATCAGGACTCTGAGGACAGCTCATTTTTCAAAGCATATAATTCTAGAAAAAGAGAAGTACTCTGACACAATGATTGTCATGGCCTTGAATATGGAAGTAAGACAATGATATCAAATAGTAAGACAGCATGCACCCAATGCCTGAAATCTAAAATAGCTGTAGTACCTACTAGAGAAAAAGCAAGCCATTTCTGGTTGGAGAACACCTAAAGAAATCACAACATGGGAAAAACTAATGACACAATGTGGATTATGAATATTGCCATTTGGCTGTAGTTTGAAGTCTATTTGTGGGTACATCATAGGGGATGTAGCAGCAGAGCTGATTGAAACAATATTTTAGAGAAAACTGAGTGACAAGTAGAAAGACTTCATTCTGTAAGTGATATGAGCCACTAGGACACATTTAAACTGGGAAATGTCATGTGATTTTGTTTTGCAACCATTGGCTTATGGTATTTGATGTAATGGAGAGACCAGAAGATGGAGGGGCGTATCTGGAGTAGTATTTCTTGTGATGGGTACAGTCTTTCTGTCACCTGTCCTTGACTAGCATAGCCCCAAAAAGGACCTGGGAAAAGAAGAAAACAGTTCTCATGAAAGAGGCAGGCTGGAATATTCTGATTTCAACATTGCAAAACCAGAAACAGCTCTGAAAGGAATATAACAAACAGCTAAATCATCCTATAGCAAGAGCTGTAGGAGCACAAGAAATGTATGATGGAGTGTAACCCATTACTACTTTGTTCTAGACAGTACAGAAATATCAGAAGGAAGATGTGATTTCAGTTGCTCATAAGCATCAGCTTGTCCTGTATGTATCACACTTATCAGTACAATGATTGCTGATTTATCATCCAAGTGACTTTTACAGGCACAGCTTTATTAATATCCTGAATTGGAGCTTGAGGATGAGGGCCAAAAGGGAGCATTTCAGTATGCTACTGGGTTTCTTCCAGATATGTGATGATGTCAGAATACAGAAAATGGAAGACCAAGGGGGCAACTGTTTTCCATATATCTACAAAACAGAAGGATGGAAAGAGAACCACAATATTAGTATTATATCAGAGTCTATAAAGGGTCTAAATATTACCCAACTCACAAGCTAACAAGTTAACTTGCCACAATTTCACATATGCTTGTTTAAATGAGGGTCAAAAGGACTTTGATATTCAAAATGGAAGCTGTAGCCAGAACATTTGCCAATCCCACATCACCTCAGGGAAATTCAAGGAAATCTAGATTGACACACACTAAGTAGGTTGCATTCAAGGAGAAACATACTGCGTCTCAGAGGCCTGTATGTCTGGAGCAGTGAATAAGAAAACCAGTTCTCTCTTAGAGGAGGGAGATATGGTCTCATCCTTTGGAGTTGCTTACTGCAAACAAACCTGGAGAAATAGCTCAAATAAGGAGTAACCAGGGCCTTATACCTGGCAAGTTCAGCAAGAGCTATAGGAACACAAGAAATGCATGATGAAGTATAACCCAATACTACAACATGTTCTATTGAGGATAACCTCTAGCTGTTAACTCCACAACTTAGTGTATTTTTTCCTCCTTTAAAACAAGGTGTGTGTGGGGGGGGTCTTGTTCCAATGTCTATGAGGGACCATTTAAACTCACTACTGTTCACAGAGGTGCCTTTATTGAGTAAATCTCCTTAATGTGTCCTTTGTGACTCTGCCAAGATAAGTAGGTCAAACTTGAGGGGAGAGAGAGAGAGAGAGAGAGAGAGAAACTAGCTATTTTGTATACCCTTTTTCAAGTTCTCTCTGGTTTTGCAATGTTGAAATCAGAATATTCCAGCCTGAGGAAGAAACTTCTGCTAATTCTCAGAGAGTTTGCAATCTGCCACATAAATCAGAGTAATGTGGTAAATTGTGATAAGCACAGCCACATGTGTGCAGTTCCATTAAGTCCTTTGTCCTCCCAGGGAGAAGAGGAAAGGCGGCTTTATGTCATCTTGCAATATCAAATTATCTGCTATTTTTTAATATTGCACATCTTCAAGTCATATCTAGGGTTGTTTTGTGAAAAGTGAGCCAATGAATAATTTAGAATGATATCTTTGCACCTTTCCCTGCATATAAAAAATGAATCTGACTTAATTGTATGTTGCCATGATAACATTAAGGGAGTCCCCAAGGGATAACTGGGACATGCCTGTCTTAATGAAAAGTCAAAGGACATTACTTGAATTTATATGCACTCAGTTCTCATGCCTATGCTGCATATTTTCTAGGTTCTTGTACTGTCCTCCCTCTCCAGGGAGCATGGAGTGCCTCATGGTGTCTGTGGTGCCTTGCCTTTGCTCATATAACTAATTAACAGCTTTTCATAAATTTCTCATTTGGAAATCAAGAGGCTTATAGAAATCTACTGGAACTACAAGTTGGGATTCATGCAACTTCATTACTCATTGAAGTCAGAATCCTTTTGATAGTGATAGGAGTTTTGTTTTGAGTGTGTGTGTGTGTGTGTGTGTGTGTGTGTGTGTGTGTGTGTGTGTGTGTGTGTTTTCTCTTAGGGTATCTATAACATTGAAACCCATACAAAGCATTGAAACAATATGCTACACAACAATTAAGTAAGTACCTAGTAAAGCCATTCAGCAGACACGAGAATTACAAAGGCAAAATATATCTGTATTTGTGCAATGAGAAACCCGACTCAGGTCTGGCAGACTCAGAGGAGGTCACCATTGCCATTTGTAGACAGAGAGCTAGGGGCTGTAGAAGACAATCATAGTCAGCAATCTAGGCATGGGTCAGCCAGTCCATGTCATGAGGGTTCAATGAACAACAAAAGGGCTGAGGGTGCACATTCAACATGTCTAGAGAGGTGGTTAAGAGTACCTGAGCAATGGAAACCTCCTACATTTCCCCAGCCCCAAAACTAATCCGAAGAATGATTTTGCTCCCAGGGTATACATACCTTATGAAGCATCCCCTCCTTTCTCAGCAATGAGGCAGTGCTTTTGACCAGGTCCCTTACTGACATGGCATTAGATATGAAGGCTGTCCAACTTGGCTTCAATTCTTTCTCTCACATTCTCCTCCCTTTGATACACACCTACCTCACATGCTGGTTTTTCCTCCCTGGTCACATCTATATCCATGTCCTGGCTCTGTCCTCTCCTCCTCTAGTCACTCTACTTTCTACATGCCTTCCTTGTCTCTGAGTACCCCAAATATGCCTGTTCATTAGGCACAACTCAATTGCTAGCTCCTCTAGAACGTTTCTAGGAATTTCTGATTGCCTTCGATGCTACAAGAATTATTTTTTCCTTCATCTTTGTTCTCTTGGATTTTCTCATTAGTTGTATTATAATACCTATAATGTTTTTCACTCTGTGTTTAAGTATTCATGTTAATTTCTCCATTGCTCATCATGTTTAAGATATTCTTTGAGCTCATGACCCATCTTTTCCTTCTCCTTTTGACAAGGATGAAGACCATACCCTACACTCAGCATATGTGTCATCCTCATAAAACTATATTAAAATTAAGGTCTGAGAAATTGAAATATCAAACTCCAAAGAGACAGATTCCTCATAAGGTATGAGAAACTGATATGAGCATCTGTCGCTAACCACAGCTCATCACCCAACACTTCATAGTGAGAACGTGTGTGTGTGTGTGTGTGTGTGGTGTGCATGTGCGCACGCACGTGTGCGTGCATATGTGTGTTTATATATACAAATACATATATATGTCAGTGGTGATTTTCATTTGAGCTCTTCTTTGTGCCTGGGACATGTAAATGTTTCATCTTTTCCAGGTGAAAGTCTCATCTTAGTCTCCACAAATGATGGGAAGAGATCTTAGATTCAACAAATGAATAACTAAAACACTAAGACAAGTGGCATTGTACCACCCATTTGCACAAATGACTCAAACCTGCTCCCAAAGTCTGATTTCCCTGACACATCTGGTTGACTGAGCTACTGACTCTTCTTAATGTGCTCTGCAAGGGTTACACTGTCCAGGAAGAAGACAGTGTGTCAGACTCAGAAGAGGAAAGCTGTCCCCATGAATCCCAGGTACCCATCTGAGAATCTCTGATACAATGGCATAATTGAGGTAAAATGACTTGTGTGCACTCAAGATGGACTTCATTTGATTCAAGGAGTGACACTATTGGTAAGCTCCAATAATGGCATAAAGGCAAGTTTAGTTCCAGAGAGAAGTAAGGAAAAAAAGTGTGTAGAGAGACAGCTGGGAAACCCTAAGTTGAGTTTTATGTTTTCTAGAAATTATGAAGATCTTGATATTGAAGAAAGCAGCAATCAGTTCTGCAGGTAATAAAGGGTGAAGACAAGATATAGAAACAAAAGAATGAACAGCAATCATGAATTAGGATATGGGAAAATGAAGGAAGAGATACCAGACCCTAGGAACCACATGCAAATAGCACTTGTGAAGTGTTAAGCTTTCAAACATTTCTTTTTGTGTATTTACTTATGTGTGGGTTTATGTATTTGTCATCAATGTAAACACATACATGTGCATTCCATGGCATGCAAGTAGAGGTCAGAGACAAAGTCCGTTCTCTCCATCCAACCACGTGGGTACCAGGAATCCTAACTTAGACTTCAAGCTTAGCAGTAAGAGGTAAGCAACTTCCCTTATTAAGTCAACTCACCAGCTTAAAGGTCAAACTTTTTAATGACACCAAGTGTTAAAATTCAGGAGAAAACATACTTTTATATTAATTTTGATAGTAGTATTAGACTAGGGGTTAACAAATGGGAGTTGGGAAGAGAATCTGAAGTCTGGTATATGATACTATCTGAGTGGGACAGAAGCAAGACAAATGTGTCCCTTGAAATTCTATAAAAACAGGAATAATGAATGGTTCTGTGAAGTCAATGTGTCCCACAAGAGCCAATTTCTGTCCAGAGCCTTAAGCACAAGCCACAGCATGTAAATGTTGAGTAGTACATGCTGCTGATTTTCCAAGAAAGTTATGAGGTGACAAGCAGCCAGGAGCCACCATTAATTATATTCTGACTAAAGACAAGGCATTTCATTGCTAGGTCAACAGCCTCAAGGAAAATCTAGTCCAACCCTCAAGCACCATTGGATTTCCAGTAATTAAACATTAGGATCACAACAAATCTGAGATGTTTCTGGCTTTCCTGGTTTCATGTCTTTGGACAATGCTAACTATAATGAAACCACAGGTACCTGCCCACTATGGATACCTGTTTCAAGAACATTCAATTGGCCACTCAGTCCCAGAGAAAATAGAGCTCAACATGAAGCCTTTGTGGTCAAAACACTTTGAGACAAAGAAGAGAACTTCCAGCTTGTTTTCCTGGAGTATAAAGGAGCCTAATTTGATTTCAATATGAAATGCCTCCATAGGGTGTGTGTTTAAATACTAACACTTGATACCCAGCTTGTCGTGCTATTTCAGAAGGGTGTGGAAACCTTTGAGAGGTGGAGCTTCACTGGAGAAAGTAAGTCACTAGGGGTGGGACTTGAGGTTTTACTTCCTGTGCTGCCTTACTTCCTGTTCCATCTCCAGTCACTGACAACACATGTAATGTGACCACCATGATGGACTCCATCACCTCAAACTGAAAGCCAGCCCCTCCTCTCTTAAGTAGCTCTTTGCCAGGGTGACAGCCTGAGCCTTCTCTCCCTACCTGTCTCCTCTAGTAATAGCAGTGGAAATAGCAATGAAGAACATAGGTCTTAGGGGAGGTCTCCATGTGGAAACTCCAGGCCCACAACTTTAGTTTCTATCTACCATCACGGATGAATTCCTTTGTTGACTAATTTCTCTTCAACTCCAGCTAATTATGCTACAGAGATATCCCTGAAGCTAAATAAAGACAGACCGTTCTTCAGACCCTCCTATTTGTTCATTCAAAATAGTTTAGCATTACACCTTAAAAAACACATGCCCATTTACTTCTGTAATTATTCATCCATATTTTCTCTCTGCTTCTAAACAACCAGTATAATAGAGGTCCCATTACAGCACACATGCATGTGTGTCCATACATACATACAAGCAAAGTATAAGCATTGCACCCCTTTTCCAAAATAAGGATAAAAGAGGGGAGAGTGGAATAAATATCAAAATTGATGAAATGAAATTTCTAAAGGATTTGAGTTCATGACAAGACTAACTTCCCCCTCAAAGCCTTGCTGTTTTAACAGTGGGCCTCCATTTATAATGGAAAAAAAAAATGGAGGAATCAGGTACTTTGCATGGCAAATTCTAAGGAATTTATGACAGAGGGGAAAAATAAGTAGCACTATCTGGAATCCCAAGCAGTCTTCGTTTCTTCCTGGCACCTCAAGTCAGACATAAATGTGACATCTAAGAATTAGAGACAGCAAAACTGGCTGCATTGAGTGACAGTTCAGAATCATAACAGTGAAGTCTAACAGTATTACTATATGTTTACTTGTATAACTCTCCCTCAACAAATTCATAGAGTAGATATCATAATTTTTCACATTTCTGAATTAGGAAATGGTCTTGGGGAATTAGGCAGTTTTTGTAGATTTTCACAGTGGTGGAAAGGTCCATCCTACATCAGAAATCACACCTCTGATATCCAGGGCCTGCCTTCCCTCACAGGACACAATCATATCTCTTATTTGTGACCACCAACTAAAAGTCAAATCTTGCAGCTTAACAATTACCAGCAGCTGTTCAACTTCTCAATGGGGCTCGTGTTGACTGTTGAGGGGAGCACACCAAGTGGCAGGTCATGTTATTCCCTTTTTATAGATAGTTGTATTTAAAAAAGCATTGACAGCATCCATAGTAAGACTATGCATACAAATGTGCTCTAAGAAATAACCCAAGCCAGGGTCTTCTGCTGCCCAGGGAATGCATAATTATGGAATTAAAATTTGTTTATTTCAGTTACTCTTTTTGTAGATGTGGACCCAGGAGCAAATAAAACAGATTATAAAGGAAGTCTGTGAAAGTGAAAGTAGCTGAAAGTACTACAGAAGATAACAAAGCAGAGGTAAAGGATTCTAGAATTTCCCAAAGACCCACATGTTACAGGGATGGTACCAAGCCCATAGCATACCAGGAGATATTAGAATTTAGAAGATGGAGCTGATTGAGTGTCTTAGCGTATGTCCTTGGTGAAGGTATGGGGTCCTAATTCTTCTTTCCATGTTACATCTTGAGTGGTTTTGCATAGCCAATGATCTCATTCAAAGATGGGCTGCCACCCTAGAAACTCAAACATTTGAATAAATTCATGATAGAAATCATGGGCCAAGATAACCCTTTTCTCTTTATAAATGGATTGTCTTGGGCATTTGTTATACTAATGGAAAGATGACTAACACATCTACTTCATTGTTAACAGAGTTACAATAAACTCCCTTACTTAGGAAATGCAGAGTATAGTATCTCTTTACCTGCATTCTTTTTTTCTTTTCTTTTCTTTTATTGAACTATACATTTTTCTCCACCCCTTTCCTCCTTCCTTCTCCCCTTTCACCCTCCCCTTGCCCCCATACTCCCAATTTACTCAGGATATCTTGTTTTTCACCTTCCTAGGTGGGTCCATGTATGTCTCTCTTATGGTGGGAGTACTAAACTTGTACAGCCATCTTACAAATCAGTGTGGTGGTTTCTCAGAAAACTTGGAATCAACCTACCTCAAGACCCAGCATAAACCCAGTGGATCCACACTCACACCACCAGGACATTTGTTCAACTATGTTCATAGCAGCATTATTTATAATAGCTAGAACTTGGAATCAACCTAGATGCCCCTCAAACAAAGAATGGATAAGGAAAATGTAGTACATTTACAGAATGTAGTACTACTTAGTGGGAAAAAATGACATCTTAAAATTTGCAGGCAAATGGAAAGAACTAGAAAAAAAAACATCCTGAGTGAGGTAACCCAGACTCATAAATATAGTGCATACTCACTCATAAGTGGATATTAGATATAAAGCAAAGGACAACCAGCCTACAGGCCACAACTTCAGAGAACCTACATACCTGCATTGTTTTATCAATAAAAAAATGAAGGTAGCGCCTTCTCAAGGAGACCCTCAAGTTTAAATAAGATAACATGTTTAATATTCTTCCCACATATTGTGCTTTAATAAATATTAGTACCCCTTACATTTGTGCCTTTCCAACATAAATTGAAACTAAATAGTTGATTCATTAATAAGTTACTGTGATATCTATATGTATTAAAAATTAACTTCAAATAACATATTTGATTCAGTCTGTTAAACCAAAGCAAAATGACAATCCATAGAAATTTTCAAATGTCCTCCATTACTGTCTGTATTTGGGGATAGGGTTCCAAGTGTCCCAATCTAGTGGCAAACTCATTATGCAGCAGAAGATAACTTTGGACTTTTGATACGCCTACTTCTACTTTACAAATTCTGGGATTGTAGGATTGCATCACTATGCTCAATGTATCCAGTACTGAGGTTCGAACACCAGATTTCATGCATACTAGGCAAGCACCCTACTGACGGAGCTATATCTCCAAGCTTATTCTGTCTTGTGAAAGGATATTTTCCAGGTATTCAAAGACTGAAAGACCTGGAATATGAGGCCACCTGAGACAGATTCACATGTAGTAGGATAACATTGGAACCACGCTCCAAGGAAACCACTTTTGTACCCTATATCAGGGTCTAGAAGGATGAACAAAAAGAAAAACAGGAAAATAAATTACAACATATTAAAGCATCATCTATAATAGAATTACACAAAATACACTTTTTAAAAAGACCACTCAACATCCCTACCAAGCAATGCTATTGTTTTTCAATGTGATTAATTTCCTTGAATATACATATGTATGTATGTACAGATGCATAGTCATGTCCATTCAGTGGTACCATCAAATCTTTTTCATACTGTGAGTCCCAGTCAATTGTGATTCATGCCACCACTTTTGATATTATCCTAAGCCTCCAGATTCAAGTCTTTCTTAAAAATAGAATGTTCCAGAGTGTTTTAGGATGGTCTGGGAGAAGCTCTTGGTAGCACTTTGTATAGTTAGTTGTTTGGCCATGAGAAAACCAAGTTCAGCTTATTACCCATGATGTGCTCACAACTCATCTGAGCCCACAGATCCAGTCCATCAAGAGACAAAGCTCTCTCTGTCAAAGCATGGATGGTTTAATCCCTTGTGCTTGCCCCATTCTTCAGGAACTTGGTCGTGAATCCAACCAAACCTGTTGTCCTTCCAAGGGCCTCAAGCCAACACGCAGCTGGAGAAAGAGGATATGAGGAGGACATTTTAGAAGTAAATCCTGTTTATTCATCCTCTCCAGATTACTTGCTTGATTGAATCAAGCAGTAGCCTTTCTTCTTGCACACATTTCTAGTCCTTTGGATAAAAGAGCTGCTGAGCTATGGTTTTATTCCCAGATACTCATGAATATCTTGTTTTCTTTAGCCCTTGTGCATACTCTTTTGCCACCTCTCCCTCCAAAATCTGATGTGAAAAACATGATGTGTGTGCTTTACTCTCCATGTTGTCCTTGAAGTTTTACATATGCATATGTTGCTTCACCCTAATGGGTGTGTGTATTTCCTGGCCTCATTGTAATTTAACTGGCTATACTTATAGTTGTAGGGAGAAGGACAAAGAGAGACTATCAAATCAGGCAGATAGCATGCTAGAATAATCAAGGCTTCTAAGGAAAAACAAGTTTGACACATTGGAGATTGTATCAGTGTGGACACTGACTACACTACCAAGCCCTGTTCTCACAGTGACAGCAGCCTCCCTCAGACCTCAGGGATGCCCTGTCTTCCTGTCACATTGTGAAAAGCCAGCCCAGAGCTGTAGTTTGAGTTGGAGAAAGAAAGGGAGACTCCTCACCTGAGTTGCCAGCATTCTTGATGATGCTTCTGGTATTACCACAGATGCCTCATCCACAGATGGAACCTGAAGTCTTGGGAGGATGCCAGCTTCTCCTACCCTTTCTGAGGAATGGCTCTGTGATCTTCATGGTAATATTGGCAATGCGTTTGTACCCCAAATCTGTCTCCATTTATAAAACCAACTGTCTTTATATTAGCTTGAGACAGGAAATAAGCATGGAGTAAAATTTTTCCATGCAAGCAGGAAAGCTAACTCCAAGCTAGTGAAGATGTGGGAAGGTAAATCCATTTAGCCTTACTTCTGTGTATTAGGGACCCTTGTGTGAAACTTGCAAGCAACCCAGAAAGACAGGGAGAGAGAGAGAGTGAGTAGACATCAGGGAGTGAACAAAGCAGATACTTAGTGCATATAGATAATATCCAACTGTAGTATCAGAGAGTGTGTGGCCAGGGAGGGCATCTCCTAGGAAACCATCAGATTATACCGGGAGAGACAGGCTTTACATAAAAAGAGCTACAGGGGAAACAATATGCTTCAGCTAGGAACAAACTGTATTCCACAACACTCCAGTCATTTCTTGTAAAACAAATAGGCCTGCATCACTTACGTGGGTACAGCTGCACTCAGGGCGGGGACTCTGGTGCTCCATGTTCTCTGCAACAGAAGCATCTCCACCTACTAGGTAAATCACAAGACCAAAGAGCTGACCTCTCTCCTTACCAGCCCACCTTGGGACTGAGGCAGTATCTATAATTATAGCACTACAGGAAAAGCATGAAACATAGAGGGAGATTTCTTGGAGGTTGACTGCTGGTAGCATATAGGGTCCTGGTAGCTGCTGACAGACACAAATCCTCCTGGGGATGGAAGGACTGGTCAGCAGTTAAGAGCACTTGCTGCTCTTCCAGAGGACCTGGGTTTGGTTCCTAGCACCCACATGGCAGCTCACAACTACCTGCAACTCCAGCTCTAGGTAATAGACACCCTCTCCTAGCACCCTCAGTATCCCCCAACACACATACACACATGAATAAAAACAAAAATAAATCTTAGAAAACTTGTAACTCTTTCTTTTTCTACTCCCATCCCTCACTGGCTTTCCTTTCTCTTCTTTCAAACATACCACACACACACACACACACACACACACACACACACACACACACACGTAGAGGAGATCTGCTCTATTCTTTGTAAAATTGCTTCTAGAAATCATTGGAAATTAAAAGGTTTTTTTTTAAAAAAAAAAAAAAAAGCTTTAAAAGTAAAATAAAATACAACTAAAGGCTGGAGAGGTGACCCATGTGTTAAGAGCACTGACTATATACTTCCAGAGAATCTGGGTTTGATTCCCAGCATCCACGGGGTGGTTCAGAACCATTGGTTCAGTTTCAAGGGATTTAATGCCCTCTTCTGGCCTTTTCAGACAAAAAGCATGCACGTGTGTAGTACACAGATATATATGCATGCAAAACATCGATACACATAAAGTAAAATTTAAAACTAAAATCAAAACCAAAGTTCCATTTAGGATACTCCTTCATCCTTCCATCTGCCTGTACGGCCAGGAAGGCTTGGATAGAAGGGCCTGTCATTTCCAAGCAGAGGCCCACTAGAATGAGCAACCCCCATGCATAGCACCAAGTCCCACACTGATGGCCATAGCTCACACAGAGAACCTAAAATGTTAGTACTCTCACTGATAACTGGAAACTCTTGGTTGCCTAGCAACAGTTAGGGATAGCACAATCATAAAAAAATATACTTCAGAATAATTTTCTGTATCTTGTCATTTAGCCATTTAACAAATAAAAGCTTCCTGGGATAATGAGATTCCAAGGTTGTTTCGATGTTGCCATCCCCTTCCTGAACATGTTGCTTCTACTGATTAGGGACATATTTTGTCCCAATGTTTCTCTTACCCAAAAGTGTCCCTTGAGAATGTGCATGTACTCCTGCATGGGTAATGAAATACAGCAAGCTGTCCTAGCCATAAGCAGCAAAACAGGTTTTGGGTCCAGAGGTAAGCTGTGTTCTGGTAACAAGAATTCTCTGAATTCACAGGATCCTCCTTCATGACAAGAGATGCTTTGCTAAGATATGGGGAGGGAATTAAAAGGGCAAATCCTAGCCTTTTGTAGTAAAAGGAATGTTAAGAAGCAAGACTGCAGAGGGGGGATGGCTCAGTGGATGAAGTGCAGGCTCTGCAAGTGTGGGGAGCTGAGTTAAGATTTCCAGAAGCCACAGAATACCAGCCCAGACACAGACAGGGTACCATGCATGTTTCCAGCACACCCACTGGGGAATGCGAGCAGAGAGACACGAAAGTCCTTGCAAACTTGCTGGTTACTTAGTGTCACCTAGTCTAGCACACACAGTTGTGAATGAGACCCTGTCTCAAATAAGATAGAAGGTGAGACTACCCTGTGACCTCTACATGTGTATTACAGTACATGCACAGTTGCACCATCATATACACACAAGCGTGCGCACACGTGCGCGCACACACAGAACACAGAGCTGGAGAGACAGACCAACACAGGGACAGGGACAGACAAACAGCTGGGGGAAACAGACAAGAGGACATGCAGACACAACTGGGGGAAACAGACAGACAGACTAGATGAACAACCGAGACAGAGAGTTTTTTTTTTTTTTTTTTTTTTTTTTTAAGTGTGATTTTCCTAAGTGAAAAGGCTAGACTCACAAACCACCAAAGCACATTGTGGTGGGAAGAATGTGTACTTGTTTAAGGACATTCATTTTCATTCATTCCAAGATTGGGAAGAGTTCAAGCTTAAGATAGGACACATCTAGCCAAGTCCAAGAGTAGAGGCCTAGCATCTGAAAGTCAAACCTCAGCTTAATATGTCATTCCAAAAATAAAGGATAATTCCAAAAGCTATTGCCTCATGCCAGGAATACACAAGCTAAGCAATGCCTTGTGTGTATTCCAATGAAAATATACAATAGGTACTCAATAAGCAGCCTCTCCCCAGCCCTGCATTCCACTAGACAGAAGAGCCCTTGGTTGGACTCCAGACAAAGAAGCTTTAAGGGCTACAACATGCCCCTGCCTGCAGTGTGGAAGGAGAGCTCTAATTTGGCTTCCTTGCAAGTACAAACCAATGGTCCCATTATCACTATGCTCCAGGTACCAGCAGGGAGGGAGCTGGAGCTGCACTCCGTACCTCCTATCTCTGCAAATGTTTAAATGTTTTCTCTCTCTCTCTCTGTCTCTGACTCTTTCTTTCTCTTTCTCTCCCTCTCTCTCTCTCTCTCTATCTCTATCTCCTTTCCCTCCTTCCCTCCCTCCCTCTCCCTCTCATTCCCTTGCTGTGGCTGCTGAAGCTACTTCTGACTCAAAATGCCTCCCCTCACACATTCTCCACCCACTCTCTCACTCCCCCACATGTCCACTGTTGTCTCTTCTCCTCTTCCACCTCCAGCCTTCACCCCAGACACTCTAACCTCCCCTTCCCCTCCTTTTGCTAAATTTAGAGGAGAGCTATCTCCCTGGTGTGAGAGGTTGGGGGCTGTGGCAGCAGGGTACTGAGCTCATCTTGAGTTGGCTGTTGGCAGTGTGGGAAGGACAAATGTCAGGAAGACCTGCTGGCTGGTTGCCCTCCCTCGCATCTCCCTCCCTCCCCATGTCAGCGCCTCAACAGAGTCTCCTGACAGGCAGGGTAAGAGGAAGAGGGCACCAGGGCCTTTGAAGTTTGGCTGCCTGTCACCAGAGCTCAAAGAGACAGAGGGCTTGTCAGAGCACAAGTCACTAGGGCTCAAACCCTTTCCCAATTAATTCAGTTGGCTCCAGAAGGAAAAGATTGTGATCTGCCCAGTGCTGAGGTACAGGCTTAACTCACTAGTGCAACTCGGCAGCATCTTAAACCCTCAAGTGCTGGACCACAGCCAAGGCCCAAAGTTTACTCAGTGAGCTCCCACTTGCTCTGGGACAGCTGTTTCTGCAAGACCATGATAGGGATACCCACAGAAACAGCTGACATAATCAACTGGGAGCTCACTGACTCCAGACTGACAGCTGGGGAACCTGCATGAGACCAAACTGGGCCCTCTGAACATAGGTGACAATTGAGGGGCTTGGGCAGTTTGTGGGGCCACTAGCAGTGGAACCAATAATTCCAGTAACTGGCTTTTTGGAGCTCATTCCCCATGGAGGGATGCCTTGCTCAGCCTAGCTAAGTGGGGGGGAGGGGACACCTTGCTTCTGCCTCAGGTGATAAACTTTGATGATTCCCCATGGGAGGCCTCACCCTCTCTGAGAAGTGGATAGGGGGTGGGGTGGAGAGATGCTGGAGTAGTGGGAGAATGAAGGGAGAGGAAACTGGGAATGATATGTAAAATAAAAATAAAGGGGAAAAAAGGAAAAACGTTTACTCAGCCATCTTGGGGTAACCTCCCCCAAAGGAAGCATGCAAAAATTTCCCTCTCTTGGTCTTGTCAAAAAAAAAAAAAAAAAAAAAAAAAAATCAAGAATCCTGGACTTAGATCTTCCTCCTTCTTTGGGTTTACTTTTTCCCATCCCCGAAGGCTACCTGAAACCCCTACACCAGTCATTTATAATGGGGTGATCAATCTCACATAATTTCTGGGTATATGTGGGAAGGAAAAGCATAGCTCCTCCTAAGGTTGAGTTAAAATAACACAATGTGGAATGGAGATGCTCAAAGTACAACATGTGCATTTGAAAATGCCATAAAGAATGCCATTGCTTCATGAGCTGTCCTCATTGCATTTCTTGTTGCTGCCACCAAATGCCTGACAAAGGTGACTTAAGGAAGAAAGGGGTTGTTTTGGGTGACAATCTGAGGCTGTAGTATATTTTGTCAGAGAAGGCATGGCTGCAGGAGTCTGAAGCAGGTGCTTAGGTGGCATCTACCATTAAGAAACAGGGATAGATGAACAGTGTGGCTCATTCACTTCCTCCTTCTCATCAATCAGTTCAGGACTCCAGACCATGGAATCCTAGCACTGAAGTTCTGCTTAGGTCCTTTCCTCTCAATTACCCAATCTAGAAACTCCCTCAGACACATGGTCAAAGGTGTGTTTCTATAGTGATTGCAAATTCCTTCAAGTTGATAATCAAGACCAACCATCACATATGCCAAATAAAAATAACACTGGCACAGTTTTCAGAAGGACAGGGACCCAAAAGTAAATACCAATTCCATTTTACCCATTCTTCATAATTAACCAATTTGATTCTTAAGCTAATGTTGAACTGATGCTAAGTTTGTGTCCCTGAAATCTAGTCAAGGGCACAGATACATTCATCAGAATCTTCCTTACCCTCTGCCCCCCCCCCGTTAGAACCGATTCAGATTACCCACAAGTTCCCAATGACCTAACCTTCCTATTTCCAGTGTCATCTCAATGAACATGCAGCAGAATGGAAGGGTGGCAAGGGTGAGGAGGGGCATCAGGAAGAACTTTGTTCTTGATGCAAGAATGGTATCAAGTTGGTATGCAGAAATGGGTAAGAGTTCAGAAAGGAGAATATGCAATGATAAAATCAACCATGCCTTAAACATTAAGGAAAGATTCATGGGACAGACTTAAGGCAGAGCATCTGTGGGAAGAACATGGCATTTCTGCTCAAAAAGACTGTTATCATTTTAAGGATAACGGCATGCTGGGCTGGGCTGAGCTGGGCTGGGCAGATGGTATTGGTGTAGAATTCAGAAGTCTCGAAATCCGCTGTGTGCTCTGTCGCCAGTCAGCTGGATGGTTCTTAGTCAGTCCCTTTACCTCTTTGAGACTTGGTCTCTTGATCTGTAAAAATGAGGACCATGCATGCCAAGTGCGTCTCATGGGAATGATATGGGGACCAAGTTCAGTGGCAGATGGGGAAGCTCTTTGTAAGGTGTGATTTGGAAGCTGTGGCTGTACAGATTGTATTGGCAAGACAACATAAGGCCACACAGAAGGATTGTGGAGGAGAAGTAAGCCCTTAAAGTCACAGGCTGCAAGACAGTGTGAAGTCGGGGAGTCAGGTACATTTGGGGTAGCTGATATAGGTTGTGTGAGACTTCCGTGGGATGCCTATGCATGGAGCCAGATGGCCACATTCTGGAGTCTAGTCTTGTGTCACTAGTATTATTTCATTTAAACTTAGAGTAGTTTAGTGGAGGACCATTTGTTTGTACACTGTGTGTCCCCAACTCCTTTAAAGAAACAACATATACAGGAAATTATAGAAGCCATGAATTGCTGAAGAGTGATGTGCAGCACATGTCAACATCTTATACATCCAATTCTAAGGCCCCAATCTCAACCATGACTACCATTTTGTTAGCTTGACTTCCAATGAGCTGTACAGGGATGTCATTCTAAGAAAATCATATGTAACCCCCCCCCCAGAATGATAGCTGGGAAATCAGCACTGGACTGACTCAGACCCCCTGAACATGGGTCTCAGAATGCCTGGGCAGGCTAAGGGACCTCTGACAGTGGAACCAGGAAAAGGACTTTGGGAGCACATTCCCCATGGAGGGATACTCCCTTAGCCCAGTGACAGGAGGGAGGGCCTAGACTGTACTCCAAATGACTTAACAGATTTTGATGATCCCTCCTGAAAGGCATCACCCTCCCCGTGGAGTGGGTAGGGAAATGGGACGAGAGACAGGGTGTCGGGGGACATGGGAGGGATGGAGGGAGAGGGAACTGGGATTGATATGTATGGTCTCACAGAGAGCATTCAGTTGACAGCACAACTCAATCATCTGTGCCAGGGCTAAATGAAGGACTGTCTAAGGATCAGAGTCATTCCTCTAAACCAAAGGCCTCTCCTCCAGCTAGAGAGTCAAGCTAGGAGCTGGCCAAGTAATGATAGGTAACTTTGTTCTTCTCCCTGTCCTCATGGCTACTTTATGTGGTCTTCCAGACATACTTATTGTGAAAGACAGGCTGAAGAACCATCTCTTACATGAAAGAATCATTCACTGGTTCATCATGGCTCAACACACAGCACGTTTGGGACAGAACAAGACCTAGGGTTATGAGGAAGGGTATGTAAGCTTCACCTGGTAAGGCAAGAGAGTCCTGTTCACAGAAACATTTGCAAAATCCATCAACCAGGTCTAACAGAAGAAGAAAAGGAGTATGCAGAGATGACCTCAATAGAGGACACTGGCAACAAGTTCCACTGTGTCACCCTCAGTGGGGTAGAAACTGCCAGACCAACCATTTTGGCCTAGAGTTATTGTCACACTGTCATGAAGAGGTGGTGACTATCCTTAACACACAGACTATAGGGATCTGCACCCTCCAGGACATGTGGAAGCACACTCTGACTTTATGTCCTCATGGAGTGCAATGGAAATGAATATTTAAAGGTATGGTGTCATAAAACTGTGGGATATGAGGGAAACACAAGCCTTTGGGGCCTACTTGCTACACATTGCACCAGAATATGCATATTTACTGCTCCCCAACTGCTTTTTAACTCATTCACAGAAATGCCACACCCGCACGCTGGCACTGTGCCCTTCACCCTTGAAGTTTAAAAGTTACAGAGACGACTTCTAAAGGGTAGAAAGGAGTGAAGTAAAGGCTTAGCTACCACTGCTGGACCAGAGGGAGCCCCCAGGAACCAGCATTTCCCAGCTGTCTGAGGCTGCAATGAGGCATGAATCCTGGAGCATGAAAAGGATCAGGCACTCAGTGGACAGAGACTAGGCACAAGGACATTTCCTATTTTATTCTCTTATTGCTTTCTCATTACATAGGAAAATAGTCTCAACTAGAGTTGTATAAATAATGTTCCAGACCTATTTCTAGAGGTGTATATTAAACTACCAACCTTCTAACTCCAGTATTTGATAGTACTCAGACATACACACACACAAACATACACTTGCACATGTGTGCATTCTCCTCTGACATTCTGACACATGTTATGTGAGCTCCTAGAGGAAAGCCTTGTCTCCTGCAACCTTCCCAAGCCCATAGTGTTATCAGGAAAACCAGTGATACTCTCCATCCTGGGCACTTCTGCTATGAATCAATGGCCACAGTATTCTCTGGTCCCTGAAACCTAAATCAAGAGGACATGTCCATAATCTAGATTTAGAACAGACTTATGAACAAGTAAACTTCACAGAAGAATTGAGAATTTGAAAACTCATCTCCTCCTCAACAGCCATCAGGTTGTATGGGCCTTGACCATACAGTAGAAAAGCCCATAATCCATCCCCAAAATCTTTCCAGGATACAAGGATCAATGGTGAAACATGGAACTTGTCATTCCCTGGTAGCAACATCAAGGATAGCAGAAAGGGAGAAAAGAAAGTCAAGATTATCAACCCCAAAGTCTTGCTCAGGGGACCAGGAACATCGATGAATAATGATTCTGTGATGCTTGGAGGGGCCCAGGAGTCATCTCAGGGCAGGTGCTGGGACCCATTGAACAATCAAGCACATTCTGTCCCCTGGAGGTGGGTTTTATCCTGGTGAGGCTTGAAGTACAGGGTCAGATATACACGCCAGAAGATGAACTTGAAGACAGAGGCATTAAAGTTCCCAAAATGTATAGCTAGGCTGAAGATACTCATCTTCAAGATGACAATTCTAACCTGGTTGCACATGGCTCTCAACTCTAGAGAACCCTCACAATATAACTGTGATAGCAGAAGGAGAATGGTGAATTTTTGCCCTTCTTTTAAGCTGTTCATCCTCACTTATTGACAAGTCATAACCTATGACTTGCCAGAAGTACAGGGCCAGTGTCACCAAGCTACTGTGGAAATTGCCATCCCCTTAAGGACCACAAACGGGATTCCCAAGTCAGGAAAATCATGCTGTTACAGCCACAACAAAAACGGTGGTAATGCTGATGAGGCAACAGACAATGGAAGACACTGGAGGGGTATTGTTTTCTTTTCTAAATGCTTCGGAGCATCCCATAATAGCACATGTAGTTAGTTGCCTTTGAGGGAGGACATAATGGAGCAAATGTGCAAGGAGACAGGAGAAATACTAGTTTTCTTACCTTCTAGGAACATCACAGCTTTCTCTGTCTAGATGTGAATCTCCTGGTTCCCCACTCTGTGACTGTAAGGAGGCCATGTCCCTTAACAGATTCCAACACCAGGAAAGGATGTAGTCAGGTAGCTAGAGTCCTTTCATATGCCCCTCCCCCCATGGTTACAGAACTCTTCGGGGTCATTCTGTTTTCTTTGCTTTTTCTCCCTAAGTCAAGAGTCCCACCTTCTGTCCTCTACAACTACACAAAATCCAAGCAAAATAGCTGGCTTCTGAGTCACTCTCCTAACCAAGCTGCATGCAGGGGGCTTTGAGGTTTTCCCTCGTCATCTGCTTCTTTCCTCTTGTTTTTGCATCATTGAGATACTCACTAATGCTCCTTCAAAGGTGCAGTCTGCAGACACCTACCCAAGGACTGTAGAACAATTGTGTGTGCTTGGGCTCTATACCTGTCAGGCATCTATAGAGGGACAGAAATGCAGACAGAGATGAAAAACTTTGAGATCAGGCAGGCACATACCAAGTACTGCAGGCCCAGGTTTCTATGAGCAGTCATTGTCCTCTGCCACCCTTCAGTGTCCCTGTCCTTTCTCTGCCCTGCTCAGTGCACAGGCCCAGAAAGGAGAACTGTCAAAGTAGACAGGTCTGGGCAGTGGGGAGGCAGCAGCAAAACCATCTCCCTGCTACTGACGTCTTAATAATCGCCAAGTTTTCAAAGAAACTCCCAACCACAAGGAAACTTCCAGACAAAATTGACTCACAGAGAAAAGCATTTACCTCGCAGTTCTTCTCCACATGTACTTCATGACAGCAACGTGAGCCTCCTGCCTTGAGTTGAAATCTTGTCAGCTTGTAAAGCAGCATGGAAGAGTTACTGCTAAGGGAAAAAAATGTCAGTCAGCCTTCTAATTACCTCAGAATTTGCTAAGTAGGTACATGGATCATAGCCTGAACCCCAGAAATGTCTAGTGGATCCATTGTTCTCTCAAAATGGCCAAGCAGGGTCTCTCTGCCACCAGAGAATTGTCCAAGATTTCTGAGCTGTTAGGTGACATCACTGACCCCATGGGGGTATGGCCCCTCCCTCTGTTGATTGTGGTCCTCTGGGGATCTGTAAGGAAGGTGTCTACATAAGCAAGAAGAGGGCCAGATCTTAGTGTGAGGACACTTGGGGACTGCTTCCTCAGCTCACTGACAATAGCAGGAGAACAGGGGTAGATGGGAGAAAACAGCTATGCCTCCATCCTTGGGACCTCTAACCAAGGCCTTCCTCTACCAATACCCTTTCAGAGTCTTCCCCTCAATACCAAACCTTAAAGGCTTCTCAGAACTCTGTTTATAGCCATTTCCAAGAAAATGTCCCTGGTTCTCCAAGATCCCCAGAATCTCTCCTTTTCCTGAATTGAATTCTGAGGCTCAGGTTCTTGCCCAGAAAGGCCTCTGGCTAGAAAGCCAACACACAGGCAGACCTGTGCTTCAGACCTGAGGATGTATGATTGGTATTATCCTCTCTGAGGAGTGGATGGGGTAAGGTAGGGAGAAAGTAAGGGGAACAGGAGGAGGGGAGGGAGTGGGAACTGGGATTGTTATGTAAAATGAGAAAAGATTGTTTAAAAGAGTGATAAATAAAGATAGAAAGACTACCCTCTGCCCAGGATTTTCTCAGCACTGTCTGTGGAGGCTGGTGCCATTGTGCCATCCTCATTTCCTGGCCTGCTGGCTCTTTTTTTTTTCCCCTATTTTACATCTCGATCCCTGTTCCCTCTCACTCCCTCACATGCCCCCCTTACCACCCTCCCATCCCATTCCAGCCCCCACTCCACAGGGAGGGTGATGCCTTCCAGGAGGGGGTCAACAAAATCTGTCAAGTCATTTGGAGTAGGAACTAGGCCCTCCCTCCTGCCTCTAGGTTAAGGGAGTATCCCTCCATGGGGAATGTGCTCCCAAAGTCCTTTCGTGCACCAGGGATACATCCTGGTTCCACTGTCAGAGGTCCCTTAGACTGCCCAGGCCTTCTAACTGAGAACTATGTTCAGGGGGTCTGAGTAGGTCCAATCTGGTTTCCCAGCTATCAGTATGGGGGCCCATTAGCTCCTCCTTGTTCAGGTCAGCTGTCTCTGTGGGTTTCTGTAGCCTGGTCTTGTCCTCCGAGTCTGCATCTGGATTCCAGTTCGGCTCAGTATTTAGCTGTAGATGTCTGCTTCTGTTTCCATCAGCTACTAGATGAGGGCTCTTATGATGGTGGATAAGTTAGTAATCAATCTCATTATAAGGGAAGGGCATTTATGGTAGCCTTTCCACTGTTGCTCAAATTGTTAGTTGGGGTCAGTCTTGTAGGTCTCTGGACATATCTCTAGAGTCAGTTTTCTCTTGAAACCTATAATGGATCCCTCTTTTATGGCATCTCTCTCTCTCTCTCTCTCTCTCTCTCTCTCTCTTCTCTTCTCTTCTCTTCTCTTGTCTATTCCTCCCCTGATTAAATCTTCCTAGTCCTACGTTCTTTCCTCTCCTCCCCCTTCTCTTTCTCCTAGCTCCCTCTGCACTCACTGCCCCCCCAGTCCCAATATGTTCAGAAGATCAAAGACCTCAACATCAATCCAGCCACACTGAACCTCTTAGAAGAGAAAGTGGGAGGTACCCTTGAACAAATTGGTACAGGAGACTGCTTCCTGAACATAACTCTAGTAGCACAGACAGAGATCGACAATTAATAAATGGGACTTCCTCAAACTGAGAAGCTTCTGTAAGGCAAAGGACACAGTTGACAAGACCAAACTGCTAGCTCTTAAAGTGCACAGCTTGCTGGCAGTGACAGGGAACAGGACCAAGGTAATCACATCTACATCCAGGACCCAATGAGTAAAGAGTGACATGCACAGGCATGAGGAGCAAGTTCAAATCCCTAGAAGTCATGCAAAGCCAGGCACAATAATATGTTTTATATTCCAGGTACTTCTACAGAGAAATCAGAGACAGAGAACCTGGGAAGTTCAGGAGTACATAGTACTAAACAACAGCACAGAGACCCTGTCTCAAACAAGACAAGGGTGTGGAGACAAACACTTGAGGTTGTTATCTGGCCTCTACTATGGTAGGTGCATACCTGCACTCTTACACCTAAATGTGCATACATATGAATATATGCACTTAACTCCCCAACACTCAACCCTATACTGAGGACAGAGCAGGAAAACATGCCACTGGCAAGGCAGCAGCTCTTACATCCACACAATGTTGCATTCTAGGAACCTGGTGGGAGAGGGTGTTCGCATTGGGCACAGGGCTCAAGCTGGGGCTAATTCTGAAGCTTAGAGGAACGCTGGTCTATGAGGAAATAGGAAAGCACTTACTAGCCAGCAAAGCTAGATCACTGCAAGTGGACAGGTGGCGCTAGTCACAACATGGGTCTGGGCAGAGTGCAGAACCCCAGGCTGACTGAGTGGCACCTCAGAGCACCTGCTTTCCTGTCTTTGCTTTTGAATGAGAAAGAAACTAGACACACATCAGGGGAAAAACATCAACATGTAATGTAAGAAAGATCATTGTCCAGACCTGGGATAGGTTCAATGGGCTATCACAGCCTGGATAACCCAATTCTGAGTATAAAACATCACAAAGTTAGAGGCTCGGGGATAGCAAATGAAGAGGAGGGGACTGGCTAGGACAACTACAGAGTGTTAGTGGGGAAAGCCACCTTCTAGACCAGACACATGGGAGTGTGGAGTAATAACTGAGTTAGCAATGGAGAGCAGAGAACCATGAAGATCCTGGTAAAGTAAGGTTAGATCAAATTATGGGCTCTCTTTTCCCAACCCCAGATTTTGTGGAGAAAAATCACCATAAATCAGAGTGCAGGGGGAGCAGTGCAGCTTTCAACCCATGAAAAACTGAAGATTAACAGGCCCTCTTTTCCAGCAGTACTGAAAGCTCATAACTGCCTGAGAGCACAATAAGGAAATGTCAGATTTCTTCTGTGAATATGGTCTACAGCCAAACTCCTATGTGTGACTATTTCCGCCATGCACTGATGCTGGGAGAGGAGAATGCTGAGGGGTGGAGATGTCTGGGTGATAAGGGTGGAACCATTGATAGTAGATTAATGATTTACTTGAGGGAATAGGCTGCAAGTTCTCCCCTACAGATGCCTCTTTCCCTTTGCTTCCTAACTGAGGCCTTCCCCAGAGACCCAATAGACACCAGTACCAGTCCTTGAATTTCTAAAACCATGAGACAAATTAACTCCTTTTATGTACAAACTCCTCAGTCTCAGGTATACAATTATAGCAACAACATTGGATAAAGATAAAGTCCAAGAAAGAAAATGACGTTTGCTAGCTTCAAAGGTGCTGGAGCAAGACTGGGGAGATAGTTTAGCTGGTAAACATTTGCCTGAGCAGTATAAGGGGCTGAGTTTGGGTCCCTGGAGCCTATTTTAAAAAGCTGGGCCCGGCAGTACATGCTATTATCCCAGTCATGGTACACTAGGAAGTGGAGATGGGCAGCACCTGTATCCTCTTAAATCATCTATCCTGACTTGCCTAGCAAAGTTCCAGAGCCTGTCTTAAATAAAAAGGCAGAAGATACCTATATTAGTTACTTTTGCTGTGATAAAACACTTTTGCTGTGATAAAATAGTGAAGACAACTCATAAGTGAAGGAATTTCTTTGGGCCTAATGGCTACAGGGTTAAGAGGCCATCATGGGAATCTTGATGGGAATCTTGGTAGCAGGCATGACATCTGAGTCAATATTAGCTAGGGGTTCACATATTAAGCTGTATGCATAAAGCAGAGAGAATAAATCAGGAGTAGCTTGAGTTTTTAAACTTTCAAGCCCACTCCCAGTGACATATTTCCTCCAGAAGGCCACACCTTCTAAATCTCTCAAAAGGTACCACCAACTTGGGACCAAGTATACAAATGCCCAAGATTGTGGAGGACACCTCATTAAAACTACACCACCACCTAAGGATCAACCTCTGAGGTTGTCCTCTGTTGATGAGAATAGTCCCCATAACCTCATGCATTTGAATGTTTGGTCCTCAGCTGGTAGAACTGCTTGGAAAGGATTAGGAGGTGTGGCCTTGGTAGAAAAGGTATATCATTGGGGGTAGGCTTTGAGGTTTCAAAAGCCCAGCCCATTTCTAGTCTCTTTCTCTCTCCCTCTCTCTCTGTCTCTGTCTCTCTGCTTCATCCTGGTGGAGCAGATATAAGCTCTTACCTACTGCTAAGTCCATGGTGGCCATGGACTCATCCTCTGAAACTGTAAGTAAAACCCCAATTAAATGTTTTATTTTATAAGTTTTTTTTAATAATTTGCTTTGATATCTGTATGTAATTGACAACCAAGAATAGCCATCATGGTGTCTACTTAACAGCAAGAGAAAAGTCAATAGGCATCCTCTGACTTCCACCATGCACATGTGGGCCAACTGCACCCGCCTGTTTACCCATCTGTACAGGAACTCACAAAGGCCCAACATGGAAGAGTAGAACCAAGAAGGAGGGAGGCTCTAGACATAAAGCAGGGAAGATGACTGAGGTGTAAGGCTCTTAAAAACACATGTTAAATTTCACTTCACCACTCACAATCTATTGTTAATGTACTCTGACCTCATCACATGATTTCTGGACAGCTGGGTACAGAGGTGACCTTGGTGAGTGTATCTGTGTAGACACACCCTGGTTTGCATCGTGTGTGTGTGTGTGTGTGTGTGTGTGAGAGAGAGAGAGAGAGAGAGAGAGAGAGAGAGAGAGAGAGAGAGATCCACAGACTTTCTGCTCTCATTTTCTCTAAACTTCTAGTCCTTCTGGAAAATAAAAGAACAACCCCACAGCTATTTTCTCAGAATTAAACTCTCCATGAGCCAAGTATCCATGAGCCAGACACACCCTCCTGACACACAGAGTGAAGGCCTTATTTCTGGCCAGATTTTACCCAGACTTCCTCAGACACCCACCACCCCTGGCTGGTACCTCTTATGATGCTGCAAACCTAGACTCTTCCCTGAGCTCCAGGCTCATTCTCTGCAGAACACTGGCAGGCAGCAGTTACTTTATGTATCTGCTCAGCGTTCAGGCAAGAAACCATTATGTTCACGGATCATTATTGACATCCTGACATTTGTCACCTCCTTTCATAGCAGTTAAATCTTGCTTTATCTGTAAATGTCACCATGTCATTTATTCATGAAAGGGGTCACATTCCTGAAATAGCATGCTTCAGTTTAAAAGGGGAGCCTGGCTTTATTCTCAGCAGGTAATCCTCAAACAAACTTTACTGCTGATAAATGCGTTTTTATTGGAGTTTGTTGGCCTTAAATGACATCCTCCAGTGTAGAATGCAGCTCTGTTTGTGGAAATGAAATCTGAATGTTGAACAAGAGAGAAAACTGTTGAGACTAGGAAACATGGAGCTGTTCGGTAGCCATATGTACTGAGTTGGATATAAGCAGATTTGAACATTTTAAGAGCAAGCCATGGTTTTAATAAAATCGTTACGCTTCTGGAAACATGGCCTTTTTGAATCATTTATGTCACCAAAACTTCAATGAGATCAGGGGGCTTTAACCTCCCTGAGTGGATCCCTTCATTAAGAACCTTAAAGGAGAGAACACTGAAGCCTCCAGGTGCTTTTCCCTCTTGCCCTCAGATTCCAAGGGCACTGGCTGGGAGAGGCAATACCCTCATCTCCAAAGCTTAAGTTTGGGGTCCGGGGACCATTTTTTCCCTTTGCAAGGGTTGCCCAAAGTTCACTGTCAAGCTTGGTAACTGAATAATTTATAGTCCAATACATAGGCTTTTCTGAGAGGAGAGGAAAGAGGCATTAAAGGTAATTAAAGGGTATTAATTGACCTATTTCTACCAGGAAGCTGCACAAAACAGGACATGTTGCCACCCAAACTTTTGAGGCTCTGTTGGCTGTATCATTGCAGAACTTCATCTTCTTCAGCAGCTAATTAACAATTACCTGGAAAGGGCTTTGCTCTGTGTACAGTGCACGTGGGGGTGGGGGTGCACTTCAGCGATCTGGCTGGAATTCTTTTTTCCAACCCAAAAGCTCTGAAAGTGAGACCATGAACTGAAATGGCCTGAAGAAGGTTGTTAAAAATGTAACTGCTCCCTCCCCACTTTGGATCTTGGAGTCAGAATCAGGCACCTGCATTTTCTGCATTTTAATATACCTGCCAGGTGCTTTTTTTTTTTTTTTTTTTTTTTTTTTTTTTTTTTTTTGTACATGCTGAAATTTTAGAGCCAACAGCTCTGATCCAAATCTTTTGTTCTCTCTAGCTACCTGTGTGTCCTAGTCACACTATGGTAATAGGATATGGGTGGGTAAATTCTGGCCCCTGTGCCTAAAATTGTAATTTATGGGGGTGGGAGGGGTGAGCAGAAAATAGATTCTTCCCCTGCACAAATACATATGCTCTGACACTTCCAATATAACGCTATTGCCTTGCCAACCACCACCCCTCCCCACAACTTGAACATGTGTTTAGCCATTTCACACCTCCTCAGAGTGGTCTACACATGCAAATATGTAATACAAATGTAGCCTGTGGAAGAAAATGGTAAGATGACATCAAGGTCCTTGCAAAAGGTGATCAAATGCAATTAAAACTGCTCATTCTTAGGAGGAGAAAAAGCTGGGAGGAAGATTTCCCCAGGTGCTAATGAGATCTATTGTGAGTGTGATAGAGGTGGCAGCTTCAAATGTCACAGACCACAGCAAATCCTGAACTCCCATTTGTAAGCATAGGGCAGGGCCAATGTCTTATGGCTAGCACCAACTCAAACAATGCCCTCATTAGCTTGAAGGTGTGGTTGCTGCCCTCCCTGGCAATAGTGGAATGGCTTCCTACTATGGTCAGCCACTAAAAAAGACTGGACTGTTGACCAGCAAAATAGAAGCCTTAGGTATCCATTGTCCTCTGTTCCAGGAGTCCACATTACCTACATGATATACATATACATATATATATGTACATGTATATGTATATGTATATCATGTATGTATGTATGTATGTATGTATATCACATATATTACATAATAAATATCTGAGCCCAGGATAACCTTTGACTGCCTTGGGTTCCCCATCTGTAGACAGTAATTGCTGTCCCTCCAGTTACCTAGCTCTAGTTATCATTGAAAGCAAAGCACACAGAACATTTCATGATGTCTGGAAGCTGGTCGGAAGACAGTTTCTTGAGAAGTTCAGGGTGGGAGTACTATTATGGCCACAGGATTTAAAAGACAGCTCTATTTTCTACTCTGTTTTTCTATTAGATTGAACTTCAGCCCTGGAAATTAATATCCCTGCTGCATTTCAGTGAGGTGGCTCTATTTTTACAAGCACCATGGACTCAAGCCCTAACCCGTTATGCTGTGGCCTTTCACTGGGCCTGTGCATCAGGGAATCGTAATTCAGGGCCAACCTCAGCTATGGAAACCTCCATAGGCCTTTTATGACATGAGTGCTATTGAATATTCTATAAAGTATCCTTGGAAAACTGGCCCACAATTCTTTATAATCTCCCCAGACTGTTTCTGAAGTCTCTCTATAGATTTTTTTACTCTGAAAATCCATAGTGTTTCTTAATAAGGATTCAGGGATGTTGGAGAGGCTAAGGCTGGATTGAATCTCCAGGGGAGGCTGAGGTGGGGCAGCCAAAGCTATTCTGTTACTGCTAAACCTGTGGATGAGGAGCCTGAGCCCAGGAGCTTGTCAGCAGGATGCAGTCACTTCCTTCCCATGGAGATGAAAGAAGGAATTTAGGAGCTGAGTGGTACCCACCCCTTTTCACCACTGGATTCCAAGCCTCCTAACCTTGAGAAAGAAAGGATCAGTATTTAGGACACAGAACCTGCTGCCTTTTCAAATACCTTTAATGCTAACTTCCTCTCTTCCATTTGGGACCCTCCCCACTACCTACATTCCTGCATTACATCTAAGCTTGCATTGAGCACAGCATCATGGGTAGAGAATTTGCCCATTTGAATAGCATGACAGACTAGGATTTCTCTCACAGTGTGTAACCGTGTTGAAAACTGGCAGACAACTCATCAGATAAAGACTCACCTTTCTCCCTAGCATGGAGAGAAGGTGCTCCAAGGTCTGGTTTATTTTCCTTGCTAGTATTTCCAAGAAGTCTGGTGTGCTAAGAGGCTTTATCTGCTCAGGTTCTTTCTTGTCTGTATAATAGAAGCTCAGCATAAAGCTCTGACCAGAAGAGCTGTATAAAGCACTGCACCATGTTGTGTCTTTCCTCACCTGGCTTCCTTCTTCCTGCCTCTACCTCTATGAGCTTGGAGTTATATCTTCTGATTAAAGTGGCAATGCTTCCATTCCATACAAGGGACCTAGGTCCTCAAACCTATTGTTTTGCCAAAAGCAATGATCAGTTAAATTAGTAATATACCCATCAGAAGCATAGATGTCTCAGAAATAGAACTTCTGTAAGTTTTATTCCTATGTGATACCACCCACCTTTACCACAAAGATTGGTATATTTACAGGGATGCTGTGTGGAACAGCAATCTACCACATCTAATTGAGTATATGACAACCAGAAATGGACCTGTGACTACTTCTTTGTCCCTATCTCCTGAAACCAGTTATCATAGTTATCATTTTCTTTTCCATAGAGTGATCTGAGAGCTTTTGCCAGCACTGTCTCCCAGAGTAACTGCATTTTAAAGAAATCCTATAAAGGGTCAAGCATCATACACCATCCTTCAAACTTTTACAATTTCAAAACTCTTTCACAGGCTATACTTCAGATGTTTCTCATAACAAGTCTCCAAAGCAAGGAAGTAGACAGGATTTCATTCTAGTGGATGTTTAACACAAAGGGTCTTGCCCAAGGTACACACAAAGTCTGTTCTTTGACTGTGGCTAAACCGGGCAGGGTATCCAGCCAGGAACTCAATGGCATATGAGTTAGGTGTTAACTACTCAGTAAAAGAGACTGTTCTTAACTAGCTGATATATGCTTCCTATAGACAGACCATAGGCAGTAGCCATAGTCTAATATTATCAATGGGAATGAACGACCCATGGCCATGCCTGAGATGAAAAGATCAGACAAGACAGTTTTGTAACAGTCACAAGGGGTGAGCTTATGAGGTATTCCTGATTCTGAAAGACCCACAGAGTGCAGACCTTAACGCTCCCACTCAGGAAAGGTGCCCCCCCAAATCACTCACGAGAAGTGGTCTTGATGTAAAAGCATGGTGTTTTTTATATTCCAAGTGCACTGGGGTCCACAGTCATGCACCACGCAGGGGTGGAGGACTGAGGACCACAAGTACAGAATTTAGGCAGTTTTTATAGGGTTACAACAAAGCCCACGCATCGTAAACCAATCATCTCATAGCATCCAGAGCCTGCGCAGTGCGGACCAATTAATTTAAACCATCCAAGCCCGCGCTTTATAGACCAATCAATTTCCTATAGCCCCGGAGGTTTGCATTTATGCCGGTTCCTGAGTGAAGTGACAAAGCTCATGTACTCACATGAGTACAGCCAAGAATGTGACCTTTCGCCTATTTACTGGCTGAGGGCAGGGTCTGGAATTTAAGGTTTAAACTTCTAGCTTCCTGGGTCATTGGAGAGTTAGGCTAAATTTTTCCATCCTTACAATTCCAGCTCCATGGACTGCTATCTATATCCAAGAGAGCCACCAAGGCAGGAAATGAAAGGGATGAAATGAGAGTCACACATCACATCTCTCCCTGAAGAAAAACTGCAATGGCGGTGGTGGCTTGGGGAGGGGAGGGAGATGGGATGAGTGGAGGGGAGGGATATATTACAGAGGCTTCCTGCAAGAATCACTGCAGGAAACTATGGAGATTAGAGGGATGGGAAGGAGATCAATAGAAGTGTACTGTTTACACCATCATGTCAGATCATCACACATGTTGGTGAGTAATGAGTTCCCTCATTTCATAAAATGCCTAATATTACAGCTGGTCAAGCCCCAGGGATGTCTCTAAACACAGCAAAGATTCTGAGTCCTTCTCAGAGCTTTCTCCTTCTTTGCCATTTGGAGAGGATGCTAGAGTTAGTCAAAGGAGGGGCAGAAGAGAACTGGCTGGAGGAAAAACCAGCCAGACAGACTGAAAGAGGTCTAAATATACTTTACCTCACTCTAAAGAGATTCCTTTCCCCACTCAACCACAGGCCAAAATGAAGAGCAGGGAAGCAGACTCAGAAACATTCTCCAAAGCCCTTTGAGTCACACCCACCCCTTGTCTCCTTCCATCCCCACCCAGTACATGTTTGATCTCAAAGAGCCACCAGGGTTGCAAGCAGGGTCCTTTTGTTCTGATGGTTACCATGGACAAAGGGAGGTTGATAGCTCAAGGCACAGATTAGAACTGTCCTCCTCCATTATCCCACAAATCTGTTCTCAAGAGTGCGTTCAAGGTGAAGAGGGAGGCATTGGCGTCTCCCTTACATGCTCTGTGCCCTCCTTCAGTGTTCAATTGCACTAGAGTCTCCATGTGAGTTTCAGTATTAGTCACCAAATATGTAACTACTCTTCCTAGATTTTGCCCAATGTGTCTTTCCCCCTTATTAGAGCCCTTTAAAGAGATCACAGTCTCACAAGGGTACATGAGTAGGCCTCTGTAAGGCCATGTGACAATAAAAGAAAGAACAGTCACTTAGAAGAGAGTAACTGCCTGGAAGATTGGGCTAAGACTACCAAGAAGCCAGAGAAGAATGGACAGGAATTTGCTGCAGCAGAGAAGAGTGTCCAAGGGCAGTGTTCATACAAATACATACAAGTAGGAAGAACTAGTGTGAAAGGTGGCAGCTAGAAATTCAGACAAGATGAGCCTGTGAGAAGCATGGTCTAATGCTAGGTCAGGATGACAGGGCCACGCCCTTTACAACTTTACTACTTTACAGCTCTACCCCTCTAGGGGATATTATCTAGCCAGCTAACCTAGAAATGATGTTCTCTCTCTCTCTCTCTCTCTCTCTCTCTCTCTCTCTCTCTCTCTCTCTCTCTCTCAATCAGGTCAATTGAACTTTTTAAAGAACAAAGTGACTCAGAAGGCTTTGAGTAAAAACAAACAAACAAACAAAAAAATCAAGATTCATTAATAAAATGACCTCCACCACCACTCCTGCAGGAAACAAGTGCTGCATAAATGTCTCTTGGCAGAAGGATGGAGAATAAGCTTATGCTAAAGCTTGCTCACATACACACACGACCTATGTGCCCCCATTAGTTTCCAAGGCTATTTCCCATGCCTAATTAAGAAACGGAGTGGCTATGTGCCTTAAATTCCTGTCTGAGTCTGGAATAGAAACAGGGGGAAAAAGACAGAAAGACTGACTGACTAACTGACAGCCAAGACAGACAGACCAACTACAAAGATAAAAGAAAGAGGGCCAGAAGACACCAAAAGAGAGAGCAAGGAATAGACAGAGGAGAGAATGACCTGCCATCAGAGACAGACAAGGAAACAGAGAAATGAGCAGAGTCACTTTTCATTTTTAATTGATTTTTATACTTCATTTAGCATACAAAATAATGAGTTCACCATTTGCACACATATATCTTCATACCTTGCTATCATTCATCAAAGTTCCCCCCAACCTCTTTCTCATTTAACATGCCATTGTCTCACTCAAAATGGTCCCCCTTTTCCTTCCATCTCTCTCTCTCTCTCTCTCTCTCTCTCTCACACACACACACACACACACACACACAGAGAGAGAGAGAGAGAGAGAGAGAGAGAGGGAGAGAGGGAGAGAGAGAGGGAGAGAGGGAGAGAGGGAGAGAGAGAGGGAGAGAGGGAGAGAGGGAGAGAGTTTAATTTAGACCCCATGTGTGAGAGGAAGCACGCAATACTTTCTCTTTGTTCTTTAGCTATCCCCTCTTATTCCCCCTCAATGACTTTTGATCTTTACCTCTGCCACCACAGTCCCCTTACTTCAATGTCACATATATATGATAAATATATCAGACTATTTAACATTTGCATATCTTAGAAATCCTGAGAACTATAAAGTAGCGTATTCCAACAAAACAGAAATGTTTGAATACTTCAGCTGATGAAACAAACACAAAAATGAAAGAAACATTAGGAAAAAGATTGTTTCATATCAAGGTTTTGACAACCAAAGAAGAAAATACAAAATGAATGTGAGGAAGATGCTGTTGGTGCTCCTAAGTGACCCCACCCCTCTATACAGCATCCTCCTTCTACCCTGGATACCAAGTGGTATCAGGCTCCGAAGCCAATGACTTGACATGCCTGCTATGTACTCCCAGGAAGCCTTAGGAGGGTCCTGGTATACTTATTGGCAGGTAAGAGAGGAAAAGGACCCGTGTCCATGGAAGGCTCTCATTACCTTGAAAAACTGCATTCTTGCACTTTTCTGCTATCTGTCAGAAATTCCTGTCTGGCTTGCCAATGAGGCAAGTGAGAACTTTTCCATCACATACTCTTCTTAATGTTCCTTCTTCAAAGGCTGAGTTCTCTGCATCCTTAATGTCTGGGGGTTCACCCCACACTCCCCCTGCACAGACTCACAAGCCACATTCTGTCACATCAGTATCCTGTGGACGGGCCTTTCGCTGAATGATCCTTGCACGCGCCAGTGGCCGCAACCCAGAGATCCTGAATGAACTGCCCTTTTCCTACCCAGCAGGGCTTTTGAGAGACACAAGGATCAAAAGAAAGAAAAATAAACACAGTGGCATGAGAACAGAAAAGAACAGGAGACCTCATATTTTCACTAACAAACACATTGCTCCCCCAAACGGTAGATATATATATCCTATCTTCACTTCTGTTTCTGTGATAAAATATCCTAACAGCAACTCAGTAGAAGAAAGTGCTCATAGTTATAGTCCATCATTTCAATGAAGTTAAGGCAAGAACTCCGTTGGCTAGTCATAACACATCCTCAGTCGAGAGCAGAGAAAAACAAATGGACCCTTGCTGCTTATAGCTTTCTTCTGCCCTGTATAGTCCAGGTCCCCCAGCATAGGGAATGGTGACACTCTCGGCAGCCTTGGACATCTTATTTAAGTTACCAATTAAGATAATCTCCCCATAGATGTGCCCATAGGTCAACTGGATCTAGGTTCTCTGCTCAGATGATTCTAGGTGGTAGCAATTTGATATTTAACCACCACAATGTGTTTAGATCAACTACCTTTTATTGTTTCAGTATGATTCATATACATGTGTTTGTGTGTGTGCGTGTATGTGTGTGTGTGTGTGTGTGTGTGTGTGTGTGTGTGTGTATGTACACATGTTTGGAACACAAACTTAAACCCAGAAGCATGTAGGGGCCATTGAAACTACAAATAGCAATAAACAAGTCCACACCCCTATAGAAGAAAGAAGGGATAATGCCATTTGTTGTTTGATTTTTCCCAGGGAGACATGAACAGACATCTATTCACCTCAGTTAGGGCACTAACAACTGATGAAAGACACACCTACCCTCCAGTCTAGCTTAGTAAATAGTCAGTTTAGAGGAAATTACTTGGAGAAGTGTGGGTGAGGAGTATGGTGACTCAAGGGCAGACAGAGCACTGAAAAATCCATGCCAGCGCAGAGCACAGCTCATGGAAGCTTCATCCCTGATGCTCTCAGCAGTGCTCTCAGGTAGATGTATCTCTTGGAGAGTGTCCTCCCTCCAGCGATTGCTACAGCTTCAGGGAAGGACCTTATGACCCTTGAAAAACTAAAGATCACCTTGGTCCTTATTAACCTTCCTGATTTTCTGTTAACCTTCCTGTGTTTCATTTATTTCCAGAATCTAATGAGCTCTGGTATTTCCATTTGGAAGAAAAGTCTATCCAACATACTTCCATGTCATTCTGCATGGATTTACCATGGTGTTTAAAAGTAAAGTCACACTGGGTATTTTCTCTGGTCCTACAGCTAATTAACAATTGTAAATCCAAAAACAGGAAGAATCATAAAGAAACAACAAGAAGAAGTGAACCTGGCAGGGATGATACAGTGGCTTGAATGAGAAATGCCCCATGGGTTCTGTTCAATACTTGGTCCCCAATGAGTGATACCATGGCACAGCTCAGGAACGTTTAGAAGGTGTGGTCTTGCTAGATAAATAAGTCACTAGGTATGGGCTTTGAGAGTGCAAACCTCTCCTTATTCCAAGTTTGCTAGACTCTATGCTGGGTGCCTACTGTTGAGGACATATGCTGTCAACGTCCTGCTCGAGTTGCTATGCTTTACCTGCTACCATGTCTCCCCACAGTGATGGATGCCTATTGCTCTGGAATCATAAGCCAAAATAAATGTGTCCTACTGTAAGTTGCCTTTGTCATGGTCTTATCTCACAGCAATAGAAAAGTAACTAATGAGATAGGTCAGGGTGGAAGCTGGAGCCTGTGTTTTCAGGTTAAAGGGTCTCACTTTGAGAAAATGGCTACTACTAAGACCAAGAGCTTCTGGAGCTAAGCAGGACCCACGTATAAGTTCTGTGTTGCAGGTAGGAATACTGAAGCTCAAGGAAGTCATAAAACTAAGAATAGAGGTAAGCAATATAGCCACCATCCCCACTGTTTATGCAAGCAGACAAAATCCAGCTGAAATGGTGTGCTGACTACTCTCTGGGAAGCAGAGCTGAAAATAATACATACTTCTTCAAGAGTCCTAAACAGTACAAGTACACAGAGCCAACTGTGCTCTATGACTGGGCATATACCTCCACAGGGTAACTCCATCCACCAAAGGTATCAGAGAGGCAGGGTATCCTGGCACATGTGGGATAAGAGAACAGACAAACAGCTGTGTGGAAAGCAGGCCGGCACCCCTAGAACCATGAGCTCCCTGCCTGAAGCTTCAGCTTCACCTGCCTAAGATCTGGCCTCCCATCTCTGGAGACCTAAAGAACTAAAACTCACGTATGGCCAGAGGCAGGGAAATCACCCAGCAAGCCTTGGGCATGCTACTGGATTTGGGCAGCTCCTCTGCTGAATTTTAATGAAGTAATTAAAAGCTAGATAATAGCGATGGAGCTCTGCTGAGCAACACTCGTGGACCTAACCCCTTTAATATGTTCCTGCATCAGGAAGCAACTTTGTCACTAGATGGCTTCATTAATATTCCAGCCAGCTCCTGGCTCTTAAAGTGATCTATGCCAAAGTTTGTTAGTCTTTTAAATTACCTGCTGAGGCCCCCTGGAACAGAGAATGAGGAAGAGAGACATTCCATGCAAAAGACAATGTCAAAGAGGGTGCAGAGAAGACAGCACCATTGTGCCTATGTGTATTTCCTATCCAAAAAGTAGCCTAGGTTATTTTTTAAAAGGAATTTTTATAGGATCACCAATATAGAGACATGGACTTAGGTAGACACACCCATTGCATGGCAACTCACAAAATCAAAACCCCATGTTTTCAAAGACACCTCCCTTTAAGAGTTTGTGCTTGCTTGCTGGGGAGGCAGTACTGGCACACGCCTTTAATCCCACCACTTGAGTGGCAGGTGGATCTCTATGAGTTCAAGGTCAGCCTGGTCTATAGATCGAGTTCCAGGACAGTCCGGGCTGTTACACAGGAAAACCCTGTCTCAAAAAAACAAAACAAAACAAACAAAAAAAGTGAATATTCAATAATATTCTGTGACTGGGCAGTTTAGTGGTTAATACTTCGACTTAAACTACGAAGAAAGAGCTGATATTTGGGCTCCATAAAACTTAAAGACTTTTTGCTCTGAGCCCTGATCTTAGCCTACAGAGTTTCACTTTGTCCTCAGGGGCCAGAGAAGGGTTAGCTCTTCTTGCTGAGCATCCGTTGTGTTCACCTTTGTTCCTGTTGCTTCCCTGTCCTCCAAGGCCCCTTTGAAATCTCACCAGCTCCAGGAGTTCCTATCTAATTTCCCTCACTCAGAGTTGAAAGCATGGGATTTAACCTTACCTATCTTTTCCCCACTTGCAACATTATCATCCTGAAGAATCCTTAATGATAGAGGTCTGGCTTCTTCTTGAAGGAATAAGGACTGTAAGCTCACTATTGCACACATTCAGGGCCAGGCATTTCTTACCATAAAAATGTTCTTCTACTGGGAAATAAGTCTATGCTTGACCACTTACATTCATTGAAAATGAGGGGTAGTAAGAGGAAGAATTATAAAAACTGTCTAGTTGTGGATTTTCATTATGATAGTTTATAAGAAGCTGTGTATGACTCCACACATAAAATATATATATACACATACAAACACACATATACATATATACACAAACACACACACAATCATGCACACACATACACACATACACACACACATACAAATGTGTATATATACACATACAAACACACATATATACACACACACACACAAATGCATGCATACACATACACACATACACACATATACACAAATACAAACATATACATATATACAAATATACAAACACATGCATACACAGACACATTCATACACATATATACACACAGACAAACATACATACACATACAAACACACATACATATATACAAATACACACACATGCACACACATATACATAGACACATACACACACATAATACATATATACATAAACACCCACACACATACACATACATATATACACATACACACAAACACAGGAATACATATATATACACACACACATACCAGAACATATATGAAGTGATAAAATCTGAACAATCCTAGTGGATGAACTGATGTCAATTTCCTTCTCCATATACTAAACACTACCTATGTCAGGTATTAGCATACCTAGAGTTTAGAAAAGAAGTCATGGGGTTATTTTATTATTATTATTATTATTTTATTAATTATTATTATTTTGGTTTTTTGAGACAGGATTTCTCTGTGGCTTTGGAGCCTGTCCTGAAACTAGCTCTTGTAGACCAGGCTGGTCTCAAACTCACAGAGATCCTCCTTCCTCTATCTCTAGAGTGCTGGGATTAAAGGTGTGTGCCACCAATGCCTGACCATGGAGTTATTTTAAAATAAGACCTTAAAAACATAATATTTATCTCTTGAAAATTTAATATGTGCCAAGAACCATTTCAACCCCTTTAAACTAATCTAATCTGACAATTGTCATGGAGGGTACACATTACAGTTCTTTCTCCAGGCAGTAAAACAGAAGCACAGGCAGATTATATTACCCATTGCAGGTTAAACAGCTAGCAGATAATAGGGTTGAGGCTAGTACCCAAGTTATTTGGTATAACTGAGATAGTAGCACCCTGCTTGGGTATCACTTTGCCTTATGATGAAATATCTGGCAGGAGGGGGAAGAAGAAGGCCTGCAGTCGACATTATAACTGTTCTCTTAGCATTATCTATGCAGGAGTCTGCCACTAGGAGTTTCCCACTCTATGACTCCTTGGAGCTTCAGTACAACCCTGTGACAGATTTACTTCTTACAGTTCCCCAATGAGAATACTGGGAGCCTGACCCCTAGACTCCAACTCATAGGCTACTCACCCCTGGCATTTCAAGTAGTCTGTGGTTATCCTAGCTGCACCAGGAACTGTCCCAGCTCTAGGCTGAATATTTGTTAACTTCCAAAGAGCTTTTCCCTGTGGCTGAGATGTATATCCATTTAAGAGGCTGTCCAGAAGAAGATGGGTTCCGTTTCTTTAGCCATCAGCATAGGCTACACACAGCAGCAGCAGAAAGCAATGTCCAGACCCTAACACCTGGAGAAACCCAGGGTAGCTGCTTACTTCTAATAGTGCATGTTAGCACGAGCAGGCTCTTGTACGAACACATATGCCCCAAGGCCCCTCTAATGTTAAACAGAAGCAGCTCACACTGTTCATTGTCTGCCTCTATCTCATCCCAAACAGAGGGTAACAAGTAATGCATGCTGATGAGTAGCTCTTACCCTAATTTAGGAGGATTTGGGAAGCCTACAGGGAGCTCACAAACTTTCTTCCTGGCAACAGTGACAGCTTCACAGTGTTGATACTCTATCATCAGACTTTCCTTTTGTTGCCAAGAGAAGATTTTCTCAATTACTAGATTTTACTTTAAAAATACAAATGTCTAGGAAAAGGATTATTTCTCTTGTCTTTTTAAAATCAGGTAAATGGATCTGCCAATAGCCAGACTTGGCTGGATGAAACATCACAGTGGTCCTCCATTCTCTGGGTGATGAGAATGTGAAGCACACAAAAAAGGCCAGGCATTTAATTACACAGTCTGACCGGATTCCAAAGAGGAAAAGTCTATGAACTAAATGCTCAGGTCTCCCTGGACTCACTGAATTTATGTATTGAGACCCTGGCCTTTAATGTATCTGGAGATGGGGTATTTGGGGGATAATGGGATGATGAGTGCAGAATCCCCCTAGTGGGATTAAAGACAAAAGAGAGCTTGCCCCTTGTTATTGAGGTTTTCTTTGGGACATCAACCAGCTCCCAAATAAAGACATGGAGACTTATTATTAATTAAGAATGCTTGGCCTTAGCTTAAGTTTGTCCCACTAGATCTTTTAACCTAATTCATCTACATTTTGCATCAAGGCTTTCCATCTTTCTTTCATTCTGTATGTCCTACTTTCATGCTTCCTCCATGTCTATTTGCCTGGCCTCTTGGGTCTCCCTGTCATCTCCTTTTCTTTCTTTCCCAATCTAAATCCCTCATCCTACTTACTCTCCCTGCCTGGAAGTTCTGCCTATACATCCTCCCTAGCTATTGGCCACTCCCTTTTTATTAGACCAATCAGGTGCCTTAGGCAGGGAAGGTAAAACAGCAACACATCTTTATGTAATTAAATAAATTCAGTGTATCTTTACATAATTAAATAGTCCACAACATGAACAAAGGCAATGCATCTTTGCATAGTTAAACAAATATTCTGCAACAACCTCTGTGTACTGTCCATGTACAAACAAACAAGGCTACCTGCAAGCCAGGAAGAGTCCCCACAAGAACTTGTCATGCTGGCACCTTGACTTTAAATATTCTTGCCTCACACTCCTGAGAAATAGTTTTAGCTGTTATTGTTATTTAAACCATCCAGGCTATGACACTGTTTTACACCCGCCTAGATAGATTGAGTCAGTCATGGATGTCCTCCTAGGTAAACTCTCTAAGAATCATATTACATTACTAAGTGTCAGAATGTCTATAAAATCTCTCTTTGAGTTGATCTTGCCCTGGGCTGGTCCAGGCCTATGGCTGTTTCTCTACTCTGAATCTTCAGTGTTCCTGAAAAAAAATCTCCAGTATCTGGAAAATAGGAGGTGAGTTGTCTTCTGTCCCTTCTTAGGAGTACCAACCCTATCAAGAGGTCTCCACCCATAATATCTCATCATCTTCTATATTCAGCTTACCTACATTTTTATTTCAATTCAATAAAATATAACATGCATTTATCAACTACCTACTCAGAGCAAGTAAAAAAAAAAATCTACTGGAAAGGAATAAATCAGGAGCAGCCTGTTCTCTGAAGTCTCTTCTAGGGGAATAGGTAATTGAGTGTTTGATATACCAGCCTGACATCATCCATCTAATGTTCCTGCTTATTCCCCCTATCAAGGGTCTATATTGATGTACTAGTAGATACTGCTTCTGAAGAATACTACCTAACAGCTAGTCCCCAGATTTCATGGACTGAAACATTTTTTTCTCCCTCATCAGCCTGCAATAGTTCTGGATTCAGCAGATCTTGCTAAGCTCATCTGGGGTTGCATCTAGACTGAGAGCTGAGTTCAGACATGTACTATATGCTTCCTGACTCTTCACAGTCCTGGAGTTATCCAGAGCACTTTACTAACATGAAAAATGGAAGAAATGCAAGAATCTGGGCCTACCAACTCAAGCACATTCAAAGCTTCCTGTCAAGTCACATAGCCCAACAACCCATTGATTAAAGTCAGGTATAACACCAATGCTATTAACATGGGCTATGATAGCCATTACTAGCATCAGTGGGATGTATACTTTATTATAACAGAATATGACAGCCATGCCCAGCATCAGTGAGACATATACTCTATTAACATGGGATATGATAGCCATGCCCAGAGCCACTAGGTCATATGCTTTCTTAATGTGGTAGACAATAACTATCTTCAGCAACAATAGGGTATATACTCTATTGAAGAGGGATAAGATAGCTATGCCCAGACCATTAGATCATATGCTCTCTTAATAGGTAATATGATAGCCATGCCAGCATTAGTGGGCATATGCCTCTCCTCCAGTTGGAGATACTCCAAGTCACATTGATATGTAATTTTGTTGTAGAAAAAGAAAATAATTAAAATCAATTAGCTGTCTGTCGGTGAGTAATAACTAATTTACTACTTGAGATGAGGCTCTGAAACCTGAGATGCCTCTTACAGAGCAGGGCCTGAGTCTAGGACATGAATGTGGATGAATTGGTCAATAAGTACCACTTCTCTTCATTTATGGCTGGGCACAACAAAGGACCACTGTGACTAGAAAGCAGCTGTGGACACAAAAGGAAGTATCCTTCATTGTGTCTTGCTGGCTCTCTTCCAGGACCCAGTGTAACACACAGTGTAACCTGAACTAAGGTGAATCATCTTTGTAGTAACCTGGCAGTAGAATAATTGGGGCGAGGACCATGGAGCCAGTCCTCCTTGTTCATCCTCCCCACTATCCCTTAGGACAGGCTAGACTCACTTGGTCCTCATGATCAAAGTCTGAAAGTCATATCTGCCATTTCCTTTGTGTGCATTTAATGTTTATTTCACGTGTACGAGTGTTCTTCCTCTTTGTATGTACGTGCACCAAATGCCTGGTGGCTGTAGAGGCCAGACAAGGGCATCTGAACCCCCAAAACTAGAATGATAGACAGTTGTGAACCACCATAAGGGTGCATAGGACCAAATCCAGGCCCTCTGCAAGAGTCCCCTGTGCTTTAACCACTGAGCTATCTGACTAGCTGTGATACCTGCCTTTTTGATGGGCTCTCTATGTTGCCAAACACAATGCAAACTACTTTGGGTTACCTCACATCCTGTGAAATGTGCACTCAGCTCCTATACCTTTCTCGTGGCTATGTAGTGTGTGGCCTTGCAGGTGGCAGGAAATAAAGGTAAATGACATGTGGTTCTTCTGTTAATCTCCAAGCTGCTAATCCCAATGCTGGGGTATGGGATTCACCACTTGTAAGTACTTGTAAGTACTGCAGTGAAAACTGAGCAAAAACTCTGTGCAGAGCTGGGTTTTCTATGCCCAGGGGAAACACACATGAGACCTTGGCCTATGGTTTCAGATTCTGCGTGTGTCTCTGATGGCCTGCGTTTGTAGCCGCATCTCTGAGCTACAGAGTGCCTCAGAGGCAGAACTCAAGCTTGTGCCATCTGGGTCACATGGAGAATTCAACCTTGAGCCTGACACTGAGCTTCTTTGATCAGTAGAGGTCAATCTAACTTTCCCTAGCCCCTTGCCCCAGGAAGAGAGGGGATGGCCCCTCTGGTGGTTGCATAAGATGCGCATAAGTAATATGGTGGGGACTGCTAAAGTCACAATAGCATTAAGGAGATATGCGGGCTCATTCTCCACATACACCTGAGTATGCAATTCAGAGTCTGGGGAGCCAACTCCTACAAGACTAAAGGGCTTAAAAGGGGCTGAAATGACAACATTCTGGCTTTTTCTGACTTAACAACTGTCTGTAACTCCAGAAGGAGTCTCCCATCTAAACCTAACATAGGCAGCCTGCATTCTAACAATCTCGAAGGGCTATGGAATTGAAAAGCGGTCCTGAGGCACTCTTCTGCCCTCTGGTGTTAATACTGATAATGGCATCCTTTTAAAGCCAATGTTGGAGAATAGGACTGGTTGCTATAAGGTGGCGAGGTGGGAAGTGTCCAGAAAAGACATGGGATCTCCTTAAGCAAGGAGAACAAAGGCAATTGGAGCCCATGTCAGGTCAAAGCTGTCTCAAGGGTGTTCCCTCTTCCTAGCTCGTTCTAAATCCTGTGTGTCTTCCAGTGGAACATCCACACTGAGACAGAAAGGATGGCTTGGTGCTGCTAGAAAAAAAAAAAAAGAGTTCTTTTGCCAAATGGTTGCTGTCACATAAGCCCAGCATATGCACAGCACTGGGGAAACCCTGGAGGGCTGCCTGGGATGCATCTGATTTCCTCTTTCCAAATGTTTTCCTGCAGTACGAGAAAAGTGTCGCTAGAGGGAGCCACAGAGGTTTCCTTCTCCAGAAAATGCCTCACCCTAGCCTATTTCAAAATCCTACTTTGGAAAAAAAAAAAAAAATAAAGTAAGAAAAACATAATCACCTAATGCAAACTTTCGGGGACTGTGCACAGCTCTTCCCAGCCTGCTCACAGATGCTCTTTGTAATGAGTTGACAGGGCAAAGTCTCTCTCTCTCTGGTTTTCATGCATCTGCCTCTTCAACTTCTGGAAACTTCATCACCTCTAGCTTTTCTCAACATCTCTATCCTCAAAGGGGAAGAGCGTCTTTGGTGTTTTCTATAAAATTCATTGGTGAATAAAGTTCCATTTTGTTTACAAGCATTCTCTGATGCTCCTGGGTGTCCTTCCTACCCCTTCCTATGCCACAGAGATTTCCTTCTCATTAGGTCTTGGTCAACCACAGTCAGTGAGACTGAACAGAGATTTAGTCCTTTTAGAGAGAAGTGTCAGCAACTCAAAGCCTAGCCCCTTCAACAGTGTGTTTGGAATTCCAGGCACCTGCTTAGTTACCTTTGTTCAGTGGTGTCATACCATCTTCCAGGTTCACCCTAACACAGAGCACCAAAGCCAGGATCACCAGAACCATACCTCCCATTGTATGTCCTGCACAGAAGCAGAGTGTGCATGTGCTCTAGAAAATACATCATGCCCATCTCTTTGCAGTCGGTCCAAGGTAATGTAAGCTATGAAACTGCCACCATGTAAGGGGGCAGAGGAGATGGAGAAGGAAAAGAAGAGTGCACATGTTCAGCATAGACCGAGTCCTGCTATACAATAAAGAAAGCTGCAACATCTTGGAAACAAGAGCCATTGGCACAGATTCACACCCAGCTGCCCCCACCTCTTTCCCCAAGCTCCCTACAATGTATTTCCACACATCTGAAGCTGCTGAATCCAGGGATGGTACCTTGGAAGACAACGGTCACCTCAAGAGAACCAAAAGGCCCAGTTGTCCAAGAAGTATTTCTTCAAGTCACTTAGTGACATTTGAAGGTGTCTAAATCAGGAATAGGGAAAAGCCTAGGCTCTTCCACACACCAGGCTTCCCCCTATTGGGTCAATCGGCAGGTATTCTGATGAGTAGCTTAACCCATACACTGTCTTCATGAAGCATCCTGTTTGAATGGGATGGCAAGACTCAAGCTGAAGAATTAAGCCAAGAATGACATGCTGTCATGGGATAGAATTAAGGGATATAAACATCCATAGGAATTTCTATGAAGGGAAAACATCACCTGTGACCAGAGGCTTCTAAAGCTAGCAAAGCCTTCAGACACTCTTAAGTGAGACAAACATCCATTTGAGAAAAGGATTGGGAAATTGTAAATGTGCAATACCACATATGGATGGGGACAGTGATAGGATCTGCAAGCCATAGGTTTGAAGCAATGGCAGAATGGGCCATTCAATCCTCCTATATGAAACAACGCTGTCCACTTAGGCTTGATATTAGTTTAAAATAAAATAAAACCATTTCCCGCTTGATTACAGTTAGAATCGGAGCAGGATTTTCAGTGTGACCCCCAGTAGTGTTTAAAATAGTGGAAAAGAGCAGAGAAGGCATTGCATAAAATAAATGTTTCCGATCTCAGTCCAGTTACTGCTGAATGCAGCAGCCAATTGGAAAGGTAGGGTTGCCCCTGGCATTCTCAGTCATAAGAAATTTAACGATGGATGAAAATGGATAGAATCAAGATGTTCTGATAGGAGTAGGAGGCTTCAATATCTCAGAAAATTGGGATCCTCATAACGGGTTTTACACTGGCTGGATTATAGCTAAATAGGATTTTAAGCCTATTGTAAATGAAAGGAAATCTAATTTAACTGGGCCACATCATTTTTACTAAGATGCGATAAATGCTAATTTCCTTCCTCGGGCACCAGTGGCTTGGCTTGTGGTAGCTGTTTGCAGGGTGCTCAAGTCTGACGGGTCTCAAATTGGCCTTTTCCAGTCCTGAGGCCAAGCAGGAATCCACATTTTCAGGATGAAGAGGACAATGGAAGGAAACAATCAAAGCTTTTCCCAGTTTGTCCCTGGACCTCATCACTATAGGCCCAGGGGCATTTGGCCAAGGTTTAGATATTGTTTAGACACCAACTTTACTCCAACCAGAGCTGCAAAATCGAGTCCCAAGAGCTTTTAAAGTTATCTCCCTCTTAATTTGTTATTATACATATGTATGCCACATGCAAATGAAAATATCCAAAGATGAATGTAGCAGAAATAATAATTAAAAAGGCAAAGCAGCCAACAACTAGAGAGTTCTTACCTCTACCAAGGGTGGGGCGATCCCGCCCTCAGAGTGACTGCAGACTGAATACCCTGCACTCCTGTCTCCACCTGCCTCATATTCCTCTCTAGTGCTGGGATCAAAGGCGTGCAACCAACACCACCCTGCTTCTATGGCTGACTAGTGTGGCTGCTGGGATTAAAGGTGTGTGCCACTACTACCTGGCCTCTATGGCAGACTAGTGTGGCTAGCTTTGTTCTGTTGATCTTCAGGCAAGCTTTATTCGTTAGATCATAAAGAAAATATGACCACAGGTAAATTTCAAATTCATAGATGCCAATAAATAGAAGGGGCAGGAGAACATGGTTGAGAGCAAGCAGCAATGATGGCTGTTGCTCATGCTGCAGCAAGCAGTGAGAATAGCGAGTGCTTGTAGTACATATAGAAAGCCAGGCATCACTCTGTTACTGAAATGCCCTTAAGCTCTCTAATCCTAGACTCATTCTTTTCTTTCATTTAACATCCAAATAAAATAATTGGAGTCTCTGTTTCATTACCCTACCAAACCTCTTCCCTGGGAACAGAAGCATGTTGCGGTTTCCCTCTAGTCCCCAGGGTACTTGTCAGCCACAAATGATGCGAGATTGTAGCAGTTGGCCAACTTTCCTCAACACTCCAGGCTATGTTAAGAAATTAGCATACTAAGAAAGAAAACTTGATGCCTGTATGTTCCCCCAAATCTAATCCCTGCAAGTCATGTGTATGGATACCAATCTCTTCTCTCCCTGGCCTTGTCTCTGAAACCTGCCTTGTTTCACATCAGAATGCTTCCCACTGATTTAATTTGTCTTTACCTATTTCCCAGGTCCACAGTCCTTGTCCCCAAACCATCTACTACTGACCTAACTATGGTTATAACTACAGTTAACATTTAGTGAGCACTCTCATTGGAGGCTCTTCTCCTTGCGTATTTTAACTCCCCCAGGGGTCACATCGCATGAGAAGTATTGCTATAGCCACAAAGCACAAAGAGCCCACATGAATGAACCTAGGATTAAGGGACTGTTTAGTGGAGAATTTGTAACACATACAAACATCTCATATGTACGTGCATCAGCTTGTGACTTCCACATTTTCTATCCCCATTTTCCTATGTTCCTCATTCTTGAGGTTGGTGTTATGATGAAAGTTTCACCCCATCCCCTACCATCCAAACCTAAAGAGTCTGAGATGTTATGGTGGAAGTTCCATCTAAGCCCCTCTCCTATCTCTCTCCAAACACTACTGCATCTCAGAAAGCCCGCCAAATGATGACCCCCACCCCAGAGATGTTCAAGACCACTCCCACAGGGTACTTTAACTGCCTTGAAAAAAATAGACTCTTGGTTTTCCAGTCTCGCTTTCCTGTCTCCTCTCTGGAAGGCCAGAAGCACTGTATCCATTAAGTATGAGCTTTTTCTTTCTTTCTTTTTTTTTTTTAACATATATTAATTTATTTTTTTCTTTTTATTTTACACATTGATCCCAGATTCTTCTCCCTCCCTCTTCCCCTCTCTCTCACCCTCACATTTACCCTGATCACCCTCCCTTCCCACTCCCCCTACACATGTAGGGTAAAACCAACCAGGAGGGGTCATCCAAATCTGTCAAGTCATTTGGAGTGGGGACTAGGACTTCTCTCCTGTCTCTAGGTTAAGGGACTATCCCTCCATGAGGGATGTGCCCACAAAGTCCTTTTATGCACCAAGAATACATACTGATTCCACTGCTCAGGCCTTCTAGCTGAGACCCACGTTCAGGGTGTCTGAGTCAGTGCCATGCTGGATTCCCAGCTATCAGTCTGGGGGCCGTTAGCTCCTCCTTGTTCAGGTCAGCTGTCTCTATGTGTTTCTGCAACCTGGTCTTGTCCTCCTTCTCTGTATCTGGATTCCAGTTAGACTCAGTGTTTAGTTGTGGGTGTTTGCTTCTGTTTCCAACAGGTACTAGATGAGGACGCCGTGATGGTGGATAAGTTAGTTATCAATCTCATTATCAGGGAAGGGCATTTATGGTAGCCTTTCCACTGTTGCTCAAATTGTTAGTTGGGATCAGTCTTGTAGGTCTCTGGACATTTCTTTAGGTTCAGTTTTCTCTTGAAACCTATAATAGCTGCCTCTTTTATGCTCTCTCTCTCCTCCCTCCCTCTCCCTCTCCCTCTCCCTCTCTCTCTCTCTCTCTCTCTCTCTCTTCTATTCTTCCCCTGACTCAATCTTCCTAGTCAAATATGAGCTTTTTTCTAATTCAGTTTGATTTGGTCTGATTTAGATTGCTGCATTGGTGGAGAAGCTTATCAGGGGTGTAGAAACTTTTCAGTTGGCAAAGGATCTAGCATAACTTTTAGAAAGTTTAAAAGAAGTTCAAAGAACCCATCTTGAATATTCATAGGCATTTTATAGATGCATTTGGGGATATTTGACTTGATTATAATGTTAACTCATTCCTAACCCTGTACATGAAATGTCTCTTCATTAGTTTAGGTATGTGTTTCCTGTATCTTGTCTTAACATTTTATAAAGCATTTCTATACTGTGCATTGGGTTAATTTCTGGGATTTTGTGTATTTATAGCTATCATCAAATCTTAGTGTCTAGTGTTATTTTCTAGTTCATTGCTGCTAAGTAGAAGTGTGTTGTTGGCTTACACGCTGTTCTTGTACCAAGGAACACTACTCAGCTGTCTCACCATTTCTAATACCAATCATGGAGTAATTTAACAAATTTTTCATTTGAAAAAGTAATCATACCCTATGCACATGTTGACAGTTGACTTTTCCGCCTTTCCATTGTAGTCATGTCATTTATATTCCATCATATGATTTTTAACCTTTCTTTTCAAACTCTTAACACCTGAAGCATGATTACAGGTCTCTATGTGTGTTATAACTGGCATGCATAGTCTTCCAATTTCTCTCTGTGATTCTGATGTGTTCGCTCGCCACCCCACCCCCCCTCACCATGATGGACCACTGCTCTATTTAGCACTGCCTGTGGGCTCTGCTAAGAAAACAACAAATTGGTGTAAGGCACAGGTTTTGCCTCTGAATCGCTTACTGTCTCAGTAGGGAGACAAAACATATACTGGAAACCATCAGAATATTAAGTACTAAACTTTCTGGGAAATTATACACATGGAAGAACATTAAGATAAACGCTGTAGGAGACAAGTGGGAAACAAAGAACAACTTGGTCATGTGTGAAGGATTCCTTGTGATGATTAGACCTGATTTTTATAGAGGACAGTAAATTAGAGGGAGTTTGGCTTAGTGCCTTTGGAAGTAGTTGAAGTAGGCAGGCACTTCCACTGGGCTTCTAGGTTTTATTTCAGTTAAGTGCCTACAGGTTAAAAAAAAAAAAGTAGTGAATCATGTGGATAGAGAAAGCAAAAACAGTGTAAAGGCTTCTAATTATAATCAATCATTCAAAAGTAAGTGGCTCTGATATGATTCTCCAAATTAAAATACATGACTCATTCCATGTATCCTTTATGAATACACATGCTAGTGTGTGTGCTTGTACATGTGTATGTGTGTGTGCATGAGTGTATAAGCTTATGCATGTGCATGAGTGTGTACATGTGTGCATGCATGTGTTTACATGTATATGTTGGTTTGTATGCATTTATGTGTGTGCATGATTGTATGGTGTGTATGTGTCCAGCGCCATGAAGGGTGTAGAGGCACCATACTCATCCCTAAGAAACCACTCAGGAATTCTGCCCTGAACAGGCATGGTGGATGGGTTAGTGGCTACATCACAGGTACTTTGGGTGATTTCAGTAAAAAAAAAAAATATGAATTTTCTGCACTTCTTAAAAAACCTGCACAATATTTGTGCCTTAGGATCACTGCTGCCTCAGTAGCTCTTTTCAGTTAAAAATATCATACATATGCCCTGTATCCACATCATTTCTTTCTTCCTTCTTCCTCCCATTCCTCCTTGTGTCTCTCAAATTCACAGCCTTCTGTTATATAGATGGATGGACAAATAGTTATAGAGGTAGATACACATACATATATATTTATACTTATATATGAATACATAAATAGAAACTGCTGAATTCATTTAGTGTTGCTCATATATATATATATATATATATATATATATATATATATATATAATCTTTCAGGGCTGGCCATTTTCACTTTGCATTCAAAAGCATGTGACTTTATTAAAATCATAATTGGATAAGAGCAGGGTCAATGCATTGATTTCTACTTGATTCTCAGTGAGTGATCTATCACCAGGCCCTACATGCCATGGTGGTACCAACAGGGTGCTGAGTTAGGTTAGATGATTTAAGCCATCTTTGGAACATTGTGAGTAATTTAATTTATCTTGCCACTTCTGATGATGATACAGTGAAGAACCCCTCATGAACCATGAAACTATGTGGAAATGCCAGCTTTTAATTGAGACTGCTGGTGTTTGCTGGCTTTATTTCCACCGTGAGTCTCTTAGGTCAGATTTCTCAGAATTCCATAGAGTGCCCTTGTCTCTCATTGGTGATTATTGTTATTGTCAATTGACAGGATCAAGGGCCACCTAGGAGGAAACTACTGGGTGTGTCTATAGGGGTTTCCTGACTGGGGTTAACTGAGATGAGAAGATCTACTCTCGCTGTGGGTAGTATCATTTCATGTGTTGGGTCCTAGGCTGCCTATAAAGGAAGTGAATGACCTTATCATCATTACTGTCTGCCTACTGACTGCAGGTGCAAACTGATGAGCTGTCCATGATCCCACCATCATGCCTTCCCTGCCATGATGGAGTGTAGGCTTTCTTAAACTGTAAGCCAAAACAACCCTTTTCTTCTTAAACTGCATCTGACAGACATTTTTGTTACAACCAGAAGTAAGTGTGTGTGTGTGTGTGTGTGTGTGTGTGTGTGTGTGTTTCCACAGCCAAGTTTTGATAGTTAAAATAGCTTACAATCCTCATTCATCACAACATCTCTTTTATATGTTAAAGTGAAACTAAAATAACATTAATGTACACAATTTAATGAAATGCTCTACTGGCAATATGAAGAAGAAATTTAAATGAATACAGTTTCTAACAAAATAACATATTTATGTAAGTCACAGTTTGGGCAAGCCTACCCAGGGACACATAAGACATTTAGACGCTGTCTGCAAATAGAACCGCCACAAGTACATGTTAATATAAATGAACTCTACTGGTCATTTTTGTGTATTGTCAGTTACTGTCAGCTGTACTTCTATGAATGTTTCCAAAACAGAGAAAAACAGTTGTAAAATTCTGACAATAAAAATGTCTCTTGATTTACATAGTGCTTATATTCTTGAAAAACTCAATGAATGTTAAAACATAGAAAAGAGTACTTTGAGTAGTTATTATGAGTGACCTTTGCCTCCAGACTCATATAATTATAAAAATGCATTTTTCTCTGCCTAAGTATCATGCATGTTATTCCAGAAGCTCACAGAAACCACAGTATTACTGATTTTTTTTCAGACTATTTCATCTGCTGAAGACTATCTAATATATGTAGTTCATGTCTAGTAAATACTGATGACTCTTTCCCAATTATCTTGATAATCAAAACTTCTATATCTTAAGTTTCCAACACATTCCTTAAAATGTAGCAATGACTGTTCTAGACAAAAATAAGTCTTAACATTTGTTTACCACTTACCAAATGGCCCATAGTGTTCATAGTACATTTTCATCTCAGTGTTAGCTAATGTATGGGATCACCCAAGCTACATTCTGTCTGGAGCCATGGGACACACTGATCATCACTAGACAATATTATATTAGAGGATTCAACATATAAAGGGGATTTAATTTACAAGAGCTTGTCAGATGGACATATCACTTCTATGAAACATCAAAAAAGAAATCCAAGAAAGCATACTTTTGGCATTCAAAGGTGGGCAGTACGCAAACAAAGGGTGACAGTGAAGGGCAGTCCAGGAAGAGATCATATATTAAAAAAATCAAAACAATCAAAACATTTGTGGTCAAGAAAGTGGTCATATATAAAAATCAAAATGTTTGTGGTCTGTTTTGGAAAAAAATACAATTGTAACCTCAGGTAAACATCTCTGGGCCTTTATTTTCTTACTACTATAGACAAGGAGACATTGGAAATCTACTTATCATTCATACCCTGATGATGTACATTTCTCAGGTCTTTTATACAAAAGGTTTCCTAAGCGATCATGCTTTTAGGTACATTATAATGACAAATGGACCTCAAGCTCTCCAAGGATGTAGACTTTTCATCACAGGATTCGAAGGTTATCTGGGGATTTTCAGTCTTGTTCCGTGTTCAGTGGAATTTTATATACCCAACCCACTGTCTGCTTTCATCCTTCTAACTGTAACACAATGGTTCTCAACCTCCTAATGCTATGATCCTTTAACACAGTCCCTATGTTGTATTGATCCCTTCAACAATGAAGTTATTTTAGTAGCTACTTCATAACTATAACTTGGCTACTATTATGAATCATAATGTAAATATTTTTGGAGACAGAATTTTGTCAAAGGGGTCAACCCATAGGTTGAGAACTATTACTCTAACAGGTTATAACTTGCCCTCTTCAGAGTTTCTGTAGTTCTTCTCTTCACATTCCACACTACACACTCGTATGTGTAAATAGCTTTGTCCAATTCCCACAAAGGATATAGAGAACTCTATAAAACAGAGCCATGCACAATCATTTGTTTTAACTCATATAAACTTTACCCACTAATGTCAGAGGGCTGCCTTAGACATGCCCAATCAATGTGAAAAGCTCTACCTATCAAAGGAAGCAAGATGAAAATCACACCTATTGATGAAGGAGCATGGCAGAAGAAGACCTGGGTTAAAGCTGAGTATAGGTGAGATAGGTAGCATGTGTCTGGAACTTAGACCTCCAACAGTCTTCTACAAAGCAAGGCTAGCCTATTTCTATAGAACTGATGCACAAAGAAACTATGTTTTCTACCAGCTAGGAGAATTACTATGCTCCTACACAGTGATTTAGAGCAAAGTTTTACTTTCTAAATGATAGGGGAGCCAAAAATGAATTGATAACTGAAATAGGAACTTTTAACCACATGTTTGTGTGTGTATAGAGGTATGGGGAAGTGAGTATGTGTGTGTCTTATAGCATTTTCGTGGAGGTCAGAGGGAAGCTTGCGGGGGTTGGTACTCTCCTACTACATGAGTCCTAAGGATTGAACTTGGGTTATAAGTCTTGGTAATAACCACTTTTACCTACTAAACCATCTCACAAACCCAGAAATAGGAACTCAGAGGATGTATATACAGATCTTAAGGAACCAGTAGACTGTGGGCACATTTGGGGAGCTAGCACTCAGCCTGTTGTACCCTCAGGAAGACATGATTCTTCTAGTCCAAGGCGGTCAAGGGCAGGAAACAGATTGGACTCAGTAGCCACCGATATGTATATTTTTATTGTGAATTGCTTAGGATCACTTCAAATACATTTCTGAGATATTCCCAGGGGCTATACAGGTAAATCAAACAGCTTCATCCAGCTATTATACAGGACAGTTAATCTTATTGTCAGCATCATGGGATTTAAAGTGACCTACAGGACAAAAACTCAGGGTTTGTCTATGAAGTTTAAGTAAGATGAGATGAGAAGATCCACCATGAAGCTGGGCAGTGAGAGCCCATGAGCTGGGGGCCAAATGAAAAGCAGCCAGAGCAAGCTGCAACGTTCATCTTTTTCTGCTTTCTGAACACACACCCAGTAAGACCATCTTCCTCACTCTCCTGCACCATGCCTCCATACTGTGAGGGACATTACCCTCATCTGCAAGGCAAGTGCCCCCCACCACACACACATCCCTGAAGCTGTTTTCCCCTGGTATTTTTGTCAGCAGTAGGAAAAGTAACTAACACTATATCAAGTTGAGTTGTGAGGTGCCAGGTTCCTTAGTGTTAGCAAGCTTGTCCTAATTAATCACCTCTGTGGCTCTCAGTGTCTGTCCCTAAGGAAATACTCAGCAAGGCGAGGACTGAGAACTGAAAAGAAAAGTTTCTCAGTCCACAGTTAAGAGCACTTATTGCTCTTCCAAAGGACAGGGTTTCAGTTCTCAGCATCCATATGGTAGGCCACAGCAGGTGCTGTAACTCCGGATCCAGGGATCAGGGACTCTCTTCTGGCCTCTGCAAGCACCAGGCACACAAGTGGTGCACAAACATACATGAAGGCAAAACATGCACAATCATAAAATAAAAATATTTAAATTAAAAAAAAACATCACTTTTATGCTTAATTGCTAGAATACATTGTTGGAAATACAAAGCTGATGATATGCTACTGAATACAGCATTCATATATAAGTGGTTAATATGGATTTGTAATGTCAGTTTTAAAAGGGAAAGTTTAATATTAAAATCTTCATCTTATTATATTTTATTGTTGTTAGCTTTAGCTGTCCGGCTCCAACAGTGCTCCTCCTTTCTTGCCTAGTTTTCCAAAACCTACAAGAACCTACAGTTCTTTCTTCTGCTTTCATATCACACATATTTCATTATTCTCTCTCTCTCTCTCCTCCAAGCCTCACTCCCTACTCTCACTTAGTTCCTCTCTCTGCCCCTTCTATACAGCAATTTAATCCAGGATTCCTCATGATAAAAAGCATGAAATATTTGTCTTGAGTCTGGCTCATTTTATTTAACATGAATCCACTTGCCTTACTTTTCTTGCAAATGTCACAATATAATTTCTTTTGACATCTGAATAAAATCCCATTGCATATATGTCCCACATCCATTCACCTGTTGATGGACGCTGAGACTATCCACAGCTTAGCAATGGTAAATAGTTCCTCAGTTAACTAGATAAGATGTCTCCATAACATGCTAAGACTCTGTTGGGTCACATGGTAATTTTATGGTTCGTTTTTAATGTTGTTTTTTTTTATATTTCCTTATGTATGTGATGGGAGAGGGAAGCATTTCCACACTATGCAGGTGTGTGGACATCCAAGGACAACTTGTGCAAGAGTTGGTTCACTTCTTCCAGCATATGGGTTCTGGATATTCAATTCCGCTCATCTGCCTTGGCAACAAACACCTTTACCTGCTGTGCCTCAGGTAAAGCCTATTGTTAGTTGGTTTTTGTGAAAGCCTACAAAATGGCTCCTCCAGTTTATATTCCCACCTGGAAGGTATTTCCTTAAACTCATGCCAGTATTTATTGTTTATTCCCTTAATGATAGTTGTTCTGACAAATGGAATCTCAGAGTAATTTTGATTTTCATTTTATTTCATTTCAATAGAATGGTAGCTTATAATCTATGAAAAACTCAAAATGCAAGTGAATTGGTAACAACAGTTCACATCTATAACCCTGGTACTTGAGAAGACGAGGTAGGGCCATGAGTTTGAACCATGATGAGGCCAGTAACTCCCCTGTGAGTTCCAGGCCAACTTGAGACACAGTGTGAATCCTGGTCTCAATAACAACAACAACAACCACTGAAAATCAAATAATCCAACTAGAAAATGTACCTTATTTTACTTTAGTGTTGCAGGGATAGATTGAATGTGTGTGTGTGTGTGTGTGTGTGTGTGTGTGTGTGTGTGTGTGTTTGGGTAGGTGTGTGTGCAAGTATGTGCAAGTAAGTAGGCATGTATGTATTCATGCATGTAGAGTGTAGTGGCAATGAATTGACATTAGGCATCTTGTATCCCTCTGCATCTTTTTTTTTTTTTTTTTTTTTTGGAGACAGGATCTCTCATTAAACCTGAAGGCCACTCATTTGGATAAGCAAGGAAAGCAGTGAGATCCAGCAATCTGCCTGTCTCTTCCTCTGCAGTTCCTCTCCAGCACTGTGATTAAAGATGCATGTGGCCATGCCATCTACTATGTGGACAATAGGAATATAAACTTGGGTCCTCATGCTTGCACAATAGACATTTTCCTAAATGACCCATCTCTTTACCAACCCTGGTATATATCAAGTTCTCTGGGATCCTGTTCAGAAAAGAGTGGCATGAACTTGCTTTTGTTAATATGTACTCACACACATTTTATATTTATGCACATAATATTATAATGAGTCTACATCTACAACCACAACTTACTTTTTTAATATAAAGTACCATAGGCATATATTTTCATGAAAGCACACAAATAATTATATTATTTTAGACACTTTCATAGAATTTCAATATGTTGATAAAACACTATTTTTGTGAGTACAAACACTGCTACAGATAAAAGGCTCATGCATAAGATTTTGAAACATATGCAGTGATTTCTCTGAGGTTCATTTCTGGAAACAAGAGTTTCTGGATGAAAAGTTATGTATGTTTTAATTGTTAGTAGGCATTGCAAAATTGCTGCCACAAGACTGTACACTGTATTTTCACAGCAGAAGTTGAAATGCCTCTTTGATCACACCATAATCAACAGGGACAGCTTTTAAATCTTTATCAATACAATATGTGGAAGCACAATATGATCGTTGGTGTTTTAAGGTAGTCTTTTGATTTGCTTCGTACATTTATTGGTATTTTATAGCAGGACAAATTGCCTTTATATGTATTTTGCTCGTTTTCTCTCAAGTTGTTCTTTGTTATACTATTGATTTGTAGGAATCCTTCATGAAGTGAAAACATTAATGTGTGTGCCTCATGTGTGGTAGGAACACAAGCAATATTAGTGAGCAGAAAAACAATGACTGTCACAGTTTGCCACATGGAAATTCTAAACTGTGTAGTCAGGTTTGTGTTCTTGTCCTTTATGGTGTCTTGCTTCATGCCAAGCAATGAAAAGCTTTTGTCTACTGAGAAGATTAAATTAAAATGTTCTTCTTTTAACAATAGTTTTCAATTAATATTTAATCCATTTGAGCTTTATTAACATGTGAAATGGATTTCTTGCTAATTCAAGACAATTCCTATTTAATATCTTTGACTAAATAATCAACATTTTCTCTATTGATTAGAAGTGATTAATTCTATCATACATAATACTCTACCATAAATTAGACTCTGCCCATCATTTTTCTTTATCAGTTTATCTATCTATTGTTATGTCCAAATATAATTACCATTATATTTTCTTCATAGCAAACTTTAATCCACAGTAGTGCATATCCATCTTCCCCCCATATATCCTGTCTGTTATTATTCACATTCTCCTTCAGGAATAAATAATACATTTGTCAAATTTTTAAAGACAGGCACTTACTCTGTAACCTAGGCTAGCTTGGAACTCACTGTGTAACCCAAGCTGGCTTCAAACTTACAGCAGTCTTCCTCCATCAGCATACCTTAGTGCTGGGCTTATCTACATGAGCCACAATACTCAGCATACCAATATCTCTCAAACTGAACATTTCTATTGAATTAACATCAAATTTACACACTGTTTTGGCCATAATTGACATCTTTATTACATCTTCTACTGTAGAAGACACATAAATCAAAATCAACTCCCAGCATTGCTTTGCACAGCTCTGAACATGTTCTTCATTTTTAAGCTAATTACAATAAAGCCTAATTATTACCATTAAATTATTATATCCATTTGACACCAAAGATTGAGTGTTAATTATAAAACAAATTAATTCCACATTGACATTTGTTTCAGGTTATGGGATGACAGCTTTGTTAAAATGTGACATCTGACTGAAGACAGGTTCACCTAATAATTAAAATATTTGTGACTCTCCAGTAATGGATAAAATTCTTCTTCACCAGTGTGGGACTATGTTGGGACTCATAATTCTGGGTATAGGTATTCATAGCATGAGTGATGACAGATAAAATAGTGTTTGTACAAATTCATAGTGGGTAAAATATTGAGTAAAATATGATTAGCTTGCTTAGTCTTTCTAGAAAAATGAAAATTTGAGAAATGGTGTTGATATATAAAACAAGTTAGTATGGCCCATAGTTGGGCCCCTTCTAAAGTCCTATTACCCATCTCCTTGAATACAAACTGACTGATCAAAATAGAAGAAACATTTCTAAAAATACAGATGGAATGCAAGTGATTTCTACACTAAGAAAACCAACTACATAAATGCCTGGGCCTGTAATAGCAAAAATTCATATTTGGAAAGCTAGATATGTGTGTTAGAATACAGGTTATGTGACATCCTCAATTTAAGATTACCCTTAAGTACCTAATACTCTCCACATTACATTTTATCTGTAGCCTACAGCTAAGAGTATGTGGCCAAGCGCCAAAATGCATGGTATAGCTAGCTTTCAAGCTCCAAGGTGCTTTAGGATAGAAAAGGCTGGGGGTAGGGGGTTTCAGAAAGAATTTGCAAGTAGGGGAACAGGCACAGTAAGTTTTAGAAGTAAAAATAAACAAGGAAAATATGGATCAGTGAGTTCTGCTTAGATCTGTCTAATCTAACAACAACCAAACAATAAAATAGGAAATAAGTGTCTCTCAGACAAAGAAATAATAGGACTCCTGAACTGGAAAAATATAAATAGAATTAAAGCACAATTGTTAGAAAATAATGAACACAAATTCTGTCATTCATTATTCAAGAAATAGAATAGATAGTCATTCACAAAATGAGAATTTGTTCATAGAACTGTCATGACCGAAGGAACGAGTCAGGTAACAGTATACAGACAAACATCCATTAGTGGGATACATCATGTTAAAAGCTTTGATGGTAGCTGAAAAGGTTGATCAGTGGTTAAGGGTGCTTGTTGCCAAGGCTGAGGACCTTAGTTTGATCCCCAGAATCTACATGACAGGAGAGAATCACCTCCTACAGGTTGTCCTCTGATCTTCTTACAGAAGCCATGATATGTCACCTCCTATACATACAAATGAATAGATAGATAGATACATAGATATAGATACATACATAAATAGACAGACAGATAAAGTTTTGATGCTTAAAAGGAATGATTGGAAATCAGGCTGGCTAAAGGGATAAGAAGACTGATAAGGATTACAACCTCATATTCTTTGGGAGGATGATTATCCTAAGGAAGAACATTCCAGGCAAAAGCCCCCAGGCCAGAGCATCAACAGGATTCACTATAGTTGCTTCATTCCAGAATTTATAACCAGGAAATGAAACACAGGGAGGCAGAGGTTGTCAGGGTGCATACATCTGTAAGTTTTAGTAAGAGTTTACATTTGTGTTATACATGATCAGAATCCCCTGAAGGTTCCCAAAGGGGAAAAAAAGATGATCTTATTAAAGTTTCTATAAAAAAAACCAATTACTCTACACTGTTGACATATTAAGAATTGGGAAGGAGCCAAGGTGGACAAAGGGAGGCCAATTTTGAAGTTCAACCAATCAAAACTGTAGTTTGAGGTTAGGTTGTAGGCATGAAAAGTGTAAGAGGTAGAATTTGTGATCAATCTATAAATTATAGCCAAGTAGAATTGCTGATGGATGGGACATGCCTAAGGCATGGGTTAAGCAACTGGGGAAATAGCCCTGACCCTTCATGCCCTCTTTTATCTTCCTATGTCTCTATGAATTCTCCTATCTGATCTCATTGTCCTTTCCAAGTCCCTTACTCAGATCAGTGTTTCTCAACCTTCCTAAAGCTGTGACCCTTTAAGTACAGTTCCTCATGCTGTGGTGACCCCCTACCATAAAATTATTTTTGTTGCTACTTCATAACTGTTATTTTTCTACTTTATGAATTATAAAGAAAATGTCTGTGTTTTTCGATGGCTTTAGGTGGCCCCTGTGAAAGGGTTGTTTGACTCCCACCCATAGGGGTCATGACCCACAAGTTGAGAACCACTGTTCTAGATCCTCTGGGACTCACCCATCATCATTGTCTTCAGTATTTTTCATGAATATTATCCATGCCTTCTTGCTACAAGCAACCAGTCTCACCTCTGAAGGACACTCTTCCTCTATAACCCATCATATGCTGTGTTTACTTCCCTATATTCTCTAAACTTCTAGGCCTAGAAGAATGTCCACATGCTCCCGATTGCTACATCACACTGATTTAAATATGAGCAACTCAGAAACTGAGTCTCCTAAAGAAGCAATGGCAGTCCAATCTTTGTCTGCAAAATTCTCCTGAGAATGATAGTCATTTTTACATCCTACATGATAGTAAATTTGAAAATCATTCGAAGACAATAGAAACATATCACCAGGCTTGACTTTGCTTGTATTTAGTATTCCTTTTTTTAAAAATTATGTTTTTTGTATATGTCTATGTTGCTTATATGTGCATTTGAGGTCAGAAGAATGCATTGGATCCTCTGGTGCTAGAGTTACAGGTGGTTGTGAGCCACCAAATCTGGGAGTTGGGAATCCAATTTGGATCATCTTTAAGAGCAGACTCTTAAGGAATGAGCCCTCTCCCTAGCTCATAGGTTTGAGATTTCAACCCCTCTTATAAATGGGCCATTTTCAAATAAGCAAAATGGCAAAGTGACACATGCACAATGACAGCTCTCCAAGATTTACAATATTGCATCCATAAATCCTGATCTCTGAGATCTAGTCATTCATCTGTAAAGAACTGTTACCATAGAAAATGTATAGGGTAAGAGCCTAATCAGCATTTTTTCTCATTACAATACCTTAACAGTGCCCAATCAGTTGTGCTATGAAAAATACTCATACATGTACACAGTCATCGACTCCTTGCATAAGGTTTCCTCAGGGGTTCTTTTTACTGTGGCATTCCTCACAGCCAAGAAGATTCTGCACTGAGAAAACATGGAAGGATTGGATTTTCCCAACATGGCTCACCCTCCAGAGGGTGCCTCACTGCACATACATGGTCTGGTTATGACAGCTATGGGCAGAGTAAAACCTGGGGCCTCACCCTTTCTTGCTCCATGTACCCATGGGAATCCTCTGCCTCTGGTGACACCTCATGTACTTGTTAGGTATTCCCATTGTAACCATTATGTAGCCCATTCATAGCTGTCTCTATAGACTAGCTGTTCATATGACTGACTCATTAGGCCATGCTATTCTTGAGAGAACCTGTGATACAAACAAATTTGTCAACAACATATAAAATGTACAGTTGGTTGTGTGGAAAACCTTAGTGCTATGTTCCTACACAAAACTATGTTTTCAGCTATTCTCAAATACACTCTCCTGCACTAAGGAACCACTTTTCTATGGTGTCTTCACGCATTCCTTATTTTATAAAAGTCTGCCTTTCCATTCAAACATAGTTTATACTTACACTGAAGTTTAAAAGGAAGCTTAATTAGGAAATGTGAGTAACAGGAAAAAAAAAATCAAAGTTGTTTTGCCTTTCTAGCCAGGTTCTAAAGTTTAGTATCTGCAGAACAAATAAGTAGACAACAGGCTGGGGCAGAGGTAGATTAATTTTAAACCCCAAATCGACCAAGCCAACATGCTAGAAACTCAAGTGAGATTCTAACTGTTGAGACAAAAGACCTTCCTGAGAAAACATGATTTTTTTTCCTTTTAAAGTATTAAACTGATTGAATGTAGGTCACTACATAATCTTTAATGCCAAATGATTTCCAGTATTAACCACATTTGCTAAATATGTTCAACATCTAAAATAGTATGGGATCAAAAGATGGGCTCTATAGTCTAGGCAAGTGGACACAGAACATTACCCAGCGCACCTTTGCACATAACTAGCACTATTATTCTAATCAAATAGAGCTCTAGAAAAAGTCATCAATAGCTGTTTCCTCTTACAGGTGTGAGTGGAAATTGCCAAGGTGATGCTTATATTTGCAAGAGACTAATAATAGCTAGGTTCTACATAAATAAAAACAAAGTTGAAGACTTAATGAAGTCTCAAACCTGTAAGGAGTACGGTTTTTCCTCCCACCGCCAGTCTCGTCCCGCCACCGTGCCAGCCACAAATAACACACAGAGACTCTGTATTTGATATTATGCTGTTGGCCCGGTACTTGTTTCTTATCGGCTAGCTCTGCTTTAATTATTAACCCATTTCTGCTGATCTATGTATTTCTCTTACCCGGAAGCCGGCCGGCATACTGCTTTCTCCAGACTCTCCATCCTGCTCCTCCTCACTCCTTCCTCTTTCCTCCTTGTCACCTAGTCCCTCCTATCTTGCTTTCCTATTGGCCAACAGTGCTTTATTAATTAACCAGTATGAGAAACATTTACAGAATGGCATCTCCCATCACAGACCTACAGAAGTCAGGGTAGGGTAGGAGAGGAATATACAGGTCTGTCAAATGGGACAGAGTCCAGAATGTGTTTATGCATGTATGCATAACTGGATTGTCACAAAAGCAGCAAGGCATGTTGATCTAAAAGGACAATCTTTTCATGAGCTGGCACTGAACCAAGTAGATATTCATTTAGAGAAATTCAAGCCTTGGCCCTCACTTCACTTCATTTATAATAAATAAGGGTAGATGTTGACTGTAATTTAAAAACTAAAATGTTCAAGTTTACAGGCAAAATGCAGAGAAAAGCATTCATACTGTTGTAGTAGCCGAAGATTTCAGAAGTAGCATGATAAAGTCCTAAACCACAAGAGGAAACATAAGAGATAAACTGGATAGCATAAACAACTGTTTATGATCTGGTCTTTGGAAAAACATCAAGAAAGCAAAATAACAAAATGTTGCAATAAACATTCTGATAAAGATTGGCATCTAGTAGTCTCTGGGGAAAAAAAAAATATATATATATATATACATACATATGTATGTATATACATTAAATATATATATTAAGACTAATCTAAGAAAAAGACAAATAACTCAAAATTTAAAAATAGACATTTGTTGAAGCACTAAAAAAGCAACATTCATACAATACAAACACACACACACACAGCGTTAACAAGCATATGAAAATTACCCAATGACACTAGAAAGAAGAAAATTTAATTTAAATAAAATTAGATGCTACTATACACTTATCAGAGTGGTGGGAATTATAAATATTCACAACATAAATGTTGACAAGGATGTTGGGATGTTATGCATTACTGATAGGGAGTTAAGCAGTAAAGGCATATTAGGAAACAGTTTGTCACTGTGATTAAAACACTGGAAACACCTGGCATGACGATTTGTGGGAGAATGGTACCAGATTCATCATTCCAGAGGACTCATTCTGTTACCCAGAGGTGAGAAGTTATCTGTATGAACTGAGTGTTTCCAGGTTCTTGGGATATTTAGAAAAATTGAAGAAACACATACAAATAGCAAGTGGGGTGATGTTTAGAAGCAAAGCAAATATACAGGTCTGAAATGCTCCCATAGAATTGCAGCTACTTGCTAGTAACAAGTCATTGTTTGCAGCTTCCTTCTGTGGGTCCAGAAGGAGGAATAGTTACATGGGGTGTGAATTTTATCACTTTTGTTTAGTAGGCTTGAGTTGTAAGCATTTGTTATTTTCCATGATGCATCTGATTTTAATTATATCCACACTGAATCATGTATTCTCATAATACAGGAACTCTGGGGTTTCCCCTAAATTTTTGCTCAAAGGGCACAATTTGTCTTATTGCTGTCCATCCCAAAAAGGTCCTGATTATATCCGCTCATTTCCCCTAGCTTTAATACTTGTTCCAGGTTGTGCTTGGTTCCAAAAGGAATGTTACAAATGGGTTGCTGGGGAGAATATCAGTGTGCTATTCAAAATGGGGTGCACCTGCTCCTGGATGCAGGTAGGGGTTCCAGGTTGCTAGGTTCATTGTCAGGAAAGGAATGTGTGTGTAGCTCAAGCCAACTGGAGTCCCTGGTTGTTGAGCTGTCCCTATACTTGACTGCCCCAGCTCCATGATGGCTTTGCTCCATTACATGGAATATAACATCACCAGGAAAGTACATACAGGGCAAGTGACACCTTGAATTTTAAAAGTGAGCTTCAAGTGTTCCAGTACTGGTGAATTCTAGGAAGTAAGGGTTATAGTCAGAGGACAAGCCTGGAATCTCCACTTAGTTATCTGGAATTGTATTGGAACTGATTTAACTTGACCTAAGCCTCAAACCAATTAAGAAGGTCACAGTAGACCTAGTTGAGGTAGGTTGGTTAATAACACAAGATGGCTAACTGTCCTGCAGTAGAGAAAGTTGTTCAGAGTGAAGGCAAGGAACCAACTTATACTTCCAGAGAACATATTAAAAATGTGGAGGTACTATAAATAATTTAAGTTGTTAAGACTCATTAACTTTAACATATTCTTCACAAGTACTCCATGAAATGCTGATATGTTAGCTCTTTTGTCTCCTTGCCGTCTATTGTTTTAGCTTAATGAAGCTCTGGATATTGCTGTGAACAGCACTGTCTGTGATGGAAAATAGGATTCTTGGGCAGCAAACCACAAATATTAGAAGATCCAGAAAATAAATTGTTTACAGCTCCTCCCAGTTTTCAACCTAGTCAAAAGCTATCTAAAACTCTGGCTGGTATTCTAAGACAGTACTGTCTGTCTAACTGTCTAGGGTATGATGACCATGTTTCATGTGTGTTGCTTCAGAAAGCAGGAAGATTTTGGCAGCAATCCATGATCTGATATAAGCCACAAAGTGACTGGAGCAAGGCACGTTGGCCTCCCCTCAGCTCTCCTCTTCAACCAACATAACCATCATGATACCAACATAAACTACATAGGGTGTCCAAAGCTTAGATGACTATGAAAAGCAGGTTTGAATATCGTCTCTATTTCCAAGTGGGAAATGACAAAGGTTGAACATTGGATTGTGTGTTCACCACAAATATGAAAGAAAAGGATGAGGAACCAGAAAAAAGAGAGAAGAGGGATGTCTAGGTTATTCGGATGCTCTGCTATGGCTGATGCTGCCTCATACTCTGTTCAATGCTTCCTCTACTCTCTGTCCCCCAGCTTTATGCCTCAAGGCATGGGCCCCATTGTCAAATGGCTGACAAAGCTCTTATTGTCCCTTAGTAATTAGATGTTTAGCAAGGGTCCTGATCCAATGGTCTTCCCTTCATTTTGTCACAATGCATCCATCACTCTCCTAAAGGCTCTGATTCAACTCATGCCAAACACAACAGATCCTACCTCCTCTTACTTGATCAATTTAGCTCACAGCCAGTTTCTGTTTCAAGGTACAAACAGCTTAGTTGTTCTGATCTTTATGTCATTGTAAAACAATGGTATCAACCACAATAATCTTAAAATCACTCCCCAATCTGGTTATTTATGAAACTGGGTTATGTGTCTCTGTGATGTCCTTACTCTACATTTCATATCAATTACCCAATTATCATGTATATAAATCTGAGACAAATAAATAAAAGCTGAACAACCAGTAAGTTACAAGTCTTCTTTGTCTCACCATTAAACACACACACACACACACACACACACACACACACACACACACACACCCATTATTAACCTGCCATCCCTATAAACAGACATTCAGGACAGTTGTGCATGGATGGTGGCTCTCAGCCCTCACATCAGGGTTGCACCAGGTTGCATCTGTTTGAAAACAAGTGATTTCAGGTTCTGGCAATGTGTCTCTGTGTATCTGTAAATTTGTTCTGTAACATCTGATCCTCATATAGAGAAGTCATACCTTGGTCATATTTAATGTTAAGGAAAATCAACATATAACCTGATGCTTTAGTTCTTGTAAATGAAGGTTATTGTTTCTTTGGAACCATTCTCATCAGTTTAAATAAGTCAAATTCTCCATGTGTTTTCAATTCTTCCTTTAAGATGCAGACTGATCTAAAAGAAAGTTCACAAGTGAAGCATGGCAAAGGTGATGTAAATGATATACTTTATATGATTATTTTATCATACCACCTATATTTCAGGAAGGGGATGTACGAAACAGTAGACAATCACTATTAAATAGAGAGTTTTTCTTGTTTTCTACATGACTGAATCTTCTGATCTTTCTATTATAGGATCTTTCAGAGGCAAATAACTATATGCATGATTTTGCAAAGTATTAAGCTCAGGGCTATAAAAATGAAAGTCAATAAATGTTCACTACGTATGTATGATACGCCTACCGTGGTGATTGGTTGGAGATCTGTGTGAACAAAGTAAAAAATCTCTGACCTTGGGCATTTTATAGGGAGGATGCAGAAAATGTGGTCATTTAAGTGATTTTAATTCCATGTGATGAAAGATATCAAGATGGAATGGGCTTTAGCCCAGATTGGCCTAAAATCCAGAAAATATGAGTAGCCACTTTAGAGAAAGAGGGAAGAAATGAATATAGCAATGTGAGGCAGGAAGCCAGACACTGAGAGCCTTCCATGTTAGAATAAGAACTTATATTTCACTTTGAGAACATGGAATGTTACTATAAAATCTTTCAATAGAAACTGAGCATTATTAGTTTTTTAAAAGGCATAGTCTATGTGCAGCATGGGTATGAATTGAAATAAAGGACAATCTTGAGGCATGGTGTGCAGAAAAGGTGGCTACCTGTTCTTGGGATGGGCAGCAGAGATAGAAAAGAATTGATCCTTCAAAGTCGTACCATCAATAGGATATGATAATTGGCCAAATGTAAGGGAGGAAAAGAGTGGGGAGAATTGAGAACAAGGCAAACCTAGAAATAGTATGCATGAAATATTTAAAATGCCTGTGGGATGTGCCAATGGACAGTTCTGATGAGTACCTGAACACACAAATCTAAGAGATCAAGTGTGACGTTGGAGATTAGAACACTATCACTTTTAGGTGGTGAATAAAATGAATGTGACTGCCAGGAGAACATGGGATATATAAAGAGAGTAAGGAGAGAAGAAAATCCAGACAACACTAAGGGTCAGTGGAGACCAAAGGAATGTAGTAAGCATGCATAAGAAAAGAAACTGTTTTAAGCAATGCCTGACAGGTGTCAGTAATGGACAACCCAGCAGAAATGTAAACTGAAGGCCTGAGAAGATGCCCTGTATCCCAGGTAGTACTCCATGGTAATCAAATTTAGATAAAGTAGACTCTCAAATACCTAATTTAATACACTTGGTGTGCTGGTTTGTATTATGGCAACTGGACACAGGCCAGAGTCATTTGGGAAGGAGAACTATCAATTGAGAAAATGCCCCTGCCAGACAGCCTGTGAGCAAGGCTGTGCTGTATTTTCCTTGATTAGTGATTAATTGGGGGTGAAGAACAACTCACCTGGGTTGGTGTGGTGGGCCAGGAGGTGTATAAGAAATCTAGCTGAGCAAGCCCCTAAAGTAGCACTACTCTGTGGCCTTTCTGCTTCCAAGTTCCTGCCCTACTTGAGTTCCTGCCCTGACTTCCCTCAGTGATGCACTGTTAGCAGGAAGTGTCAGCTGAATCAAGCCCTTTCCTTCCCAAAGTTGCTTTTGGTCTTGGTCTTTATCACAGCAACAAACAGCTAGATTGACAGTTTCTTGAGAACCTTGTGATTTGCTTTCCAGCTTGGAGAAAGAAAATACACACCTGAGAGGAGACAGATCCATGTTAAAAATCCCATACCTGGCAGAGACAAAGAACCCATGCTTAGAATGATGGCATGAACTTGGACTTTCTTCATATGCAAAATGAAAACAATAGCTCTAGTTTATAGACAAAAAGCCTGGTGCTGTTTTCAGTATACTGTAATGCTTCTTAGTCATTGTCTGTTAAATCTTAATGCATTATTCTGTAGGATCCCTAAGCTCTAGGGCCTTAAAATTCAGAGGCTGCTAAATGACCTAATTGCAAGCCTGGTGTCTCTCAAGTCTACTTATCATATTGTCTTAAAATAGTCACTGTCTATAAAAGTGAGAAGAGGAGGCTGAGGGTAAGAAAGCCTTCTGCATGAGTCCTGGCATTAGGTTGCTGATTGTCTTGAGTATACAGAGAGCCAAAAAGCAGCCAGTAGTGACACTAGCTGTGCTCAGGTTCCATTGCTGAGCTCTAGTGAAAAAGGGCAAAGAAATAAAGGAGGAGTGTGACAGTGTTGGAAGCTTCTGTCTTGTTGAGAAGCCAATGATGCCTAAGGAAAAGGTCTTCACATCTTTTGAGCCACAGGCAAAAAAAAAAAAAAAAAAAAAAAAAACAAACAAACAAAAAAGAACAATGAGTCGAGAGTCCAGGTTTCCAGAAAGGAAACAATGACAATGAAAGGGTCACACATTTATCTACTACTCACATTCCCTTTCTCTCCAGGGTTATTGGAACCAGGTAGGCCAGAGATTGATCTGATCTCAATCACTTTCCAGCCATAGACAGGAACATGTTTGCTTATAATTTCTAAGTGTTAATTTCTTCACCTACAAAATGATAAAAATACTTTATAAAGATACATCAAACAACATGTGCTAAATGTTAAGCATAATTCTTGTGCATGGTAAACACTCAATTATTTATAAGTATTATAGTTCAGCAATATTAATAATGAACACAGCGTTTGTGCCCCTTTGATCATGTACAAGCATGTGTACATGTGCCCTCACTCTCACACACACGGTTCTTGGAAAATAAAATGCAATGCAGTAGTATTCCCTCCAAAGACTGCTGGTTGAAAATGTCAGTCTAGCATGGAAAAAAAAAAAAAATGGGTAAGTGCAGCAAAAGAAAGAGGCCTCAGCTGGAGAGTTCCAGTTTCCAGTAGGATCTATCTTGCAAAACCTTCCCAAGTTTCAGCTCAGCCTTTGTCCTCTTCCGCCAGCTATTGGCCAAAGGTGAGTCTGGGCCCAATCGGGGCTGCTCTCCTCTACAACCTCTCCCCCCCCCCAACTCCCTGGGTTGGCCCCTGAACCTGCTGCTCCTGTGTCCTGTCCCCATCGAGAGCACCCTTGGAGCTCTGATACACCCCCACCCAGCCCCACCACGAGCCTGCCCCCCCACCCTATGGCCGACCCTGCCCACTGTCCTGCTGCTCTGGTTAAGCACTGAGATAGAGGGTGGAGCCAACAGTCCACCCTACTTAGGAGACTCCTAGGAGCAACTCTGAACAAAGGAGACCTGCCTATCCACGCAGGACCACCCGTAATTTCCACCTGCTTGGTCTCTGACCCCACATCCAGTCCTCTGCTGGAGTCCTGGGCCCCTCCCAGAGATCCGCCTATCTCAGCAGGTCCACTCTGAGTTCCTGCCTGCAAGATCCTTGACCCCAAAATCAGGGCCTCTGCTAAAGAAAGAGGCCTCAGCAGAAGAGTCCCAGTTTCCAGTGAGAACCCACTATCCTGCAAAACCTTCCCAAGTTTCAGCTCAGCCTTTGTATTCTTCTGCCAGCCATTGGCTAGAGCCATTGGCTAGAGGCACCTTCTACTGGATCCTCAGCCCTGACCCCGTCCCTGGGTCCCTATCTGCTGAGAGACCTCCTATAGAGCTTGGACCACCCAGAGCTGTGGGAAGCCACGCTGGCCACGTTGACTTCGTCAGGTTTTGCCACGTCAGTTGTTTATTGCTCTTGTATCCTAATTGTCTGTGCATGCCTAATCATCTGCACATGAACATAAGATGGCTGCTCACCTATCCCAATTGGATGATACACAATCGTCCAATGAGACCTAAGCCAATCAGACGACGCTGCACGTCCACATCATCACGAGTATATAAGCTTGGTGCTCCGTAGGGTCGGGGTCCTTCTCCTTCTCTTTTTCAGTCCTTCTCTCTTTCAGCTTGGAGCTCCCAATAAAGTGTGCTTGAGAAGAATCCTGTTGTTCTCATTCTTCCCGCTGGCGGGACAGGCACAACACAGAGCTACAGATATTGAACATCTGACCCACATAAGCCCACCAGGGAAGTAACATAGAGAGAAGGGGAGACACCACCAACACCTACTAGAAGAAGCTATGGGAAGACAGTAATACAAGAAAACACCTAACAACAGAAAGACAAGCATGACACCACCAGAATCTAGGGAATCTATACAACTAGAATGGAACACAACAACAAAGCAGATGAAGAAGAAGGGAACAACTTAAAAATTACCATCATAAAAATGATAGAGGCCCTCAAAGAAGATGTGAGAAAATCCCTTAAAGAAATGGAGGAAAAAACAAACAAAAAAGTGGAAGAAATGAACAAATTCCTTAAGGAAAGTACAGGAAGCCAAGAAAAACAATTAAGCAGGTGAAGGAAATGGTTCAAGACTTGAAAACTGAAATAGAGAAAATAAAGGCAACACAACCCAAAGAATGCTGAAATTAGAAAAACTGGGCAAAAAATCGGGAACTACAGACACCAGAATAATCAACAGAATTCAAGAGATGGAACAGAGAATCTCAGGCGCACAAGATAAACTAGAAGAAATAGATTCATCGACCAAAGAAAATCATAAATCCAACAAATCCTTAACACAAAACATCCAGGAAATGTGGGACACCATGAAAAGGCCACACCTAAGAATAATAGGCGTAGAGGAAGGTGAGGAAGCCCAGCTCAAAGGTGCCGAAAACATATTCAACAAAATCATCGAGGAAAACTTTCCAAATCTGAAGAAGGCCCACGAAGAAGAAGCATACCGAACCCCAAATAGGCTGGACCAAAGAAAAAAGACCCCTTGACATATAATAATCAAAACACCTAGCATACAGAATAAAGAAAGAATATTAAGAGCACCGAAGGAAAAAGGACAGGTAAAATATAAAGGCAGACCTATCAAAATTACACCTGACTTCTCCATGGAAACACTCAAGGCCAGAAGGTCCTGGATAGATGTTCTAAAAGTATTAAGAGAACACGGATGCCAGCCTAGGCTATTATATACAGCAAAACTCTCAATCACTATAGATGGAGAAAACAGGATATTTAATGACAAAACCAGATTTTTCCAATACATATCTACAAATCCAGCCCTACAGAAAGTATTGGAAGGAAAACTCCAACTCAAGGAAATGTAGGCAACAGATATCCAACTACACCAGAAACCAAGGGTAAAGCAGAACTAATATATTCACAATACCACTGCCAACAACAAACCTAAATCAAACAAGCAAAAACAATCAATGGTCCTTACTAACCCTCAACATTAATGGTCTTAACTCACCTATAAAAAAGAAAAAGGCTAACAGAATGGATACAAAGACAGAATCAATCCTTCTGCTGCATACAAGAAACACATCTAAGCTTCAAAGATAGACATTACCCCAGGGTAAAGGGTTGGGAAATAACCAATCAAATGGAAATAAGAACCAAGCAGGTGTAGCTATCCTAATATCTAACAAGTTAGAATTCAAACCAAAATTAATCAAAAGAGATGATGACGATAATTTCATATTCATCACAGGAGAAATCTGTCAACACAAAGTCTCAGTTCTACACATCCCCCATGGAGGGATAACTGCCTTAATCTAGAGACAGGAGAGAAGCCCTAGTCCCTACTTCACATGACCTGTCATATCTACATGAACCCAACTAGATGGCATTCCCCTACATATAGAATTGGGGTGGGGAGATGGAAGGGGAGGGTAGTTAGACTGCATGTGAGAGGGAAGAGAAGGTAAAAGGGAGGGAGGGAAAGAGGGAGGGAGAGAAAAAAGGAGGGATGAAGGAAGGGAGGTAAGAAGGGAGGAAGGGAGGGAGAGAGAACTGGGATCGACATGTAAAATAATAAATTAAATTAAAAAAAATGCTTTGACTCCAAAATTTAAGTTCAAGGACAAGTTACTGGGGAAAAGGATTTCTATTTTTGTTTCCACAGAAAATGAAAAGATGTGGATTCCTTCCAGACTAATGTGGTTTGATCAAGGCAGACCGCCTGAAACAGAGTACCAGGTGATCCTACATTCAAAACAGCTGGACAAAGCAGCCTTACAGATGACAGCCAGGATTTCTGAAACTTCTTCGAATCCCCCATGACAACACCCCTTACCAACAGGAAGTAGTTTGGAAAGAACGACGCCCAAATTCCCAAATATTGTCTATAAATGTTTGTTTTCATTTAAATGGATTTGTCATATAAAATAAATTTAAAAAAAAAACAAAGTCTCAGTTCTGAACATCTATGCCCCTAATAAAAAGTCACCCACATTCATAAAGAAACACTACTAAAACTCAAAGCTCATATAAAACCTCACACACTTATAGTGGGAGACTTCAATACACCACTCTCAACACTAGACAGAACCACAAATTAGAAACTCAACAAAGGAACAAAAGAACTAACAGAAGTTATATCTCAACTTGGGTTAACAGACATCTATAGAACATTTCCATCCAAAGACAAAAGAATATACTTGTTCTCTGCTCCACATGGAACCTTCTCTAAAATCGACCACATACTAGGTGGCATAACAAACCTCAACATATATAAGAGAATAGGAATAGTCCCCTGTATCTTATCGGACCACCATGCCTTAAAATTGAAATTCAACAACACAAATAGCAGAAAACCTGCAAACTCATGGAAACTGAACAATGTGCAATTGCACCACTCCTGGGTCAAAGAAGAAATAAAGAAAGACATTAAGGACTTTCTAATATTCAACAAGAATGAGGACACAACATACCCAAACTTATGGGACACCTTGAAAGCAGTGCTACGAGGGAAGTTCATTGCACTAAGTGCCCATATGAAGAAAACAGAGGATAGTCACATAAGAGAATTAACAGCGCAACTGGAAGCCTTAGAATAGAGAGAAGCAAACTCACCCCTTAGGAGTAGATGCCAGGAACTAATAAACTTGAGGGCTGAAATCAACAAAATAGAAACCAGGAAAACAATACAAAAATCAATGCAACGAAGAGTTGTTTTTTTGAGAAAATCAACAAGATAGACAACCCTTTATCCAAATTAACAAAAAACAGAGAGAGAATATGCAAATTAACAACACAAAAAACTGAAAGGGGAACATAATAATTAACACAGAGGAAATCCAGACAATTTTCAGGTCATACTTTGAAAAACTGTATTCCACAAAAACTGAAAATTCAAAGGAAATGGACAAGTTTCTGGATAACTATCACTTACTAAAATTAAACCAAGAACAGACAAACAACTTAAATAGACCTATAACCCGCAATGAAATAGAAGCAGTCATCGAAAGCCTTCCTACCAAAAAAAGTCCAGGGCCAGATGGACTCAGTGCAGAATTCTACCAGACATTCAAGGAAGAACTAATACCACTACTACTCAAACTGTTCCACAAGATAGAAACAGAAGGTTCATTGCCAAACTCTTTTTATGAGGCCACAATAACCTTGGTACCCAAGTCTCACAAAGACACAACTAAGAAAGAAAACTACAGACCAATATCCCTGATGAACATTGATGCAAAAATACTCAATAAAATACTGGCAAACCGAATTCAAGAATACATCAGAGAAATCATCCACCATGACCAAGTAGGCTTCATCCCTGGAATGCAGGGATGGTTTAACATACGAAAATCTATCAACATGATCCACCATATAAACAAACAGAAAAAGAAAGACCATATGATTATCTCCATAGATGCTGAAAAAGCCTTCGACAAAATTCAACACGCTTTCATGATAAAGGTCTTGGAGAGGTCAGGGATAACAGGAACATACCTAAACATAATAAGAGCAATATACAGCAAACCAACTGCCAACATCAAACTGAATGGAGAGAAACTTAAGCCAATTCCTCTAAAATCAGGTACAAGACAAGGTTGCCCTCTCTCTCTGTATCTCTTCAATATCGTACTAGAAGTTTTAGCTAATGCTATAAGACAACAAAAGGAGATCAAAAGCATCCAAATTGGAAAGGAAGAAGTCAAACTGTCTCTATTTGCAGATGATATGATAGTTTACATAAGCGACCCAATAGACTCTACCAGGGAACTCCTACAGCTGATAAACACCTTCAGCAAACCAGCAGGATACAAGATAAACTCAAAAAAATCAGTAGCCCTACTTTCTCCAGATGACAAAGAGACAGAGAAAGAAATCAGAGAAACATCACCCTTTACAATAGCCACAAGCAACATAAAGTATCTTGGTATAACGCTTACCAAACAAGTAAAAGACCTATATAACAAGAACTTTGTGGCTCTAAAGAAAGAAATTAAAGAAGATACCAGAAAATGGAAAGATCTCCCATGCTCTTGGATAGGTAGGATAAACATAGTAAAAATGGCAATCTTGCCAAAAGCAATCTACAGATTCAATGCAATCCCCATTAAAATCCCACCACAATTCTTCACTGAGCTTAAAAGGATAATAATCAACTTTATATGGAAAAACAAAAAACCCAGGATAGCCAAAAGAACCCTATACAATAAAAGAACTTCAAGAGGCATCACCATTCCTGACTTTAAGCTCTACCTACTACAGAGCTATAGTTCTGAAGACATCCTGGTATTGGCATAAAAACAGACAGGCAGACCAATGGAATCGAATTGAAAACCCTGATATTAACCCACACACCCATGAACACCTGATTTTCGACAAAACAACTAAAATTATACAATGGGGTGAAGACAGCATCTTCAACAAATGGTGCTGGCACAATTGGATGAGGGTGTGTAGAAGACTGCAGATAGGCCCATGTCTGTTGCCATGCACAAATCTCAAGTCCATAGGGGTCAAAGACCTCAACATCAATGCAGCCACATTGAACCTCTTAGAAAAGATAGTAGGAGGCACCCTTGAACAAATTGGTACAGGAGACCACTTCCTGAACATAACTCCAGGGGCACAGACACTAAGAGCAACAATTAATAAATGGGACCTCTTCAAACTTAGAAGCTTCTGTAAGGCAAAGGACACAGTGGACAAGACCAAACGGCAGCCCACAGACTGGGAAAAGATTTTCACCAATCCTATATCCGACAAAGGGCTGATCTCCAAAATATACAAAGAACTCAAGACACTAGTCAACAAAACACCAAATAACCCTATTAAAAATGGGGTACAGAACTGAAGAAAGAATTCTCAATAGAGGAAACCAAATAGGCTGAAAGACACTTAAGAAAGTGCTCAGCTTCCTTAGCTATCAGGAAAATGCAAATCAAAACAACTTTGAGATACCATCTTACTCCTGTCAGAATGGCTAAAATTAGAAACATCAATGACAACTCATGCTGGAGAGGATGTGGAGAAAGGGGACCACTCCTCCACTGCTGGTGGGAGTGCAAACTCATACAGCCATTTTGGAGATCAGTATGGCGGTTCCTCAGGAAAATGGGAATTAGTTTACCACAGGAACCGGCAATCCCCCTCTTAGGCATATACCCAAAGGATTCACATCCATGCAGCAAAGACATCTGTTCAACTATGTTCATAGCAGCACTATTTGTAATAGCAAGAACCTGGAAGCAACCTAGATGCCCCTCAATTGAAGAATGGTTAATGAAGATGTGGCATATCTACACAATGGAATACTACTCAGCAGAAAACAATAATGGTATCTTGAAATTCTCAGGCAAGTGGATGTCACTTGAACAAACCATCCTGAATGAGGTAACCCAGTCACAAAAAGAGGAACACAGTATGTACTCACTCATATATGGATTTTAGACCTAGATCAAAGGATCACCAGCCTATAATTCACACCACCAGAGGAACTAGGATACAAGGTGTATTCTAAGATTTTCATATAAAGTCCCTCACAGAAGGGGGAAGGGACAAGTTCCCCAGATCTCAGGGGAAGTGGGGGGGGGCAGCGAATGGAGAGAGAAGTTGGAGAAAACGAGGGGGAGGAAAGGAAAACATGTGTGATTGAGTCTGGTTAGGAATAGAAGACAGGAAAGAGAGAGAGAGACACAGAGAGAGAACATAAAAGAGGGAGCCAATATTGGTTTGAAGATAAAATTGAACACAAAGAAAGGTCTAGAGAACTACAAGACTGCTGCCAACTAACAATTTGAGCTTCCATGTAAAGGCTATTATAAATGCCCTTCCTGGATATTGAGATCAACAACTAACTTATCCATGGAGCCTTCAACTAATGCCTGTTGGAAACAGGAGCAAATACCCTTACATCAACACTGAGTCGAAGTAGAACCCAGATGCAGATGGAGAGGACAAGACCAGGTGGCAGAAACACATAGAGACAGCTTACCTGAACAAGGAGGAGCTAATGGGCCACCAGACTGATAGCTAGGAAGCCAGCATGGGACTGACTCAGGCCCCCCTGAATATGGGTCTCAGCCAGAAGGACTGAGCAGTCTAAGGGACCTCAGACAGTGGAGCCAGGATGTATCCCTGGTGCACAAAAGGACTTTGGGAACACATCCCCCATGGAGGGATAACTGCCTTAATCTAGAGACAGGAGAGAAGCCCTAGTCCCTACTTCACATGACCTGTCAGATCTACTTGACTCCAACTGGATGGCATTCCCCTACATATGGAATTGGGGTGGGGGTGGGGAATGGGAGGGTAGGGTGGTTAGTCTGCATGTGAGAGGGCAGAGAGGGTAAAAGGGAGGGAAGAGGGAGGGAGGGAGTGAGGGAAGGAGAGGGAACTGAGATCGTCATGTAAAATAATAAATTAAATTAAAAAAATGCTTTGACTCCAAAATTTATGTTCAAGGATAAGTTACAGGGGAAAAGGATTTCTAATTTTGTTTCCACAGAAAATGAAAAGATGTGGATTCCTTCCAGACTAATGTGGTTTGATCAAGGCAGACCGCCTGAAACAGAGTACCAGGTGATCCTACATTCAAAACAGCTGGACAAAGCAGCCTTAAAGACTACAGCCAGGATTTCTGAATCTTCTTCGAATCCCGCATGACAATGCCCCTTACCAGCAAGAAGTAGTTTGGAAAGAACGACGCCCAAATTCCCAAATATTGTCTATAAATGTTTGTTTTCATTTAAATGGACTTGGTTATATAATATACAAAAAAAAGAATGGGTAAGTGCATAAAGAGATGATTCATAGAAAGTAGCAATAGAGTATCTGAGCCTATTAAAGCTGTTGCAATAAAATGCTTTATTTTGGGTAATTCATAGATAACCAGAATTAATTTTTCACCATTCTTTTCACTATGTCCTAAGACTATATTGGCAGATGCTGAGTGCCTGTGTCACCCACTGGACTGACCCTCCTGTCCCTGCATATGGAAAAGACAGCAAGGGGGGACAGCAGTTCTCTGTAGCCTTTCTTCTATAATGCTTGAATCTCACTATGCATTGCCTCATCACACACCCAGCCCCAGGCCCACCTTCCAATGCCATAACCTTGGGAATTCAAAATTTAACATATGAATTTGAAGACACACAACATTCAACCTCGCAGATACTTAATAAGACATCCAAATGTAAGATAATTCATTTCAATTAAGATAAGTTTTTTTTCAAATGATCGTGGTGAAGATCAAAATGTTTGATGTAACAGGATTTTTGCTGGATCAGGGAAAGCAGATTTTTCTCAACTGGTGGGAGACAAATGGCACCTGATCAGTTTGGGCCTTTAATTTGGCATTTCTGTGTATTTACAATTCCATATATTGGTATGTAGAAGCAAATCACAGACCTCATTGCAACATCGTTGATAATGTACATATTTAAACACAATCTTTTGATAGTAGATTGCATTTCATATGGACTGTGGCAGATTAAATAGATGTTTAAAAATAAAATGGGTTCATATGATTAAAGTAGTTTCAAAATTATGTTATTAGTCAGGTGCAGTAGAGTTAGTAGGCTGTACTTATAACCCTAGCCACTTGGAAGGCTGAGGTAGGAAGATCATTTGAGGTCCAAAATTGTATGCCAGTTGAAGGGATATAACATAGCAAATATGTCCATCAAAATGAAGGGTGGTGTTAAGTGAACAAAAAGGACTGCATGTTATTGCTGTTTTAGAAGTGGAAAGTGGTATATGTCTAGAAACCTGAAGGACACATCAATAATGATTTCAACATCAGTTAAGTAAAACAAAATTCTCCCATTTTGTAATTAAATGACACATCCAAATATCCTCACTTCTAAAAATGCATGACAAATAAATTAAACTCAAATTAAGAAAAAAATCGATGTGAAAATACTGCTATTGGCAAATGACAAAAAGGGGAATGATGGGCTGGAGATGTGGCTTTGTTGGTAAAAATGTTTACTGAGAAAGCATGAGGATCTCCTGGGTTTGCATTGCCAGTACCCATGTAAATACAGGCACAATGACACATGCCTGCATTCCCAACAATGGGCAGACACAGGCAGAAGGATCCTAAGGATTTCTGACCAGATATTCTAGCCATTTAGTGAGCTCTATGTTCAATTAGAGATGCTCCAAAAGAGAGAGAGAGAGAGAGAGAGAGAGAGAGAGAGAGAGAGAGAGAGAGAGAGGAGGAGGAAGAGGGAATGGAGGTAGGGAGGGAGCAATTAAGGATGAGAACACATGTTGACCTCTGGACATAAGTACACACACATGTGCACCTCTCCACATACAAATATACATACACACACAAATTAGAATCCTATGAGAAAGGTCAGCTACCTGGTTACCAAAAATGTGTGCTTTCTAGGCCCAGAAGACTACCTGCTCCAGACAGAAAATGAATTTGGTCCACTCACTATGTTCACAGGCTGAATGAAGAAATATGTGAAGTCCTGAGGAATAACAAGGCTTCCCATGGAAAACATCTTGGTACCTTAACCATTGCAAGCAAGGGAGTCACCTAGACGCAATATTTGTACTGGACCTTTAAGTGGGCCCCAAAGTGGACATTTTCTGGATTACTCAAGACACTGACATTTTGAGTGTACTAAAATAGTTAGTGTTCTGCTCAATAAGATGCTAATCAATACCCCTTGGTGTAGAGTGATTAAGGGAACTACCAAGCTAGATATTATCCTGACATATGTGACCTACATGGTTGAAAAGCAGAAGACAATATGTGCAGAATTGCACAAAGCAAGCTACCCTGAAGGCATCATTAGACAGAAGCTGCCATTACCAGTCAAGAAAAACTGGATGTTTTGAATTGTTGTTTTAATGTTCCTTGCTTTATACATTTTACTGTTAAAAAATATGGCAAAATGCTAGAGCAAAGTCTCATTACGCATTCAGCCATTTATGACACCTATGGGTTGAACAGGGCTCTTAGCATCATTGTCAAATATTTTTGCATCACTCAGAACTAGTTATGTTGCTCAGACTTTCAATTAACTAATTATAGAGAATTGTCTATTGTTGGGATATTTTTTTGTTTGTTTGTTTGTTTGTTTTGTTTTTCTGAAAAAGGTAAATGGAATCCTTCCTGATGTCATCTACCTAGAAGTCAGTTTTATTTGTGAAGTTCCTGCCTTCATTAATCATATAGTAGCAAAGCAGCAGCCCCCTGCCTTGCATTTCTGTCTCACATTCCTTTCACTCATTCACTTCCTGCTGTATTTAACAATAGGAACCTTACAACTAAGCATCAACTACCTGTGTCTCCTGCCAATGTAATGATCCCTCCAAGGAGATCTTAGCCCAGCTGGGGCAGGTAGCATGTTCAATTCCCCTGTACCTTGCACAGTGTGGCGCACACAGAAATGAATTGTCATGTACTGAATAGAACCAAACACCCACTTATCCAAAGGTATTCTCTGCATTTGGGATTCCACCATACTCCTTTTTCAGAAGTAAGCCTGCAGTCTCATAGATGAATCTATGCAAGTTGTTCAGTCTTTGTCTCCAACCTAACACACAAGGGAGGCACTCAAAAACCAATAGAAAACTACCTTGAGGTTACCAGCCTAATGACACAGCCACCACAGTGTGGAACGGTTCATGAAAGGAATATTACTGCTGGAAAATAAACGTGAGCACATTTTTCTAAGAATTTACCATGTGTCTACATCAGTATGCATGTGGCAGGTTTCTTTTGTGGTGTTGGCTAAAGCTGCTTAAGGCTTTTGTCCAGTGGTGGGACCCTACTGCATAATTACTACTCTGCATCATTTGTCCTAAGCATCCATAGCCTCCTTCTTTATTAGCTTCCCCCAGGGAAAAAAAAAAAAAAAAAAAAAAAAAAAAAAAAAACAGAATCATGACACAGAACCTGAACTCAACCCAATTAGGGAACTTTTAAGTTGCAATAAAAAGAAGTTCCTTGCATACCTTGTAAAACCCGATTTCCAGAAATAGATCTAAAACATCCAAGTGGGCCAGAGCTAGCAAGTTCACTTTCCTGTCACCTAGTCACCACTAATAAGAGAAAGAATGCCTCTTTATCGCCCAGGAATGCTTCCTTACCTGCCAAAAGGAACTTGCAGTCCCCTAGAGGAAGCCAACCCTTCCAATCTCACTGTGGTTTAATGGGTATTCACCACTAATCTTCACCCTAGTGTAACATATAAAAGGATGCAACTGAGTGGCCCACTAACTTAGTTCTGCTTAATGGATTAACCCTCTTTCTGTTTCCTTCCCAAGCCCCTTACATGTTATGCTCAATACAGAAGCTAGAGTAACTCTTTAAATATGTGTCAGGTCATAACTGGCCCCTCTCAGAGCTCTGCTATAGTTTTCCATTTCACTTCAAGTAACAATGACCCAGAAAGTCCAGATGAGCTGGACAGCTGTAATAGCTGAAATCCCTCCCCCACCCCCACCACCTGCTCCATCTGTCAATCAAATAGAAGAAACTATTCAAAAGCCTGTGCAGAGCATTTAAACTGGTTGCACCCTTCCTAAGGAAGACTCTTCTAGATTATCACCACTGATAACTTCTGGAGCTCCTCCAGGATTGATTAAGTACAACCCTCTCAATAAAATACCCTCAACTCATATCACACTCACCCTTGTTTCCTATTCTATTTTCCCTCATAACATTGTCATCTACCAATATATTAAAATGCTTTCTTAGTGTGTCCATTATCAGCCTTCCCCTAATAAAAATTCTCTAATATAAAGTAGTATTTTGGAGCCATTGCAGTACACTGAGCTCCATAGAGACAGCGCCGGGGTAAGCGCGAGCCGGACGGGCACTGGGCGACTCTGTGCCTCGCCGATGAAAATCAACTGAACATGGGCAAAGGAGATCCTAAAAAGCCGAGAGGCAAAATGTCCTCATATGCATTCTTTGTGCAAACTTGCCGGGAGGAACACAAGAAGAAGCATCCGGATGCTTCTGTCAACTTCTCAGAGTTCTCCAAGAAATGCTCAGAAAGGTGGAAGACCATGTCTGCTAAAGAAAAGGGGAAATTTGAAGACATGGCAAAGGCGGACAAGGCTCGTTATGAAAGAGAAATGAAAACCTACATTCCCCCCCCCCCAAGGAGAGACCAAAAAAAAGTTCAAGGACCCCAATGCACCCAAGAGGCCTCCTTCGGCCTTCTTCTTGTTCTATTCTGAGTATCGCCCAAAAATCAAAGGAGAACACCCAGGCTTGTCCATTGGTGATGTTGCAAAGAAACTGGGAGAGATGTGGAACAACACTGCTGCAGATGACAAGCAGCCCTATGAAAAGAAGGCTGCCAAGCTGAAGGAGAAGTATGAAAAGGATATTGCTGCTTACAGAGCTAAAGGGAAACCCGATGCAGTGAAAAAGGGGGTGGTCCAGGCAGAAAAGAGCAAGAAAAAGAAGGAAGAGGAAGATGTTGAGGAGGATGAAGAGGATGAAGAAGAGGAGGAAGAAGAGGAAGATGAAGATGAAGATGATGATGATGAATAAGTTGGTTCTAGCACAGTTTTGTTTTTGTTTTTGTTTTTTGTCTATAAAGCATTTAACCCCCCTGTACACAACTCACTCCTTTTAAAGAAAAAAATTGAAATGTAAAAAAAAAAAAAAAAAAGTAGTATTTTGTCTACTTATCCAACAATCCATCCTCAGTACCTAAGTCATCCTAGGTGTACAATGAATATTCACTTAAAGGATGAATTAAATACCTATTGTCTGCTTGCTCACAGACACAATCATTGTTTGCAGTGGAGTTACTATGTGTCTAAGGTTGCTTTCTATTGCTATAATACCCTGACAAAAATCAACTTGGAGAGGAAAAGGTTAATTGAGTTCCCACATCCTGATCACAGTCCATAACTGACTCAAGTCAGGGCAGGAACTCATGCAGGAGCAAAGGCAAAAGCCATGAAGGAACACTGCTCTCTGCTTGCTCCCATGGCTTGTTTATCTGGCCTTTTATACAACTCAGGACCACCTGCCCAGAGGCAGAACCACTCTCAGAGACCAAGCCCTCCCATATCAATTATTAATCAACATGACACACATGCCTACAGGTCAATCTGAAGAAGTAATTTTCAAACTTGAGGTTCCCTCTTTCCAGATTGTGTCAAGTTGAAAACAAACAAACAAACATTAACAAGCACATCATTTATAGATGGTGTGACTTAGTTTGAGAGCAATAAGGTCATAATGAAAGTAAATGAGATTCAGGGTCACCTCTGGAGACAAAGATGCATATTTCTTATCTATTACCATCATAGAAATCCAAACATATATATATATATGTATGTATGTATGTATGTATGTATGTATGTATGTATTTCACCCTCTTGCAGTGCCACTGTCTAAGATGCTATAATAGTTTGTTGGATGTTGGTGTTCTGTTTAACAAGACTATTTGGAAGTTATTCTAAACCATGGTTTCATATTATCTTCATTATCTTCTGTTAACTGAACACAAATTCTCCAGCCTCACCCCATTAATTCACCACATGTTAAAGGAAAGGTAGAGTTCTTGGAAACAAAAACAAAGCCCTTTTATAATTTTAGTACAATTTGAATCAACCCTGAGTTCTCCAGTTTTAAGATATTTTTAACAGCAAAGCAAGCTGTCCTCAGATTCCATACTATGTTTGTAGAAGGCATTTGATGGGCATTTCTGGCATCTCTACTTTGGATCTTCTTCTCATTGAAATAATCTAAGGTTTCAAAAGCAACAAGAATGTTCCTAAGAGACTGTATCAGGGCCCCCCAAAGTTGGACAACAAGACAATGCTATTGGTTTTCCAATCTCCACTTTCAGAGTCTAATTCCTTGAGAAAATTGTTACGGTAAACATAAACAACAGAGAAGCATCCACAGACATTCTCCAGTGTGGTACTCAGCAGCAATGTAAAGAGACACTTGGGAAAATGCCTTACTATTTACCCATCATGGTGACAATTTTACAAAGTTGGAGTAAAGAGCTTACAGATAGGTTGCTTTTCTAAGATTTATGGGAGTACCAAGAGGCAGCATGAGGACTTGGGACTGTAGGCCTGCATATGACTGCAATTCTGAGGAGCTGTATGCCTCCACCACAGTGCTGCAAGTGGTGGGAACAGCCTCCTTAACAGAAACTTATGGCCTGGCACTTCCTGTATTATTAAGGAAATGAATCATTAGTACTTGGCAACATTTACCAATTCTTAGCCAACAGATTACATAACTGCTCCTTGCATTTAATCATTTACTAAGGAGCTAAATGACTATTTTAATCTAATGTAAAAAGAGCTCTGATGTTGCTGGTGCTAATGAGAAATCGCTATATACATATTAGTGACTCCCACTCCTACATAATTGATACCCTATTTATATTGCAGCTTTGGGATGGTGTTTACTGGAACTTAGCTTAATTTTATCCCATCACTTGGAAGGCATGGATATTTATGGGATTTAAATCAGGTATTTTGAATTAGAGAAAAACAAACTGTATTTTATAGTCTTAGAACCCATTGGATAGCATGTCTATTCCAGCCTTCTAAATTTAGTTTCATGTAAGATGGGACATTAAAATTAACTGCAGACTCTAGTGTTCAATGAAACATGAAAGCATGGGGATAGTTAAAAAAACTTTGCTTCTAAGTTAAGACCAAATAGTTCAAATGTGTTGGATAATGTCACTTAATTCACCTACCACTGACCAACTTATCAAAATACATAGGAAGTCTCAGGATGAGAAAGAAAGCTGCAAGCATGCTAGAAAAGTTATTGTTGATAAATGATCTCCACATTTAAAAACAATCAAGTTTTTAATTCAAGAAACTAGAAGTGGGGTCTGACTTCAGCACTAATGGCTCAAAATAATGAGAGATTTACAGCCAAGGTTATGCATTCATCAGCCCAGTGTCACTGAGGGGGTGACAAGGATGAAAAATAATACGTGAAGAAACAACAAGAATTAGGGATGGGCAGCTCAGTGGTACAACCATTGCCTCATGTGCTCAGGAATCTGGGTTCAATTTCCCAATTTTAAAAAAGAAAGAACTAATAGACATACTTTATAAAATTTAATTAAAATCATAAATTCACAGATCCCATACCTCCAACTAAATACAAGCCTAAAGAAAAAATAAATGAAGCCAAAGAAGGGGAGGATTTCTAAGATGAAAAACTAGTATCAAGAGAGAATATGGCAGAGTCAAATTATAAATATATTCAAACATAACCTCATCTATATTATACTTACTAAAAGAAATATGCTCTTAGGCATCACAAAAATAATGTGCTTTCTAATTTGAAATAAAGATTAGGTGCCCATGGATTCCTTAGTAATACCTGGCTATATTGAATAAGAAAATGTTTTTTTTGGAAATGGCCTTTCTATGTGTCTGTTTCAGCAATTTGGATTTAAGTTCTCCACTTCCTTTCCACCTTATATCCATGGGGAGTTTTACATCAAACTAGCACACATGTCTCCATAGATAGGGCTCCAATAGATGATAGGGCTCTCCCCGAGTTCCTTTGAGCTAGCCTTTCCAGGTCAGAGTTCATGGGTCTGTTTAGTCTCTGTATATATCAAGCATGCTTTGGTGGGTTTTAGTGAGCCTACAGTCTCTACTGCAATGAAATGATCTCCTAAAAGTTGAAGAGTTTGCTGGTCCTAAACCACTGATGTACCCAGTGAGAACTATTAGAAAGAGAGTATAGGGAAAGGGAAATGAAGAGAAAGGGAGGGAAGAGGGAAGAGAAAGGGGAGGGAGAAGGGGAAGGATGACCATAAAACTAACACAAAATGTAACCTGTATTTAGACATCAGGAGGTCATCTATGTAAACCACCTCCTTCAATTCTTGCCTTTTTCTCTGATTTAACTACCCTCCAGGAACCCTGACTAGCCAGATGCTCTTGGGAAAGAGTGAGTTGCTGCACCTGCATGGCCTGGGACTGAAAATCTTAGGAGGTGTCAGGATTAACAACACAGGACTCTTGCTTGGTGTTAAGAAAGCTACTTATTTTGCTCTGCGGGATGGCTTTTATACCCCAGCACCAGATGGAAGAGGAAGAAGTGGAGGAGGGCAGTTAGTCATCTCAGGTTTCAAAGAATAGTCAGGGCCTTCTCAGGGGCCCATCCCAGTGGAACATTTTGCCTTAGTAAACATGTTTTTCTCTGCAGTTACAGCTGCCTGCCCTGAGGGCAGCAGGGGGAAGTGAATTCATAGTCAAGGTCTTACTTTCCACAGTGAGTGGTTGTTTTTGTTTGTTTGGTTGGTTTTTGTTGTTTGTTGTTTGTTGTTTGTTTGTTTCCTAACCAAGATCAATTGCACCTGTAGTTCCCTTTGCCTGAAATACTTGCCCCTGGCTTTTAACCTTCAGGTGCCTCAAAGGAACTACTTTCCCACCCAGGTATTTCCCAGGACACCACATTTTAATTTTACTCCATGAATTTCCAACACATTTTCATTTATTTATGCTTCTCTACTAGTGAACTTCCATACCCACTCCTTTGTGAACAAAAACTAAATCTGCCTTCATGGCCTTCACATCCCCAGGACTTAACGTTGTATGGCACACAATAAGCCTGAATGAAACTTTGCTCAAAGGACAACTCTTAAGGCAAAGCAGTGTATTCCTCAGTATCCAGAACCCAGTCTCTAGAGCAGTGCTTCTCAAATGTCCAAATGCTGTGACTTTTAATACAGCTACTCATGTTGTGCTGACCCCCAGCCAGAAAATCATTTTCATTGCTACTTCATAACTGTTATGTTTCATAATGTAAATATGGGATATGCAACCCATGGGTTGAGAACCATGGCTTTAAACTTGGGCTGCAAAAAAAAAAAAAAAAAAAAAAAAGAGCTGGGAAGCAGTTTCTGCGACATGTGTATGCTTCAAGGTCTTCATTTTTATGAAGGAAAACCTACCTGACCCTCCTTGTCATCTCTCAAAAGTGTCCATCATAGCAGCAAGTGAGACAGGCAAGTCAATAGATAAGAAACATAGTTTTACCCACCATAAAGATGAGCAACTGAGGCCAGAGGTTTCTATTAACACCATATTTTCCCCTCAGAGTGCTTCAAGCCTAACATTTTCAGTGCATAGAAAATTCTTTTCCCTTGTCTTAGTTTATATTTACCATTGCTGTGGTGAAACACCATGGCCAAAAGCAGGTTGGGAAGAAAAGGATTTACTCAGCTTATGCTACTGCATCACCATTCATCATCAAAGGAAGTCAGTTCAGGCAGGAAATCAAGCAGGGCAAGAACCTGGAGGCAGGAGCTGATGCAGAGGCCGTGGAGGGTGCTCCTTACTGTCTTGTTCCTCATGGCTTGCCCAGCCAGCTTTCTTAGAGAACCAGGACCCCAAACTTGGGGGGGGTGCTACTGCCCACAATAGGCTAGGCCCTCCCATATCAATTGATAATTAAGAAAATAACCTACAGGTTTGCCTACAGGCAGATATCATGGAGGCATTTTCTTGAGTTTCCCTCCTCTCAAATGACATTAGCTAGTGTCAATTTGGAACAGAAACATCCAGCACACCCCTCAAGTTGTTTGCTGCCCCTGAACATTGTATTCCCAGAAAGTAGTCTTGAAGAATGAAGTAATACCTCCTTCTAGACACAGAAAAGACCTGTATACTGTCCACTACAAAAGTTGAAAGATCTCCAAGTTCACCCTGCCTTAGCTACAATAATGGGCCACCTTTGCAGGCACTTCCTCTGTAGAGGTTCGGAGTTGCACATTCGGGAGAACCAAGTACATGCTCAGTCTCACACTCTCCTTCCAGCATTTGAACGAATTATTTTACAGTTGTTTTTAGACTTTATTTAGTAGATGAAAGGCAAAAAGACAAGAAAGCACTTCCGGCATTCCTGCCATCCTTTGTTGCCCCACTCAAAGACTGTCATGTCAGCACAAAATTCTAGTTCTGTGAACCCCAAAGCAAGTACAAGGAACTGAACCACATCCGTGGGTAGGAATGCTAACAGTTTGTTGTCACTGAGGTAATGCAACTCCCTGAAGCAACTTAAAGGGAGGAAGGGTTTATCCTGCTCACAGTCCCAGATTATAGCCATCATTGAGAGTAAGGCAAGGCCACAGAACTAGAATCAACTGCTCATAGCCACAGTCAACAGCAGGGAGCCATGAACAGAGGATACATGTTCATGTTCAGCTCACTTTCTCCACTCTCCTACAACCCAGGATGCCCTATGTGGGAAAAAGTACCACCCACAAAGGGAGGGGCTTTTTGCCTCACTAACATAATGAGATAATCTCCCACAGATGATCTATGCCCATAGGTGGACCCAATCTAGGCAATCTCCCACTGAGACTCTCTTCAGGGTGATTCTAGACTATGTAGAATTGACAATTATGGCTAGTCATCAACTAATCACAGGATGTCACACTTTCCAGCATATCCTAACTTGCTTAGAACTTGGGGGAGTGTATTTTACGCAGCACAAGCAATCAAGAGAATTGATATTATTTTCCCAGTCATGTTACATCTGTATTAGGCTGCCACTAACAATGAAAACATGGAAAAAACAGAAAGACCCTTGGCTCTTTTCCACTACAACTCTTCATTTTTTGGCAGTAGAGGCCAAAGGAGAGAATCTGATGGACTGTCGTGTCCATCAGGAAACAAATGAAACAGTTGAATGACTTCTGTGGGACATTTCTGGGCTACTATGAAAGAAATATGTGGTTGTTGTAATTTAAGAAAAGCAGCACATGAGAGAAAGATGGCGTGTGACAGCGTTCAAGTGGAGGGTTGTTTTTGTTTTGTTTTGTTTTGTTTTTTTAATTAGGGGAAAGGGATCATTAAAAAGGGGGAAAGAGAAGAGGGGAGACAGGAGCAGAAGGAGAAAGGAAGGGGATGATGAGAAAGATGGAGGAAGAGAGAGAGGGAGAGAAAGGAACTGCCAGACAGAGGGAGAGAAAGAGAGCAAGAGGATGGGAGGTAGGCAGGGCCCTTTAAAATGGGAACATAGTGAATATGCACAGGTGGTGCTCTTAGTGGCTTGCAGCTGAGGGTGTAACCTGTCAGACTCCCAAGGACAGACTAGTACAGATGTCAGAATAATAATAATGGCTACATATGGAAAGCACAAAAGTACAAATTGTGAAAATATATTGATGTTACTTACCCACTTGGATGTACTTGTATAAAAAAACAGAAAGAAGGCTCACTGTTTAAGAGCACTTCTTGATCTTCTAGAGCAGTGGTTCTCAACCTTCCTAATGCTAACCCTTTAATACAGTTCCTCATGTTGTGATGACCCCCCCCAAACCACAAGATTACTTTCATTGTTACTTCATAACTATAGTTTTGCTACTGTTATGATTTGTAAAGTAAATATCTGATATACAGGATATCTAATATGTGACACCTGTGAAAGGGTCGTTCATTCACTCCAAAAGGATCATGACCTATAGGTCAAGAACCATTGTACCCAATTCTAGTTCCCAGCACCGTTGTCAGACAGCCCACACAACTGCATTTATCTCCAGCTTCAGGGGATCTGATGCTTTCTTATGACCTCTGGAGGCACACCCACTCCAGTTCACTATTACATTCACTCAACGGCACACACAGATGCATAAAATAAAAATAAAAAACAAATCATTGCAAAGCTAGCATTGCCCACCATAAAGATGACTAGCATTCTCGATAATAATTTTTCAATACAGTATGCATGAGTATGTGTATCTTTTCATACTTTTACTTCAATAAATAAAGCCAATTTAAACTGACCCAGTGTCTTGTTCGGAGCTACTATTGCTGTGATAAAACACCATGACCAAAATCAAGTTGGGAAGGAAAGGGTTTATTTGGCTCACACTTCCACATCACTGTTTATCATTGAGGAAAGTCAGGACAGGAACTCAAACAGGACAGGAACCTGGAAGCAGGAGTTGATGCAGAGGCCATGGATGGGTGCTGTTTACTGGCTTGCTTGACACTACTTATTCAGTCTGCTTTATTATAATATAGTCTGCAACCACCCCCATCAATCACTAATTAAGAAAATGTCCTTTAGCCTTGCTTAAAGCCTGCTCTTGTAAAGGCATTTTCTCTGTTGAGGCTCCTGTCTCTCCAATGACTCTATGTAACTTGTGTCAAGTTGACATAAACTAGCCAGTACATCCCCAAATCCCATTGTCTTCAACTAGTGTCTGTGAAACAGTAACAGGCTAATTCATCAGCTTGTGGCTAGGGTAAAAATTTCAGATTCATAATTTTTATACAAACTACAAAGTTACCAAGAAATATGAAAGATCTCATGTGGCTCCAGAATTTCTAAGAAGTTTAAACTTTTTTCATTTAATGAAATACCCCTACCTTGTGATCTCGTCTGCTGCTGCACAATTTGGTTTAGCTTCTGTCTCCCTCTGTCCCATTTAATCAAACCACATTGGGATCAGTTTTTTTTTTTTTTTTTTTCATAATACTCTAGAGGTAATGAAAATGTCAGCATTTTCCTTAATTGGTCTTTTTCTACAAAGCCTCATTGTTTAAATATTTTCCTTAATTCATTTGCTTTTACTGTGCACACCTGATGATTTCTTTCTTTCTTCCATTATCTATATGAATTGATAGTTTAAGCCTGAGAAACACCTTGGATGGTGTGTCTTTATTACCTATTCAAACATCTTAGGGAAATTTTTGTCAAATTATCTAATCTTTGCTGGCATATCACAGCCTCCTTTCTCTTCATCCCTGAATTCAGTCACAAAGATTCCAGCAAGATGTAGAAGGAAGAATTTTTCTTTAAAACATGTTCAAACGTACACATTCCAATTTTGCATAAATTATGCATGTACTGTGCTATTAATATGCATTTGCAGTACAAGCACAGAAAGTTTTGAAAACAAATAACCAAAGTTTATTACAGGTACCCTCAGATACTAGTTAAAAACATGCGAAATGACTTACATGCTTCTCTCACTTGCACAATTGAACTAATTTGCTTTGGTAACAAAACAAAACATATGTGGAAAAGGTATTTGCAAAATACTGGCCCATAGGGGCTAGAGATATGGTTCATTATTGAAGAGCCTTTATTGCTCTTTCAGAGTGTCTGGGTTTAATTCCCAGCACCCCCATGGCAGTTCACAACTGTTTATAACAGTTTCAAGAGATCTGATGCTCTTTTCTGGACTCTGCAAGTACCAGACATGCACATGATGCACAGACATACATGCAGACAAAATATTCCTACACATAAAATGAACATTTTTAAGTGCTCAAAAGTAATAAAGGAGAATAATTTCCAGTTGATTCCTTGTTCTGAACATCTGTCAACTGCTGTAGAAAATGCAAAATCATGCCTCAGATACTTTCATAAGTAATGCATCTTCCCAGTCTTCCAACCCATTCCAAACAACCATTTTTCACTTCCACTACTACTTTCCATCCACCATCAGCAGCGGAAAGATTCATTTAATCCCTCCCACCAACACAGAGAAAAATTTCAAATTTGCTTCTAGAATTATTTGTGTACTGAGCATTTTCTTTCTTTGACACCTCCTCAACAACAATAACCCATATTTACTCTAAGATTCCATTAACTTTAAATAACTCTTCAAAAATAAGATTAGACTGTTGGACCCTGACCTTTGATCTGGTTCTTCTGTAAATGTTGTTCCTGAAATAATGCACAGAAAATTTTAGACTCATTGAAGGTGGAGACAATGATTTACCTTCAATATGGCCTATGCTGTAACTTACAGACAGTGGGCAACACCAGTGAAGGGAGAATAGCTCACCCTCTTTAGACCATATAGTGATTAAAAGTCAAGGCCATCTTGGGACTCTGTCAGAGGAGAATCTCTAAAAACAGAGATTTGCACTTCAAATTATCCTTGCTTGCTTTATGTAAGATATCATTTGGATTAGAAAATTTCATGGACATAAAATAAAAAATGTTATGAGGCAGAGCTCCATTTGCCTCCCTTAATATAGAAAGTTTGAATGCTATTGGGAGGGGTTGTACGCTGAACAAAAAGACCACAAAGGAGAAAACTTTTCATTGTACACAAAAGGGTTAATCTGAGCCAGAGTCTGAACCATTGCAAGACTTTCAAGTGCTACTGACTCTGGTTTCTGTTCAGTCTGACTAGGTGAATGGAATTAATGAATTGTGAAGTTTTATATCCATGTGATTTCATTTTCTGTAAAACAGACCACACAGTATGAAGAACAATGGGCTACAGAGATCAAAACTCACACTTATGATACATGTACGAGGGAGCTGGCTCTTCAACTCTAAAGATTCTTTTGCAACTCTCGAAGTTTGCATCTTCCTAAAGATAGAAGTAGGAAGAGGAGTCACAACCCGAATTGTTTCATCAGAGCTGAGTTCAATCCTTGTGTTGATTATCTGTCTGTTATTCCTGCCTTCTGTGTTTACTCTGTCTCTTTTATTCCTCCTACCTCTCCCTGCTTAGCCCCATTGCTATAGCTCCATTGTCCCATCTGTTGAAGAGTAAGAAAATTTTAACACTTTAACACTAAAAGATCTACACAAAATGCAGGCTCTTATAGAAAACAATATATTGGCTACATGTTCTAAACCATTAGTGAAATTCTGTGCCAAACCTGTTCTCAAAGATAACCTGCAGTCATTATATGTTATCCACATGTTAAAATTAAGATTCATTTGGTATACTCAATGAGTGCAGCTTTAAACTATTTAATTTTTAATTGATACATATTAGTATAAAATTGCACACAATACCAGGACACTTTGCATTGTCTCAATACAGTTATACCTAGTATGTTTAAGTTAGGCTAAGCACATGGATCTCCTCAACTGCCTCTCATTTCTTCTACTCCTGAGCAACATATTTCATAGCAGTTATCTGTAGTCACCCTGTGAACCACCACAGGAAAGCTTCTTCCTTTTGACTTTAACACTCATGAGTGAGCTTTTCTCACCTCTCTGTCCTCTCCGGCATCCCCAGACTCTAGTAATCCCCTTTCTACTCTCAACTTTATGATCAAAACATCTTTACATTTTTTAGTTATTAAAAATTTGGTTGGTATCATGTTCCTGTAAGGAAAGGAAAATCAGAACCAGCAATTTTTCAAGAATGGATATGGTTTGCATTTCTTCTAACCCAAAAATTACAAAATGTAAGTAATACCATTCATCTCTGGGCCATATACTGAATCACTGTAGTCTGCAGGGCAAATCCCAGTATTCCCCAGACACTTAATTTAGTCACTGAAGGTTGCACCACCATCAAGAGGAAAGTGATTTTCAATGACATTTGCAAAATCTTGAAGGCAGAGATATGTGTTCAGTTGTTTAAATAAGATTTTGTTTTTACTTCTGCAGAAAAAAAACTAATATTGCAAGCATTGGAAAGGAAGGAAAGAAGAAAGGGATAGAGGAAAAGAAGGATGAAGGGAGGGAGGTTGGGAGGAAGGGAGGAAGAGAAAGGGGGAAGGAGGGAAGGAGTAGGAAAGACTAATGGAAGTGTTGGGAAGTAAAGATGGAAGAGAAGGAGGGAGAGAGCAAGACAGAAAGAGATCAAGAAGGAGAGAAAGAGGGGGAGAGAGAGAGAGATACAGAAAGAGAATACAGTAAAACCTTAGAATTATACAGGTAACCAATTCAACCCAGTTAACTAGCTCTCCTCCAGATCTAGCATTGAAAGTTTGCAGGAACGCCCTCAACTGTCCCTGTGCTTAGTGTTAGTGCTAAGACATTTGTACCTATGGAACAGAAACTTACTTTCACTCTAAACTTTACTGCCAGATTTAAAATCAGAATATATTTGCATGGCCTGGCAAAACTAAGTGTAGCATCAGAAACTGAACTTTATTTCTAAGCTCCAGCAGAAGCAGACACCTTGCTATGCTTCAGATAAATGTCTTTTAATCCCAAAATTATCAACATTTGATGTCAAGTATGTTCACTCATTAGTACTTTAGTTGAAACAAAAAATAAAACATGTAAAGTAAGCTTAACTTTCCTTGGTTGTTAATACTTTAATCTGATTTAAAATATAAAAATTAATGTCTGGTGTGTTATAGTTTTATGAATGTAAGTATTCATTGGATTCTTCCCTCAGAGGATCTCTTGGCGCTATTGAAGGGGAAGTCATCAACTGCAAAAGGTTAATCAACTCAAACTCAACAAAAGGTCTGACTTTAATTGAAAGTCCAAATGTCAAAATCTGAGACAGGCTTTAAATTTGGAACAAAACAAATTTAACATGTGGGATGCTAAAAACTGTCATTTAAATTTGCATCCCCAAATCTTTGCTAGGATGACAGTACATATTTTGTGAGAACGACAGCAGATACTGTCTGAAATGACAGCACACACTTTAAGGATAACTTCAGGCCATGTATGCAGAAATGCTGGTCTGAGAAATTATTATCTCATAAATGCTATTGTCTAGATTTAGCCTTGGGCTGATGCTAGCCTTGGAAAAAGAGAAATTGGAATGTTCTGTAGACATAGTGTCCTTTCTGCCTTATGAGTCCTACCCAATGAAACTTGGTAATGAATTTTTATGCCATTAACAGGTCTTGAGTTATGACTTAATTGTATCTGATGGATAATCTCTTTAGGTTATCTATTTCTTCTTGAGGGCATTTTCTGTAGTTTCTGTGCTTCAAGCAACTTGATCATGTCATCTAAATTGTCAAATAGTCATAGAGTTTTTCATTACAGACACCTTAATGTCCTTTTGGTACCCAAAAGGTCTACTGGATTTCTTCTTTCATTACTGATACATGGGGAAAATATCTGCTCTGATTTGTCTTTATCAGTCTGATGCCATCACTCTTTTTTTATTGTTCTCTACAGACCTTCTACTTTTGTCAATTTCCTTTAAATGTTTTGGGTTTTCTTTGTTATTGTTTTTGTTTTGATTTATTTTTATCTGATTTCAATGCCACTTCTGTATTTAAGCTACATCTGAACTTCTACCTTTGGGTTAAATTTGCAACATTGTATTTATTCTTAAGTTGAAGCTTAAATCCTTTATCTGAGAGCCAAACTCCAATATAAACTTTATTGTTATACATTTCCCTCTGAAAACCACATTAGCTACCTCTCATAACTTTACACTTTTGGTTTCAAAGAACACATTTTTCAATATCCTATCTAACTTCCCAGTTGACCCACGAAATGTTGAGAGATGTATATGAATACAATTTTTTAAGTATTGGGGATTCTATAGGTATCTATCTGGTATTTGTTGCCATTTTAATTCCATCATGACAACAAACACAGACACACAATGTTGGTGTTTATAACAATGGGCTGTAATATTGTCTCCTGGTAAATTGTGCCTATGCCCTTAGTGACCAATGTGGCCAGTGTTCCGTGATACCAAGTTATTAATTAATTATTTATTTTTTTTAATGACACAAGAATTTTTATGTTCTGTCCACTGATTTTTGGGGGCACTAAAATATCGTTGCGATTATAGATTTTTTTTCCTATTTGTTTGTTGGGGGCATAGCATAACTTATTGTAAAGTTATCTTGTTTCTTAAGTTTATAAATATTCAGGATAATAGCATGTGCTTGAAATATGTGATACTTGAATAGTAATCAACCAACTTTTCTGGCTGACATTTATAAAACAAAGCTGCCTACTATTTGTATTTCTAACAACAACAATAACAAAACAACTATGTGTAAGGAGAGGAGTAAAAAATATTTATCATAGCATTAATTATAAGTAATTCCAGAGCAGATAAATTAATATACAAATTATGGTTTCCTCATAGGGTGAATACTATGAAGTGATTGAAATAAATAAATCTTCATGTATTAATATGATAAAAATCACAAAAATAAAATGTTGGCTGTAAGTAAGATATGAAGAAGATATTGTATACATCATGATGGAATTTAGATTTCCAAAATCAAATTTCTTTTCTTGAGTGAAAAGAATTACATAATGTGGAAAAATGATAAAAATCCAAGCAGTTTTCTAAAATAATATTAAGTAAAATGTAAATATGAAGAGTGTTTACAACAACAAAAATGTAAACATAGAGATGAACAATAATGAGGTATATTAGATTCATACTGGATACCCAATCTAAAAGTAGGCAGAAAAATGGGCTAAAAGACAAAAGCCCAAATTGGAAGAAGAAATACTGAACAGGTCTGTAGAAAATAAATTTTAAATCTTTTTTTTTTTTTAAATTTTACTGTACAAGGAGAGCATGAAGTATAGATGACCCAAATAAACACATTAAATAACAGAGGCTACGATATTGAATTAACAAATAAGCTTAAACTAATTTTATCTACCATAAACTTTAATTTAAAAACACAATTTAAAAGTAAATGGATGGCAAAGATATCATGAAATGTTAATAGAGAGAAGGCAGGAGGACTCACTTCTGTGGTGAAGATTAAATGTGAAGCAACAAATATCACAGGGCGAGAGGAGAGAATCTGACTATAATTTGTTTTGCCTAAGAACAGATCTATAGAATATATCAGGAAGAAAAACGGTTCTGAAAGAAGAGCTATATCCACAATTACAGCTAAAATTCTTTTTTCTCATGAGTAATAACTATGGAAAATACCCCCTTCAGCTATTGGCCAGTTAGCTTGTTTATTAAGACAATCATAACAGCATATACCCACACAATGTAGAGAAGAACTGATTATTCCACAGCAGGGCACCATACCCAACAAGAGCAGAACATAATCCTTTTAAATGCTTGTAGATTCCAACCAAGGACTGGTGTATCCCAGGCTATAAAATAAAACCTCAAAATGTTTTAAAATGTTGAAGTTATCAAAATGTGCTTGACTTGCCACAAGATCACAAAGGAACTGAGCAAAAAATCAATTAGCAGTACTGTTGTAGCTGATGAAAGTTAAAATAGTTTTTGATATGACTAAATTACTAAACAATATATCTTAAGGAAAACTAGGAGATGTCTATGATATAAACAGGATGAGCGAAGTTTATGGAATATAGGGCCAGGCTAAAGAGAACTTCAAGAAGAGATCTCAACTCAGTTGCTTAAGTCTTTTCATTAAGGACTAGACAAATAACATGAAAAGAAACACAAAACAATCACAATAAAACAAATACTAATGATCAGTGCAGAAATCAATAAAGCTTAAAGCCATAAAAAAACAATAAAAAAAAAACCCAGTGGAGAATATGAAAGCAAGTAAATCTGACTGTTTGAAAAACATCAATGAAATTGATAATCCTTTAGGTAGACTGATAAAGAAAAACAGAAGACTCAGTGATCAATAGTAGGAAATGGATAAAGGACAGCTCTATTCATCAAAATGACCAAACCCCTATATTATACTAAGCAACATCAGGAAAAGAAAACACATGCAAGCTCTCTCTCTCTCTCTCTCACACACACACATACACACACACAAGCAATACTTCATTTGTATAAAAACTGAATAAATAAGAATGTAACATGCTTCACTATCAGAAACAAATGTGATAAAACTATATATATAAAATAATTTAAATAACTATCAAAATCAGGAATTCAGTTCCCTTAATTAATAGAATTGTATTGCAATCAGGGTGTGTACACAATGGCTTAGGAAGGTATGGAATAATTTTGTTTCTCCTGTCAGATAGCACACATGAATATTTTTACTGCTATTCACACAGCCAGGGCAAGAAATATCTCTCAATTATTTAAACAGTAAACTCTTTTTTAATTGTACAATTCACTAACAGGAACTAAAAGCAATAGGGAAAATTTTGGAAGCACACCTACCATTAAGCAAAAAGGGTAAAACTGTTTTTGTTATTTTCTTTCTCAAGACATAACATAAACTTCTTCTAGAAGGGCTCTAATGGCACAAACCTTACAAAATGCTTTCTTTTCTTGCAGAGGGGGTTATCATGTAGGAAACAAAGGTACAAGCTGTGCGTGTTGAGCTCTCCATGCCAGATAACATAGCCAGAGCTGGCAGCGATCATTCTGAATCACGTCTTGGGTAAGCACATTTCTATGCTCCCAAATTCAGCCCCCATACTCAATAAGGAAAGCTAAACAAGCAAAAAACGGGGGTATGTTTGGGTGGTAGAGGCTGAGATTTAATTTTGATAGTAACCATAAAGCCTTTGGGAGTCAAAGAAGAAATGGGGAGACGTTAAATATGGGATAACTTTTGAAAACCTTGAGCTGTTTTCCTGGGGAATCTGAGAAATGAGCTCAGTGTATTCATTTTGCCACAACTATAAGAAGAGTGTGTCCTGTAAATCAGAAGTGACTCTAAATATGACAACAGAAAGAATCCAAGTAAATCTATTCTTCATATGTATTATTTATTCATTGGCATGTATGTACACATGTGTGTACATGCTCACTTGAGTGTATGTCCATGCATCATGTGCATGTGCTCTCCAGGGAGGTCAGAGGAGATGCCAGATGCTCAGTGGCTGGAGTTATAGGCATTTGAATGTCTCTGTGTGGGTGCTGGCAACCAAAGCCAGTGCCCAGGAAAACTGGTAAGAGCACTTAACTGTTGAGCCATTTCTCCAGCCAACAAATCTGTTTGGAAAAAAATAAAACATAAAAAAACAAAACGAAAAACATTTATTAAGCAAAACCATATAAACTCACTTCAAAAAACTTTCTGACCTTCTGAAACAGAGACAGGTGGCAAAGTGGCAGGCTACCAAAAATGGGAGTAATTGGCAAAATTAGATACAAGCCTCAAAATTTAACAAATGTATTTAAATATCAAAGAATCAACAATGTGTTGCTATGGAAATATAAGATAGTAATGTAGTCCAAATCAATCAGTTTGTTGGGACAGAAGTTTGTAATGGAGACATGTGGGTGATTAGATTTCACTGAAAAGGGGGTCCCCAAACTGCATTGTTGCTAATTCTATCCCGTCTGGGAATCTGAAATAATCCAAATGTCCAAGGGCCACAGTGTAGGGGTAGGAGTTTCCTGACCAAGACAGTCTCAGAGATGTTCAGCCACAGAAGACAAAGCACACATTATATCAATGACTCATGTCACTAGAAACCTCCTGCCAAATATTTCTATACCTGCTGAAATCCTCATGACTACCTAAGTGAGGAGACTGTAGTCCTGTCACACTCAAATCCACCTACCTATTTTGACACTTGGAAATGGCTGATTAACAGATTCAATGGGTTTCATATCTGTTATGTTTTGACCTAATTTATTTCATGGAAAATGTGTGGGCAGTTTGTGCAGTTATCTCCCTTCAATAACTTCATGATCATTTACGGATATCTCATTTCCCAACATGCATTGCAAGATTCAGAGGATTATGGAGAGGTTATGAGGGCCAGCTGTGACAGGGCATGCCCTCTTCATGGGAGGCATTTACTGCATACATGAGAGGAAAATCAGCACAGGCCACAATTACCTTAGTGTTGATACAGTCCTGAGCCATCACTGGAAGAAACAAACTAAAAAAATGGAATTCACCAACATGGTCATGGTTGTTCAAGCCTGTAATCAAAGCACTCAGGATGCGGAGGCAGGGGAATAGGTCCAAGTTCATGACTAGCCTGATCCGAATCAACAGGCTAGGAAGGGCAACAAAACAAGACCCTGTCTTAAAAATCAAATAATAAGCAAGTATATGAAATTCCAAGAAGTGTTTCAATGACTGTGTAATGTCAAAGTCAAGAATGAGTAACTGACACTTTAAAAAACAACCAAAAGGAAAACAGAAAACAAAATGCTATTCTAAAACAAACCAAGCATATTTTAGTAATCCAAAAACATTTTATTCTTTCTAGATGAAAGCTTGGGTACTTATGGCATAATGTGTCTTGCTGAACTCTTGTGAAAATGAGAGAGGTGCCTTGTATGAACATACTCAAAGGTGGTCTTGAAGTGGAACAATATGAACCAATTTGGGCATTTACTACTTGAGATAGCCAATCCTGATTATCAATTTGATAGTATTTAGGACTGCTATGGAAACTCATCTCAGGTGTGAAAAAGTCTCTAAATTCAGTTAACTGATGGGGTAGGCAGGGCTTCCCTAACTGTGGTGGCAACCATTCATGGGCTAGCCATCTAGTTTGAATGTTATTCAACCTAGGCATCAACAGTCAGCTCACTGCTTCCAGACTGCAGATGCAATGCAAGCAGGGCCTTCCAGCTCTTGCTGTTCTGCCTTCCCCCACCACCAGGGTTTATAACCCCTGGAACCAAACAACTACCATTTAAGTTGCTGCTTATTAGTCATTTGTTCATAGCAACCAGAAAAGTAACTAATACACCTTTCCATTCACATAACACTAAGATTTCAACAAACTGGCTTGATGTTATCTCCAGCTTTTATTTCTTCATGCTTTGATTTATTTGTTGTGGGGAAGTTGCTTAAAGAACAAATTTAGACTGTTATAAAGCAAACCACAGTTGTTACACAGTAAATAACCTCATATTTACACCCTAGCAAAAGTGCTGTGTCCCAGCGCTGTACTGGAGGGCCCAAACACAAAGGGTCAGAATCACAAACAGGGGCAAAGTCAACACTGCATCTCCAGAGAGCCTGCTTCTAATTAATAATACATTAAATCAGCTAGTTGGCTCTGTATCTTTATGTGAGGCAAGCAGCAAAGCTTGATAATGTTTTGACATGCTCCAGTGTACATAATATAAAATACTCAAAGAACATTTAGTTAAATTTTTATACACACACACACACCACACCACATCCTAGTTCTTCCCCAACAATGTGCTAATTACAAAGATGAAGTTTTCATATCCTTCAGCATTGTATGATTTCAGCATACAATTTCTAGGGTAACATCTGCAGATTAATCACTATGAAAACAGCTGGACCTTTTTCTTCCCTTCCCCAAAAGGAATCCATGGGGAGTATGATTCTTCTCACACCATTGTGGATTTCAAATATGAAAAGATGAGCTGTGACAGCATGTCAGTTATGAACTGAAAGATAATTTTAATTATGTGAGTATCATCCGGTGTGCACTTCAAACATTAAAATGGAAACAAATAAACCTCAGATGTATCTAATCAGAGGAGGAGGAAAGAAGGGGAGAGGGAGGAAATGAGACAGAGATGTGTGTATGCCTTTGTTGTGTGTGTGTTAGTTAGAATATGCTCTGCAGGTCAAGGAACATATTTCCACAGATTCTGGGTGCATAGCACACAGCTGTGGATTCAGTCTGACCCATGGAGAGAGACCTGGATGAAGGAAAATACAATGACAGGTGAAATATACGCAGGTGTTTCCCTTTGTTTGCTTGAGTGGGAACAGCAAGGTGGCTTCTTATAAGGTACAGTACATGGACCAATCCAAGCCCTCATCTACTTGCTTTGTCTCTCAATGGCAGTGTGACAGTGTTCTTTCTAGAAAATTCACCTTCATGCTGAGGGACTGAAAGAATGAAGAGAAAGGGAAAAAACTTCTTTGCTGGCATAAGCTAAAATCAAAATATATTTGTGGCACTAAATCCTCTTATGACCTTCTCCTTAAATATTAAATGGATGTTAATGCAAAACTCACTGTAGCTCACCTTTTATTATAGATAACTATAATTTTCTCATCTCTTCTATCAGAAAGAAACTCCTTGAGGTCAAGAATGATATTATTCATTTGTGTTTCAAACACAGATCTTGCATAAATATTTATGGAGTGATTTGCATCCAGGGGACATGCCAAAATGTCTGTAGAATGAATCAATTTTGAATCTCCGAGGGAAATGCCATAAGAACAAGACTGTTTGGGGGATCATGATATTTGAGACAAGGGTAGTCTATTCGTTAAGTTAACCAATTTCACTTGCTGGGAGGAAGTTTGTGTAGAGGAACAGGTAGACAGTATAAGTAGAACCCTTCTATTTCCATAGGAGGCAGGCAAAGGAATAAAGGTTCTGGTTCTTTCTCAGTCCAACCTCATCCCATGTGCCTGTATTTACTCAAACCATACTGCTCTTACACCATTTATATCGTTTTAAAACATGGGAAATCCTCGGGAAAAGGTAAAAATGAATTCATGTATGTGTTTATGTGTGTGTGTGTGAGCACATGTTCAATGTATACTTACTCAACAAAATGAATAGTTGATTTTCACTTCAAAGTTATTAGTAGGATTCAGTCATCATATCTCTGAGAAAATTAGGGGGGAGTTGTATGAAAACAAAATCTTTCCAAATTCTAAAGGGAGCCTGTGCTGGATGGAGCCATGAAAGTAAAAACATTAAGTATTTTAAAGTATTTAGTTTTATTAATATAACTATATATGGTATGTATATATATTCACAAATAGATATATACATAAATAACATACAGATGACAGATAGATAGATAGATAGATAGATAGATAGATAGATAGATAGATAGATAGATAACACATGTCTGGGCCAATGAGATAGTTCAGAGATAAAAAGTGCTCACAACAAAGCCTGATGACTCCTGATTAAACCTCAGGGCCCACATGGTAGAAGGAGAGAAATGATGAACCCAAGATGTCCTCTGACCTCCAAGACAGGGACCCCCAAGACAGCATTCCCCTCACCCTGCCTATATACACATACATAAATAAATAAATGTAATAAAGTGTCTTATGGGGAGAAAGCAACCCCATGTGTGCAATGTTAAATATTAAAGGAAAAAAATAGACCTCTAGCTGTTCATATCTGAGTCACAGCCACCACTATCCTGGAAATGCTAATTTACTAATTTTCAAGTTAAAAGATGGCCGACCGCCATGAAGTTTTATCTTGCATAAAGTTCAGAACTATTTTACTAAGCACAATAGGTTGGTGGCTTGGATAAATTAAGTGGATGCAGATATCTCTTTTGTTGGCACTTAATGTACAATGTCTTCCATTGAGTAATTATAGGTTTGCTAGTGGAGGAGGAAAGCTCTTTATCTCACTCAGTGTGATAGCTATAGCCACTGTTCTGGGGACAGGCACAGCAAGCCTGGGCTCATGCTGCAGGATCCCCCAGCTCTCAGTGCTGGTGGCATGGGGCATTGTTCTGCTTTACTTCAACAAATCTGCAGGGCTTTGTGAGATTTCAAGGGAGAATTTAACCTGTCCTCAATTAGTACATTCCAAAGACTTAAAATAGTATCATTACATCTGTAGCCTTGAGAAAACTCATGGCTCTTTAACTTGCCAGAAGAAAGAGAAGAAGGAAGAGGAGGAGGAAGCAGCTGCAGCATCTTCAGCATTGGTGATTTCTACCCTAAGGCATGCTCTGGTAGGGACTGAAGCACACACAAATGAGCACTTACAGCTCACAACACATATGTAAATCCTTTGTTTTCAGAATTCTTTACTTTGAGCAGTTCTCGAATCTTCTCTGTGATAAGAGAACTATAAACCAGCAAGAGTCAAGAGTCAGAAAGTTCTTTGCTGTTGTTTGATATTCTGGTTTCCACACTAACTTCAAATACCACAAAGATTCCTTAAAAGACAAAACAAAACAAACAAACAAAACACCTCTCCCTGCATCTGCACGCAAGAACTTCCAGACATCTTGAGGTTGGCCTTTATTGTCCTGCCCCATACCTTCTTAGAGAACTAATAATTTTCAACTCAGAATACAGAAGAACACAAACACATCCAATCACAGGCCTCAATTTATTTTTACAGCTGCCATAAAAGAAAGGAGGGAGGACATACGTAGACATAATTACATGATTAATTGATTGCATTTTGTCAGCATTTATGAGGGTCTATAAGGTGTATGGATAAAGAGTTTTCCAGGAAAAAGTCTCTCTTAAAGTAAGGATTCTTATTAGCACAGATGAAAATACCAACATTAAACCCCATGTTGCTGGTTTTCTTTTCTATAAATGTCTTTGCTCATATTCTTCTCTTCTGCCCTTTCTTTTATCCCTAAAAATTCTACTAACATCACAAACCCTTTCAAATGCCATCTATCGGGGAATCTGTACCCCAATTACCAAATTCTCTATTCACTCTTTAGTGTTTCAGATACATTTTTATACCTTACTATTTTATGAACTCAAATCCTAGTTATACCTGTCCCTTCCACCATTGCTACTAGAGTTAAAAAACATAGAGTAGATTACATAGAGTAGATCCTCATTTATAACAAATTTATTCATCAATAAATTGATAAGATCTCTTGACATCAGAAGTCAAACAGTTAAATCAAATGTCCCCACTTAATGAAGAATTATTTTGCAAAGATTAAGTGTGTGAATATTAATTTCAGATGAGAGTAAAATTTACTTACATGCAATTTTAACTTTAACAGTGCATGTTGATATATGCAGTGGTAGATAAGTAGGTAGACAGTTACATAAAGAATATAGCAGAGAATGATATAGACTTCAGGACCTTTAAATGCCCAAATAAGATCGAAATGTCTTTAAAATGGAAGCAACAAAACAATCCCCTAAGATTTTAGCCTTAAAAGAAGGTGATATCCACAAATCAGGTTCTTCAAAGAATTTGTGTGAAACATACCAAAAAAATGGGGGGCGGGGAGACCAGAGGTCAGAAGTCAGGAAAGGTCAATTCTAAACTATTCTATGCGAAAGAAACCCTCAACTTGGACATTTCTGGAATTGGTTCACTGCACAGACCTGCACTAACCATTCCCAAAATTCAGGTGGCAGAGACTGCACATGGGAGTGAACTGTGAGGGAGGTGGATATGGAGGTGGCTTCTTTAACAGCAACTTCAGCACAGCACAGTGGGCCTTACCACTTGTCCTGGCCCATCCTCAAAGGAACGCAAACTGAAGCAAGGGAGGTTCTTAGAGTGAAGAACATAAGAAGGAGCCCTGCCACAGCTTCTTGTAGCCTGTTGTGATACACTCTGCCTTGTAGTACTGTGGGACTGTCTCTTACCAAGACACTGTTGGCTGCTCTTCAGGGATGGGCAGATAGCTCAGTAAGCATAAGGCTTGCTACTCAAGCATGAGGACTCGAGTTCAAACCCCAGACCCACATCCTATAATAAAATCAAAAGCCAGGATTGAAGGAACATGGTCCTAATTCCAGCTTGGGATCACTGGGTAGCAAGCCTAGCTTAATAGACAAGTCACAGGCCAGCGAGAGACGTTGTCTCAAAACTCAAGTTGAATTGGCCCTGAGGAGTGACAGCTAAGGTTGATCTCTCCTTTACCTAAACTCACCTTCACACACATCTGCAAATATGCATATACTTTCATGTGTCGTAACACACACACACACACACACACACACACACCAGTTTTTTAAATTAAACTAAATAACAAGGTTATAATTCAAATTGTTTTTCTTATGAGAAGTTTTATGTAAATTTCAATAATGACCAATGTAAAATTTTCTACCCAGAACCTAACCAATAAGAGAATGAACAGGCAATTTTTAAAGGCAGTCCATATGAAAGAATTTTGTAGTTTGAAAGTAAATGGCCATTCTAAAGGAATTAAAACAAATACATTTTATGAAGCATATTTGAAGCAAAAGGGCATTATTAAATCTTAATTTAGTGTTCTCATGAATCTAGAAGTAAGAAAATAATGGAAGCAGACATTAAAATATGCCATAAATTTATAACAATCAAAAGTGATGGTATGAGAACCAAATAAAAAAGATATGTGAAGTAAATGTAAGAAATATCCCAGACTATCTCCATGTATATTAAGAAAAGCTAAACTTGGTTATATTAAAAACCCATAAACAAGATCTTTAAAAATCAACTGTTAAAAAAAAGTTAAAATGCAAACAAAGATGAATACCAAAAGGAAAACCAAGAAAACACATTTCATCTAGGGGAAAGAAAAAGTAAATATTCTTCCATAAGAAAATAGCTCATCAATCTCACTGTCTGTGGGTAAAGTCTGTCATAGTGAGGAAGTCACAGGTGCACAAGTGGCCCCTGGCTAAGGTGGCAGGAGAATGAGCCAGCTAGCTGGTCACACTATGTGTTTAGTCAGGAAGGAGGGAGAGGGGGTAAATGCTGCCCAGCTTTCTTCTTTTTATTTAATCCAGGACTGCAGCCTAAGGGATGGTTCCACCCACACTTGGTGTGGATCTTCTCTCCTCAGTTAAACTTCTCTGCAAATTCCCTCACAGGCAAGCTCAGAGGAATGTCTGCCAGGTGAGACTAAAGCCTGTCAGGTGGACAAGGGAAATTAACCATTGCAGCTGGGTACTTTCTGTGGGTAGCTAGATTTTTCATCTTGTATGTTAGAGCTCACTCCACTATGAAAATCCAAAGTCTCTGGCTTGTCTTTGCCATTTACAGTGATCAGAGATGGTTTCTAGGTTGAAATAACTTCCAGGGTGAAACCTAACAAAGAGTAACAAAGAGTAAGTAGATTCTCTCTCTCTCTTTCTCTCTCTCTCTCTCTCTCTCTCTCTCTCTCTCTCTCTCTCTCTCTCTCTCTCTGTCTGTCTCTCCTCTCTAGGAGACAGTATGGGGGAAAAGAAAATAGATTCAGGTAACTTATGAACAGTTCAAACAAAAAGATTCATTTAGTGTCAGTGATGTGATGGGCATGGGAAGGGGGAGGAAGTGTGGAACAATGTCTTGAACAGAGCACTTGAACAGATGGTAATGTGGTCAAAGAAGTTAGTGAATGAAAAAAGAATCAGAAAGAATCATAATAAAATTAAAATAAGCAGAGGATATATGGTTCTCCAATACTAGAGAGAGGTTAGAGCTAGAGGCTTAGAACAAATCCCATAGACCCAAAGCCTAGAACTGTGAGGATGGAGGGTGATGCCTGCATGCACAAGAGAGATAGCAGAGCTGGGGAAAGAACTCTGAAAAGAAAACAATTAGGACCAAATCTAAGAGAAAGCTGAGATATAAGTGATAAAACAGCAAAGAAAGGAAAGAGTGCAAAATAAGAGGGTACTTAAAAATTGCAATATGACAGAAGAAACATAGGGAGAAAAAATAAAGTGGTACTGAAAACCCACGCTCCATGAATATATGAAAAAGCAAATAATTTAAATCAATATACCAAAAGTATCACTATGTCATAGAATAAGTTATAAAATAGGAATCCATACACCTACAAATATATTCTCAAAAAAATGTACATTTTAATTTTGGGAAAACTAAGACTTGTGTAACACACTAACTCACCTCATTGATTCTTAAAACATAATGAATTTATTCCTAATTTAAAACATAGCTATATATTAATATGCAATGTCACATAAAATATGTTAGTATGGGGACTGGGATAATAGCTCAGCTTGTAAAGGTTCCATGTGAAGTAGAGAAGAAGGCATATTTTGTGTTTGGATGGAATGTTCTATAGATGTCTGTTGAGACATAACTTCTGTTAGTTCTTTTGTTTCTTTGTTAAGTTTCTGACTGGTGGTCCTGTCTAGTGGTGAGAGTGGTGTGTTGAAGTCTCCTACTATAAGTGTGTGAGGTTTTATGTGAGCTTTGAGTTTTAGTAGCATTTCTTTTACAAATGTGGGTGCCTTTGTATTTGGGGCATCGATGTTCAGGATTGAGACTTTGTGCTGATGGATTTCTCCTGCGATGAGTATGAAATGACTGTCTTCATCTCTTTTGACTAATTTTCGTTTGAAGTCGAACTTGTTGGGTATTAGGATAGCCACACCTGCTTGTTTCTTGGGTCCATTTGATTGGAAGATTTATTTCCCACCCCATTTACCCTGAGGTAATGTCTATCTTTGAAGCTTAGATGTGTTTCTTGTATGTCTTCCTATCCATTCTGTTAGTCTGTGTCTTTTTAGGTGAGTTAAGACCATTAATGTTGAGGGTGAGTAAGGACCATTGATTGTTGATGTTTGTTTGTTTTAGATTTGTTGTTGGCAGTGGTATTGTGAATATATTTGTCCTGCTTTACCCTTGGTTTCTGGTGTAGTGAGATTATCTCCTGCCTACATCTTTATGGGCATAGTTAACTTCCTTGGTTGGAGTTTTCCTTCCAAAACTTTCTGTAGGGCTGGATTTGTAGATATGTATTGTGAAAATCTGGCTTTGTCATTAAATATCTTGTTTCGTTCATCTATAGTGATTGAGAGTTTTGCTAAGCACATAGTAGCCTGGGCTGGCATCCATGGACTCTTAGTACTTGTAGAACATCTATCCAGGACCTTCTGGCCTTGAGGGATTCCATGGAGAAGTCAGGTGTAATTATGATAGGTCTGCCTTTATATGTTTTCTGTCCTTTTTCCTTCGCAGCTCTTCATATTCTTTATTCTGTATGTTAGGTGTTTTGATTATTATATGTCGAGGGGTCTTTTTTCTTTGGTCCAACCTATTTGGTTTTCGGTATGCTTTTTGTACTTTCATGGGCATGTCCTTCTTCAGACTGGGAAAGTTTTCCTCAATGATTTAGTTGAATATGTTTTCAGCAACTTTGAGCTGGGCTTCCTCACCTTCCTCTATGCCTATTACTTTTAGGTTTGGCCTTCTCATGGTGTCCCACATTTCCTGGATGTTTTGTGTTAAGGATTTGTTGGATTTACAATTTTCTTTGGTTGATGAACCTATTTCCTCTAGTTTATCTTCTGCGCCTGAGATTCTCTTTTCCATCTCTTGAATTCCCAATTGTTTGCCCAGTTTTTTTTTTTTTTTTTATTTCTAGCATTCCTTCAGTTTGTGTTGTCTTTATTTTCTCTATTTCAGTTTTCAAGTCTTGAACCATTTCCTTCACCTGGTTTAATTTTTTTTCTTGGCTTTCTGTACTTCCTTTACTTTCCTTAAGAAATTTGTTCATTTCTTCCACTTTTTTGTTTTTTTTTCCCTCCATTTCTTTAAGGGATTTTCTCACATCTTCTTTGAGGGCCTCTATCATTTTTATGATGATAATTTTTAAGTCGCTCCCTTTTGCTTCATCTGCTTTGTTGTGTTCTGGTCTATTTGGTGTAGATTCCCTAGATTCTGGTGGTGTCATGCTTGTCTTTCTGTTGTTAGGTGTTTTCTTGTATTGCCGTCTTCCCATAGCTTCTTCCAGTAGGTGTTGGTGGGGTCTCCCCTTCTCTCTATGGTACTTCCCTGGTGGGCTTAGGTGGGTCAAAGGTTTGATGACTGTAGCTCTGGGTGTTCCAAGCTCTCTAGAAAGTCGTTCAACAGGCAGGGGCCCAGTGATGGGGGTCAGCGATCAGGATCCAGTAGAAGACTCTAGCCAAGGCCTCTAGCCAAGGTCTGGCCATAAGGGAACAAAGCCTGGGCTGATACTCAGGATGTTTCTGCACCGATAGGCAGATCTAGCTGGGACCTGGCACTCTCCAGGTGAGACCTCTTTAGCAGCACCTCTGTCATTTTTATGACGATAATTTGAAGTTGTTCTCTTCTGCTTCATCTGCTTTGGGGTGTTCAAATCTAGTTGGTGTAGAGTCCCTAGACTCTGGTGGTGTTATGCTTGTCTTTCTATTGTTTCAGTGCTGATAGGTAGATCTAGCTGGGGCCTGGCACTCTCCAGCTGAGGCCTCTTAAGCGGAGGTGATGGGGGTCAAGGATCTAGCCACCCAGCTTTTCTCTATTTAGAAAACTCCCAACTCAAGAGTTGCCTCATCCCAACAAAGAAGTCAGAAACCCAGTTTGCACAACACTCAGAAAGTGGCTTGGTCTCACATGCACCCCCACAAAATTAGAAATTACCATCAACAAGATGGAAATCCAGGAGATGTATGACACTTCTGTCCATTCCCACATCTCATGTGTGGCAGCAGAGGTGCCTGGGTCTTGGGTGCAGCAGCAACTGGGAGACAGTTGCATCATATTTGACAGTTGAAGTTCATGGTGCCAATGAGTTCCTAAAGAAGTTAGCATTGGTGGAATCATTATCTCTAAAGCGCAGAAGCAAAACCACAGCAAATGGTTTCCTCTGCTAGTAAAGCCTGGGATGTAGTTAAATAGTATTTGGGGATTTCTATAGGTATCCCAATATTCTTAAAGTGAATTAGTAAATGTCATTTTTCAGAATTTCTTCATTCAATCGGAATTTATTGCTAATTGGTGCTGCTGGAGCCAGGCATATCTGTCTATCTGTCTTTCTGCCTGTCTGCCTATGTGTATGTGTACATATATATGCATATATATATATATATATATATATATATATATATATATTTCATTCTTGTGGTCAGTGAGTATGAAATAATCAGTGAAGTATGAAGTGGTCACTGAGATTTGGAAGCCCCTTGAAGAAGGTGGAGAGCTCAAGCATTGTAAGTAACTGAAAATCAGTACTGGCCAGGAGAGAGAAAACCCTCATTCAGAAGCTGTACTGGGACCACAGAACCAATGCACCTAACTGGGAAAGTAAATTTTTATCTTGCAGATTTCTTGTTATCCCACTCAGGAAATGGTAACTTCACAACTTTATGGGGTCTCTCTTGTGAGAGGCATTACAATGATTATGTCTGTCTCCTATAATAGGAACAGAGATAAGTGTGTAGTTTTAATGACCCAAATTCTTCTACTACTTAAAGCTACTGAGGGTTCCTTGCCAAAGCAGCCCATTCCCTCTGGATTTATGAAGCTGTTTTTAATTTGCTTCAGAACAAGATTCTTTAGGACCTTTTCTATAGCAGTTATTCTACTATAGAAAGAACACACATGTCTCCTCAAGCTGCTTCAGATTGCCCCTTGACCTGTGACCAGAAGCAAATAGCAGCTTTCCAGAGTCAGCAGCAAAATTTAGCCCAATGGCAAAAGCTACTTCATGGAGGAAAAAGACATTGATTATTTTAACATTTTTTTTTTTAAATTTTAAAAGTATCTATCTATATCTTTTTTTTTCACCTGCTTTTATATCTATGTACCATATGGGTATTTACCTGGTAACCTCAGAGTTTGGAAGAGTGCATCTCATCCTCTGGAAATGGGGTTACAAATGGTTTGAGTCACCATGTGGGTGCTGGGAATTCAACCTGGGTCCTCTGGAAGAGCAGCCAGTGCTCTAACCACTGAGAAATCTCTCCAGCTCCCTGCTTGTTTTAAATTGGTTTGGATTTGTTTGTTTGTTTGTTTGGTTGGTTGGTTGGTTTTGCTTTTTTGTTTGTTTTTGTTTTTGAGACAGGGTCTTACTGTGACCTTTTCAATTACATAAATCAACCCAACTTTTAGTATGTGGCATGCAACCACTGATCTGCAAATGCCTGTTCTGCCATCCAGCGGAAAAAACATTACTCGATCTAGTTTAAAGTCTCTCTGTCGTAACAACTGTAACTTTCAATATTTTCCTCAGGGAATGCAAATCTCAGGCTCCATAAAATAACTTGTGTGCTTAAGCTTTGATCATCTCCCATAAATCAAAATAAAACATGCTGGTGGGTGACAAAAATTACACAATCACACAGATGACAAATCACATATAGAAAAAAGCAACTTGAGATGAATTCCATGAGAATGTTGAACTTTGAAATCTTAGCCATTGAGTCTCCAGTCTGAGGAGATGTTGAGAAACTGAGGCATGTTGAGAAACTCCCTACCCTACAATGAAGAGGGCAAGTTACCACACCATTCATCTCCAATGCCAAGAAATAAAGATAAGAGTTGATGAACTTGCATGGACCCTTGGAATAACACACACTATATTCTCTCTGCCATCTGCCTCTCTATCCATATATGTACCCCCCCTAAAGAGCTCCCAGTGGCCACCTGACTGGGGAAGAACATTTTGCCACAGTGTCACTTTAACCAATCTGGTAGAAGCAATATATTCTAGAGAAACACTTTAGCTGTCAAAGTATCAAGAAAATTGACTTCAAGAAACTGGCATTTCCCAAGAAATCCAATGCTGGGAAAAGAAGAGCCTGGTGCAGTTAGAGACTCTTATTCCCACAAATTTTCTATTCTAAAGAAACTTAGTCTTACAGAGGCAATGATGGTCTGTGATGGGTGAATCACATCTTGACCAAGACTGCTTAGATGTGTACATTCATGACCTTCTACATAAGTTTTAATCTCACTTCAGGACCTGAGGATGGAGTGGTAAAGGTCAATAGTTCTTTTTGTCTGTTTTCTCAATGCAAAAACATTGCATAAACCAGTTTCTGCTTTTTATTATTAATCTGACTTCATTAACTGACTTCTCAGGGAAAGAGTTCACACTTGGCTTTGAGGGTACATAATGTGACACCAAGTTTGGTAAAATTTCTGTACAACTCAAGAGGCTCTGCATAGAATATGGACATAAGATGCTTGTTGGTGAGAAGGATAAAAAACAACTATTTTGAAACATATTAAACACAAAGAAATCATCTATCTCCAAGTCAGGACTGGACAGATTTACATGTCCTTTGTGATGATCACAAGATGTCATCTCTATAAAACATGCTCACAATATTTATGTGGGGGAGAGAATGTAGTCTGTGAATGATAGTCTAGTTTCTCAGATAACCTCTTGATAATTAATGAACAAAATGGCCATGGTGGCAAGGACAGAAACTTACCGTGTGTTCAGCAATGTGTGTTTCACCCCCATAAAGAATAATCTCATCTTTGAAGAATAGACTTGTGATAGAGACTGGCCTGAACTTCCAAGAAGGTACAGTGTCCCTGTGCATCAGCTGCCAGGTGGCAGGTTATGCTTTTATTTCCCATAATAAAAACCAGTAAATCTTTACCCAAGGGACATTTTCCCTACATTTTGGATTTTTTTTTCCATTCTTCTGGCATCAACTCTATCATCAAAGTACTTACCAAAGTTGTCACTATATTTCACATGCATTGTATCTAATAATTTTTAAGGTAAATTAGGTAAAAGTAGCTGCTGTTGTCTATGGGATGCATTGGTCTTAATGGATGTCTCTTTTCTCACATGCAACTATTTTTAAGAAATGGTAAACAGGGCATGGGGGTAGATACCTTTAATCCCAGCACTTGGGAGGCAGAGGCAGGAGTATCTCTGTGAGTTTGAGGCCAGCCTGTCTACAGACTGAGTTCTAGGACAGCAAGAGATACAGGGTTAAACCCAGTCACAAATGGAAGAGAAAGAGATGGTGGGGGTTTCATAATCTTCATCCTTTCCTTTTCCCACAATCCTGGGAAAATTCCAATCCCACATGGTGCCCCAACTCGCAATGGTCTGGTAACCACAGTGGAGGGCCACATTGCTTCCTTAGAGTGCATCCATTGCTGCTAGGACCCTTTACATACTCATTGTTTATGCCTTGTTCTTTCATAAACACAGTTACAAATTTCACCTAATTTCTATGCCCTTTTCGGTTCTCTGCTGGTTTTGTGTTGGGTGTGTAGAAGAAAAGTTAAATTTACATTTTAGTTCATTAATTATGGAGTGTTAAGAACAGGAGACAACAGTGCAACCAGGAAAGAAAAAGCTATTTCTCACACAGGTAGAATAGGTTGGAAAACTTTGGATTGCCGGATTTGAGCATATGAGGAACATGTGTTCACTTTTATCTTAAAAGAACTTGAATTTTTAATTCTGATATATGTTTGGATATGAACTATGAATGTGTAGTGAGCAAAGAACAGAACTTGCTTGATATATATTTTCAAGCAGAAGAGAGTAGTGTGTGGAAACTAGAGCAAGAGGCTTCCACTGGGGACTGGCATTAGCATTATAGTGTTGTGGTGTATCCAGCAGAGAAGTAAGCTCTGATGCAAGTTTAAGCCAATACATAGTCTTTGTTGACTAGAAGGTGATTACACTGAATGTTCTGGATTCCAGTGTAGCACTGAGCATTCCTCAAAGTTTGCTCTTAAGCACAAAACGTATGTTCTGGGTTGACATACTTCAGCTAACAAGAGCAGTTAGCCAGAAGCAGAACTATAGAAGCTAAAAGACAAGGTTAGTTCATTTTTCTACTTCCCCAGAAGTATATGGACTCTGATGGATTAGGTCTTTGCATTAGTTTTTGGTAGGCAGTGCTGTCTATGTGATGAGTTTTACAGCCTGAATAACACCATGGATTTAGTTGTGCTAAGGTTTGGGGATCTGTTATAGTAGGAGGAGTAGCCATATAATTGTACTCTGTACAATAGGAGTGGGGTTTAGCATTGATAAACCCCTCTTTCTGAATCAGAAGTAGCATTGGCATGGAATAATGACTAACAATAATTCATCTAGAGCTTCATTAGGATGGAAGCAATAATGACAGTTTCTTCATCAAACAAGTTATTCAATATGATTTCTGATATTTCTACTAGCTACTCAATGTCCTTTATAATTAACTCCTTTGTTGATTAACTTCAGTCCAACTCACTTTTTATGAGTTTTGAACAGAAACCAATTCAATCATGGTTCTTAGACAGAAATAGATGGTAAGGTTAAGGGTCTTTGAGACCTTAACAAAAAGTCTTTATAAAGGGCTAAAGGGACTAGAAACAGCAACAACATAATCCACTAGGGTTAAAAGAGTAAGAAGGCAAAAACAGTACTGAATTCTAGAGAGGTTAGCTAGAGAAGAAAGCCTATGTAGGCATATATAGAGGAGACACAGGCAGCCCACAGTAAATGGTTGGTAAAGGACTATAAACCAAACTGGCAATTTCATCCTCTCTACAGCCTTTACTCTCTGCCAGTGCATCCCATTGGCCAAACCCAAGCAAAATCCAGTGGATACAACAGATACTAGTATTACTCATGAAGTCGCCCTCTAGGAAATAGACCAGTTTGTTTGGAGAGAGTGAAGATTGCAATTGTATGAATAAATAGAAAATACCTCACACTTCTGACAGATAAATGCTCTCACTAGCCATTTTTCATTCATTTCTAACTTTACTTAGCAATCCTTGAAGTGAAGGCATTAAGATTGGGCCAGTCATGGTGGCTCATGTCTTTAATCCCAGTAGTTGGAAATTAGAAGCAGGTAGATCTCTGTGAATTGAAGGTCAGTCTGGTCTACAGAGTTAGTTCCAGACCAGCCAGGGTTACATAGTAAGACCCTGTCTCTAAAAAATAGCATATATGATATTAAAATTTACCACTGATGTGTTACTTTTCTTGGAAAGAAATGAACAAATGTCTGTTCATTCGAGACTAGACACTGATAAAAGACAAAGCCCCCCACCCCCCATAGAAAATACATCATGGTGTCTCATCATTAACAGAATTTCCTATGTACCCTAATACCTCCTAAGATCATGTTTAATAACATGGCAGGACTGAGTAATGGCTGAACCCCACACAATGGCCCTATGACTCTCCATAACTCCTTCTATTAGAGCATTCCTAGCTATCACTGAACTGTTTTGCTTAATCATTGCCACAACTATGGCTCAAGGTAACCTCTGCCTTGCAATGGCTATTTATGGGGTAGTCATATTATGTTCAAAGAAAAAGCTATACTACAACCACATTATTGATAATATCACAAAGTTACATCATTGATTACTTAGCTAAGAGGCAGAAAAGGGTTTTGAATAGTGAGCAATGATATTTAATGTTAGGGAGGACTTCATGAGACTTCCAGTGTAGCAAAATTCCCTGTGTCTTGTGGGTGTAAGTATAGGAAGAGAGAATTCTCAAAATGAGATTAAAATCTACAAACGGTAATTATCCCCAACTATTCCTTACCTCTCCCATCTCATCTATTGGGCCTCATGGCTCCATCTCAAAAGCACAGCTAGCACACATGAACCTTACCTCATGTGAAACACACAGGTACAATTATTAGTCATATGATCACTTAAATGAAAACTAAAAAGGTGCAGACATTCCAGCCATTCACAAATTACTGCTTTGATTGACTCTCCTAGTTCAAGTCACCATTACCTCAAATGACACTTCTCTTTGTCATCTTCCCGACTGTCCCCCTCATAGTACCATGGGAGTTAAGTACCATGGAAGTGAAAGCTGAGTATGTGACACACAGATGTTCTCTAGCTGAAGTAATGATAGTTGTCAAATAACAGACATTCAATAAATCTCTGCTAAAAAGTCAATGAATCACAAAGCATTCCTCAATGTGGTAATTACAAAAAAGGTACTAAAAGTCATTTAATTTGTGTGTTGTTGCTTGGATCATGTTTGATTTGGGCATTTATAAGGAAAAATATGGATAAGAACCAATTGTTCATGTTCAGGGTTGGATTAATTTTATTGCTGTTCAAAAGGAATTATTCCAACTAAAGTTTATCCATAGCTACAATTTAATATTTAATATAAAAATAATTGACCACATTTGGAGAAGGTAAAATAATACTGCCCTTATTGTTTTACTATTTCCTCACTGAGTATTTGGTGGTGAGCATTAAAATGCCATTTTTTTGTTGTTGTTGTTTCTTAAAATAGGGTATCACTCCACAGCCCAGGCTATCCTGGAAAAGCATCATTCAACACAGGCTGCCCTCAAATTCACAACCATCCTGACTCCTCCTTCTGAGAGTTTGCATGATACTCATGTCACCAATATGCATGAGCCAATATGCATTGGCTCAAATGCAAGAGTTTGAACCTGTAGATATGGCTCACCTGTTAACTATGCTTGCTGATCTTCCAGAGGACACAGGTTCAGTTCTTTACCATCTATATTGGACAATTCACAGCTTCCTTTAACTCCAGTTCCCTGGGATTAGATCATTTTTTACCTTTTTCTGAAACCCCCCCACACACACACACACAAATAAAAATAAAATTAAAATTTTTCAATACAAGAACTTAAAATTCAGCTGGATGGTGGTGGCATACTTCTTTAATCCCAGCACTCTGGAGGCAGAGGCAGACAGATCTCTGGGAGTTTGAGGCCAGCCTGGTTTACAGAGTGAATTCTACAATAGCCAGGACTGTTTCACAGAGAAACCCTGTCTCAAAAAACAAAATAAAGTAACAACAACAAAAAAGAATTTAAGAATCAAATTTGTTACCTAATGTCTGTCATATGTCATAAAAGAAAATGAATATTATCTGCTTTTACTAAATCCAAAGCTCACTAAGTGCCCTAAAAATAGTAAAGTATTTGGCACTAATGACCCTAGGAGAAAAAAACTACAGGATTCTCAACTTTGAGAAACTCAAATTCTATGCAGAAATCGAGATTAATAAAGCCATTGTTTTATTAATATTATTATACACATTAGAATGCATCGGGCAACAGTGAACAACATAGAAGGTGGTGATCTCCTATGTTTGCATCAACCATTGCCTTCAGAGCCATCTTAGTTTGTATAAACAGACTATGGTGTCCACACAGTGACATCATCTGCTGGCACAATTCCCGGAATGTATCCTGAGAGCTAAGCATCACACACCCATAAATATGATGCAAGTTTAAAATGACACCACAAAGAAATGCCTGGGAAATAAAAGAGATGCCACTGTTTTTCCCCAAAAGAATTAAGATAACTTCAAAGGTTACACTTCAGCTGACCCTCAGGTCCAGCATGTCAGCAGGGACAACTAGGCTGGTATCTCACGCTAACAAGCCTGCCTGTTACCCTGCACTAAATGCTGTCTTTGATAGGCTTTAGTTGGGAAGAGAAAACACGACCGGGTCACCATTGTTTTAGGTAAATTAGCTCAACAAGATTGTAAAAGGCCAATTAGACAGCAAAGAGAGCAGAGGCAGAAGTCTGGTTAAAAGGTTATTGCTATTAGGAGGTGGGGGAGAGAGACCAGGGCAGGAATTGTCAACTTCTCTGTGAGCTGACAGTAAAATAAAAGGCAATTTTTTCCTTCTGCTATTCTAGCTGAACAGAACACAGGCCATGAATTAGTCCCCTCCTAATACTGACACAAAGACACATTTTTTAAACCACCTATAGAAGTAAGGTAAATTACAGTCATTGAGGAAAAGTAGAAAACACCATTTCAGTTTGGGGTCTTTTCTTTTGTCTTTCAGGCAGGCAAGAATTATGTTTGCTAAGAAGTTCAGTAACAAATATAAATTGACATGAGATGCATGAAAAATTATTTCAGATATAAAGAAATCAGCCAGCATTTCTATTTGGGAGGGAAAAACATAGAATCTGACTGTGTAGCTGGTTAGGGGATCCCTCCGAGTCTCTTACTGTGCATACATTAACACTTCAGAGTCCTCCAACTCTAAGGCCTCTGTTGTCTCTCTATTCCATTGAGACTGGGATACATACTTATTTATACCTGATTTCCATGATTTATGTTCCCTTTGTACTCATCTTTGCTTGGCCCTATGCCATGCTATTACTTTTAAAACCCCATCACTCACTGATATTCACACAGGCTGGCTTTCATCAACAGACTGTGCCCCTCTGACCGCTCCTCGTCAGAAAGCTGGATGTTTGAATACTGGTGTTATCAGAGTCTTTGTCCTTCATTTATTCTGTGACCTTCTTTATTCTGTGACCACAAAATCTTGCTGAATATATATGATATTTCTAATGAGTAAAAGTTGTTAGGAACACATAGACTGGGGAGGAAAGACAAAACATTTTGCTTTAAGCATTTGTTCTTGGGGTAAGTTTTTGAGCAGTCAGTTGCATCACCAAAACTCAGTACTGGGTCTCCATCTGGTGGTCAAAAATTTTGCTTTTACATTCTGAAGGAGCTCATGAGTTTTCACTACATTTTTCTAAGAATGAATTACAAAGATTAAAGACATGAGATATATACAAATTCAGATAGTCCTAACTTTATGTTAACATTAAATACAAATTTCTGCAAAGATACAATCCAATTTTCATGCAGAAAATAAAAATCAGAGATAGTTGGCCCCAAACAAAGACATTTGGTTACAGCTAGAGACTGTGTGCTGTTTTGCTGTTTGACATATACATTAACAATTTTCCAAAATGGAAGAGCTACGGTGAAGGAAATAAGCAAGTAATTTCCTTTCAATGGAATAGTTGAATCAAAAAAAAAAAAAAAAAAAAAAAAAAAGGCCAAAAATTAGTGAGAGGACAAAACATGGGAGAGAACCTTATGGGGAGAACCCATAAGGATTGTGGAATTCATACTGAATATTGAGGTAGGTAGGTCGTGAGAGTTTAGATATGGTCATAGTGTGGCTTTGATAGGTTTATTTGTGATTGCCATGTATAGACCAGACTGAATGTGGCATGGGGGAGGAGGGCAGGACAAGTAGCAGAGATGTCTGGTGCAATGATCTAAGTGAGAAGCTGGGGTGACTTAAGTCTCTGATGGTAGCAGCAGAGAGGACAAAATTTAGAAAGAATATTTTTTAAGGTTAAGCCAATGGGAATGTTTATTAAGAAAAAAAGCAACTAAGAGTTCTAAAATTTGTTGACCCGTAAAGCCAAATACTGAGGTTGAGGAACACAGGGAAAGAACAATTTGGTGCAGTGGGATGCAATGAGACAACAACAACAGAATTTAACCTGGTTAACCTGGTACCCAAGTGACTTGCCTATTAGACATCAAGGTAAAAATGTCAAGACTATAACAAAATACAAGGGTCCTCTCTTCAAATGAAATGTAAGAAATGGAGATACAATCTCTAAACTATTGCTCTGTAATTTATGTGGTTGAACAATGGGAAAATGAGCAGGGCTTCTTCAATACAACCCACCAGATAAAAGTCAAATACACATCAAAGTGAGGGCAGAATAACAGTTGAGTGTGGACTGGTGTCATAATGAAGAGGTTCTGAGGTTATATCTATATATGATCACATAATCCAGGCACTGTGGTGTATGAAGAAAGTTAAGGTTCAGTCACTGCACAGCCCTTTTCTCATTGCTATAGTCAAATACCTCATGGAATTTTAATACAGTTAACCATAGTGCTCCAAATACAATGACAAAAGTAGTTCATAGCTGTGCTGGGAGAGCTAATTACATCTGAGTAGATCAAGGAAGACAAGTAGGATAGGAAGTGGGACTGGTCCATAAAACTCTCATCATAAGCCTTGGTTGAGCTACACAGAAACCAACTTCCCCCAGCTAGAGCCCACCTCCCTAAAGATAACACAGCCTCCACCAAACAGCCAGAAATTAAGTGTTCAAACACAGGAACCTGTAAGAGATAGCCTACTCTCCAACTGCAACACTGTGTAAGAAAAAGTGGGGTCTCAGGAGTAGAGTAAGTGGGGACAACCACATGACATGAGAGGTGATGGGGTCAAAGATGAGGGAGAGCCAGAGTAAAGCAAAACTCAACATTATTTTTTTTCATAAAACCAATGTGATTTAATAATGATATTTCTCAAACATTAACTCCCATTATTAGAACTTCATCTGTGTAAAATAGTCAACAAAGGAATATTCCAGGTAAGCATGTGTTCACATGACTTGTCAATGAATATGCATTGAAATGACTGTAGTGGTTGTTCTAGTTGGATGCCATCATTGCTGTGGTGTGGATTTATATTTACTCTAACATTCCCAGTTAATAGTACATAATAAGGGCTATTCTACAATACACTGATGATTTTGGCCTAGAAAATAAGATGAAATCAGACTGATCTAATCCTGTCAAGCTATTTGAGTGAAGAATGGTAGAGATGTTCTTGCCAATGCCACATAGTATAAATACCAAGCAACATATCCCTTACCTTCTGAGGTTTATGTCAGCTATTAAAGACTAAAGAAAAAAAAAAGTTTCTGTTCTGAACAAATGAAAAGATAATCTGATAAATTAATGAATTATGCTACAGTCTAGAAAAACTAGAGTGAGAGAGGGAAATGCACAATTAATATTGGTGGCATGAACAGTTAATTTTCAAATTTATTAGTCTTAATGTAATGAATAGACAGCCTCTGCCATCAATATAGGTTGGTAACAACAGTGTACAGGGAGGAAAGTTTTTACATGTAGGAATGCTCACATTCAGCATGATCATAATTTTGTCTGGAGGACAAGGATAGAGAAGTCCATCCATTTTCCTGTATTTCCCATTCAGGCAGTCTTACTGGCCTAAGCTCTCCAGATAAAAGCTTTCTGTACTTCTTGCACAGCTGTCCAAAATGTCCAAGTAAGCTCAGTTTCACAATAAAAATCCACAAATGCATAAACAAAAAAATGCAGCCAGACAGTGGTGGTGCATGCCTTTTACCCCAGCATTCAGAAGACAGAAGCAGGCAGATTTCTGCATTTGAGACCAATCTGGTCTACAAAGTGAGTTCCAGGACTGCCAGGGTTACATAGAGAAGTCCTGTATTGAAATACACCCTCCCCCAAAGCAATTAAATAAGACTAAGTAATTACTATGAATACTCATCATTTTATACCTGTATAGCAAGAGAAAGAAACCTCCGAGGATGCTCACAGTAAAATTACCAAAGTGAAGCAATGTCAGTGGGTGTCAATAAAACAGGTCTTTTCCACCATGACAAAATAAACTGGTAAGCTGACTGGGAGGATCATCTGCCAATGTGTGGATAATGAAGCATGCTTATACAACTGTAGTAATCTTACAATCCCACTCAAACACATGCTAAAGATGCTTAAGGACACATGCATGACAAAAATTTCAAACCATGAGCTACCAAGCAAGAGGTTAAACTAGTCACTTCCAACTTAAGGAAGCATTTGATAGGACTCCATGCATTATGGTACTGCTTTTTTTTATGTATATGCTGTGAACTGATTAATACTGTTGACTTTGTTACATCACATGAAGTGAGAATGTTTGAGATCATTGCTCTCTGCAGATTCCAAGCATAGATTGAGAACAGTCATAGATGAACTGCATTTTCAGCATGTACTCCTTGCATAACTGAAGTTTTGCATCTTTGATCAATTCCTATCCCATCTTATCATCTTCAATCCTTAATGACCACAATTCTCCTTCCTGATCTGTGGATTTGACTGTTTCAGGTAACACAATAAAAAAGATTAACTCTTTGTTCATTCTCTTTAGTATACTGTCCTTCTGGTTCATTACTTTGTTTGACAGTTTCTTTGTTCCTTCATTCATCAACAGGTATTTAGTAGTCACTTTTCTGTTGCTGTGATAAAACATGATGGTCATGGCTCTGCCACTTCCTTGCCTGAGGGAGCAGTTCCAGTGGCCCAGATAAACCAGATAAAGCAGTTCCAGAACTGCTGGTTTGTGTGAAGAGACTGATCCTGCAGAAAGATAACTGTGGGATCTCCAAGACTCAGGGCCAGAGCTGGATATCTTTGAGGAGTTTCAGAGATGAGGGTGTGCCAGAAACCTTGAACCAGACCAATGACTCATTGCAAGGAACATTTTGCATATGGGGCTGATTGAACAAAAGGGTATACTAAGTGGCACACTGTAGCTTCTGATTCTACTAGAATGAATAAAGAGGTATTGGGAAAGATGGAAGAGCAAGACGGGTTTTTTGTTTTTGGTTTTGGTTTGTTTGTTTGTCTTGTTTTTAGTTAATTTGGAGGGCATGCTTTAGGGGTGAGGTGCAGATATGGAGGGACTGGGAGATGAGCAATATTAGGGTGCATGATGTGAAATTCCCAAAGAATCAATAATTACTTAAAAAAGAAAGGAAGGAAGGAAGGAAGGAAGGAAGGAAGGAAGGAAGGAAGGAAGGAAGAAAGGAAGGAGGCCAAAGTGACTTATGGAAGAAATTATTAAGCTTGTCTGCTAATTCCAGAGGAGCCATAATGGGATGAGAAAGGATGGCATCAGGCTCAAGAAGCGGAGAATTCACATCTTCAACCACAAAGCAAAGAAAGCACACAGGAAGTAAGGTAAGGATATAAATTCTGAAAGCTGATAACCAATGGCATACTTTCTCTACAAGGTGTTACATCATTAAAGTTCCATGGCCTGTCCAAAGAATACCAAGTGCTGAAATACATGAACCCACAGGGGCTATTTCTCATTCAAACCACCACAAGACATTTCAATATCTTACCTAGAATGAGTATCCTGCAACAGACATGGGAGTGGATCTAGACAGCTCCTCAATGTGCTAATTTCGGTCATGACACTAGAATTTCACTTTCACTGAAATTGTTACTTTTGGCATACATGTTTGTAATGGCTGTGCAAAAAGGTGTGAAGTGGTCATGTTAGCAAAAGAAATCTATAGATGAATGCAATCTATATATGAATGCAATAGTCCAATGACATTCTTCATAGAAATAGGAAAAAAAATCCTAAAATACATATGGAAGTACAGAAGCCTAGAAATAACTAAGCTGGACATGGTGGCACATGTATATATTCTCAGAATTTGTTAGGTAGAGAGGAAGGATCAGCAGTTAAAGGTCAGCCTCACCTAAACAAGCTTGAGCCCACTTGAGCAACAAAATGAAACCCTGTCTCAAGAAAAACAAACCAAACAAAAAAATCCTAAGAATAAAATTAAAAATTCACAGCCAAAGTAATCCTGAGTAAAGAACAATGTTGGGAGTAGCTGACCTCAAATTATACTACAAAGCCATAGTGACAAAAACAGCATGATACTCGTGCAGATATTTATACCAAAAGGCTAGAATCGAGGACCCAGAAATAGCACAGCTACAGCCACCTGATTCCTAACAAACATGGTAAAAATATACTTTGGAGAAGAGATGGCCTATTAATAAATGGAGTAAGAAAACTGGATGTCCATGATTGGGATATGTCAAAGACAAAAGCTACTGCCCTCTCTCATCCTATATAGAAATCAATTCAAAATGAATCAAAGGCCTTGATGTAGACCTGAAACTTTTAAGTACTTCTGAGAGATATAAAAAGAATTCTCCAGATAGAGGGATAAGCACTATGAATAGGGCCCCATTAGCTTAGAAAAAAATACCAAGAATTGACAAATGGGACTACATCAAATAAAAAGGCTTCTTCGCAGCAAAGAAAATAATAAATGAAGTGAAGAGAGAAAGCCTACAGAATGAGGGAAAAAAATCTTTGCCAGCCTTTCATCTGATAATGGATTAATACTGACACTGAAACTCAAAAAAAAATTAAACACAACAGGAAAATGTCCAATAAATAAATAGGCAAGTGAACTGAACAGATGTAATTTGAAATATCTACAAAATAGCCTCACAGTCACTAACAAAATTGTACAAAGATGTTGCCTGTGTATTGTTCATGTACAATAGATATACAATGATGCATCATAGAACTGTTACTTCTAGAACACTAAAATTTGGCATAATCATAAAAAAGGAATGAACAAATTATATTTGCATTATATCCCTATGCAACATAGCAGTGAAAATTAATAGTCCATGACTATGTTCATCAAAGTGTATGAACCTTGAAACTGTAATGATGACCAAATAAGTCAGAAGAACATATAAACAGGCCTTCACTATGCAAGGATAAGTAGGTATCAAATAGAAAATCCAGAAATAGATTCCAGAATATATGACATTTAATTCGTTGTGATATTTGTTTGATTCTATGGAAGGATGAATTGTTTAAGAAATGATCACAGAAAAAATTTTCTGTTGATCATCCAAGAAAAAAAAAGATTTAATCACTAATTTATGCCACTGTTACACACAAATTACAGCTGACAATAAGTTGCCAGGACTGTATGGGGCTTGTGTTCACCTAATCTAAAAAATCTAAATAAAGTATAAAATATGTTTCTGTGATGCTATCAGAGAGCAACAAAAGCAAGGGAAAGAGTAGAGGCAGCAGCTAAGGAAGTATAAAGGACAGAAATCTAGTGCTTCATGTGGTTTTATCAAGAGGAGACAGGCAGAGAAAACTTCTGTGACTAAAAATCTGACAAGCTGAAACCATTGCAAGTAATCTCACAGGACAGGCATATAATGGAACTCTGTTTCCTCCAAATAGTCAGAACCTCTTCTTATAGAGACCTAAACTCCCTCCTCTAGGAGTGTGAATAGACCAACAAAGCAAGCCTAACATCAAACCGTGTCAGTCCTGCATTTGATGAGGGTAGTCTGCTGTTTAGCAAAAACAAAAGTATTTCATCCAAGAGAACATGACATCTCTTCTGAATAGTGTTCTGTAGTCAATCAAAAATAAACAATATAATGCTTGGCCGAAAATCAACAGAACAAAACAAACAGTCTGGCAATTCTGATCTTGGGGGTACTAAATAGAGTGTGAGGTGACTTGTTTACAATGTCAGGGACAAGAGAAAAAGGAGATTGTTTTAGCAAAGAATAGGAATAACGGAGAAAAATCTATGAAAATCATGAAACTGAAAATGCAATACTGAGTTAAAAGTGTGTTGAATTAGACAGAGCTATAGGAAAATATGTAGCCTGCCACGGAGAGTACCAAAGGATTAGAAACAGAGAAAACTGTGTGGGATATGTGACAGTCAAAACCTTTGGCAGGATGGTAGCTGGAACCTCAGACAGAAGAGAGGGAGAAGGGAATATAATAAATATTCAATATTTCATATCTAAATATTTTTGGCAGGATGGTAGCTGGGACCTCAGACAGAAGAGAGGGAGAAGGGATATAATAAATATTCAATATTTCATGTCTAAACATTTTTAAATGGACTTCAAAAACTACATTGATAAGTATACAAAGCTGTAAACAGGGGCATATTACAAACACATTTTTGAAAGGTAGATGAAGTCTTAAAAACAAACAAGAGAGGGAAGGCCAATTATTTTAAGAGAAAACCAGTAAGATTTAAAGATGAATTTTCAATAACTACAACAAGATGCCCTTAAACTTCTCAAGTTCACCACTGTGGTGGCTGATCTTCTAAAGTGGATGTGGAGTTCATGAAAACCCACATCTGGGCATGTATGTGAGGGCATTTCAAGAAAGATTGAATTAAGTAAGGCAGATTCGCACTAAATATGGGCTATGCCATTCCACTGGATCTTAAACTGAACTAGACAGAGGAAGTGAGCTGAGTGGCAGTCATCTCTTCTCTATCACACCTTCCCTGATATGATAGACCAAAACTAAGAGTATGGTCCCCTTGTTTTCTCATGTGTTTTGTTGAAATAATGATAAAAATAACTAATATAATAACTAAGAAGTAAACAGACTAAGTCTATTTTCAAAGTGAGGAATTTACATTGCTCGCTATCTGATATAAATATTGGAATGATGAACACTTAGGAAGGATATAAAATACATGGTTAACAATGAAACTCAAAGGATAATTTGGAACACTACACCTACCGACCATAATCTTTTCAAGTATGCACAGAAATTAAAGAATTAGTTGTGTGTGGCTCACTGAGCAAGCTTCAGCAAATTTAAAGGAATTTATCTTTATTCAGGGAAATGCTGTCATATCAATGGAATTAGCTTGGAGGAAATGATGATAGAGAAAAATTGGCAATGTTCAAAATCTTGGAAAGTAATGGCTTGTTGTTTTGGTTTAGGTTTTTGTTGGTAGTAGGTTTTTTTTTATGAATCATGGTTTACATTAGTTTGCTTTCAATTACTGTAATACAACACCATGAATCAAAAGAAATGCACAGAGAATGGGTTTACTTGGATCACAAGTCCCAATTATATTCTATCATGAAGGGCAGTGAAGACAGGATCTCAAGACAGAAACCTGAAGGCAGGAACTAAAGCAAAGTCAAAGGAGGAATGTCTGGCCGACTCAGCTTGCTTTCCTACATATCTCAGACCCACATGTCCACCTGTCCAAAGTGAGCTGGGCCCCCCACAACAATCATTAATCAAAAAAGCCCCCAGGACATGTTTACTGGCCAGTCTATTGGGAGTATCTTCTAATTTGAGATTCCATCTTCCCAAAGCTTAAATCTAGTTGTCAAAAAGCTAACTAGCATGTTATTTAAAGATTGAAAATTTAAAATTCCAAAATGAATGATACTGAAAATAAAGCATGGAAACATCCTGGAAAGCTGGGGAAAGACAAGCAAATTAAGAACAAAACAATTCAAAGAGAATAGACAAAAAAAATATGCACTCATCTTTTGGGCACCTGGAGCCTTGTGCCTAGTATCATTCTCAAGGAAGAGAAGCCAGCTCTTCCACACATGGCTGATTTCAAACCTAGAGCATCTCTTAGTACCAGAGGAAAAATGACGTGTTCCAAAGCAATCCTTAATGGGACAATACCAAAGGGACAAATGTAGAAAATTAAAGAGCTTCCAATGGCCCAATATAGAATGATTTGAGTCATAACATAGCCCTGATATGTGTCAGGTTAATCTCTGTGGATACCTACTGACATAAAGGAAGGATTGAACAGAAAAAAAAAAGAGATATTCTGTGAATAATCCCCTCAAAGAGGAGCATAATTTCCACCTATTTTGTGTAGCTCTGATAAATGAGATGTGTCACCAAGGCTATAGCAGGCTGGAGAACAAGAATTGTTTACAGTTACAATGTTATACTAATAATAATCACCCTTGATGTCGCATGGGGAAAAAGTTGGTTTCCCTCTACATTCTTCCTCCCTAGCATCCATATCTGCTATTACTCCAGATCATAAAACTGTTTAGAAGATTATAAGAGAATATTCAGAACAATTGATAATAAATCTGAAATTGTCCAATAAAGTATTGATCCAAGTCAATAAGAAAAGATATATCTCACAGGAAATATAACTCTCAAAATAATGGAGATCAGTAAACATATAACATTTGACTTAGTTGCAGAAAGATGAAAATTATAACTACCACAGGATATTCATCAAAATAGCTCAGATGAAAAACAACATGGTGAAACGTGAGTCCCAGCACTCTAATAGCACTAGTGGAAGTGTAAAGGGGTAAACCCTGTAGGAAAATCTGGAGTTCACTAAAACTCAGTGATGACTAACCTGTATGTTCCCTATAAACCATTAGCTTCTCAAGTTCATATTCTGCTAGAAGAATAATGCACAAGAATGTCTATAGCTTTATGGGGCTGTGGACTGGGAGCCCAAGCATCCCTCAACAGTGGAACACTGGGAGTCATGTCATTGGATGGCATACCAAGAAGCAGAGAAAGGGAACGGGCTGCTCACCACTGGTAGAGAAACTAAGTGAAGAATGTTGGTTGTCAGGAGCTGGTGGTAGGGAGATATTGGAAAAGGTAAAAGGAAAGGTTTAGATAGGAAAACTAATAGTAAGTTCTAGAAATGTTCTGCATAGTATGATGACAATTAAGTCATAATATGTCCTTTAATCTGTTGTCTGCCTTCAACATTGCTATCAGGAAAGAGTAAAAGGTGCCTATGTGAAGTGAGGGACATGTTGATTTGTTTTAGTATAGTGATCACTTCTCAATATAGTGAATCTACGTCACATAGTACATCTTATGATTTACAATTTTGTCATCTTTCCTTGGTAAAGCTGGGAAAACATTTTAATTACCAATAAAATGAGTTTTAACTGGTGCAAGGGAATCTCCCAGAAATCTACAAAGATGACCCCAGCTAAGAGTCTTAATAAAAGAGGATACATAGCCTCAACTGGCCACCTTCTGTGATCAGGCAAGATTAAAACCAGCCACATAACCTTCAACCTACAGTCTGTCTGGCCTGTGGAATGTGCTACCGTGAAGGTAATGCAGAGATCATGGAAGTTGCCAGTCTAGCCTGAGATCCCTGCCATGAGAGAGAGTCCATTCCTGATATTGCCTGGAGCACCAGGACCCAGAGACTGGATGGTCCAGAGATCTGGGATAGAACTAACCATGACTAGAGAAAGAAAAACTGTCAGTGTCATGATGCCTAATGATAGTCTGCTATACTCACAGGTTGCTGCATAGCCCAATAGTCATCAGAGAGGCTTCATCTAGCAACTAGTGGAAACAGATGCAGAAACCCACAGTCCAACATCATGCTGAGCTAGGGGAATCCTACTGAAGAAAGGGAGGAAGTATTGTAGGAGTCAGAGGAGCCAATGATACCACAAGAAAACCCACTAACTTGGGTTCATAGGAGCTCACAGAGACTAAATCAACAACCAGGAATGGAATTAACCTAGTCACTCTGCATATATGTTACAGTTATGTAGTTTGCTCCTCTTCTGGGACTCCTATTAGTGGGAGCAGGGGCTGCCTCTGACCCTTTTGCTGGTTTGGGATTCCTATTTCTCATACTAGATTGCCTTTCTGAACCTTAATAGGAAAGGAGGTACCTAGACTTACTGCAACTTGATATTTCATATTTTGTTGATATCCATGGGATTCTGAATAGAAATGGAGGGAGTCTGGATGATGAGGCAGGGAGAGAGGTGGGGAAAGGCTGGGAGGAGAGGAGGGATGGGAAACTATGGTCCAGGTGTAAAATAAATAAATATTTTTGAAAAAATAGTTTAAAAAAATACTAGCCAGCACAGTGGCACATACCTGTAGGTAGCCAGCCAGATTTACATAAGAAAACCATGTAAATAAATAAATTGGATAAATTAACTTACACCAAGGTTTATCACCACTGAGTTGAACCTTTGTTTAGCCTTAAGGTTCCAGAGGCAAAATAGGAAGAGGGAGAGGAAGAAAGGAGGAGGTGGAAGAGGGGAGGAGGAGAGGGAAGGGAAGAAGCAGGAGGAGGAGAGGAGGGAAAGTTGAAGGAGAGGAGAAGGGTTGCAATTACCATAGACATCACATCAGGAACTGCAGGAAGAGCAGGTCAGAAGCAGCAGGATTCCTTCTGAGTAGCCAGTTGGTGATGACTCAGGAGGGTTCTTTTTTAAAAAATAACCATTTAATAATGCACTTTTGCTGTGCACATTTTACTTTAGTTTTTTAAGTTTATTGAAAAAAAAAAAAAAAAACTCCAGATGAATCAAGATTTGATGTAAAACAAAGAGGGGAAACTGGAAGACTGCAATCCATGTAACTCCCCCATAAAAAAGACTTTAATTACACATGAAAATCCAGGGTCACAATATTAAAAGTGGACACAATTAATTACAGGATCATCTGAACCTTTACATTATAAACTTTGCTATAAAATATCTGTACAATGGTTATGAATATCATACAAAATACAAGGATCAGAAAACCTGAACAAAATAATAAATTCAGAGGAAAAAAAACCCACATAAGAAGTTACTAAAATTCTCCCGTAATCAGGAAACTCAAAATAGTCATTTTATACTTCTCATCTAGGCAAAAATGTTTGTGATTTAAAAATCTAATGTTGATGTAGGAAGTGGGGGATATGTTAATCCACTTCAGCACAATGATCAACTCATGATGTATACAACCATCACATCACTCATCTTACAGGTCTAATCTTGTTAACTTCCTTCAATCAAGCAGGAGCAAAACATTAGTATTACAAATGAAATGGGATTGCATATCTACCTATAGACAGTTCAGCCGTGCTTGACGAAAATGTGCTAGCATCTATTAAAATGGGTACATTTTTTTCCCCCGGCAATTTTTCTGACAAGAAGTTATCCTGGAGAGATGAATTACCCTACATTAGGGAATATTTGCATAGATCTGTTTTTCAGCTGTATTCAGTGTGGCAAAGAGCTAAACAATAGGTGTCTCTCAGTAGAAAAATGCTGAAAACAAAATTAAAACACATGCAAAGTGTTAAATACCATAGCTACTAATATGTTATTTATCTTAGAAAGACTTCCAGGAGATATATTAAAATGCAGAAAAAATATACTTTTCAAAAACAGTAAAATGTTCACATTATCTTTATATATTTATACAACCTCTTCACTCATAGAATGAACTACATGGACATGGAACAAATCTAAGATGTTGTTTACCTCAAGGAAGAAAGAAAAGGAATTGGGACCTAAGCAAATGAAGGAAAATAAAAGCCTGCATCCCAGAACAAATGGTTAGCCTCTCTTTAGACATGCCATTTTAACTTTAAATTTAAAATACATAAAATTAAGGAAATACAGCTGTGGAGAGGCTCGGCAGTTCAGAGCACTTGCTGCTCTTTCTGGGGACTCAAGTTCAGCTCCCAGCACTTACAGCTGCCTGGACCTCCAGCTCCAAGGGATCAAATTCCCTCTCTTCTGGCCTCCATTGGCACCCACAGGTACATACAAAAATACAAAATAGGTTTACAAATAGAGAGCTAAATGAAAATTTGACATGGAGGTCCAAATACCACTAGATGTCAGCAAAATCCCCCCAGAAGCATAGACTATGTGGAAGTTTGCAATTTTATCCACAGGCTCTATCTTAGAGCATATGTAGCTCATATGACATTCAAAGTATATATACGAACTATTAGGAGACAGGTTAACTTCCATAAGGACAGACTGTAGGGTTTATTAATAGGCAAAGTATCAACAAATAATTCTCTATTTACTGAGGTACCTATAGTTTTTTCATTTTTTTTCACATTGTTTAGCACATAAAATAGTCTTTTAAAAGGTAACCATGTTTCATTAAATCTCATTGCATTTATCTCATACATTGTGTGTAAAATATGGAGGCAAATTGAAACAATCACATTTATTGAGTTTTTTTTTTTTTAACTGAGTAGAAGAACACAATGTCAATCAAACAAAATACCACAAACAAACCAGTGTGAACACAGTGAGAAATCAGCTATCTGGAGCTTGGACACTAGACTTACTATCTCAAAATTAAACAGTGAAGTAGGACAACCACCAGGCAGCTAAAACTGATGCCTTGAGCTTTTCCCCTGAAGTTTATATTTTATTCATTACCAGTTCACTTCACGATACCGTGAGAACAGAGCTTATGAACCATTAGGGGTTTATCAGTCACCCACTTGATTAAGTAACTACCCCCAAAGATCCATATCTGTAAGTTCATCAATACTGTATCTTGGGAATGGGAAGAATGGAGTTGACGTATATCACAATATTTTCAACACCTCAGCAAGGGCAACTCAACTGTCTGAGGCTGGTACTGTTGACCAAAGTCCTTGTACCCACATGACTTGGGCTGTTAGGTAGTTGTGTTTCTCTAGGAAATGAGCCAAAAGCTGTATTGTTTATGACCTATGCTTGTCAGGTCACATGGCATTACTCTTACCATTATGCCATTGGTCAAAGTAGTCATAAATCCCCCCCAGGCCCAAGGGAAAGGAAACAACATTCTATCATTTGATTGGGAGTGGACAAGGCAAATTGAATGAGTAAAATAGGGAAGACTGTAGAAATCCTTGGAAGGTACAATCTGACACAATCTGCCTACTGAGTAACCATACACACCCTTTATAACAAGCCATATTTCACTCAGTCCCATTGGTGTGTGAGGTCTTATTTTAGCCTGACATTAGCATAAAGTCTTGGCTTGCATCACTTACCTCAAGTTTATCCCAGTATGGGAGCACATATTTGTAATCCTAGCATTCAGGAGGCAGAGATAGGAAGATTGAGACTGAGGATCCAAAATTTTGTGACCAACCTAGTCCACATAGAGGTTCAAGGCCAGCATGAACTATATAGATAAGATCCTAAGTATATTAATAAATTAGTTAACTAAAATAATTAAGAATAAAAAATAAGTCAGTTCCAGGGGCAGATGGGGCTTCCCAGTGTTCAAGTACATTTCTTCTGAGGACCTACAAAACAAAGTAGTAGGCTAGCCCTGCAACCATTCAACACACATTCTGGAACAAGCACAAAGTAACTCTTTCAGACATTCACATTGTAAAAACAGACATTGGGAATGCACACAGACAGACATGGCTGCTCCTGGATTAAACTTTAGTGTACTCCCTGGGAACTGGTCCCCAGGGCTCTAGGCTCCACTTAATAAACTCTTGGTTTCATCTTCCACACCATCCTTCCTGTCCTATTTCCACCACAGTGATGTTCTCCACCTATTTCCTCATCGGAGGCTTTAATTTGAAATCAAGTTTGTAAAACTTGCCACTATGTATTTCAAAGCTTTATGAGTTTCCTGTGGATCACTCCACTCTAAGTTCCCACAGGTAACGCTCTCAAGTCCTTATTTGCTATAGGCTCACTCTTGAGAGCCAGCCCATGCCTGTTTGTCAAGCAGAGTTACACTGAGACTGAGAATGTTTGTCACAAACAAACAAATATCAACAATGAAAGGACTTAGTAAAGCCATGTAAGAGATTTTCACGGTCTTAGGAAAGAGCTTTATAAACACACCCAAATTCCATCTGTACCCTAAGGAGACTTTTCTATCAGCAACATGAAACTGACATTTGGTTTTAGAGTAAATTTTCAGAACAGAAAAATTTGTTATCTTTAAGTAAGGTTCTCATATAGTCATCTATAGCTTTGTAAATAAATAAATACTAGGCTTCATTTTCTCATTCAGTATTTTATCATAAGAAAATACTTATAATTCACCAATCAGAAATCTCTTTAATCTTGCTGCTTAATTCATTTTTCATGGCAATAATTTTTGATAAATTTCTTTTATAGCTTATGATGAAGATGCCCTACCACACTCTTGACTCCCTTAGAGCCCATTCTGCCTCCTTGAGATTGGTCCAGTCTTTTCTGTCCAAGACCTTTCACATTCCTGCCCACTGTTCAGGGAAAATTAAAGGCAACATCCCAATCCGGGTACCCAAACCACTTATCATTTCCACCTAAGATCTTCTTCCAAAACATAATGGGTAAAAATAACAGTCAGATTATGCTCACACCTTCTGTCAAGCAGACATTCAGACAGGACACAGCAGTGTGGGCTTTTCTTAGCTCCACAATGTCTGAGCCTTGTCTAAGGAGACCAAAATAGTCATAAGCAGGATATATAGCAGCATCTTACACCTGCCCTCTCCACATGGAATTTGTTACCTATAGTGGGTGACCTCAGAGCAGTGAAGACTTAGAGTATTCAATATTAGACTTAGAGGACTCACTCAACATTCATTAAGTTCCAGATGAACAAGAAAGAGGTGCGAACTGGGTCACATGTCTTCTGTGAACCCTTGTGTTATACCATCACTGAAGGCAAGGTGGGGACAGGGGATGGTGCTGTAACTTTTTTTTGAAAGCTAAAATCCTCCACACCTACCTATAATAAAAAATGGCCAAGGAAACAGATGTGCCACTGCCAATGGACAGTAACAAAGGTGGGGGGGGGGGCGACTAACAGCTTGTAGCATTTAGACCTTTTTTTGTTGCCTCTCCAATCCATGTCAAAGTGCCTGACAAAATCAAAGATGAATAAACAAAATTCAAAGGGAGAATACTGAACTGCAAAGGAAATGACAATGAATTCTTAGATGCCACTTAATATGGCTTGATAAAAGACACTGGGAGGTAAAGGGGCGGGGGGGATTTTCTCTGCCATTCCATGTAAAAGCTACCTCCATCACACTCAACTTTTTCTGCCTCACTATTTTTTCTCTCTCTCTGCTTCTTGGGAAAACAGTATATAATCCCTATTTCTCGGAAAACAGAACTTCATGGAGGGTAAGAAGCAACCATCTTAATTCTGAAGTAATACTGCCAAGGGACAGTATTTATTTTCATAAATAAAAATGAATTAATGGAATTAAAAACAGAAATACTGTTCTATATGGAAATATATTAGAACAATGGTTCCAGTCCAGCCACAAATGCCCAAGTAATCACACCCTCCACTCAGGAGAAGGTAGATGTATTCTGCACAGTAGTGGTTCTTGAAGAGCCATTGAATACCTGAATTCCATATGGGATGTTTGTGAGACAAAACTACTTTCATAATAATATTAATATGCTAACTGCATCTTTCATTATTATTTTCTTCAGCATTGTGGCATGTTCAGGAACCATGTGGTGTGTGATCTAGAAATGGACTGATCAGATAAATGAAGTGTAGGAAGCAAGCTACAATCTAAATCCAGACCTGAAAGAGACTTTCAAAACTTTACAATGCCACTTTATCACTATTTTGTTTTAGATTTTTTATTTGTGTATATGTAGGCAGTGTGGGTGCATGTATGTGCACTGAGCACATTTTGTCTACAGAGGCCATGGAGCTGGAGTATAGGTGATTGTGAGCATCCTGATGTGGATGCTGAGAACTGATCTCAGGTCCTCTGTAAGAGCAGTACATACTCTTCACCATCGAGCTGTCTCTCCAGCCCCTGTTTTTACATTTGTTTACATTAATGTTAATCCTGTTATAATTAGATAATTATTTATATCTTTTAATATGCAAGTTCTCTTTTTTATTTTATTTTTCAAGACAGGGTTTCTCTGTGTAGCTTTGTAGACCACATTGACCTCAAACTTACAGAGGGATATCTGCCTGCCTCTGCTTCCAAAGTACTGGGAATAAAGGCGTGCACCACCACTGCCTGGCTTGGATTTTATTCTTTACCAAAGTAAACATGGATACAACACACATAACTAAAAGCTTCTTTGGGTCTCCACTAATATTTAAGATTATAAAGGCAACTTGAGCCTTATGTGGGGAAATAATAGGAAAAGTATGGCAGGAACAGGGTGGTATCTGGCATTAAAATATGAACTGGAATTCTGTGTTTGGAATAATGAATTTCATCTACTTCCTAACTCAGCTCCCAGACTGTGTTGTCTTCTAACCTGTATCCTCCTAGCAAGGAATGAGAGCTATTAGCTTGGGAAGATTCACCAAGTCTAAATGCTCTGACTCTTCGAAGCCTTTATTCAGAAGTTCCTAAATGAAGAACTTCCAGTTACCTTTTAAGTTCCTTCACTAATAAATGTGAGTGTCCAAAGAGATACTTGAGATAAACCTGTAACATTAAAACACAGAATAGAACCACTAGTACAAAGAGACTCAACACCGAGTAAAATATTTTATATTAGTAAACAAGACCTAAGTCCATAGAAAACAAACATGTTTGTTAGACATGTGGCATCCCTGAGTCCAAGGGATGGAGCTCACATATTTTTGGTAGTGTATAATCTAAGAACAAAGCAGGTCCTAGATGACTAAAGGCAAAGTCTTTCAAGTGTGATTAGAATTCTTTTGCCACAATATCACACCCATCATCTTTCTTAAACAGGCCATGCTCTCGGGTTATAGGGTAGTGTAAACACTTTATCCTATCCTGAGGAACTGCCACACATCAAATTTCATCAAATGGACAAGAGACTTCTGTAAACTTGCTCAGACGGTTGTGGAAGGTGTGAACAGATGGTGTCCCACATAAGTTAGGATGCCCACAATGTCCCTCTCTCATGAAGAAAGATGCTCAGGATGTGGTTCCCAGACTCATGCCATCAGTATCTCCTAGACATTGATGCTCCAGGGTGTCTACTCCAGATAATCCAACAATAGGACCCAGAGATCTGCTTAGCTACATATGATTGCCTTCTGATGCACAGCAAAATCTAAAAGTCTCTCACAAAAATGAACCTGAAGCCCTGGGAGAAAGGGGTACAAGCTTATCTAGTATAGGTAAGCTGCTATTTCTGTATGTCCTGCAGAAGAAATGTCACAACAAGGCCATTCTTTAACATGCATCCATGCGAGGAGTTTCCCTGTGCTTACTAGTTTTGTTTGGCTCTGGAACAGCTAAAGCAAGATGGCAGTTACATATAGTCTTATGTAACATTTGTTGCCAAACTGATGCATAAGTGATCTGAGATTCCATCTCCCTCTGCTGAAAAACAAAACAGAAGCATGTGTTACAATCTTCAAAACATGGAGGATCTTACTGAGAATTACCCAAGATTTATGTGTGCTACCATAAACAGGATTTCCTACTTTAAAATCTCCTAAAGTAGCTGGCAACAAGGTACCTGGGAGCTGAGAGAAGAAAATGGCAACTTCAGCCACTGTGTGGATCCCCTTGAGATAATGCCTCAAAACAAACAAAACATCAAAAACTCAGTGGCAGAGTTGTTTGCTTGTGTGGACAAAGCCCCAGATCAGTCTCCCATAGTGAAAAATAAAAGTAGGTGTGCTGAAAAGTAACAAGAGAAAGAGAGAGAGAGAGAGAGAGAGAGAGAGAGAGAGAGAGAGAGAGAGAGAGAAAGAGAGAGAGAGAGAGAAGAAAAATAGACAAGTTACACAGCTTCATTACATGCCTCACCTAAAAATGTCTCTCATAATCATTTAATAGATTTCCATGTTAGGAAAATGTATGCATCCTGCTCCTTTTACCATATTCTATATAGTTAGAACTAAAAATGGTTCATTATCACAATTCCATCATCAAAAGAGAAGCTTTATCAAGAAAGTGTTCATGATAGTAATAGTAAAACTCTGTACACTTTTAAAATAATTTCTTTTAATGGATTGTGTTTGTGGGTATACACATAAGTCCAGGTACTCACAGAGACCAGAAGAGGATGCCAGATCCCCTGGAGCTGGAGTTACAGACAGTTGTGAGCTGGGATCCAGACGGACCTCTAGAAGAGAAGCAAATACTCTTAATGGTTGAGCCATCTCTCTAGTCCCTGGGCTATTTAATAATAGAAAGATTGGAAGACTGAGACTTGCAATCAAAGGAGATACTGAAAGTCAGTCTATCCTAGGCAAGACAGGTGGTAGTGGCACAATATTCAGTGACCCCTTACTGCACTTCAGTACCAAAATCAAACCTCTGCTTTTTTGTTTTGTTTCAAAACTATGAACACACAAACTAGGTAGATTTATTTGTAATGCACAAAATCATGTTTTCTTATATTTGTCTCAACAGTATGATTTTTGGTTTCCTTGAATGGCCTTCAATATTTGAGTTTAGTTTGGGGGAGCACAATTTAATGTTTGGTTCATCCAGTGAGACGCTGTGTGATAAGAGTACTAGGCGATGAGCAGGAAGCTGAAAAGCCTGTTCTTTCTATGAAAAACTCTTTTGGGTTAAAAAAACAAATGTTTAAAAGACATGTGTCTGGAAGGTCAATGGAAAATGTTACATGTAAAGCAACACGTGCGGGTCTTGCAACCAAGAGTATTTTTTAAAAGTCTTCCTGAATCTCTCAGTAGCAAACAGATGAATTTGATTAAACTTAATGGGTCACAAAACAAGTCAATTCATGAACATGGAAAAGGGACTGGAGGAGGGGATTTGACAGCGATGGCAGGGAGTCATTTGATGGTAAACTTACTTAAGTGTCTTCCTGAAGTTTAACTGAATTTCTTCTTTTTCTTCACAGCACTGAGGGCTGATCCTGTGATCCCTGTGTGCTGGACCACATGTGTGCTCAGCCATTAAGCATGCTCCCCTGCTCCTCCTCATGCCTACTTTTTGTTTGTTTGTTTGTTTGTTTGAGATAATATCTCAAGTAGTCCAGACTAGTGTCAAACTTACAATACAGCTAAGAATGACCTTGAACTCTTGATCTTCTTGCCTCCATCTCCTAAGTGCTGGGACCACACTGAACCAACTTGGTCTCTTTTGACGTGAGACAAGGTCTCAGTAAGTTGCCAGGCTTATATTGAAACTGTTATCATCCTGCCTCAGCTTCCCAAATAGCTGAGATTACAGGCCTATGCCTCCTGGTACCATATCTAAGTACTTAAATTTTGAACAAAAAGCAGTCAGAAACTCAAACAGGGCAGGAACCTGGAGGCAGGAACTGATGCAGAGGCCATGGAGAAGTGCCACTCACTGGCTTAATCATCGTGGCTTGCTTTCCTGATTTCTTATAGAATCCAGGACTACCTGCTCAGGGGTGGCACCACCCACAATGGTCTGGGACCTCCTAATTCATTCACCAATTAAGAGAATGTCCTACAGGATTGCTATGCCTATAGCTCCCCAAACTTAGGGAGTCATTTTCTCAATGGAGGTTTCCTCTTATGACTTTAGCTTGTGTCAAGTTGACATAAAACAAGCCAGCACAGCTGTGTTTCCTCAAAAGCTACCAGAATCATAAGCATGATAGCTAAATGCTATTATGTCTTGAGAAATCCATGCCCAACCTTGGTGTGTGTGTTCTGTTACATTTTGTCCTGCTCTGTTTGTTTTGTTTTTGAGACATGTTCTCATATTATATTTCCCTGGCTGGCCAGAAACTCACCATGTAGACAAAGATGGCCTTAAACTTACAGCTAGATCTGCCTTCTACAGGCATATGCCACCACACCCTTCTCCAACTATGCTTTTCTTTAAGCACTGATGTTAAGAGAGGAATGAAGTGCTTAAGTCTTTCTAATAGTCTTGCTTCAGAACAACAACAGACATAAATAAAGCAACTTGCAATTCAAACAGGTGTAGTTTAGGTGCCCAGGTGAACTTCAATGCCAGCTTCTTCCACAGTGTTGCTGTAAATAATCAGTGAGAGGATAGGTACAACTCTTGACACAGTACCTGGAATGTAGCAAAACCCCCCACTGCCCCTACAACGACATATACCTCCTATTATATCACAAGATTTAGAAGTTAAAAGACAAAAAGCCAGTATTACAGCACTCATCAACTGTGACAATTCTAAATGTGAATTCAAATAAAATAAGTTACAACAGTGCATCAGTAAAAATAAGGTATTTCCACCCACTGAAAGAGTGTAATCTGTGATGATGTGAATTATAATTTGGATATGGGATAGGCATTATTATGAAGTCTGAACAAACAGTCACCTATAAAACCCACAGTAAATAATCCATAGAGGAAAATTAATATAATGCAAATGAGAAAAATCAGATAATAGTACATAAAATAGGGAAATCTTAATAATACTTTAGAGTTTGTTTTATGTCTGAATGGCTTAGGAGGAAATACACTTCAGTAAGTTTGTTCAATAAATTTTAACTGACTTACAATATGCTATAAATACCTTCAAAAGTACCTAGATATGTAATTTATCTGTTACATAAGAATGTGCATGTTAGAAAATTGATTCTTCAAAGGGGGGATAGGAAGATTTGTCAGTCTGAACCCCGACAACTTCTGGATGTTTATGAAACTCTTGATAGCATTTGTAAAATATCATGAATGTATACATGCCTGTGGTGGCTAAAATTACTACTTTTATGAAAAGCTAATAAATTCCCATTCAGAAATGGTAAAAATGGAAAAACAACATTTTACAGTCAAAGTCATCATGTTTGTTAGTTAGGACAGGGTTTTACTATGCAGCTCTAGCTGGCCTGGAACTCACAACGCACCTCAGCTAGCCTTAGGTGACCCTTTTCTCTCTGCCTATTAAGTTCAGAAATTGTAGCCACAATACACTGTGACTAGCTCTATCCAGATTCTCTAGTAAGATTTTTATTTTCTGTAATATGTTATGTCCATTCTGGACAAATAGTCCACTAAAAATAACGAACCAAAAAACAGAAACTCCTTTGAAAACAGCAACTTACTTTTCAAATGTTCTGCTGTAATATTTTCATTAACACTGACTGCATTTGAGTCCATCGTGTGACTCTTCTTCTGGACTCTGGCAGTTGATAAAATGTTTTCAAAGCTGACTGTGTTGTTTCCCAAGCGATCAGAGAGGCCCCCAGACAAAGCTGCTATGTATATCTCAAACAGAATAGTACTTGGGAAGTTAAGTTTCCCAATACTGACTTTTCTTCTCAGTTTTAAATTTCCAGTATGTAATTTTTGACTAACACGGCTTTTCTTTAAGAGGTGCCTAGAAACATTTCTCCTCTTCAAAGGTTTCTTCTTCTGTACCTTTTGTTTTACTGTGCTATAACTAAAACTTGCTTTTTTGTGCCAGTGTTTGTCCAACAGTGGGCAGATGGGTTGGCTCTGTAGTTTAGATCCAGTACCATCGGGGCCAGTGGAATCCTTAGGATGCATGGCAAGACCAGATGCCACTAACATATCTGCTACACTGTCATTCTTGTAAATGACATCCACTTCCGATACTGCTGGAGGACCATACTCCCGAAACCAAAAAACTAAGCCTGATTTGCATAGGAAATCTTGAAAAAACTGTCTGGCTTCTTTATTCCACAACTTCCCTGAAGCAGGTAAGACACCATACAGGCTGAGCCTTGGCAAACTCATAATTTTCTCAGATACAGATTTAAGATTTGTGGCTTCTGAGTGGGGTATATGAACAGAAAGCCCATAGTCAATCAAAACAAGATGTAAAGATTGATCCAAAACTTCAGAAATTTCTGCTCTATTCCAGTGACCCTCCAACTCACTTTTGAATAGGCAACTGGAACCAGGAATCATGCACTCTGGGGGCAAGACTTGCAAGGGCTCCGGTATGTCAGAAAGCAAGGTAAAGAGGTATTTCATTGTATCAAAGAAATCCTCTAACTGCACACGGAAGTCTGAGGGGTCACTGACAGCAGTGGCGATGCCGCAATACCACCTACCATTTTGGAGTGGTGCCCAAACAAATGGCCGGATAACACATGGTGACAGAAGAGTCTGGGGCTCCACACTGAGAACAGTGCCTGAAGATGTCAGTTTGTTCTCTTTCACCAGAGATGTAGTTACATTTATATACCCCCAAAGCAACACACCATTGACCAACATTTCCACTTCCCAAGCATAGTCTAAATATTTCAGAGAAATGTTGTTCATGTGCAAATGAGAGAATAAACACACAATGAACTCAAGGGTGGTCTTCTTGGAATGTACAATCCAAATACATTTACGAGGCATGCCTTGTCTTGGAATATTTCTGATCTGTCTGCTAAGTACGTTGGTATTATCTGCAGGTACTCTTTCATGCTGTCGATGATTTACTAAAAAGCCAATTACCTTCTCATCCACCCACCACTCTTCTGTTTGGGGTTGGTACCACTTTAAATTTCTTCTAGATATTGACAAGAATTCTAACCCCCTTTTAAAAGTATCCACTGATAAAAAAGAGGAATTGTCTTCTTTAGGTATTAATCGTGCTAAATTTGATGTTTTCTGATTTTTTGGTAACTTCACATCAAATCCCCCAGTCTCAGAAATGTAAATCACTTTGGCTTTTTCAAGCGGTCTATGCCTTACCAGTTCAGAAGGAATTTCAACTAGCGGTTGGGAGAGTGGTTTGAAGATCATGGAACCTTCATATGGATTTACTCTTCCTGCCTTTGAGTTGTTTTTATAGATACTGACTTTGTGAGAAACGATCTGAGGTGTCTGCAACGGCCCCTCCTGTAGTTTAGGACATGATGACCAGCTCAGCAATTTCTTGATGACACATTTATCGCCACAAGTTACATTGATTTCCCACTGCTTGTTGTGCATCTTCAAAAATTCACAAGAAATTATTCTGTGGATTACTCCCGAGGAAAAATAATCTGTAATTTTGCTTTTACACATTTCAATGGGCCCATTCCACTTTATTCTACGAAGAAAAGAATAAACTCCCAGCTGGGGCATAGTTAAGAGTTCCCTGTTAAGTGAATAAAGTTTAGAACTATTTACAATGGCAGTATTACCATGATCAAAAACTTCCACTACAAACGGCCCTTCACGCAACACTTCTTTAGTAATGTCTCTGGACACAGCATGGTTATTAGAATATTCTACATGATCTCTCACCAGAAGGCCCAGGGACTTCTGCTTTTTCTGGCCATTTGTTCCTTTATTTAGGACATCTGTGAGTCCTATGGCTTTGTTTCCATCCCCAGCAAGTGGAATGGGAAAACTGGCTAGATGGTGGCTAGTGGGTGAAGACCCTTTAACCTGGGTACTCATGTCAATGTGGGGTTGAGGAACCTTTGTGACCTGAGGTCTACGAAGGATGCACTGGGTTTGGGAAGATGCCTGATTTAAGTCTTTGGTAACTGACTTTGATACTGTCTCTCGTGATTTGGAGCCCATGCTTCTTTCTTCAGGAATGTGTGCAGACCCAGGAATGAGTTTTCCATTTTTACTTTTAAGTCCATACTTAAAGGGCCTCTTCACTTTGCTTTTTGACATGGGTTCAACTCCGTAACAAATGGATGGTTTCAAATGTCTGGCATATATGTTTTGGGGGTGAATCAACTGATCAGTTTTCTTTGCAGGATGTGTTGCTAGGCTAGTTTTATTTATTGCTTTGTGGCCACGGTTGCTTTCTGAGTTTTCTTTCAAAGGTGCAGTGAGTGGCTGGTTTAACCTAGGATTCTTTTCCACATACCATGCTTGCTCAGAGTGTTTTTCTCCATAAATACTAATTAGCAGTTTTATTGTCTGATTTATATGTTGATAGCCATCATATAAGTCTATACCAAACTGCCCATCTGATTCCCTGGACAGTATCACTGCTTTTAAGGGCCTCCCTAGGAAACTGTCTTCAAACCATCTATTGATTTCTCCTGGGATATCTATATCTCTAAGATCTGACAGGAAACACTGAATTGCTTGCATAGGTGTAAACAGCAGTTCTGGGAACTGATCAGAAATGGCACACAGCATATTTTCTTCTACAAATTGTTCATTCCCATAGTCCACAAAATAAACACAAGGGTCAGATGACGACTCTGCTGGTTTCACCAGTGCTCTGTATGAGAGCCCATCCTCTATGTATTTAGAGATGCATAGTCTCATTCTGTTCCAGTCATACTTTGCACACATTTTGAGGCTAATCATCTCTCTGACTTTTGTCTTCAACATCTCTAAATCTTTACTGTTTCTACAAAGCTGGCAATAGAACTTTTTGGGACTATATACGTGAGATATACACACATCTTCTTCACTTCCAATCTTGATATCAAAGGAAGAATAATAATAACTGTAAAGACTAACTGAAAATGGGAGTGGCCTTGATAATACACTGTAGTGGGTGGAGCCACGATGGAAGAGAAATTCATTTGCACTAGTAAGTGATGATTGTAAATCCACTAAATTGCATAAGCATTTAGGGTGTATGAGAACTAAGGCATACACAATACACGTTAGTAATCCTCCGCGTGATGAAATGAAATTTCCAAAGTCCCTGGAAGCTTCTGCTGTCCAGTCTAATAGTTTACAAGTAATGGGTTCAACTAAATAGTTGAGACAGCATCTGAAAGCCTGGGCTTCTAAAGCAAGAAAATGTGGGTTGATGGCACAAAGATCTTTAATGAAAACTCGCTCTTGATTGCCATAGTCAACAAATACTAGTTCAACTTCTTGGTCTGATGCTTGAGTCAAGATGGCAGCCCTGTACCACTTTCCATCTCTGGAATGCTTAGCCACACAAGCTACCTTCCCAGTCTGATATGGTTCTGGATGGATGCTATAGTAATCTTGAATTTGTTCCATCAGTAATTTCAAATCTCCTAACTTACACAGAAGTTGGCATGAAAAGTCACCAGGACCATGACAATAAGAACAGTTGACTTCAAGACGTTTTCCTGGATTGAACACATATTCCCTATAAGGCTGTGATGAGCTTGGGTCAAAGCACAAATTGGAAGAAATTTTCAGATCCAGGACCCTGTATTTATCAGACCTCAGTTTATCGGAATGAGACTTTTCAAGCTTAGGTCTTTTGACAGGGGCAGAAGCCAGAACACTTCTATTATGAAGTGTATCTTCATATTTTAACTTTAACACTGAACAGTCTCCTATAGAGTTTAGAAGATCTCCTGATTCTGCAAACCCAGCTTGTAGCATCAGAGAGACAACATCCGTATTGTCAGGGGCTTCAATATTCTGAATATTCACCATGTACTTGTCACCTTTTTTTGCTCTAACTTCAAGCAAAATTGCTTTGTTCAGAACAATTTTTTTAAAATAATCTGTTGCTGCCTGTACCCATAAATCTGTGACAGGAGATAAATGTACAAGTGAACAGTGCATGGCTAAGGGAGGCAAATCACAAAATTGTGGAAGCAAAATTTTTGCATCAAAAAATGGTATGGAGTCAGTACTTCCATAATCCAGAAGGTAAACATTAATCCAATAATCATTCATTTCAGTGATGATGGCTCGGTAGAAACATCTGTCCTTGGTATATCTGGCACAACAGAACAGTCCAGGTTCAGGGTTTCTCAGAGTTAGTTCATCATTTTCACATGCATTGTAAAATTTATTTATAGTTTTCATTATGTCTTCAAATTTGTTCTGATGCTTACTTATGCGTACCCAGAAATTTGATGGATTTAAAACATTCACTACAAATGCGATGTGGGTAGAGTCTATCTCCATTTTTACAGTTTCAATAGGAAAACCTACTTTTACATCATCTTTTTCAGTTAGTCCACCCACTGGCTGTTCAATATCTCCAATAAAACCACCAATTGCAAGGCTGCCCATATCAGAAGTGGCTGTCTCTCTCAAGACATTGGAAATATTTGACTCAAATGCAGGATGAAGTATTTGTGTTCCCGGAGTCCTCAGAAAAAAATTAGAATTAAGTGCAGATTCTTGAGACTGTAAAGTCACAAAATATAAACGTTCATCCTCGCTGAACCAGTCAATGTGGGCATACACCATGTGTCCTAAGAGGGCTTGCTTAAATATAGTCAGCTGTTGTTTTCTTACTTCTGGGTCTGGATAATGTAAGTATGTCAGAGAACATGGAAACGAGAACAGTGGCGCAAAAATAAAATCCTGTTTCAGTTTCTTCACGTGAACCGAGGGTATAGACTCACTGCTGCCATAATCCATGAACCAAATTTTCACTTGATTATCAGGCAAGAGCTGCTGGAGAATTCCTCTTTGCCAATGTCCATTTGTCCCTTTAGCAACACACAGGAGTCCGAAATTATCACAAGTAAGGCTGGTTTCTTGTCCTACTGTATTATAATGTAAATTCATACACTCTGTCAAGTCTTCTAGCTCTGGAATCCGCTTAAGTAGCTGACAATAAAATTTGCCAGGGCTCAGTGCAGATGATACTTTGATACTGTCCAAACTTCCCACTGATACAGATGTCTGGAAATTATCTAGGATATATTGAACATCAAGTGAAGTACCGATACTACTTAATGATGACTCGGGTCTTTTATGTTGTAGTAAGTCTGGCATTGGCTGGGGGAGTTCCTTTAATATTTCCACAATAAGACAGAAAGTATCCCTATCAATAAATCTTCCTAATTGTAATTCAAGAACCTCAGATATCACTTTGGGTGCCTCAAGAAGAATCATTTGAAGAGGCAAAATTGTTTGCGCAGTGGCTTTCAGCCTTATTCCTACCAGAGACTTGAAATAATGCAAAGCCTTGGGTGACCATTTCTCTCCAACTGGAAGTATGTTGGCAAAAATGCCAAATATGACTCTAGGAGGGAGTTCAAACAACTTTTCACAAGCAGAGGCTACCCGAGTACCATCCACTCTCAGTTCTTCTCCCCGATCAATGAGCAACACTGTGTAGACTTCGTTAGTCTTCCCCACAACCCTTCCTCTCTGCCATTCTCCAGTCACTTTTTCCTCCACCAGACAAAAGTCGTCGATGCCCACAGTATTCTTCACTTTGGGAATATATTGTATTTCCCTCTGCAATATGTGATAGTCAAACTGACACTCACTATTAATTTTGCCTTGAAATTTCACAAGAACATCCTTGGGAAAACACTCAATCCGTAAAACTGTCAGATCCACATCTAAAACTGTTGGTAATAAAGATGTAGAATCCATTTTTCTAAAAAAAAAAAAAAAAAAAAAAAAAAAAAAGAAAGAAAGAAAGAAAGAAAGGAATACATGCAAATTAGCTTCTGATACATGCTATAAATATAAATATTACATAAAATGAGTCACATAAATTTGGTAAGTAAATATGGGAAAGCATCAAGATAATTCTATATTTGCTTTTACATTTATTTGGGGTAAGATAAACATACATGACATAGTATGTAAATAGAGCCCAGAAGACAACACATGGACATCAAATTCAGATCATCAGGCTTGGAGACATGTGCCCTCCTTCATTGAGCCAATTCACCAGCCCTCACTTTTTTTTTTTTTAAATCATACCAAATATATTGGCAAAATCTGTATGCAGTAGGCAAAATGGTATTGACATAAACAAGATATTGCTGACATAAACACTGTTTACACATCAGAAAAATTCACTACAATAACAAGACAGGATGGTATAGACCATTAATGGAATACACAGAGATAATCCTTACTTCCCAGAAAACTTATCAGGTGGTATAAACGTAAATGTAGTATAATGGAAAAGGTAAATCAGACTCACTAGTGACCTCATTCTCCTGGGAAGAAACAACCTTCCCATGGAGCTTCTAATAATCAACAATTCAAAGGGATGAGAGAAGTAAACAAGGGCAGATGGAAGTCAAGGAGGAGACAGTTTGCACATGCTACTCAGGCACTACCATTACGCAGTCACAAGATTATTCATTAATTGGGGGGCAATTTGATGAGGTCTTAATGCCACTAAGGTAAAATAATCCTGGAAAAGACAGTGAACCCTCGCAGACTTACACACACACACACACACACACACACACACACACACACACACATGCCCACATTGAGCCATGAAAAATAATTGCTTATATTTTGATCTCCAGATTTATAGGATTCTAAAAATGATAAAGTAAATATGTAGAAGTTTAAAATATTCTCAGTGGTATAGCTTGAATTTAAAGTGTACCCCCAATGTGGTACATCTGCTGAATATTATTACACTACTATTAGCTTGGTTCTTAACTATGAGTCCAGTTGATGGATAGACCATCCTTTCAGTAGCCTACCACCTTTACTTAGGAATTATACCCCAACCCAGCTGGGAGTTTCCCTAAGAAATCAGTTGATCTTAACAATAGACAGACATGATGTCACATCTACTTTATCTGACGAAAAAGTTGTTTAAGTTGAAGATATGTGCAGATTCATGGGCAATAGTTAATGGTTTCCAGAGGGCAACAGGAATCCATAGACAACAGCCTGGGAGATGTATCACAAAGAGGTGTGAAGAAGTGATTTGCAGATGAATTCTCAACAAGCACCCCCACTGTGGAAGACATTCTTAATAGTGTAACAACAATCTGTGCTGTGGATGACCATCAGCTTCCTATACCTGCCTCCCCAAAGTTTGCTCAATGGTATCATGACAAAGCTCCTGTGTCATGGACAAAAACCAAACCTTCCTGAATCTACTGACCAACAAAAATGAAGACACCATTCAGGAAAAAAAAATAAGCTAGGAACTCAAAAGCAAATCGATTATTTTATACAATGAACAACTGTGTCACTTCAAGAGCCAACCCTTGCACCATATAAGAAAGAGTCTTAAGGGACATCACTCACTACAGTGTTGGAAGTGAAGCGTGTTAACACAACTCAGACATCAGGTTTCACTTGGACCTCAAGTAATGGTGTGAAATCTGACAAACTTGTTTGTGCTTCTAATCAAACTCTAAATCTATGAAATGAGAGGTTTAATTAAGTTAGGTTTTTTCAAATTTTTTTTCAGCAGGAAATCATTAAAGATACAAATATAAAAATATGTATAAAATGTTTTCATTGGCATTCTAATAATCTCAAGTTTATAAAACATAATTATAAAATCAGCAAATAAGAATACAATCATTCTAATGAACACAAGTTCACATAATGTGTATTACATCCCTTACCACTATTGAAAGTATCAAGTTTATACATTTCCATTTGCCCTTCTGCTTCTACAGTCATGCAAGCAACACAGAAAGATGCAAATAAAATGTATGAGGGAGTCTAACTTACATACTTGTAGCGTGGACTTGTGTCCTCCTCTACTTTAAAACTTAGTATATATTTAATACTCTGGTTTTGATAAAGTCAACTGCTTCTATATTTTTAATTACATTCAAATTCAAAGTTTAAAATCTTGAAGTGATTTCATATTAAAATTTTGTAGCATTACAGTTCCTCAAGGGTTTGAGAAAAATGTAATATGCACTTAAAATTGGTGTGTGTGTGTGTTTTCAAAGTAGAAGCAAGGTGGGAAGAAAGTCATCAAGAATGAACTAAATCAGTGGCAGAAAAATAAAAACAAAGTATAATGCTAAATATGTATAAAATTGTTACAACAAAATATAATTTGTACACTAAATAATTTATTTTTAATTAATATAGAGTTCTTCCTATACTAAATTTCCCTGAGTCTATAGAATACATTATAGATGATGTCACTCATTTGAGACACCTTCTATAAGTTAGCATCAAGTTAAATCTTCCAGTAGGGCCAAATGAACACATAACTGAGCCATATTTCTAATCACTAGTACTATAGCTGCATTAGTCAAAAAGGACATGGATATGTTTTAGTTTTCATTTTCTTAACTTTATTGACGTGAAATTTACATAACATAAAATCAGCCATTTTCAAGACAGTAATAACCCAGGATTCAGTACATTCCTGTTATTATGCAATCACAGCCTCTAGCTAGTTCCCACACTTCTTGTCACCCCAAAGAAAACCCCATAACCTTTAGGCAGTGTCTCCCCATTATGTACCATATTCCTGGTACACAATTCCCAACTTTCTCTACATATAGGTTCTTTTCCCCTGGATATTTCATTTCTGTGGAATCTTGCAATATGTGACATTTCATGGCAGGTTTCTTTCATTTAGCATAATGTCCCAGAGTTCACCCTTGCTTTTGTAGCACATATTGGGACTTTATTTCTATTTTAACCTGGATGCTATTTCCTTTTGTGTATATGCAAGGTGTGGTTTTATCTTTTAATATTTATAATATTATTTGGCAATGGTAGGAATTGAATGCATGGGAGGCAAGGCCCTCCCACGCAGCTACAGTCTCTGCTCCATTGTTTTCGTTTTGTGACTTAGCATACAAAAATTATGTCATTCTGCTTTGTTGTAGTTTATCCCCTTCTTTCTTGTTCTCCTTCCTCCATGCCTCCTGATTCTCCCCAGTCCATCATGTTCCCTTCTTTCCCTCTGCTACTGTCACAACAGGATTCCTTTTCCTCTCATTTTAACCTCTCCCCGAGATCTTCCTTCTCTCTCAAGATCACCTGTCTAGTTTCATGACCTACACACACACACACACACACACACACACACACACACACACACACACAGAGAGAGAGAGAGAGAGAGAGAGAGAGAGAGAGAAAGGTGGGGTGTGCGAGGCATTGTCCCCTCATGGGTTTTATAGCATTTCTTTGCTGTATGTTTTTGACATTTGACTAGAGTATATCACGGAGAGGTTTCTACCCATGTCTCTCTTGAGTTTCTAAGTACCTCATGTGTTTGGACATCTGTTTCTTGAGATCTGGAGAATTTTCTGCCAAAATTTCACTAAATAGATTCTCTTTGCCTTTAGTGTGTACCTCAATCCTTCCTTCCATTTCATGGATCCTTGCCTCTGTCTCTAGATTATATCATAGTTTTTGGGATAGTGTGCTCATTGTCATTTGTTTACTTGTTTTCCTTACTGATATCTGAATATAATATTTCAATGACCTTGTCATCCATTCTTGCTGAGGTCATCCACCCTCAGCCATTCTACTTGGTCAAGGGTACCAGTGACATCTCCGATTCCTGAGGTCATTGATTTCCAGGCATTCCTTTGAATTTTTGTTTTTGGTTTTTTAATCTCAGTGCCTTTGCCAACATTTCCACTCATATTGGTAAATTTCTCATTCGTGTTCAGATTTTTTTTCTTCAATGCAGTTAATTTTCTCTCCAGGCCCCATATTGAATCCATCTGTCTGTTTCTATCCTCTTTGTATTGTTGACCATTTTTGTCAGAAACCTTTCAAACTCTTCATCTGGTATTTAGCCTGTTTCAATGTCTTTAACTCTTCAGCTGAAAACTGTGATCTTTTAGAGGAGTCGTGTTCTGCTGCTTTTTCCTGCTTCTTGTGCATCTTTGATGGAATGTGTGCAACTGCTGATTTGGGAGCCTCCAGTCTTCTTTGGAGATGTTCTCACAAGAAGCAGGGAAAGAAAGGAAGAGCTCCATCTCCAGTACCACTTAGCAAGGAGAAGATAAACTGCTTTTGGGAGCTGCCTCTGCTTTTCATCCCCCTGACAAGAATCCCTATGACCAGGCTCTGTTTGGCTTCCTTTTTTCCCTTCGCTGTGCTACCCATCTTTATCTGGACATTTTCAGGTATCCTGTTACTCCCTTCATGTATTTCTAAAGCTCCTCCTCTCTTTGGATTACAGCCTAGTGTTACGAGTAGGTTTTTCCCTGCCGGTCTGGCCCCACAGCTGCGCCAGTCCCGAATAACACACAGAGACATTGTATTAGATACAAAGCTGTTGGCTTGTTATTATCATTGCTTATTGGCTAGCTCTGTCATAAATATTAACCCATGTCTATTAATCTAAGTATTTCCATGTGGTCTTATTTTACCAGAGAGAGAAGAAGGTGTTATGCTCTCTCCAGTCTCTCCATGCTGACTCCTCCCTACTACCTCCTCTCTTCTCCTAGTCTCCTAGTCCCATCTGTCTTATTTTCCTATTGGCCAACAGTGCTTTATTCATTAACCAATAAGAGAAACATATTTACGGAATGAAATCTCCCATCAGTCTAGTTTTTCTTATTCTAAATCTCCCTTTCCCTAGCCCACACAGAAGCACCATCTTATCCTTCAGGAATGAAACTACTCTGATTACTTGTTTAATTTAATATATGAAAATGCAAACTCTTTAGTAAGTAGTTAATATAAAATTATTAATTCTTAGTTCCTTTTTAATGATAAGTTTCAAATCATAGTATTGTATGCATATGTCTCAATTCAGACCAAGAACAACTTGAGGGTGTGTGTACCTAGAGGTCCTTGGATCTACGTACTGAAGTTAGGCTAAAACCTACTCCCACTTTGCTTTTCCTGAACTTAATTAAAAAGCTTAATGGAGCAGTCCTTCACAGTTACAATACTTTAAATATTTAAAAGACTTTCAGGACATTAGTTTAACTGATCTTCACAATAAATTTTTCATAGCTCAGGCCACAGAACTTAAGGTCAAGAGGTCCAGAAGCACCAGCCCAGGTTGTTGTCCCCACTGTATTATCTCCCCTAGTTTTTCCTACTGCTATGTTACATGAACCACATAATTATCAAGAAAAAAAATTAAAAGAAGAATAAAGTTTCAAATACAAGGCAAACCAAAGCAAATAGGATAAGCTTATTAATTCTTTATTTTTCAAAAACTGTTGGCTAACTCTGGTGAAATTCTGGCCAAGAACATGGCAGAGTCATTCTATATTAAATTATTCAGATTCAAAGTGGGTACCTACAACCTGGATTTACTCTTGTAGATTTCTGCACATATCTGCATGGATTTCTAACTTCTGGTTTTAAATTTAGTAGAAACAAAGCAGTGTGCAGTATTTTTATTCTATGCGTTTACAAATTAGGACTCCATTTTTCATAGCCTTTTTTTTTTTAAACTGGCATACTGGCATAGAAATGCCACCTATAGTCAATTCTGTCCCCAACAAAAATTCTGAAATGTCTGAAGACATATCTGGTTGGTGCTACTTGAGTGAAGGGGACAATACTACTGGCATCTAGTAGGTAGTGGCCACTAGTCCTGCTAAATATCCAAGAGAAGGATCTCCATTATAAAAAAAACTATCCACCAGGCAGAGGTGGCACACACCCTTAATCCCAGCACTCAGGAGGCAGAGGCAGGCAGATCTCTGGGAGGCTAGTCTGGTCTGCACATTGAGTTCTAGAACAGCCACAGATACACAGAGAAACCCTGCTTCAAAACAAAATGAAACAAACAAACACACAAAAAAGTAACAACAACAAAAAAGTTATCCAGCCCCCCAAATTCAATAATGCAGAGTTTGAAAAATTGCTTTAACAAAAGCAAAAATAAATCCCAGATAGAAAAAAATAATGTTTTTAAAACAACCTCAAAGGAAGAAATGTGAGGATGTTTTTCTAATGTTATATTAAAGAAGTCTTTCAAGAAACAAAACCCAGAGATCATAAAAATATATGCTTTTGAAATTTTAGCAAGAAAAATGAGGCTATTTTTAAAATGCTAAAGATCAATTTTATATACTAGTGAAAAGTCATGTATTTTCAGTTACCCATGATCCCACTTTCGCATCTCACAAGGCAGGAATCGGTTCCTCTTGTCAATGTTGATGTAACACTGGTCTAATAAAAAAAAGCTCCTCCCTCTGTAATACTAGATTCCCACTCAGTCTTCCTGCATGTGTTCTTAATTCTGAATTGCACTGACCTGTAACAGCCCCAGGATTGTGATCAATGGTCTCTTAGATGCAAGCCTATACTAATCATTATGTTGAAAATGACCCAGGAACTCCTGGCTCCCTGAGGGAGAACTATAGCTTAAAGAGGCCGTGTAGCCCCGTGGTCTAACCAGCACCAGCATGTTCTGTGATCATCCTTTCCTATGGGTGTTCTCAGAACACAGCTCATCCACTCACCCCTCTCTCTCTGAGTTTTAGTCAGAGTATTTCATGCTAGATGAGACCATTCTAACTAAAACTTCTGTGAAAATTAATAGAACTAGTGTCCTTCCCAAACTCATCTCTCCCTTGCTCCCTCTTTCCCTTCTTTCTTCCATCCCCCACATCAAGTTACATTAATTTAGTTGTTCCGAACTAAATAAATGAGTGTTCCGAACACTCAAAAAATTGCCTGTGTGACTGATGCCTACCACCACTTACAACAAAACTATAGTTTTGAAATATTTAGTGGCCAAGCAGTGGTGACACACATCTTCCCAGCACTCAGGAGGCAGAGGTAGATAGGTCTCTGTGAGTTTGAGGTCAGCCTGTCTACAAAGAGAGTTCAGGACAGCCAGGGTTACATGAGAAACCCTGTCTCAAAAAACAAAACCAAAATTTAGCAATTAATTCAAAAATAACAATAAATTCAGGAAAAGTTAAAAAAAGTATTTTCAAGACAGGTGATACATTTCAAAATGGAAAACAATGCAGAAGAGTATCATAGATTTATAGCTTGCACAAACATTAATGTTTTGTGCTTAATTAAAATTGCTGGGCTCTTGCATTGCCTCTATACTCAATGTGTTTTGATAAATTTACTAGGAAAAGTGTGTGAAGAAGATCTGGACATAGAAGAGAGGGAAGAGAGGGAAGAGAGGGAAGATGGTCTCTAATATGCACAAAAACTTAATAAGCATCGTTTCTAAGCAGTTACTTATAATATGAAAAGGAAAAACAATGGAGGAATATGTCATACTCTGCGACCTAAACACCACTGGTTTGTCTTGAGGCTGAACTTTCAAATATAAATGAGTTCATAAGATGCTGTATCAATTTGTGTGAAAATACTGGTCTATCTACTTATATAGGACAAGAATATCCAAGAGCACCATGATCTAATTAATTAACAGTGCCAGCAATCTCACCAGAAAAGTCATCAAATCATGACAGGACACTAGTTTTCTACTTCTCTAATTTTTGCCTTGGAACTTGAGTTTTATCACTGACAAATGCTGTCTGTTGTATTCCTTGAAGTGACAAGCTTGCTTCACACTGCAAAATACCCAATGGTAAATAAGGACACCCTGTCAGTTGTTATATGCAAAACACACAGAGGGAAAAGCAAATTCTGTTTGCATGCCAGACCAAGCATTACATGTCAACATCACTGTGAAGGCCTTTATAAATATCTTCCATCCAATCACATGAGATTTAGTATATAATCTCATGTGATTTCAAAGATCATATGATTTCAATAAATGGCAATGTGATATATAATAAGCACCAATTTTACCTCAAGTGTTTGGTAGTGAAGAATACAGTGACTATCCATGGACCTCAGTGCCCCGTCCTCATTTAGCATAAGCAGCTGGGGACTTCACTCACTGTTGCTTCTGTATCACTGTGTCAGGACTAGTGACATGGGAAAGGGTACCATGATAATTTGTGAGGCAACAATACTGTCAGTAAAAAGCCCTGAAAAGCTGTATACACTTGCGGATAAGAAGTGAAGTTTTTGCATTTAGAGAACACTTTCCTAATCTTCTAGAGGTTCTGAGTTCAGTTCCCAAACCCACACTTGGTACTACATTTAATTTGATCTCCAGGGGGATTGAACACCCTCTTCTGTTGTAGGAACTCAAACTCACATGCACATGTCTGTACACAGATAGGCACACATCATACATAATTAAAATTTTTCTAAAACAGTAAAATGAGTCTTTAATAATGAAGTTGGGCCCCCTAGCTCATAAAACATGCAAAAGTTAATTCAAACTGGATCAAGAACCTGCTTATAACACTTACAAAAGTCCTTAGACCAAATGTCCATGACTTAATTAAGTCACAACTTGGTTCCTTAAGCGTAATTCTGAAAGTGTAAATAACAAGGAAAAAAAAAAAACAGATAATTTGGAAGATCATAAATAACAAATGTCAGTTCCATAAAGAAACTATAAGAAGGTTTAAGAACTGTATAATGGGGTAGAAATTTCTGTTTACAAAACTACTTAGGAGACAGTATTTGCAAATATCCAATAAAGAACTTGATACACAATATAAATAAATATCTCCTAAACCAAACAACAAAAAGATACACGAGATAATTCTAAAATAGGCAAATTTAACTAGATATGATCAAAACAGGATATACAAAAGTAAACACATAAAAAGTTGTCAGAAAGTATTAGTTACTAAGGAAATGATAATCAAAACTGCAGTGAGATACCACTTGCAGATCCACTAGGATGCCTGTTATTGTTTCCTGCAGCTGCAGGCAATGAAACACAAACCACAAAACTCAACAAAACCCTCTTGGAATTTATTGGGGAAAGGGAGCAAAAGGAGGAATAGGTATTCGTCAACCAGGAGCAGGGCTGGAAGAAAGGAAGGAGTAGGGGGTGCTCATTTAAAAGGGAAAGCTTGCACATATATACAGAGGTACAGAGTCCTTATGCATGGCATAGCCGTAAAAGACAGGACCCTTCGAGTTGTCTAAGTATCTGCATACCCTGACAGTTTTCAGGGGGTGGGTCAGCATAATGTCTGAGTGCTTACAGTGGCTATAGTGTCATAGATGGAAAGTCACAAGGTGGTGTGGATGTGGAGAAACTGGAGCCCTCCTATATTGCTGTCAAAATTGTAAACTGACACAACCAATTTGGAAAATGATTTGACAGCCTTTGATTACATCTAGATGTATCACCAAGCAAACCAAAACCATATATACACACAAAAGTGTGCCCACATATGTTCATGGAAACACTATATGTCTTAAAGTAAGAATCTATCCTAATGGATTAGTGCAATAATTTTGTCCTTGCTGCGGAATATGATTCAGCCTATAAAAATGTTAAAACCTTCAAAAAGGATAAGGCCTCAGAAGTGAAACAAAAATGGCAAAAAAGTTCCATATAATAGACTGGAAAGATGACTTACCAGTTCCAGACACTGACTGGTCTTGCAGACGACCTAAGTTTGCTTCTCAGCACCCATGAAGTGGCTCATAACCAATTAGAAATTATGCCACAGATTGGAAATTTGCCTTGGAAGTATAGTATTTGCCTCAACTCGAAAAATAAAAATTATAACTATAAATCAGCTTTTTAAAAGATACTAACAATTGGGTAGTTACATGCAAAGAAACAAACCCTCACTTCTTATCACAGCAAGCCTATTGCAGAGATTGAGGGTTTGCCTCAGAGATATATCATTTGCCTAGTAAGTATGGGCCCTGGGTTAGATCCTCAACTCAAAAAATTAAAATTATAAATATAATTAAATTTTTGCAAGGATGCTGAAACAATTGGATAGCCATGTGTAAAGAAAGAAAAGCCCTCATTTCTTGACACAAGTAAATCTATGACAGAACAAAGGAAATCAGCAAATTTAAAATAGTAGATCTCCAAGAAACTTAAGTGATTAATGAGCATAAAAGTAATGTTTAAAAGGTTTATTTTCATTTGAATCAATCTTGGATGTAAAAACTTCCCCAGATGGAACAGCCCTGGTAGTATAAAAGAATGAATGGATAATGAAGGTCAATCCTCATGGTCAGTTGAGAAGAGCAATTGTTAAGTATTTAAGGGATCAATATTTGCTGCACTGGATAGCATTCTACCTACCAAGATAGTAGCAGATATCCCTGGTTACAAGTACAAAGATATATGCCTGCTGATGCTTTTTAAAGGAAGATTGCTTTGCTAAAATAATGAAAGAAAGCCAAATAAACAGGAAGCCAAATTAAGAGCTATACAAGGAAACCAAAAAGTAGGCAGATGAGGATGCAGTGAAGTCTCTAGAAGAAAAGAATAGATGCTTGCTGAATTCAGAGGTGACTTAAATAACCAGACTTGTAACTAAGATATATAGATCTTTTGCTCAAATCACAGTGACTTAAAATGGGTAGGTGTTACCAGGGGAGCCAAAGAATTTGTTCCTTATCTGTGACTTACTGGAAAAAAACTGGAAGGACAGGTTAAAAAATGAAGCATTGAAAAAAAAAATGTATTGGATCAACTGGAATCCCTAATAAAATGGAAATCAAAAGACCTAGAATTTAAAGGAAATGGAAGAGACATAAAGGTACCCATAATGCCTGCTAAAGAGTGTTCAGGGTCAGAACAAGTAACTATTCATTATGCTGAAACCATCTTCAGCAGTGACAATGAGAGGAATAAACAGAGAGAGGCAAGGAAAGGCTTGCCTGAATCAAAACAACAGGAGACAGAAACACATCAGGGCTCCATCTTAGATTTTCATCTTCTCTTTCTTCTCAGACACTTATAAAAAGAAAGTTAAAAGTAGGACCACTTCAGTGTCTCTCTGGTGCAAAGAAAGGGTTGTGTCTTCTTTATGCTGTTCTCCAAAGGACAAAGTGTTTTAAATGTATGTGTCTGCTCCTTTTTTGGGTGATACAAATATGAACAGGGAGACCCTTCATAATCACCTTTGTAATGCAGGAACTTATCAACACAAACTTATCAAATGTATACTGCATAGGAACTAAAAAGAGAAAGCTGGGCAGTGGTGGCACACACCTTTAATCCCAGCACTTGGGAGGCAAAGCAGGCAGATTTCTGTGAGTTGGAGACAAGCCTGATCTACAAGAGCTAGTTCCAGGACAGCCTCCAACGCCTCAGAGAAACCCTGTCTCAAACAAGCAAACAAAATAATTAAAAAGAGAAAGAAATTGGCCATTTTCTAGATCCTTAGTTGTGGAGTAAATGTAAATCAGAACTACATTTCAATTATATCTCAATTCAGTCAGAATGGGATGTATCAGGAAACCCTAAATGAATGATACTGCAGAGCTCACAGGGTGGGAATGGGAAATTCATACACACTGCTCCAAAGACAGGAAATTATTATCACCACTATGGACATTGTGCTACAGCTTCGTAACTAACAGGCAGCGTGTTACCCAGCTGTGTTCCTGGTGTGTGTCTACGCAGAGGGATCGAAGTCAGCATTCCACATGGGTATTTGCACATTCACAGTTATTGCTCCATTATTTACAACAACCAAGATGTGGAATCAGCTTAGGGGTTCATCAACATACAAATGGGAAAGGGAAGTGTGCTGCACATACATACGAGTTTAATTCAACCATAAAGAAAATGAAGTTGTGTTGCATGGAGGAAAATGGATACAACTGGAAATTTATTATGTTAAGTGAAATATGCCAGACACAGAAAACCACTGGATATTTTATCTCATGTATACCATAAATTAAAAAAAAAAAAAACAAGAAAACAGAAAGGGACCTATTTGACAAGGAAGCAGAGCAATGACAGAAAAGAAAAAGGAAAGGGTGACAGAAAAGTGGCTATGACCAAGATATGTGCCACTCATGGAGGAAAACATAATAATTACACCTATCATTTTATACAATAAATATATGATGACAAGAAACTAAAAAAAGAATTAAAGACTATACACCATTAAAATAAAGAATGAATGAGCAAGAGTACAAAATAAAAATAAATAATACAATAAAATGAACAAAATTTTTAGCAGTCATTATATTACAAAGGATATGTAAGGCTTGTGTAGGTTGCTTGCTTAGCATGCAGAAAACCCTGGCTGGGTCCAAGCCCAATTACAGCATAAACCAGGCTAGGTGGCACGTCTCTGCAATTCCAACATCTGGTAGATGAAGGCAGGTTGTTCAGAAGAAAGGTCATTCTTGGCCTGTAGCAAACTCAAGGCCAGCATAGAATACAAAAAAAAAAAAAAAAAAAAAAAAAAAACTTGCTTCAGAAAATATACTCTATGTGTATCTGTGTTTCATAAAATACATATATACATACATATGAATTGAAAACAGATGCATTAAAAAGATGTTCAGTGTTTATTTTTGTAGGTAAATGCAAATTAAATCCCACCAAATTAAACACCACACCCTGTTTGTAAGTAAAGCATGGGTGAAGGTAAAGGTGGTAACTGGAAACATCATTGATAGTGCATTGTTATAAAATGCTGTGACCATGCAGAGTTTGATAGTTTTACTTTCAAAACATAGATATATGTGTTCCTTTGGCTCAGCCAGTTCACTCCTATATGAGAAAAAACAGTCACAGGTAAAAACATGTAAGGAGACTGTGGCAGATTTGTAAAAGCCAAAACAAAGATTAATACAAATGTCAAAAGTGAGAATAATACAAATGTCATTCAAAACAGCAGGAGGAGCACCCTGAAAAGGAATAGTTGGCATTCTATGCTTCACAACATAAAAAGGCAATGTTACATATACCACAACACAGATGAGTCAGAAAATATGTGGAATGAAAACAGCAGAGAGAGAACACACACATATACATAAAATTCTACAAAACAAACAAACAAAATGTAAATACCCAGGGAAAAAGTTCCCAGTGGTTGACTAGCAGAAGGTTGTGTAGGATGGTGTCTCATCAAAGGAAACCCCAGCTAGGGGATAAGTTTATTACTCTGTTGATTACAGCGTTTTTAAGGGTGTGCATATGTTTTCAAGTGTCATCAAATTTTACATGTCAAGTATGTGCAGTTTGCAGTGGCTCAGTTATAAAACACGGGAACATGAGACGAGCAATGCAACCTGAATGTTTATTAATGGTGGGCTAGCAGAAAAATGACAGTCTTTTGTCCCAATTACTATACATATACATATACATATACATATACATATACATATACATATACATATACATATATATATACATACATACATACATACATACATACATACATATTATTTTTACTGACTGATGGAGAGAATTTAGGAATCGGATTTAGTTTGGAAAAAAAAATCTGCCATGTTAACGTACACAGAACAGTAAAATAATAGGAATACCCATTTGAATGCAGAGAGAGAAGGGTGCACAAGGTAGTATGAAGCACTAAACTAATGGAAAAGCAGAAGGCAGTCTCGCTTGACTCCCTGCAGACATGCTGCAAAGGGCTTGCTTGTTAGTTTTTAACTCCAATAGGGAGGGGTCAGGGAGAAAACATTTCTGGAATATGTATGAGTTACAATTAAGTAACTCAACAAAAAACTTAAAACTGTACCCCATACACTCTATTTTTCCCTGTGTCTTTGATTCCTACACCTCAAGAAAGAATACTTGGACAGTAGGATTGCTGGGGCATGGGCCCGAGAGAGAGGCTTCGCAACCACCCACCGTTGGAGCTGGAAGGGTGAGGGTCTATAGGGGTCTGGGGAGATCTCAGGCCTGTGGAAGGCCGTTGCCCCGGAAGCTAAAAGCCACTGGAGGTCAGGGCAGAAAAAGAGGAGGCAAGACACGTAGGCTTGAGCAGGCTGGCCGTAAGTGAGTTTGATCTTACCAACAACCTCAGCACAGTCCAGGCCCCTATTCCAGGAATATTGCCCACCGCCAGGGACCAAGATGGCAGCGAACACTGGGCCTGCTCGTGCCCTTGGTGACCCCAGGATGCCCAGTTGCTGAACCTGAGACCACGCCCACAAAAGGAAGCTGACCAAGCTGCACGAGGGAGTTTGCCTCTCACCAGCTGCAGGCTGCAGGTAGCCAGTTGAGTCCATTTTGGCTCCAAATGGGCATCCTGTATCGATGTGTCTCAGAGGGTTGCCACGGGTAGACTGGCAGTTTGTACAGTCTGGGCATAGCATGTATGGGTGTGGCACACTGTGTGGATGGAAGGGGGTGTCACTCCGGCTCTTTGTTTGCCCAAGAGTTGATTAAGAACAAAGTAAGTGACTATTCCTGATAGAAATCTGGAAGCTCCCGTGAGTGTTCAGGTTAGTGCAACCATTTCTCTAGGTTTTCAACTTTAATCAGAAGAGTTTTGATAACCCTGTTATTTATTCTAAAATATATATTTTTTTGACTATTTCCAATGTTATTCTGTGTTTTGTTTGGATCATTTCCTTTTTTATTGATAAGTTTTTTTTTGTTTGTTTGTTTGTTTTGTTTTAGTTTGGTTTTGGTTTTGGTTTTTTGTTGTTGTTTTTTTAAATCTCCTTGGGTCAATCTCTTTTTGTTTTCCATTTCACATTTCTTTCTTTAACTATATTATTTCCCTTTTCATTTCTTTGATTTTGTTGGATAGTTTATTCTTGTCTTCGTCAATAAGATTTTTAATCGTCTTCATTTTAAATTTTCTTTCTCAAAAAGTACACTTAACAAATTTCCTTTTACACACTAAGTTGTATATATTTAAGTTTTAATGCAGATTTCTTTGTTATTCACAGTTCAAAATATTCTGATTCCTATTATTTAATTTGTTGTTTTCATTCAGTTGGTACTTACCTTGGTGTGGTGGTTTAAATGAGTGGCCTCATAGGCTTGTGTATTTGAACACTTGTTCCCCAGTTGGTAAAACTGTTTGGGAAGGTTTTGTAGGCATGGCCTGGCTGGAAGACCTGGGTCACTGAAGGAGACTTTGAGGTTTGAAAAACTGGTAGGAATCCCAATGTTCTCTTTCTCTATCTTAAGGGAAATTAAAAGCTTTATTTTACAGGTTGGCTTGGTTATGGTGTTTAGTCACAGCAATAGGAAAGTAAGCCACTGGGTGCATCATTTTCTACCTGTCCATCTGTTATCTTTTTGTGTTGTTACTTTGTGTGTGTTTTTTCAATATATTATGGATAATATAGAACTCTAATGTCTTTCATTGCTAACTCATTGCTCATCTACTCAGTCTGAGAAGCTTGCAGGGTGAACCTTTGATCATGATAGTGACTACTTATTTTTTATTCCTCTTTCTCATTTTTTTATATTCCATATAGCTGTTATTTCTTGGGGTGCTCTCATTAGCCCCATCAATGCATTCTCTCAAAATGATTCCAATCTTATTTTTTCTACTGTTTTCTGCCCCACTACTCACATCATATACCTTTTACATTTTTCCACTTAGGAAGTTATTCATTCAGTTATTACCTTTTCATCATCACCCTACAATATTGATTCTTATTTTAAGCAAAATTTTGAGAAATTCTAAAGCTAATATGTTTAGCCTCATCTTAAACAATACAAGGGAATTATACATTCTGTGACCAGCAGATACCCTACTCTATCACTCTTTCCTTACTTGAAATCTGCTGGCAGGAGTCACCAAGAAGTTCAGAACAAAGCCTCCCTAAATTGTCACCAGCCTTGAACTCAACTTCAAATGTCAGTGTAAATGCTGTCTCTACCAAAAAGGTTTCTGAGTCTGAGTGAAATGCCTCATCCAGGGGGGTACGGAATAACGTGAAGGACTCAATCCATAGATTCTGTCCTTTTGTGTGTACTCTTTATGATAATGCTCTACCCAAGAAACCAAGGCAACTCCAGGCCAGAAACATATGGCCGGATTTCATGTTCTCCTTCCCTTCCCTCATTGCCCCATTCACAGTTCAAAAAACAAAACAAAACAAAAAAACCAAAATATGTTTCTGCCATCTCTGTGTACTATTGTTCATTTTCATTTTCCTGGAGTATAAATTTCCCTCAAGCATGCAATAGGCACTCATTCAAAATACTAGCATTAGCAAAACTTTTGTAACCCCTTTGTGTCTTACCCTATATTGTTTGTACTCTGTGAAAGGCAAATATAGCATTAGAAATAGCATAGCCTGGTGCATCCTGAGTTGTTGATAGACATCTATACAGTCAAGCAAGAGGAGAGTCACCTAATTTAGCAAGAAAAAATACAGAATGCAATTAAATTTTGAGTGTCAGATAAGTAGCCAATAATTTAGTATAAATAAACTATTAAAACACTGAAAGCTATTTTCCTGAGATCCAAATTTAACTGACAATTCTTGTTTTACCTGGCAACTCTAGAAAAAGTAAGGATACTATTTTCATCCATCTCTTTGACATTTTTTAAAGCAGATAGAATGTGCCTGGGGGAAAACTGTTATAGAAAACCTAAGAATGTAGGTAAAAGTTTGAGTGCAGAAGTACTTGATCTTATATAGGATATATACCCCAACTGGAAGATTTTGTAACAAACTAAGAGTGTTTAAACAGATTATAAAAACAAGATCTGATTCTTGCCAGTGTCTACATGCTAAAAGTTCACTAACTGTATGTTGCAGATGGATTCTCTATAGCATGTATATGTCATATATCACTGAAATAAAGAAAAAAGGTTGGATAAAACATGTTGAAGACCATAGTGTATGTTCTGAATATATCAACTAAATAAAGAATTTGAAGTAAAAGAGTGATACAGGCAGTTTGGTAATTTTTAGGAGGATTTTTGTCAAGCTTCTCAGAATTAAGAAAGTAGATATCTCTAATGTCTGAGTAGAAAATTATTTTTCAAGGCAAATAGTCTAATTTTAGTAATTAAAAGAAGACTCAAGTATCTAGACAAGCTATCAATCTCTAGAGATAAAAGAATTTAAGAACTACTAAACTAGATCATGCTTTCTCTTAGTAATCTCACCAATGTCTCTTACCTGTGATAATAGGTAAATATATATTTATTGGAGGTATTATTTGATGTTTGTTTCTCCAGAAGCAAGACTCATGGAAACAATACTAAACATATTGTTTATCCTCCATGAATCTAAATGAGTGATTGAATGGGCAAATGCATTCATGTGCAGGTTGTAGCTGCAGTCCTGGGAGTTCTGGTTTACCTAGAAGCAGAGCAGGGATGGAACCTTGGCAAACAGTGTGAACCGACAGCTTAGTTAAGACAACAGGTGCCCTTTGTATTTGCAGGCTTTCTTCATTTTCATTTTCTCCTTTTCCCCCCAGGGAGCATGTTTTACAAAAGTAAAAATAAATATAAACCTGATTTGCTAAACTAAATCTAAGACACAGAGTGTGTAATTGCTGTTACAAGTGTTCCTTCATCTTTATACTCACTGAGAAGCAAGCAGGCAGTCCATCTCTTCTTAGAGCCAGCCACTGAAACATTAATTTCATTTTGTTGTTCATCAGTTTAAGAAATCATCTAACTGCTCCATACCCAACATGCCATATACTTTGGTATTTCCTCTACTTTCGTGTTCTAACAGCCTAATGTCAAGTCCATTTTTTTTTTAATGTTTCTTCTACCCACCTTCTCAAATGTTAGTTCTGACTAAATCGATTGATGGCTTGTTGTTAAAGTCTGCAAAAAGAATGTAAGATCCAGAGGCAGCTGGTGTTTGCAAATAGTGCTTCTCAGACACAGAAGGGTCAGTGTTCATATGAACTCACAGTAGTTGTGACAGCATACACAAAATCTGCACAAGCTCAAGCCAGACAAAATCCCATCAAGAGAAGGTGGGTACCAATTTGCACCCTTAGATGAAGATCTATTGGCAATTGATAGCTGCTGGGAGAGACAGAGCATCAATTTTATTTAAGTGTGTGGTCCCTCATAGATCAACCACACTCCAGTAGATACCCACACACCTAAAGTGTATGAACAACAAAAGTTGGATGTTTGCTTGTTTTTTCTAAAGAGATGAGTATAGAAAATTGGGTGATTAGGGGACAGTATTAGATATGAGCAAAATACATCATATGAGTTTTTCACACAATTAATAGCAATAAAAAGAAAGTATCTTCAGAGAATGTGCCTAGTCTTACTATGACTTGAGGTATTACATTTGGTTTATGTCCCTAGGATGGCTGCCCTTTTCTGAAAGAAAAGGAAGAGGAGTGGACCTGGGTGAGTGGAGGGGATATAGGCAAATTCGACTGGGAAGTGAGGAGAGAGGGGAAAGTGTGCTCAGAATATATGAGAGAAGAAGAAATAAAAAACAAAAAAGTCTCTTTTTTTCTGAGATATCATGGAAGAGGGGCAGAAAGAATATAAGATAGAGAATGAGGAGTAGTGATAGGGAATGGAGTCTTCTGGGCATGCCACAGTTGTGGAATGCATGAAGTTACTGAAGCTGTGATTACCTGTACAAGGTCTGTATATAAACAATCCAATTAAAATTCCAGCATGAATAGGGAAGGGGTCACAGGGTACTTTGCCCCCAGCTGAAAAGGTATTGGCAGTTGATAGCTGTTGGGGGAGGGAGAATAACATTTTTGCAGGGAATATATGCCTATTGGCAGATTGTCCATGCCCATTGTGGATGGTCTCACATCCATGGACATATAGGCAACATTAATTGGATTCAATAAAATTGGCCTAAAATAAAAGAATGATGAAGGGAGCCATGCTGGGGGAACCCAGGGAGACTTGGAATGGGAAAGGAGTTGGATATGATCAAGATACATTGTATGTGCATACATAGGAAATTTTCAAAGGATAATTAAAGATACTATTTTGCACCTGTTAGCAGCAACGACTTTGTTAGCAATGATTTTACTGTAATGGGCAGAGTTGCCTTGCCACTTCTTAAAAGGGGAGGTCCTTTCTACTTATGATGCAGTTAAATCTCATCATTTCCATTTTGATGAGGCTGTGGGGAAGCATGGACCTCCTACACCTGTAGCAGTGTGTTCCTCAGTACCTTTAAAAACAAGAGAATCTCTGAAGCCAACATGTTGTCACATCCTTTGCTCTGGCATCCCCCTTTCCAGTGCCTAGTCTCCTCCCACTCCCAGCAATTTCTCTTAAAGAAATTATTCAAACTGTAAACAATGAGTTAGCAGTCAGTACAATGTAGCTATAACATTAAGTAGACACACTGCACAAATCTCAACAAAAGAATGTTTGCATCAAGCAATAGATTAGCCCAGGGCTGCTGAAAATGTAGTTGTTGGGAATAAAATTTCCCCAAATGTCGAACAGCTATTGCCAGATGTGGCACAGGTGACAATTCTATGAGGTACATGGATGAGCAGCATTTGTTCCCTTTTCATTATATCTCTTCACCACAAAGAACTATAACGACTCAGAGTGCCATCCCTCTTGGACAGACTTGATCCAGATCCTCAGATCCTTGTCTCCACAGTGCTCTATGAGCTCCTGTCCCAGGCCCTCTCTAAGGCCCAGCTTTCTTCTTCCATCACAGCTTTGCTCCATGTCCTGTTCTCACAACACTTCCTCGTCCAACAGTGAGCACTACCTCTGGGAGCAGGGCAGTGGTGAAGCCACCTCCATGCCCTTATCTTCAACTCCCACCTTTGCCCTTCCCCTCAGCTCCAGTCTATCTTTCTATCCCATCATTTTCTAGCATGAATACACAACAAAAATCTTACTGAATTATTTCAAACACATGTGGTCTCCAAAGCTTGATCTCTTGTCTTCCTGATTGTCCTCTAAGTCTCATAGTGTCCATGCCCAGGCCAAGTATAGTGGATTCGAATATGCATTTACTTCTTGAGACCTAAAAATATTCTCATTTTTATGCTGGTGCTTTTATGTTCTTCTCCTAGTTCAGATTTTCTCCTCTTGTGACCCTTCTCATTCCTAATTGGTGTTTGGTTTTTTTGTTTGTATGTTTGTTTGTTTGATTGATTGTTTTGTCATTTGTTTGGTTTTACAAGCAAGACTTCTTCAGTTAAAAAACAGTCCTAAGTGGCATCTAGATATATTTCTACCTCTCCAATGGGACAAAAATGGTCTTCTTTCCATAATGGTCACAGACAGATGGCAGGCCAGCCTCTTTCTAAAATATATAGGAAGTGAAGTGATTTAATTCATGCATCCTGGTGAACTTGTCAAGTGGAAATTAAAGAGTAGCTAATATTTCCTAGAATATCTATGTTTTAGAGTTGTGGGGAAATAGAAGGAAATAAGATAAAATACACATAAACATATTTAAAAATTAATTAGAATTAATTCAATTTGAAAGTCATTTGAGATCTGTGTAGAGAAGAATTCTTTTAGAAGTTGGAAATGGAACCGTAATAAATAATATATACTGTCGGCCCATTTGCACTAGAGCTTTAGCCTCTCTCAAGGATTATGGAAGTACAAAGGTGGCCATTAATATGTGGCATGTATAGTAATGGAGTACAAAAACTTAAATGACGTCCTTGAAGTAGCCAGGCAAAGGCAACACATTTACAAAGGCAAGCAGCATTTAGCACTCTTTTGACCCATTCAAGATTATAAAGCAGAACAGCTACTCTGACTCTATGTCCTCTAAAAATGTCAAGGTAAACTGGATGCAATACAAAACTTAAAGTACAGTGAGTAGCCAAAAGCAAACACGTAAGCATCTAGCAAGACATGGAGAGTTTAGTATTATTGATATAAATCAATTTTGGCAACAAGGGATTTTATACATCATAACCACAACTGTCAAGGATTAAGTGGCCTTCATTGTGAATTTCCTCCACAGTACTGTACAAGGAAGAACTGTTGGCCTCTATACCAATTGCCCTGAGTAAGTAAACATGTTAAGTTCTGTCTGCTTTTTATAGATTGTTTTTCAGAACAGTAAAAACATGCTGTCTGTGTTAGCAACTCTTTACTAATAAGAAACAGTACTCCATGACCCTCTCAAACTCTTAGGTGTTTTACAAGTCATATCTAAAATGAAAAGCCTCCAGCAAAATATAAAATATTCTAATAGTGAGATAGTGGTACTAAATTTTTTTGAGTTTTCAATACAAATATTTCTGTGCAGCCTTGGATGTCCTATAACACACTCTGTAGACCATGCTGGTCTCAGACTCACAGACATCCACCTGCCTCTGCCTCCTGAGTGCTAGTATTGAAGTTATGTGCCACCACTGCCCAGCCTGTATCACTTTTATCTTGAGGGTAACCAACAACTGTCTAATTATACTTAGGTGCACCCAATAGAGGGAATTCATATCTGGTACTATAACCCTAACCAACTACTCATAGCTGGAGCAGTCATACACCCTAGAGGAGAACCTACTACAGCCAATTGACTAAATCAGTATAATTTCAAAATGTATTCTAAACATTTATGTGTATACCTGCAGACAAATGCATCTGTCATGCCCATCAGGAAAAAGTCTTCTTGCAACAGATGGTGACTACTACAGAGATCCACCACAAGTGAGCAGGGGGTGCTCAATACCAGTTGACACACCTACAATACAACTTCTACTACTGAGGCTCAGGAAAAAGGAAAACACAAAAATTGTGAGATCCAGAACAGGAGGCCTTCTGTGAGATAGTCTCTTCCATACAAGAAAATGCTGAATCTTATCTACAGGTATCTGTGGGTATATTTTGGATAACAATTCCCTCCAAATTGAAAGAGACAAGGATAGTTGTAAAGGAGGAAGGTTGAAACTTGCAAGATGCCTCCCATAATTGTCCTCTATAATATCATAGGGAGTGTCACTATTAGGATTTATGGCTTTGTTGAACTAGGTATGGTCTTGTTGGAGGAAGTGTGTCACTATGGGAGCTGGCTTTGAGGTTTCCTATGATCAAGGTACGCCAGTGTCTCAGTCAGCTTCCTGATGCCTACAAGATGTAGGACTCTCAGATATTTCTCTGGCACACATCTGCATGCATGCTGTCATGATCCCTGTCGTGATGTTAATGGACTGAACCTCTGAAACTATAAGTGAGCCATCCCAATTAAATTAAACTCTTTATAAGAGTTGCCATGGTCATGTGTCTCTTCATAGCAATAAAAACCCTAAGATAGCACTTTTACAGAAGGGTTAAACAACTGCTAAAGAGGAAACTGACCAGCTGAGTAGCAGAGCAGAGATTCTGAGACCTACAACTTGTACAGTAAGCTCCAGGGATGCAGTTTATGACACCCTTGTCAGGATAGACTTACTGGTAATGCAGTTGCTTTTGAGTCATCCCTACTCATTTACATCACCCCTCACCCATACTTCTATTAGCCAATAAAAACTCATTGGCTCACCAAGCTGGACCTTGGTACAAATGTTACATTGGTTTGTCTTGAGTTCCCTGTAAGAACCAATCTGTATGTGTTGTATCTCTCCCAGGAAAGTCTGTCATATAGTAGTATATATACATATAGTACACATATAGTAGTATCTATATGTGTATAGATACTGTGTGTTATAGAAGTATGTATTTTAAATGAGTTATCATTTAAAATAATTTGAGATGCATAGCAAAGGAAATAATCACCAGAGTGAAGGGACAGCCTGCCAAATGCAAGAAAATATTTGTTAGTTGTGCATCTCACTGAGGATTAATATCTAGAAAATATATAGAATTATGAAAAAACCTAAATACCCCAAGAAATCCAAGCAAACCAATCAATATGTGGACTAATGAAATGAACAGAGTTCATAAAAGAGGAACCACAAATGGCCAATAAACCTGTGAAAAATATCCATGCTCCTTCCATCATCAAGGGATGGAAATTAAAACTACCTTGCAGTTCCATTTCATGTCACCCAGAATGCCTATAATTAATGACATAAACAGCAATGCATGATAGTAAAAATTAAGGAAAAAGACTCCTTACACACAGCCCTGGAGATGTAAATTAGTCTGTCTACTATGGAAGTTTCACAGGGAGAAAAATGAATTTTCATAGGACCTTCTGTACCACTTTTTGGGTACACACACCCAAAAACTAGACCCCATAAGCAGAGGGATGGTGGCTACTGCTGGTGTGGTGGACCTGGCACAAAGTAGGTCCAGGCAAGCATGTAGAACTTTATGAGAACAAATTAAAATGCAGCAACTTCTGTGGACATCCCCCAGGTCTCTATCTGGAATGACTTTCCCCAAACTTCCAGCTCCTCTGAGAGTGTTTAGCTCTTTCCTTCTAGTTGCTTTCATTCATGCCTCACTTCTGTGTCTGTACTATAAGACATTTTAAGTGTCATAAGAGAATGGCATATTCCTTCTCCATAACTCATTATGAAGTGGTATCAGTAAAGGGGAAGGAAAATCATGTTCATTACAAAAGTAATCCATTTAAATACTTACAAAGTTCCATAGCATCATATAGACTTTTGAATATGCAACTTAAAGCCACTTGAAGTAAATTCTACTTGTCTCTAACTGTCCTGAGTTATCTGGTAGCAAATGAATGGGCCATGTATGTCTTGCCATGCCACCTACAGGTCGAGTGTTCCTGTCTCATCAGCTACTTTTCGTTAAACACCAATGAACAAAGACAGCTGCCAAACATTTTCTAGGCCATTTGTTCTGTTTATAAACAGAAAGTGTACACTACTTAACAAGATTTAATCATTTGCAAAATAGATTTATGCAGAATGAAAGAAGTGAAAGAGAGAGGAGGGAAATTAATGCAAGTCTTAAGTGCTTAATGACCCCATTAATTGAGAGAGAAGTAATTGCAGAAATTAGACAGAAGGTGTAATGGCCTTGGAATCATTAGCTTATTCTGGAAACATCACTGTTTACCAGGTGAATTTCTCTCTGAACTGAGAACTGAGACACAGTCTAATGCAATAGTTCTTTAATCTGGTTGAGCCTAAGAGACACTTGGAAAAACTACATAGATCCCTAAAATATGTTCATATTCCCTAGACCCTTCAAGGTGAGAGCTACATATGGATTTTTTTTAAAGATGGCCAACTGATTCTTCCAATGTTTGTGTTTTATATCTGGGGGTAGGGAAGGTCAGGAGTATGTAGAGCATACTTTGAGGCCAGAGGACAAACATGAGTGTCAAGCTCAAGAACACCATCAACCTCCCTTGTGACAGGTACCCTCATTATCCTGGAACTCATTTATTATGGTAGGCTAGGCTGTCTTGACAGTGAGCCCTAGTGATCCTTTTAGCTCTGCCTTCCCAGCACTGGGATTACAAGCACACACCAGCATATCTAGCATGTTTATATGGGTTCTGGTGCTCAAATTAAGTCCTCATGCTTGCAAAGTAAGCATTTTACCAACTGAGCTTTTGATTAATGTCATCCTGTTTAGACATTATTCATTATTCTGGGCACCACTGGCTGTTGGGGATGATCAATTGTTATGGAAAGCATCCCAAGTATCATTTGAAGTTTAGCACAATCTTTGGCCTCCACTCAGAGGCACTAATTTTGTTTGAGCTATAGGAAGATGTCCCCAGGCAATGCCTGCCTTATTCCCCTTGGGGATAAAAATTACCAGCAGTTATAACACAATTTCCATTTTGAACAATGTTGTCTGAGGGCACTCATTGCAGAAGACAAGTGGCTTTATCTGTGTTTTCCTGCTCTGTCCCATGCTGTTACCACAAACACCATGGGACTACTAAGCACTTGAAATGTGGCCAGCACTAAATTTTGTTTCATTTTATTTTCAATGAATTTAATTTTAAAGTCATGTGTGACTAGTGGACATTATATTAGACAGAATAAATTTGTCCCAGATAGGTCTGTACACAATACAGCCCATACAATTTCCTACTAAGTGCTTCTGAGATCCATCATGTCAAACTACCATGTACAAATATGAAAATCTTTCTACTTTCCCCTACCTCAAAGAATAACCTTAGGATGCTGGAACCAAAGAGAGATCTGCTTGCACTTTTGTTTTCTAAAGGTTGCCTTGGAAACAGTTTTGTTAACCATCTTCTACATGCAGGCTGTCAGAGTTGACACAGTCTGCCTGGGGAGCCTCGTGTCAGTCCTGGTAATAATCTCCTTTGAATGTCAGTCCTTAACAATTTCTTGAGAAAAGTTTCACAGTGGTCTTGTTCACTTTTTATTTTAAAATCAATGCTTAGCAGATTAAACACATAGATACCATATAATCCAGAATGTCATTTCTTTTTACTCAAGAGAAACAAAAGCATATCCACATAAATGCTCATATTCAAATGCTGGTAGCAATATAGTTAATAGCCCAAAGGCAGAAATAAACCAGACATTCTACTGGAAAACATATAAACACAATATACTATAGACACATAGTATATAATAGGAAATTTCTTGGTAATTAAAAGAATAAACAACTAATATGCACTACAGCCCAGAAGAACCTTAAATTGATGTGAAGAGAAATACACTGGTCACAAAGACAATCAGCTTCTGTTTCCCTAAAGTGCCCAGAATAGAAAACTCCATAGACCAGAAACTACACTAATGGTTGCCCAAGGCTGAGGGGAATGGAAAGGGGGAAGTGGTAATGATAGCTACTAGATATAAGATTCCTCCTGGAGGTATATAGAGACACTCTAAAGCTAAATGGTGGTGATAGTTATATAATTCTGTGCTTGTGCAAAACAAAACAAAACAAAACAAAAACAAAAGCAATAACAACAAAAAACTACATACTCCTACCTTATTTGCATAAATTTCAAGTTAAATAAATTATATCCAAACTAAGGTATTTGTTGGTAAGCTCCATCACATTAGCAGACCCAATAAGAAAATGTTTACATACTCGGCAACATAAAAAAAAAAACACAACATATACAGGAAATAATGCATAGTCCCCTGTATCTTATCAGACCACCATGGTTTAAAGTTGGAATTCAACAATAACACAAATAGCAGAAACCCTACAATCTCATGGAAACTGAACAATACACAATTGCACCATACCTGAGTCAAAGAAGAAATAAAGAGAGTAATTAAGGACTTCCTAGATTTCAACAAGAATGAGGACACAACATACCCAAACTTATGGGACACCTTGAAAGCACTGCTAAAAGGGAAATTCATTGCACTAAGTGCCCATATGAAGAAAACGAAGGATAGTCACATTAGAGAATTGACAGCACAACTGAAAGCCTTAGACCAAAAAGAAGCAAACTCACCCCATAGGAGTAGATACCAGGAAATAATCAATTTCAGGGCTGAAATCAATAAAGTAGAAACTAGGAAAATTATACAATAAATAAATAAATGCAACAAAGAGTTGGTATTTCGAGAAAATCAACAAGATAGACAAACCTATATCCAAACTAAACAAAAAGCATTGAGAGAACATGCAAATTAACAAAATCAGAAACAAAAAGGGGAACGTAACAATGGACACAGAGGAAATCCAGACAATTTTCAGGTCATCCCTTGAAAACCTGTACTCCACAAAATTTGAAAATTCAAAGGAAATGGAAAATTTTCTGAATAACTATCACTTACCAAAATTAAATCAAGAACAGATAAACAACTTAAATAGACCTATAACCCCTAATGAAGTAGAGACAGTCATCAAAAGCCTCCCAACCATAAAAAGCCCAGGGCAAGATGGCTTCAGTGAATAATTCTACCAGAAATTCAAGGAAGAGCTAATACTAATACTCCTCAAATTGTTCCACACAATAGAAGCAGAAGGTTCATTACCAAACTCTTTTTACAAGGTCATATTACCTTGGTACCCAAGCCACATAGAAGCACAACTAAGAAAGAGAACAACAGACCAATACCCCTCATGAACATTGATGTGAAAAAAATACTCAATAAAATACTGGCAAATCCAATCCAAGAACACATCAGAGAAATCATCCACCATGACCAAGTAAGCTTAATCCCTGGGTTGCAGGGATGGTTCAACATATGAAAATCTATCAATGTGATCCACCATATAAACAAACTAAAAAAGGAAAAAACGCTTGATCATCTCCCTAGATGCTGAAAAAGTCTTTGACAAAATTCAACACCATTTCATGATAAAGCTATTGGAGAAATCAGGGATAACAGGAACATACCTAAACATAATAACAGCAATATACAGTAAACCAATAGCCAACATCAAACTGAATATAGAGAAGATTAAGGCGATTCCTCCAAAATCAGGAACAAGACAAGGCTGCCCACTCTCTCCATATCTCTTCAATATTGTACTTGAAGTTCTAGCTAAAGCAATAAGATAACAACAGGAGATCAAGACGATCCAAATTGGAAAGGAAGAAGTCAAACTATCTTTATTTGCAGATGATATGATAGTTTACATAAATGATCAAAAAAAAAAAAAACTATACCTGGAACTCCTACAGCTGATGAACACCTTCAGTAAACTAGCAAGATAAAGATAAACTGAAAAAAAAATCAGTAACCTTACTATATACAGATGACAAATGGGCTGAAAAAGAAATCAGGGAAATATCACCCTTTACAAAAGCCACAAAAAACATAAAGTATCTTGGGATAACACCAAACAAGTGAAAGACCTATATAATAAGAACTTTGTGTCTTTAAAGAAAGAAATTAAAGAAGATACCAGAGAGTGGAAAGATCTCCCATGCTCTTGGATAGGTAGGATAACATAGTAACAAGGGAAATCTAGCCAAAAGCAATCTACAGATTTAATGCAATCCCCATCAAAATCCCAGCACAATTCTTCACTGACCTTGAAAAGATAATAATCAACTTTATATGGAAAAACAAAAGACCCAGGATAGCCAAAACAACCCCGTTCAATAAAGGAACTTCAGGAGGCATCACCATCCCCAACTTTAAGCTCTACTACAGAGCTATAGTCTGGTATTGGCACAAAAATTTACAGGTAGACCAAAGGAATGTAATCGAACATCCTGATATTAACCCACACACCTATGAATACCTGTGTTTTGTCAAAACAGCTAAAAGTATACAATGGGAGGAGGAAAGCATCTTCAACAAATGGTTCTGGCACAACTGCATGATTGTGTGTAGAAGACTGCAGATAGACCCATGTCTATCACCACTCAGAAAACTCAAATCCAAATGGATCAAAGACCTCAACATGAATCCAGCCACACTGAATCTCTTAGAAGAGAAAGTGGGTGGTACCCTTGAACAAATTGGTACATGGGACCACTTTCTGAACATAACTCCAGTAGCACAGACACTGAGATTGACAGTTAATAAATGGGACCTCCTCAAACTGAGAAGCTTCTCTAAGGCAAAGGACACAGTTGACAAGACCAAATAGTGGCCCACAGACTGGGAAAAGATCTTCACCAATCCTATATCCGACAAAGGGCTGATCTCCAAAATATACAAAGAACTCAAGAAATTAGTCAACAAAACACCAAATAACCCTATTGAAAAATGGGGTACAGAACTGAAGAAAGAATTCTCAATAGAGGAAATCAAAAAGGCTGAAAGACACTTAAGAAGGTACTCAGCATCCTTAGCTATCAGGGAAATGCAAATCAAAATAACTTTGAGATACCATCTTACTCCTGCCAGAATGGCTAAAATTAGGAACACCAATGACAACTTATGCTGGAGAGGATGTGGAGAAAGGTGAACGCTCATCCACTGCTGGTGGGAGTGCAAACTTGTACAGAAATTTTGGAGATCAGTATGGTGATTCCTCAGGAAAATGGGAATCAATCTAGAATAGGACCCAGAATCCCACTCTTAGGCATCTACCCAAATGACCACATCCATGCAACAAGGACATGTGTTCAACTATGTTCATAGCAGCATTATTTGTAATAGCAAGAACCTGGAAGCAACCTAGATGCCCCTCAACTGAAGAATGGATAAAGAAGATGTGGTACATCTACACAATGGAATACTACTCTGTGGGGGTGGGGGGGATAGGAAAGGGAAATTTGTAGGCTAATGGATGGTACTTGAAGAAACCATCCTAAATGAGGGAACCCAGTCACAAAAAGGGAATATGGTATGTACTCACTCGTATATGGATCTTAGACCTAGAGCAAAGGATCACCAGCCTATAATTCACACCGCCAGAGAAACTAGGATACACGGGGGATTCTAAGAAATTCATACAAGGTCCCTCACAGAAAGGGAAAGGAACAAGATCTCCTGAGCATACTGGGAGAGGAGTAGGGGGTCTAGGAGAAAGAGAAGGGGAGGAGAGGAAAGCACGTGCGACTAGGAAGATTCAGTCAGGGGAGGAACAGAAGAGGGGGAGAGAGAGAGAGATCATGAAAGAGAAAAGAGGGAGCCATTATAGGTTTCAAGAGAAAACTGACTCTAGAGAAATGTCCAGAAACCTACAAGACTGACCCCAGCTAACAATTTGAGCAACAGCAGAAAGGCTACCATAAATGCCCTTCCCTGATGATGAGATTGATGACTAACTTATCCACCATCATAGAGCCCTCATCTAGTAGTTGATGGAAACAGAAGCAGACACCCACAACTAAACAGGAGAAGACCACGCTGCAGAAACACATAGAGACAGCTGACCTGAATAAGGAGTTAATGGGTCCCCAGACTCTTAGCTGGAACTCTAGCATTGGACTGACTCAGACCCCCTGAACATGGGTCTCAGTTAGAAGGTCTGGGCAGTCTAAGGGACCTATGACAGTGGAACCAGGATGTATCCCTGGTGCACAAAAGGACTTTGTTTGCATGCATGTGTGCGTGCGTTTGTGTGTGTGTGTGTGTGTGTGTGTGTGTGTGTGTGTAGGCCAGAGTTCAATGCCTAGTGTCATCTTCAACTATTCTCAACCTTACTAAAAAGAAAAAAAAAAAAAGAGTCTGTCATTGAGCTCAGTAATTGGCTACAGTAGCTACTCAACAAGCCCCCTCCCCGACCCAGTTCTGGGATTCAAGGCACATATACTACAATTCCTGGCTTGTACACAAATTCTGCAGATCTGAGATCATGCCTTCACACTTCTATAGCAAGCATTTTACCTACCTAGTGACCTAGCCCTGGAAGTGGATTTTGAAAACACTATTCTAAAATAACATAGCTGCTATCCATCGCCTCCTTCATTACAGAAAAACTGATGTGGCCCTTACCTCTGTCCAATTATGGACTGAGAACTCTTGAGGTCAGTCCTAATTCAACAAAATCATCCAGCTATAACAGGCTAAGGGATGATGTATACACCCTCCCAAATCCTCTTCTATTAAATGATCATACAGTCACATGTTTCCAACATCCAGCCTCATTCTGTCACAAGGCAAGCTGGTCAAGGGTTGTCCTAGGTATAAGAACCACATTGAGTCGGGGAGTATAAGCAACCTGGAAAGGGTTAGATGTTGTATGTGCTTGTAGGATAGTGAGATCCCCCTACAGCTCAGAGCCCAGTCTCTGTCCTAGAGCACTCACAAATCAGGCCAGTTTTACAAGAAATAAATACATTTCTAGGATTTTATGTATAAAGTGAAGGCTTATATGGATATAACAGTCAGGCTTGCAGTACTTAATAGATGTTCAGGACACCATCAAGTGTACAGAAAGGAGAAGGCAGGTGAAAATGTTGAATGAAGGAAAAGCCAGCATCATGTAAACCAAAGAATGTATCAAAAGTCATTGTAGGCCAGGTGTAGTGACACATGTCTTTAACCCCAATACAGGGCAAGGTGGAGACAGTAGATTTGCAAGTTTGAGACCACTCTAGCTTGCATAGTGAGTTTTAGGTCAGGCAGAGCTACACAGTGAGACCTTGACTTTAAAAAAAAAAAGTAACTATGATTTTATAAAAAAAATAAAAGATGTCTCATGAAGTTAAAAAGTTCAAGAGGCTAAAATTGTCTGAGACAAGTGTAAGTTCCATTTGGAAGGCAAAAAAGAACTGACTTGTAAAAGAAGAACAGGACGGAAAAACATCAGTTCAGCGAGTTGCTTATTTTTACATGGGATTAAAACAGCAACACCCATCCCATCCTTGACAATAACTTCTGAAGAATTTTCCAAAGCATGAGAAGAAAGAAGTTGGAAGGTTTCCATTGACATGTCAGAAGCAGATGGAAATGTGAATTTCTCTGACTGGATCATTGCAGATTATACATGCATTGACTGGTCATACTAATCTCCCATGAGTGTGTAGAATTAAAAATGCCAAGACTGAAGCAGCAAGCTGCATCGAGGAGCCACATTTCTAGCCCTTCTTCTATTTGCCGGGATGCAGATGGATGCTGAGAGGATGGGAAGAAAGCTAAGACACTTGGAAAATCTCTGGGACAAGTTTGATTTATTTGGAAAGCCATCCTCATCTTCAAAAAAGCTGTGTTGACAGCACTCTGGCTTTCTTCGACGTCTGATGTTGGTCCTGACTGTCCCTGGCTGCTTGTATTGGGAGTTCTGGGAACACTCTGCATGTGCCCATCCCTAGCCCTTCATCTCTTATTTTTTAAGGCTCTGTTATTTGTACTTTCCCACTAGACTGCAAACTTTCCAAGAATTGAAACTTGCTGCCATTCATGTGACTTTCACTTATCAAGGATGTCTTATCAAAATTTATAGGAATGGGCAGGAATATTTTCTCATCCTGGGTAGATGATGTTTCATTTTCAAGTGCTCCATAGAGCAATTGGCTCCTTCCCAGACAAAGCTATTCGAAGATTAACCCTGTACCTGAACTCTGCCTCAAGACTCTGTGGTCAAACAGAGAGCCCTATATTACTGAATCCCACTACTTTGGAGACTAATCTCTAAACCAAACTCCTCATATTGAATAAATCTGGTCATTATATTGGTGGATATGGTATCATTATATTGGCTTCCAGTGAGAGGATTTTCAGATGATATTGTCATATGGACTTCATATAGTCAACCAGATCCCTGCTAACTGACGCAATGGTGAGAATAAACTATTATTCCAGCTGTCTTTGTGTCAATGTTAAAGAAAACAAATGTCTCAGGGATACTCACTGAGACCAGAGAGAGGTCACATACTTTCCCTGTTCACTATCTTCATGAGAGGGGTTGGCCTGGACAGACAGGGCAATATAGTCACTGAAGATGATGATTAATGTATCAAGCACATACCTAGTTGTGATATGAAATCCAGAGAGTCCACAGGATCTGTTCCCATTTTGTCTTTGTTTTAACTCATTCTTTCTCTGAAAAGGGTTGCCAACTGTAACATAATAGATGCTCTGGTCAAGAAGCACATTTTCTTCCATTCTTTTGGTTATAATCTTTCCATTTATGCTCAGTAAGCATTATAGTAGATACTATTCCTTTGTTCCAGTCTTGCTGGGTCGGTGTTGACATTATTGCCTTTTGAAAAGAGATTGATAGATAAAACATGTGGGTATCTCCAGGATAACACCAGCCATTATCACCAAAACTATAAGAAGACCTTTGGCAGCTCTTGCTCCTGTTACCCAAGGTTCTGAAGTGAGAGAAAATTGGACAAAAATGTTCTGTTTTAGTTTTAGAGAACACATACACAGGGAGACTTTGGACTGAAGAAATCTGTATTTACTGAGACCTTTGGCCAGAGTTATAAATCTGTGTGCTCCGTGGCAGGGATGTCTCTGACTCTGAACACAGGACAAAGAGCATTTTGCTTAGTCACACAGGAAAAAAAAAAGGAAGCAGTAGAAACCAGTGTCCAAGCTACTTGCCTCTACTTGCCTCTGTCCCAGGGTTGTCCCTGTTTTCTGTTTTGGCCCCTGGAGTAGAGATTTTTGGAGAGTTCAAACTCAAAACCTTCAGTTTTAAAGTTTTAAATGATACAATTAGAACCCCCAAATCATCCCAAAGCCCATCATTTAAGATGATGATGAGTTTAAATATTTCATGGAATCACATGACCTTAAAATAGCCAAAAGTTTCAATATCAGGGTGTCACTTCATTCTGAAATGAGTGATGAAGATATGACGTCCCAAAGTCCAACAATTGTTAGTAAACTGGGTGAGTTACCTTAAAATATATCTAAGTGTATTTTATTTTTGTTTTTTTTTTTCAAAGGATTATAAGTTTGGTGTTTCATATTCCTAATATAACCTATTTTATCCCCCAGGCTTTTTGTGATTAAATATCAACTTATCCAATAACAGGTCACAAAATGAAAATGAAAATTGCAGATTCGAATTTTTTAACCCTACTTTTTGCACTAATTGGATAGGGCATTAAAGCATACTTAGATAAGGACTTTGTTTGAAACAAGGTGTGAAAATTGTGAAATCAGGCCAGATTCTGGTAGCCTCACTTTGAAATAAGTGGGTTCTAGAGATATATTATATTACCCCAGAGTTCTTATCACAGATACTAAAATCCAGGTAATTAAAAGTGAGAGAAAGCAGTTATGGAGGGAAATTGGAAGATGAAAGTATGTAGGCTACTGTTGAGCCTGCACTGACTAGTGTAGCCAACAGCTTCTAGAGCTGCCCTGCAGAAGTAGAGACCAGTCTTGGTAGGATGTCCTCTATAAACAAGGGAGAACACCTGGTACTCTTTCTTACCCAAACTCCATCCATACCTAATTGCAGTACAAAAGAGAGTACCAGGTAAGAGATGGCTTTGGTGCTGCTGGCCTTGGCTTCATCTGATGATTTTAATGACATTTAAGGTGACAATTCTGACTCCTCCTTTACCAGCAAGGAAACCAGGCATGGATTTCAACCCCTGAAAGAATCAGCATAAATCAAGTTACACAGTCTGGAACAGTCCCTACAGGTCACCCCAGACAGACAAGCGATACATGAATCTAGATAAGAATGCAGACACATGAACAACCCACCAAATCTCTTTCTTCTAGGCTGGATACCTTAAACATGATACTCACTCTTTATTTCTTCATTGAAAATAGACCAACAGTTAGGAAGCCTCCATGCGACCAAGCTAGGCCCTCTGCATGTGTGTGGCAGTTGTATATCTTGGTCTCTTTGTAAGGCTCCTAGCAGTGAAATCAGGACCTGTCCCTTGCACTTAGCTGGCTTTTGGGTACCTGTTCCTTATGCTGGATTACCTTGCCCAGTCTTGACAAGGGGAGGAGCTCGGTCCTGCCTTGATAAGCCATGCTTTGTTCAAACCCATGGGAGGCCTACCCCTTTCTGAGTGGAGACAGAGGAGGAGTGGATGGAGATGCAGACAGATGGAAAGCAGAGTAGTGGGGGGAACAACCCAGAGGAGAGGAGAGGAAATGGCAGTCAGTATGTAAAATAAGCAAAAAACAAAATGTTATTTAAATAAAAGAAAATGCATCAATTTCAACTCCTGGTATTGTCTTCTTTAATACTGGTTCAAAATCACAATTCCCTCACACCTTCACAGAGAAACAGGGAAAACAACTAAACAAGGCTACAAAAGGTTGTCCATTCAAAACAGAGGGTAGTAGCACACACCTTTAACTCCAGCACTCAGGAAGCAGAGGCAGGCAGATCTCTGTGAGTTTGAAGCCAGCCCTGTCTGCATAGTTAGCTCCAGACCAACAAGTATTGCAAAATGAGACCCTATTTTAAAAGAAAATTACCTGCCCCTCCCAAAAGAGGCTCAAAACCCCTAGTCAACCAGATCATGCTGGCCATCTTTTCTGAGATGTTAGTTGACTCTGAAAGTAAGAAATTGAATTGAGTGTGGAGATCTATATTCTCTATATATAAAGGATGAAGGGATTTAAAACCAAGATCTACTCATTGCCAAAAAGAATAAATTTCCTCATTGATACAAGTCCATTTGAAAGTTCTTTGTAGAACCAGAGAGTTTGAACATGCTATATGAAATCATCCAGTTTGTCCCTTGATTTTAAGTGACCAACAAAGATTTTTCTGAATGGATTCTGTAAGGAGTATTGTTTTTTCTCCCGCTGCCTAGTCTTGCCCTGCCGCCGCGCCAGCCCCAATTAACACAAAAAGACTCTGTATTAGATATAATTCTGTTGACTCGTTACTAGTTTCTTATAGGCTAGCTCTGTCTTAATTATTAACCCATTTCTGTTAATCTAGTATTTCCACGTGGTCTTACCAGCGAGAGGCGGCTGGCGGTTCTATTCTCTCCAGACTCTCCATCTTGACTCCTCCTTACTACTTCCTATTTCCTCCTTGTCTCCTAGTCCGGCCTATCTTGCTTTCCTATTGGCCAACAGTGCTTTATTCATTAAACCAGTATGAGAAACATATACAGAATGACATCTCCCATCAGGATTCCCATGCTTTCAGACTATGCTAGAATAGGATTCAAAACACAGCATCTTTCAGACCCTGGACTGTTTCAAAACATCCTTTCTAGTACCTTACTAATGCCAACCAGCCACTCAGGTATTATCTAGACCAAATCCTTTGTGATATTTATTTATTTGTTTGTTTGTTTGTTTGTTTAGGGCAGCTTGAGAGATGAGCATGGCTCCCTTTCTGAAATATTTTCTCAATATATGAACCACACTCTTCTGCAACTCAGAATTAATAATACATACAGAAGAGACTCTCAGAGAATAGAGATTCTTTAATCTTCCCAAAAATAAAAACAACCTTAAGCTGGACAGTGCAGGCACATGCCTTTAATCCCAGCACTCAGTAAAAGGCAGAGGCAGAGGAAGGCACATCTCTGAGTTCGAGGCCAGCCTGGCCTACAGAGTTGAGTTCTAGGACAGGCAGGGCTACACAGACAAACTCTGTTTTGAAAGAAAATCAACTTGAAACAACAGCACTTGTTTACACACATTCACTCTATTACTTTGAGCAAGTGATACACTATTTTTGAACTTTGATTTCTTCTGTAGTATAGATCATTTCTTAAAAATTATAGTGAAGTATTGGCACAGTACAGAGAAATCTGAATGTTTGTCAATGGCTTATGGGGATGCATAATGGTACAACATTTGTAGGAAACGAAGTTGCAGTTCCTTAAAAGGATTTAAATTCAGAGTCATCATACCAGCCATCAATTACACCTCTAAGTACCTATCAGAAAGAATTGAGATCAAGGACTCAGATATTCGCACACTATAGAGAAGTTTATTCAAAGATTAAAACCTGCATCTTCAAGGGCAGCTCCATAAGGGATGGGATACTTTATTCATATTGTGGTTAAATATTGGGTTGTTCTAAGGGGAGCTGGAGCATTCCATCCTACAGGGAAGCTCATTAAAGCTCAAGAATAAACAATTTAAAAGGCTTCAGGAAGTCCCTGAAACTAACCATATTCGCTAGGCCCCTTCCTCCCCCAAGCACATGTGAGCAATAAGGAGTCACTGTCATGCAGGCTGAGCTGTCTGGGAGAAGGAGATAATAGTGGGGTTGCCTCAGAAAGACTCAGACCCTCTGAGCTATTTGGAAAGGACATTCTTCAACCTGCTAAGCTGCCTACAGGCTGTGAAATGAGTTCAAGATTTCCAACTTTCATGAATTGTTACCCATGCTGATTGTGCTTTTGGTAATACAGCTGTCTGTGTCTGCATCTTCTGCACCTAGAAGTAATCCCTTGCCCATATTCCCATAAATAATCCCAGTGAAACTCATTGGTTGAACTTTGGTAACATCCCTACTTTGGGATCTTGGTTCCCTACCTAGGTGACTAAACAGTTATTCACATCTCCCCAAGAATATTGTTATTTGACACGTACCAACACCCATAGTAGCATTGTTCACAATAGCTAATGGGTAGAAACAACACAAAGGTTAATTGACAGAAGAACAAGTTAGCAAGAGAGAGAAGAAATACAGCTTTAGTAAATAAATAAATAAAGTAATATACACCACAAAATGTATAAAACTTAAGAACACAATGCTAAGTGAAATAAGTCAAACATAAAAAATCAAAGATCATGTAACTCCCTCTATACTAGGTACTTGGAGTCAGACTCAGAATCAAATGGTGGTTGTGAGGGACTAGTTGCGATTATTGAATACAGACTTTTATATTTGGGGTGATGAAACAATTCTAGATATGGGTAGTGGTGATAATTATATAACAGAGTGACTGTACTTACCACCACTGGACTCTACATTTAGAGTAGGTTAACACGGTAAATTTTATGTTGTTTTTGTTAGTATTCAGGTATCTGTACTGGCCTGTCTTTGGGTTTTGACAGGATATGCCCAGCACCACCTGTGCATAGTCACTATGTTCCCTTTTAAAAGGGCCCTGCCCATCTCCTCTCTCTCTCTCTCTCTCTCTCTCTCTCTCTCTCTCTCTCTCTCTCTCTCCCTCTCTCTCTCTCTCTCTCTCTCTCTCCATCTCCCTCCCTCTATCCCTCCCCTCTCTCTGCTATTCTGCCTGTCTCTCTTCCTATGTCTCTCTTTTTTGCTATCCCCACCTCTCTCTGCCTCTTTCTTTTCTTCAGCTGCTCCTGTCCCAGAGGCCATTTTCCCCTCTCCCCTCCCCCTTTTTCCCATTCACTTTCCCCACTAAACACCCCTCCACCCAAGCTCTGACACACAGCATCATTCTCTCATGTGCTGCTTTTTAAAATCACCATCCCTGACTTTAAGCTCTATTACAGAGCTATAGTTCTGAAAACAGCCTGGTATTGGCACAAAAATAAACAGGTAGACCAATGGAATCGAATTGAAAATCCTGATATAAACCCACACACCTATGAACACCTGATTTTTTTCATAACAGCTAAAAAAATACAAAGAGGGGAGGAAAGCAGCTTCAACAAATGGTGCTGGCACAATTGGATGATGGTGTGTAGAAGACTGCAGATAGACCCATGTCTGTCGCCATGCACAAAACTCAAGTCCAAATGGATCAAAGACCTCAACATCAATCCAGCCACACTGAATCTCTTAGAAGAGAAAGTAGGAGGTACCTTTGTACAAATTGGTATAGGAGACTGCTTCCTGAACATAATTCCAGGAGCACAGACACTAAGATCAACAATTAATAAATGGGACCTCCTCAAACTTAGAAGCTTCTGTAAGGCAAAGGACACAGTGGACAAGACCAAACAGCAGCCCACAGACTGGGAAAAGATTTTCGCCAATCCTACATCTGACAAAATATAGAAAAAATACAAAGAATACAAGAAACTAGTCAACAAAACACCAAATAACCCTATTAAAAATGGGGTACAGAACTGAAGAAAGAATTCTCAATAGAGGAAATCAAAAAGGCTGAAAGACACTTAAGAAAGTATTTAGCATCCTTAGCTATCAGGGAAATGCAAATCAAAATAACTTTGAGATACCATCTTACTCCTGCCAGAATGGCTAAAATTAGGAACACCAATGACAACTTATGCTGGAGAGGATGTGGAGAAAGGTGAACGCTCATCCACTGCTGGTGGGAGTGCAAACTTGTACAGAAATTTTGGAGATCAGTATGGTGATTCCTCAGGAAAATGGGAATCAATCTAGAATAGGACCCAGAATCCCACTCTTAGGCATAAACCCAAATGATCCACGTCCATGCAACAAAGACATGTGTTCAACTATGTTTATAGCAGCATTATTTGTAATAGCAAGAACCTGAAAGCAACCTAGATGCCCCTCAACTGAAGAATGGATAAAGAAGATGTGGTACATCTACACAATGGAATACACAATGGAATACACAATGCAGGAAAAAAAAAAAGCAGAATCTTGAAATTCACAGGCAAGGGTGTGGAACTTGGAGAAACCATCCTGAATGAGATAACCCAGTCATAAAAAGAGGAACATAGTATGTACTCACTCATATATGGATTTTAGACCTAGAGCAAAGGATCACCAGCCTATAATTCACACCACTGGAGGAACTAGGATACAAGGTGTATTCTAAGAGATTCATATAATGTCCCTCACAGAAGGGGGAAGGGACAAGTCCCCCAGAGCACATGGGAAGTGGGGGGGCAGTGAATGGAGAGAGAAGTAGGAGAAAGTGAAGGGGAGGAGAGGAAAGCACGTGCGACTAGGAAGATTGAGTCAGGGTAGGAATAGAAGATGAGAAAGAGAGAGAGAGAGAGAGAGAGAGAGAGAGAGAGAGAGAGAGAGAGAGAGATCATAAAAGATAGAGCCATTATTGGTCTGAAGAGAAAACTGAACCAAAAGAAAGGACTAGGGACCTATAAGACTGCTGCCAACTAACAATTTGAGCAACCGTGGAAAGGCTACCATAAATGCCCTTCCCGGATAGTGAGATCAACAACTAACTTATCCACCATCATGGAGCCCTCATCTAGTACCTGTTGGAAACAGAAGCAAACACCCATCACTAAACACTGAGTCAAACTAGTATCTAGATACAAACAGAGAGGACAGGACCAGGTTGCAGAAACACATAGAGACAGCCAACCTGAACAAGGAGGAGCTAACGGCCCCCAGACTGATAGCTGGGAATCCAGCATGGGACTGACTCAGGCCCCCCTGAATATGGGTCTCAGCTAATAGGACTGAGCAGTCTAAGGGACCTCAGACAGTGGAACCAGGATGTATCCCTGGTTCACAAAAGGACCTTGCAGTCACATCCCCCATGGAGGGATACTGCCTTAACCTAGAGACAGGGGAGAAGCCCTAGTCCCTACTTCAAATGACTTGACAGATTTACATGACCCCACCTGGATTGCATAGCCCTACATGTGGAATTGGGGTGGGAAGGTCGGGAGGGGAGGGGGGTCAGGGTGCATGTGAGGGGGGGAGAGAGGGTATGAGGGAGGGAAGGAGGGACAGAGGGAGAGGGGGCTGGGATTGACATGTAAAATAAAATAAAAAATAATAATAAATATATAAAATTACAACAGTTATTCACAAACTATTTATCTTATTATGCTGAATTCCATAAGGTCATTGTCATGAAGGATGTGATCTGCTCTGGGCATACTTCCTTCCACACCTCATTGCCCACCCTTTTCTAGCCCTCCTCCTAGTTCCCTTTGTCCTCCCAATTGGTTTCACTTCTAGGTCATGTCCTCTATATAGTCCTGATTTTACTGTAAAGTCTGGGACCTACAAATGAGAGAAACATGATGTTTGTTTTTCTGAGACTGATAATATACTGGCCAGCAATCTCCAGTTGCCTCCATTTTCTTGCAAATGATATTGCTTAGTTCTTTATATCTGAGAGAGATCCCACTGTGTATATGATCCACATTGTCTTTGTCCATCCCTCTCTGTATAGACCTAGGTTAGTTCTGTAACTTAGCTACTGCAAAGTGCTCCAGGAAACACTGAAAATCCTGTATCTGTGATACACTACACTGCCTTGGAATCATCTGGGTAAATACTCAGGTATGCCAAAAACGGAGACAGAGATGACTAAGCAGAGAACCTGGACAACACAGATACAAAAGGCATATTATGAACATTCCCATTTGCTTAGAGAGCTTGGACAAATACCTAAAACAATCAAGACTAGTACACAATAGCATTGATATTCTGCTCTCACAAGTGAGAAAGGGATAAATTAAAATAAATCTTTTACATGGAAACTATCAAATAACAGCTCTCCAAAGCCATCTTTATACAAGGATTCCATTTTAAAAGAATAGAGAATTCTCTGATGTCTTCTTATGGTGAATCTCCATTACAAGCTTTCAATTCACTTTTTAGGAAAGCACAGTTATTCAAAATAGTCAAGATTGCAGACAACTAAACTCCTATCATTCTGTACCTAGATAAAATGTAGATTATGTAGTTTTTTGTTGTGCCCTTATCAGGTGGGCACAACTATTGCCTTTAATTCTACCTCCAGGGTGATCTTCCACAGGCACCTACACTAGTGTGTGTGTGTGTGTGTGTGTGTGTGTGTGTGTGTGTGTGTGCGTGCGTGCGCGCATGTGCATGTGTTTGTGTGTGTTTGTGTGTGTTTGTGTGCACATGTGTGTGTAAAATAATTTAAAAAAATAAATTCCTATGAAACAATACCTGGCCAAGTTCAGAAGCTACCATCATTTTTCACCAGTATCTTTAAAAAGGACTTAATAAGCTAAAGACTTTACAATGAGACAGGCTTTCTATGGACCTTGCAATGGTCTAGGGGTTAGTAATCAAGGGTGTTGGGTTGCTGGTAAGAGAGTAAGTCCCTGCAGCCTCTTTGGAATGGAAGGCAATGTGGTAACTGCCAATCACTTACTAGCCATGAGATACTGAGTTTATTTCCTCATTAGGAACCTGGAAACAATACCTCCTGGCACTGCTCCAATAACATCTAACACATAGCTGATACTTAGCAAATGTTACCTTCCAGACAATTTTGCCATTTCAGAATTCTATAAACTAGATCACTTTAAAAATAGAGTGGTAGTTTCTCAATTATAGAAAGCAGAAGTTCAAAAGCAAGGTGACAGCAAGTATGAGTTCATTTTGCAGTCTCCTCTTGGCTTGTGGGCAGTTTGTGATTTACTCTGTGCTCATGTTACCTCCTTGTGTAGAGAGATAGTGATGCTCACATTCAGGACTATATCTAATCCTAAACTAACTCAATAAGGGTCAGAGTTTCAATATACAGTTGTGACAGACCATAACCTCTCTGTGTTCATAACTCTTAAACCTTATCTGTCCAGAGTTCATTTCTACCAAACAGATGTTAAGTAGTCTATTCCAGGGTTTCATGTATAAGCTGAAATTTCAGTTTTTAGTCAAAGAACCCATTACAGGGTTTCCACTTTAGGCCCTGAGGCAGGAGTATGATCAGTCTATCAAGTGCATAGTCTGGTTTACTATCTCCATCAAGGGTCTGGAGAGAAGTCATTTTCTCACTGATGCATTCCAGAGATGACAAAGAGCTCAGGAAGGGACAAGGGCTGCCGAGACACAAAATCAGATGGGCTTTGGATATAAACTAGTACATGCAAAGCTTAATTAAAATTTTCTTTAGGCTTTCTTGGCCAACTCACCAGAAGGTAGAAACACACCAAGGACCTTTATGAACATCTGCCTTCATTCAGGTCTGATTGCAGTTGCCTCGGCAATAATGGGAATTTGCTGTAAGGAGACCTCTGAGAATTGTCTATTCTTTTCAAATAGAATCCTTTGTATAAAGATGGCTTCAGAGAGTCTTTATTACAGAGTTTCCATGTTAAAGACTCCCTTTAATTCCCAAGTTCCAAATAGTTTCCCAAATAATTACTTCAAACTTTACCACTCTCTTAAAACCCATTCCCTCAGTCATTCACTCTCAACATCACAAGAAATCAAAATCATCACAGATTCCCTCAAGCAGATGTTGGCTTTCCATGGACAGCTTTCAAGTGTATTCTAGCTTGTGCACCTTTAGCTACTCCCTTGTCCCCTGGTGAAGGGAAACTGTAAGGTTTCTCAAAACTACTTATGTCAACTTTGTCCTACTTCATTCTGACTCCTTTAACATTTTCTTCATCAGCCACCTCCTCTTTTCAAAATGAAAACCCCCATCTTCTGCCTAGAAACACCCAGGTATCAGGCCCCAAACAAAAACACACCTTCCTGATTCTGTGACCCCCTTCTACATACTTAGGACTTCTTAACACTGGCAGGGAAAGCTTTCTCTTATAATAATGGATCTAACTGAGCAACCTTGTGCACACCTTGAATCCAATGTCTCTGAGTCATAGAGAAACTATACCTGATCACTTTAAAAGAAGCATCAGAAAATCATAAGAAGCATTTTGATCAATAAGTGAAATATAAATGTTCTATAGGATTGCTGAATACAATATCAATACATAAAGATTAATTTTATTCCTATAAAGTACAAAGAACAGTCAAAAATGAATCTAATAAGGCAATTTCACTCACTACAGTATTGAAACAATATTTAGAAGTGAAACACCTGAAGAAAAATAAATGAAAGAAAGAGTTCAAGTGTTCATGCTGTTGAAACAGGAAGATTTTCTGCCTCAGCACCAGATTTGGTCAAGATATATTCAAAATCTCTTCTGGTTTTCTTGACCATGTTATCTTAAAGTTCATATGGAAACACTGAAATTAGAACAGCTTGTCTAGGAAAGCAATTATGGGACTGGAGGAAAATCTACTTTAAAATCACTACATTCCATTTTAATCAAGATGCTATATACCTGCCATAGAGTAGGCAGATCAATGGACTAGGATTGAGAGCTCAGGTAGAATCCCTCATATTAATGGATCAGTGTTTTCACAAGAGTGCCAATAGAGGAAACAAACTAGCAAATTGTGTTGGTACAACTGCATATCCAAATATGAACAAAAAGTTGAAATATGAGGGTCCAGCTCAACATTCAAAAATATTGAAAATCTGTACTCATAATCTTACAGTGATACAAAAGCAAATAACATTAAAATCAATGATTGTTGTAAACAGCCAGTTACAAACCTGAGCAAACTTGAATCCAGAGAATCAGAGATTGAGTTACTTAAAATAGAAACAACAAGAGTCATAAATTAATAAGAATGTTTAAAGGGGATTCTTGCCATATTGTTGTAGTTGAGTATGGTCTAGCTTAGAACAGGGAAACCCTGGGGCCTCAGGTATATGAGGGAGCCTTGCCTATTCTTGAGCTTTACCTCCAGAAACCTTATATACTTTTATACTGAAACCCAAGAAAAATCTCACCACTGTAAGTACCAGGGAAAAGCCACCCCCCTTTCAAAATATCTTGAACATGCACTCTAAGGCCTACTTCCCAGGGTCAATCTTGGCTCCATCCCCACTGTTCTTCCAGTCTTCCCAATTGATCTACCACAAAATCTCTTTAAACTAGTAAATGCTATAGAAACATATAAAAGTTAATTTTCTATAGACCCATGATGAACAACTGGAATTTGGATTTTAAAAAATTGTCTTTGTTTGCTTTCCATTGCTATGATAAACACCGAGACTCAAAGCACCTTAGAGGGAAAGAGCTTACACTTCCACATCACAGTCCATCACTGTGGGAAGTCAGGGAAGGAACTCACATAGAAGCCTGCAGGCAGGAACTGAAGGGATGCTGTGTACTGGACCCTTTCTCCTGGCTTGTTCACCTGCCTTTCTTATACAACTTAGGACCATTTCCCTGAAGATGGCACTGCCCACATTTATGTGGGCCCTCAAACATCAATCATCACTCCAGATAGGTCCTCGGGTCAGTCTAATACAAGAGACCCTTTAGTTGAGATTCTCTCTTCTCAGAAATGTCTAGTTTTGTGCCAAGCTGATAAAAATCTATGCTATCCCACCCTTTGTCAACTTTGACATATAAACACATTATCTTTAAGTAACGTGATTTCATTTCTTGTCCCCTGGGAGCTCATATTAATATCACAATAAAAATCACAGTCCTACTTTTAAAAGTCTCCTAGTCTTAAAAAAAAAAAAAACACATTCCAACAATTTACAAGTTCAAGTTCTCCATATCAATAAATAAATAAATAAATAAGAAAATATCCCACAATCGTGAGCACAACTAATCTGATAGAGGTGATTTCTCAGTTGAGATTCTTTTTCTTCCTGATATGTCTAAATTTGTATCAAGTTGACAAAACCTAAATATGACAGCCAATACTACTTGAAATTGTACCTCAATATGAAATATATCTACTAAAATGTCCACAAGATGTGTCAGAAGAAAACCACAAAAGTGTCATAAAAGAAATAAAAGTATAAGTGAAGAGACATGACATGAACAGTAGATGTGAGTCCAATATCACTAAGAAATCACTTATTCACAGTCATGTGAATAAATACAAACTAATCATAATTACTATCATTTGGTGCTATTTTAGCACATCAGTAATAATTCTAAATTGAAAATTAAAGAGCTAGACTACTCCATACAACTCTGAGGAAGAGAATTGTGTGAACCACCAAAAGTACTTTATTTCAGGGCCCTTTACAATATCATGATGACTAAGACTACATAGTATTGAAAAAATAGACATATCCATCTTTAATACTGTTAAAAGAGGAAATCAACTGATCATCTGTGGAAAGAATGCAGACACTTCAGTAGAGAAAGGATTGTTATTTTAGCAAGTGGTACTGGAACAATTGGACTTTTATATCTAAAATATTTTTCTAAAAAATAGACTAAAGCAATGTGAAACTAACCATAAATATAAACATAAAACAAATACAAACATAAAACAAAACTCTTCAAGGGGAAAATGAGTTGTCATTCATTAAAATTCATTTTTCCTTCCTTTGAAAATATACCATTAAGATAATGACAAAACGACCCATGAGCTACGAGAAAATATGTGTAAAATATCTTGCAAATGGAACACAAGTTGAATAAAAAGAAGGTATCCAAATTTACAAAGAATTCTTAAGATTTAACACCAAGAAACAACACAGTTTAAAAATGGACCAAAGATCGAAACAGACACTGCACCAAAGGAGAAAAAAAAAAAAACTAAGGCAAAATTAGCACACGAAAAGACACTTATCATGATGCATAATTAAAGCACTGCAGATCAGAACAACATTAATGTATTATTGCACCTATTATCGTGTCCAGCAGACTGGCAAGGCCAATTACTAATGACAATGCAAAGCAGCAAATCTTACTTTCTGCAGGCAGAAATCCATGTTGAATGCTCATGCTGTGTCAGAGCTTTGTGAAGCTTGCACACTAACAACCATACCCTAGGACAATCAATTGTCTTGAAAATGTATTTCCATTCAAAAGCCCACATACAAATATTTATGGCAGGAATAGTTGCAATTGCCAGGAACTAAAAACAACTCATATATCTGGCAAATTGTGATAACTGCAAGGTAAACTGTGATATAACAGCACAATGGAATGTTATTCAGCAATAAAAAATAGAGATAAACCTTGAGTACATATTGGTAAATAAAAGAAACCAATTTCAAAAGATGCCATGCATGTGGAATTATATAACTTTGATTATATGACATTCTAAAAGGGGAATAGCTATATAGCATCATTTGTGTCTGTTAGGAATTTGGAGCGAGAAGGCGATAATTGGAGTAGGTAAAGTGAGTGCAGGGAATATGTTTAGGAGAATGAAACTAGAATTGACCAAGATGCTATGTATTTGCTGAAACCTAATAAACTTTTCAGCACCAGGAGAAAAATCTTTATGAATGCAAATTTTTACAAATAATTTAGGAAGTAAAGGAGGCCCTCAAGTTGAATGAATTAAAAACTTTCAAAAATTATATAGAACAATATTACTGAAGAGAGTAAAAGGAATTGTTCTTCTAAGTAACTTTGGAAATAAATTATACCTATAAATTAAAAGTGTGTGTGTGTGTGTGTGTGTGTGTATGATACATGTGAATACAATTCTGATAATGCCTCATCCATGGACTGAAAGAACAGGGGGAGTCTGGCTTTCCATTGTTGAAGAGGGAAATTATAAAAAGCAAAGGGAGGAGAGCAGAATGATTTATGGTGTATGAGGGGTATATTATAGTTCATACTTAGCTTAATTCAGATGTAATGTTGCATATGTAAATATATAACTGTGTACGCACCTGTGCTCATATACACAAATTTTCTTACTGTATCAGATCAAAAGGATCTGATGCAATGATAGGCAAATACCAATGAGTGCAGCTCACATCCATCCACATCTTGATTTCTAATACCATCTTCCAGTACCAGGATCACTGGGCTTCCCTGAACAAATGGTTTATTCTGGGAATGGTGTCAGAGGTAAACACACACAGTAATGGAGGTAGTGTCAATGGGCACACTGAATATAACTGGAAAATATTCCCAAATGGCCAAAGAGAGAACAAATTAAGAAAGAAAAGTAGAAAGTAGCATGAGATTTACCCTAATTTCATTTCTATTGCCATGACAAAGTACCCTAATAAAATCAATTTATGGGAGAAAGGATTTGTTTTAGTTCACAATTCCAGGTCACAGCCTATCACTACAAGGAATTCACAACACCAAGAACCTGAGACAGACACTTATATCCACAGTCAAGAAAAGAGAGAAAATGAATGTGTTTGCTTGCTTGTACTATGCATAGATAGATATAGAGATAGATAGATGATAGATAGATAGATAGATAGATAGATAGATAGATAGATAGATAGATAGATAGATTTCTCCACTTTCATTGTTTAGGAACCCCTGCATAAGGAATGTTGCTGCTCAAAGTGAGCAAGGTCTTCCAATATCAGTTAACTTAGACAACCCACCATTGATTACACAAAGGCAACCTGATCTGGATAATTCCTCACTTTGACTTTCTTCCAAGGTGATTCTAGGTTATGTTAAGTTGACAAGCAGCACTGAGCATCCCAGACTAAAACCACAAAGAATAAGATAAACATCCATGAATAGAAGGATTAAATAAATGATAGATTGAATAAGTAAATATATTAATAATAGAGAAGTGACAAATAACCCATACAGAAATTCCCAAATATTTATGAAGACTTCATGCTCCAGGAGATTTATTACCACATTCTACTCCACATTCTGGGGGAAATGGAGAAACACTCCCTTCTAAATCACACCCAGAATGTGGAGGAACAAAGGATATCTTTGCAGTGCAGGAACCCAAAAAATACAAGTTCAGCTAGGTGACCAAGGTCAGCATTGACAGGCACATAGCGTGTGTTTGTGGTATAGAGCATGTAGTGTGCTGTAATAAAAATGTCGCTTCTCATCTGGTCATTCTTAAAAGAAAAAAAAAGCCCCAGTCAAAAGACCTATAGTCATAACCGAATCATGAGAGAAATATCAGCTAAATCCCATCAGAAAGATACAGTTTGAGTCATTGTACCTGACCATTATTCCTCAAATCTGTCAAGGTCATCAAACAAAAGAGAGGAAAAAAAGTCTTTGAAACTGCCACAGAAAGGGAACCTTAAGGACACAAGGAGACTGGATGTAAAGGCATCCTTGACAGAATCTTGGAAAAGAAAAAATGAAAGTGTATCATGCAAATTGTAAGGAAATCAAAATAAATGATGGACCTTAATTAACACATTCTGCACATTCTGTTCATTTATTGCAGCAAGTATTTTATAGCAAAGGAAGAAATTAGGTGCAGAGGAGTACTGGACTCTGTACTACCTTCCTAATACTTTTGGTAAATCTGAAACTGTTCTAAGAAATAAATCTTAAGAAGTCAAGTTGGACCCCTTCCTCATGGCATACAACGATGCAATCAGTGTATCAGATGCGACAATTAATCATAAACTGGCCATGCAATACCAAAGTGCTAGTATAGGTAATAAACACACACACACACACACACACACACACACACACACACACACACACACACACACAATCTGTGAGAGCTTGGTTTCTTTATTTTATTGTTTCTAAGTTGCACACAATGTAACATGGTTTATCGTGCACATGCTTCCTTATACTCTGCTCTTATGCCGCTGTTCCCTAGTGCCACCCACACCCACTACCCCTGTCCTCTGGTCAGTTCCTTTCTTTCCCTAAGATAGTCCCTTAAAATTGTTACTTTTGTTTCTTGGTCATCACTTAGAAACAATGATAGAATGAGAGGTGAGAAGGGAAAGGCAGGCAAGGCTTGGACTACATAAAACATTGAGAATGTGCTTTAAAGAACAGCACCATAAAAGTGAGGAGATAAACCAAAGAGGAGGAGCAAATACATATTTACAAATCATAGATGAAGGACTCATGTCCACAATTATATATTCTAAATGATAACTTAAAAAACAAATACCTCAAGCCAGACAATGGTGGTGCATGCTTTTAATCCCAGCACTCAGGAGTCAGAGGCAGTTGGATTTCTGTGAGTTTGAGGCCAACATGGCCAACATGCTCTCCAGAACTAGCACCTGGACAGCCAAGGTTTTATATACAAAGAAACCCTGTCTCAAAAAACCAACCAAACAAACAAACAAACAAATAACTCAAATAATGGAAAGGCATTTAAAATGACAAATGGTCTGAACAGACCTTGAGAATCAAGTGTCAATGGTTTGTCAGCACAGAAAAGATGTCCAATATCATTCAACCACTGGAGAGTCTTAAACTGAGACTACAATAACATACCATCCACAATCCACTAAGATGGCTCTAACCAAAAAGACACATAGCATAGGTGTGGAAAAGCCTAGTGCCTTCTTTCATTGCTGATGGGAATGAAAAATGGCACAGCAGGGCAGCAGTTAGAAACCAGCACCCTCGGCATTTCTAGCCCCACTTCTCCAGCTACAAGAGCACAGTGATGGCCTCTGGCCCTCTACCACAGTTTGATTAGTGTGCTTAGGACCACCCCTGATATACAAGGTAAGGATAGCAGGAGGTCTCAAACTTCTGGCCTTGCATTTTCAAATCAGGCCACTATAATTCTTCCCTGTGAGAACCAGTTTGTCCTGTCTCTGTCAGAGATGAAGTAACTAACTCACTGAGATGGTAATGCTTCTTCCCAGCTGCCATATTCTGAATTAGACTCAAGGTACCTGTAGTTCCTGCTTTTTGAGATTCGTTTAATTTTAATTAAATCATCTCCTGATTAGAGAAACTTTATGGAGAGCTACATCTTGTTTATGCATATGTGTACATGTATGTGTTCAAGTATTTGTATTTGAAAGGCAATTATTCATGAAGGAGAAAGGCAAGAGTTAGGTTTTGTTTTGTACCTATTCATGTTTGATATCTAATGCCACTTACTCTCTGAAGACTTTACTGATCCTTCTAGAAGAAATTTTTTCTCTAACCTGTCCACACATCTTTTTTCTTAATTGGTTCCATTCATTTTAGCCATTCATAAATTTGCTAGCTTTATCGCAGCCTTTTTATAGGGGTTATTTGGCTATATAACATATGCCTAAGCTCTCTAGCATGTTTCACTGTATGTAGATGACCACACTGTTGCATAATTTTATCTCTGCATATGTTTTCTTTAATTTCAAATTATATCTTTTGGAAATTTCCCTTTCTGGGTATAACATGTATCAGTGTTAAATGAATGAATGAATGAATGAATGAATGAATGAATGAATGAATGGGTCAATGAATCAGCATAAGATTGTCTGTGCACTGTGCAATCTGTTCTGGTTGCCATCCTTTTCTAATCACATCTTCTTGGACCTAGATATGTTCCTTTGGGAGAAAAGTGTGGTACAGCCAATAGTGATCTAGACCCAGGGATCTTGGCTTTTGACCTTGAACCCACCACTATGTATCTTCACAGCCCTAGAGAATTTCACTGCCTGTGTCTCTATTACCTATCTGTATTATCAAAGTTTTTTTCATATCAAACATTATAAGATTCCTAAGACCATTAATAATTACACCAAAGGAACAAGACACCAAGAATAACTCTGCTTCTAAAACATGTAATAGTATTTAGTTCTTCACTCTATATAGATACTGTTTGGGGGACTCACTTGAATCAACATATTTATTCCTATTAGACCATTTTATTATTATTTCCACAAAAGAAGCATAAAATGATGATGTAACTTACATACCCAGTGGCAGGGGCAACTCAAATCACAAAATATGGCTGTAGAAGCCAAGTCCATGATCCTGCTGCTTGTCCAAGGCACCTGAGTAGATAGGCCCAAAACCCAGACTTCAAGTCTACCACCATATGCTTCCCTGAAAGATTAAGCTGTTTTTCCAGGGGGAATATGCTAATTCCAAAGATTCTGGTAGAACACAGTCTTCAGGAGAGCAGAGATATTTGCTGATAACTTCCTTTGTGCCAAGAGCTTCAATTTATTTACCTTTGCAAAGTGGGATTGGGAAACCAAAGTCCAGAGAGATTGCTGACCTCAGTTTTGAAAAGAATGTTGCTATTTTCTCCAAATCTTATCAAGCATGGGGGAGAAAGGTGAATCCTATGATTGCAACACTCCTGTTTTCCTCCTGCCCACACTTTTTCCATTTGACTCGGCATCTCAGAAACCTTCCTCTATCTCTCCAGTCTTCCCCACCAACTGAGTTTAGAAATCCATAGCACTGCTGGACCCTAGCCCTTACCTCAGCTCTGAAGAATCAATTACAAGAAACCTGCTGAGCTAGTTACACAAACCTTGGAACACTGAGTCAGGAAGAGCAAGTCAACAAGGGACTGGCATCACAGGAACCTGTACTTTGAGTTCAGTAAAGTCCACAGAGCAACAACTAAGATAAAGTTGAGTCTAGAGCTAACAAAGATTGCCACCAACCCACACAACTGTTGGTCTTCTTCCTGCTGCTCCAGTTACACATTTCCCATAATTGCTTTTCTGGTCTCCTTCCCCTCTCCTTCCTTTCCACAACTCTTCTTTCTGCCTGTCTTTTCTTTCCCAAGTGCCCACAAGACTGGATCTTTCCCCCTCTACCTCCACATTGATTATCCAGAAAAACAGACTCACAAAAAAAAAAATACACTAAAAAGTCTGGAGAATAAAGTATAAAATGACATATGTGTGAAAATGTCACCGTAAAACCCATTACTTTGTATTCTAACTTAAAAGTATTTGTAAGCACTGGATACCTGTATGTGTACAGAACCCACTCATCCTTTGATTTCTATCCATGTAACCCTTAATTACTCATCCATTGACTATTCTGTGATTTTTCAGCACCATAATTTTATTGGTCTTTCTGAAATGGGACCAAATAGTATCCAGTTGTAAGTACCTCCAATATTCAAGGAAGAATTTGCTAAGTACTTGGAAAGTTTTTCTACAGGTTCATCTATTAAGTGACAGACCCTAGAATGAGAATAAAATTAAACAGAAATCTCTCTTCAAATGCCATGTCAAAACTAGGACCTGGGGCCAGAGATATTCTTCCATTCTGTTTCTTACCTATTTGTGGATTACTATCTAGATACACAGTGTGGTACTGGGTGAATTCTTGGCCTTTTTGTTATTATCACTTGGTTGAAAAGTCTAGGTGGTTACACATTAGATACTAGATGCAACATCAAGAAGTAGAAATAACTTTGGAGTTGGAATCTAGAGACTAATTATAGCTGTTTCATCACTTGTTAGCCTTAAGACCTAGTAAAATCTCAGGGTAGAACTGTAGTACAGATTCCCTTAGATAGTATTTAAATTAATAAGAAGGGAGAGGTCTTGGGGGTTTTAGAAAAAAGTACAAAGAGAGTAAAATTCCTTATTAAGTATAACATTACCACACTGGAGTGAGACAGTATTTACCAAACAAGTAGCTATTTAATATGTGAAAGTAAATCTAATGGACAATGATGAATATGGTTTTACTGAAATGAAACAGAAAACAAAGCATATTACTGAAGAAAGATGTTAATAAGACACAGGAAAACTGAATTAATTAATTCACAATACTGTGGAAAAAAAGGCTATACAATTGAAAGCGATGTACAGGTTCAATTAAATTCCCATCAAAACCCCATTGTCTTTCTTCATATAATTGGAAAAAATAATAAAACTCATATGGAAAAACAAAAGACTCTGAACAGCTAGAGCTGTTGCAAGTATATCCATACTCGATTTCAAGTATACTACAGAACTATAATACAAAATATATGGTACCAGCACAAAATAGCCATACAGATCAGAGAATTTAATGGAGGATCCAGATATAAACCCATATATATATATATGGTCATCTCAATTTGGACAAAGATATAAAAAGGACACACTGGAGAAATTACACCCTCCTCAATGAAAGATATTTGGAAAAATTGGATATCTGCATATAAGAAACACTACATCTCTGTCTCCTACTCTGAAAAAATTCAAGCCCAAATGAATCAACGACCTCAACACAAGACATGAAGCTCTGAGACTGTGAAGGAAATGTGAGGAAAATATTTCAAGGTCTAAGCATGTATTTCCTGAATACAACTCCAGTTGCTTAGGAACAATTACAGTAATTAACAAGTAAGAAATTATGAACCCAAAAACTTGTGCATGGACAAGGAAAAATACAACAAAATGAAAAGATAGCCAATATAATGCCAGAAAATCCTTGCAAGCAATATATCTTACAGAAAGTGTTCATACATAACCCAGTATCATGTACAATGAAGGCATTCCAATATTATATATTGTTATATTGTACCATGTGTATATATTATATAAAAATATAACTGCTATCACTATAAATGGCATATATATACATATACATATACATATATACATATATACATACATATACATATATGTATATATATACATATGTATATATATGTATATATATGCTTCAAAAATACTGAAACAGTATATCATGCATAGTAAGAGTAAGTTTTGCTTAAGGTAAATTTTGTCTCTGTTTTGTATTGTGATGAGGAAATGACTTTTTAGTATTAACTAATTTCAAAAGGTTTTGGTTTTTGTTTTGTTTTTATGTATGTTTTTTGGGTTTGGGGGGGTTTGTTTGTTTTTTTAAACCAGGATTTTTCTGTGGTATAGTCCTGGCTGTCCTAGAACTCACTCTATCGACCAGGTTAGCCTTGAACTCACAGAATTCTGCCTGCCTTTTGCCTCGGGGGTGCTAGGATTAAAGGCATGCACTACCACCACTCACCACTTCTGAGGTGAGTCATAAAATTATTTGGATTCAGCCTCACTGCATTTTTATGACTTTATAGTTTAAATATTAACAGCCCATCATTTCTTAATTTCCATTTTTGCTCTATCCAGACATCTTTATCTCAAGGACTTACGTCTGGCAGACAAATGTCAAGAAACAACTAGGTAATATTAAGAATATTTAACTGTCACACCAGGGCATTCTTCAGTAACAACATGTTATAAACAAAAGGTAGATCAGAGAAATTAGATTGAATTCCTGAGATGTCCAATTAGTGCAATCCCTTGGGGGTAAAATGAGAACTAACTCATACAGAAACAAAAGGGGAGGACCTAGACTAAAAAACAAAAAAATCATGGTCTATCTGTGCAGTCTCCCTGGTACAGGAAAGGGGTCACTTGGCATAAGTTTGGAAAGAAGCAGTATACAAGAAGGATAATCTCTTGCCAACTTCCTGCATCCTGTGAAGTTTTGCTTGCCTGGTTCACTCCAACTCTGAACACCCACATAGAATCTGGTTCTTCCCTTCCCGTCATTATCTTCTCTTTGCCCTAACTCTGGCTAGTTACTATATACCCTTCCAACCAGGAGAGGCAAGAGGTAGAAAATAGCACAATGGAAAAAGCCTGGCATCTTGATCCACCATTGCTCTCAATGTACTGTACTGGAAGGAGACCTTTGCCCACAGGACATTCTCACAGTGTTGATATGTGCTCTGATGAGTTATCAGTGACATATCCTACCTGCGTGACTTGGAGTGGCTGAACTGTTAATGCACTTTTCAGGTTAGTCTCTGAGTTGCTGCTGAGGGTTTGAGCCTAGGGCAAAAGTCACAAATCAGTGCAGGAAAGTGTACTTGAAGACATGAAAAGACATATATATACTCTCTGAACATGGAAAGGCACAAAGCTTTTGGAGCTCCTCCTCTTCAAATTGTCCCCTCACACACACAAACACAAACACACAGAGACAGAGAGAGAGAGAGAAACAGACACACACAGAGAGACAAACACAGACACATACATATACAGACACACACAATACACAGACACACAGAGTAAGACATAAACACACAGACACACAAAAATACATACACAGAGACACACATAGACTTACTTATACACAGACACACAGAGAAACATACACACTCATACACATTCACACACAGAAATACACATACGCAGACACACAAAAACACATATACACAAACTCACAAATACACAGAGACATACACACACACAAACACACACATACACACACACAAACACAAACACACACACACAGAGAGACAGAGAGAGAGAGAAACAGATACACACACAGAGACAAACACAGACACATACATATACAGACACACACAATACACAGACACACAGAATAAGATATACACACACAGACAGACACACAAAAACACATACACAGAGACACACACAGACTTACTTATACACAGACACACAGAGAAACATACACACTCATACACATCCACACACAGAAATACACATACGCAGACACACAAAAACACATATACACAAACACATAAATACACAGAGACATACACACACACACACACACACACACACACACACACACACACACATCTCCTCCTCACCCTGAAGTTTCTAAGGCTGGAACATAGACAAATTTGAAGTTATTTCCTGTATTCATTCCCTATCAAGGCTAATCATTGGAACATGTGACTCAGCATGCAACTTCTTGATCTCATTCCAGAGGCTCACTGCCAACTCCTAAGGAATCATGTTTTGACATCTACCATTCAACTCTCGTGGATAGAGGCACTCCAAGGAGGCACATCCAAACAGCAGTGATCTCACTTAGGCCTTTCTCATTGTGGGTTTGTCCCTCACATGGAATGAAACAGAGAGCCTGGACCAGCCTTCTCATCACCCTGGAATCTTCTTGTCCCGAACACAGACAATACATCATTGTTGGAGGACATCCACACTCCACAGACAGAAGGTTCCAGAGCAGTGAAGGTCCAGAAGGTTTTCTACATGTGCAATAGAGATCTGTGTGGATGGGAATAGTCCAGACCCATGAAATCATTCATTCCCAAAGTAGCTGAAATCCCACTTTCTGCTGTGGGAGAAAAATGAAAGATGAATAAGGTGTGCACTCAATCCTGAACTCATCTCAGTAAACATCTTTACTTAGGCTTTGTAAGGATCCACACAGGTGGGGGGTCATGGGTCTCACAATTTCTTAAAGTTCAATACAGACTTCAAAATTCCTTAAAGTTCTGAGCAATTGTGGACTTTAAGAAAATTAGTTTGTATCAGATAGTCAAAGGGATATGTAATAAAAACAACAATACTTTCCTCTCTCAACTATAAGTTTTGTATATTTGCATGATATGAAAGGTGGCCTTACACCTTAGATAAAAACAAGGGAGAGACTTGCTCTTGCTACCTTTGGATCGGGATGTGGAACTCTCGGCTGTCTCTCCATCACGATGTGTGGCTGCATGACACCATGCTTCCTGCCATAGTGATAATGAACTAAACCTCTGAACTGAGTTCCTGCGGGCAAGATCCTTGACCCCCAAATCCGGGCCCCTGCCAAAGAACGAGGTCTCAGCTGGAGAGCGCCAGTTTCCAGTGAGATCCCACTACCCTGCAAAACCTTCTCAAGTTCCAGCCCAGCCCTGGTCCTCTTCTGCCGGCTATTGGCCAGAGAGAAACCTCCTAGAGAGCTTGGACCACACAGAGCTACAGACATTGAATCTTTGATCCACATAAGCCCATCGGGGAAGGACCATAGAGAGAGGGAAGAGACACCACCAACACCTACTGGAAGAAACTATGGGAAGAAGGCAATACAAGAGAACACCTAACAACAGAAAGACAAACATGACACCACCAGAATCTAGGGAATCTACACCAACTAGAATGGAACACAACAACAAAGCAGAGGAAGCAGAAGGGTATAACTTAAAAATCACCATCATAAAAATGATAGAGGCCCTCAAAGAAGATATGAGAAAATCCCTTAAAGAAATGGAGGAAAAAACAAACAAAAAAGTGGAAGAAATGAACAAATTCCTTAAGGAAAGTACAGAAAGCCAAGAAAAAACAATTAACCAGGTGAAGGAAATGGTTCAAGATTTGAAAACCGAAATTGAGAAAATAAAGGCAACACAAATGGAAGGAAAGCTGGAAATTGAAAAGCTGAGCAAAAAATCGGAAACCACGGACACAAGCATAACCAATAGAATTCAAGAGATGGAAGAGAGAATCTCAGGCACAGAAAATAAACTAGAAGAAATAGATTCATCGACCAAAGAAAACCATAAATCCAACAAATCAGTAACACACAACATCCAGGAAATGTGGGACACCATGAAAAGGCCAAACCTAAGAATAATAGGCATAGAGGAAGGTGAGGAAGCCCAGCTCAAAGGTGCTGAAAACATATTCAACAAAATCATCGAGGAAAACTTTCCAAATCTGAAGAAGGACATGCCCATGAAAGTACAAGAAGCATACCGAACCCCAAATAGGCTGGACCAAAGAAAAAAGACCCCTCGACATATAATAATCAAAACACCTAGCATACAGAATAAAGAAAGAATATTAAGAGCAGCGAAGGAAAAAGGACAGGTAACATAAAAAGGCAGACCTATCAAAATTACACCTGACTTCTCCATGGAAACCCTCAAGGCCAGAAGGTCCTGGATAGATGTTCTAAAAGTATTAAGAGAACACGGATGCCAGCCTAGGCTACTATATCCTGCAAAACTCTCAGTCAATATAGATGGAGAGAACAAGATATTCAATGACAAAACCAGATTTTCCCAATATGTATCTACAAATCCAGCCCTACAGAAAGTATTGGAAGGAAAATTCCAACCCAAGCAAGGTAACTACGCCCACAAAAATGTAGGCAACAGATAATCCAACTACACCAGAAACCTAGGGTGAGGCAGAACAAATATATTCACAACACCACTGCCAACAACAAACCTAAACCAAACAAGCATCAACAATCAATGGACCTTACTCACCCTCAACATTAATGGTCTTAACTCACCTATAAAAAGACACAGGCTAACAGAATGGATACGAAGACAGAATCCATCCTTCTGCTGCATACAAGAACCACATCTTAGCTCCAAAGAAAGACATTACCTCAGGGTAAAGGGTTGGGAAAAGATTTTCCAATCAAATGGAAATAAGAAGCAAGCAGGCGTAGCTATCCTAATATCTAACAAGTTAGACTTCAAACCAAAACTAGTCAAAAGAGATGAAGACGGTCATTTCATATTCATCTCAGGAGAAATCCATCAACACAAAGTCTCAATTCTGAACATCTATGCCCCTAATACAAAGTCACCCACATTCGTAAAAAGAAACACTACTAAAACTCAAAGCTCATATAAAACCTCACACACTTATAGTGGGAGACTTCAATACACCACTCTCAACACTAGACAGGACCACAAATCAGAAACTCAACAAAGAAACAAAAGAATTAACAGAAGTTATGTCTCAACTGGGCTAACAGACATCTATAGAACATTCCATCCAAAGACAAAAGAATATAGCTTCTTCTCTGCTCCACATGGAACCTTCTCTAAAATTGACCACATACTAGGAGACATAACAAACCTCAACAGATACAAGAGAATAGGAATAGTCCCCTGTATCTTATCGGACCACCATGCTTTAAAATTGGAATTCAACAACAACACAAATAGCAGAAAACCTGCAAACTCATGGAAACTTAACAATGTGCAATTGCACCACTCCTGGGTCAAAGAAGAAATAAAGAAAGAAATTAAAGACTTTCTAATATTCAACGAGAATGAGGATACAACATACCTGAACTTATGGGACACCTTGAAAGCAGTGCTACGAGGGAAGTTCATTGCACTAAGTGCCCATATGAAGAAAACAGAGGATAGTCACATAAATGAATTAACAGCCCAACTGGAAGCCTTAGAACAGAGAGAAGCAAATTCACCCCGCAGGAGCAGACGCCAGGAAATAATCAACTTGAGGGCTGAAATCAACAAAATAGAAACCAGGAAAACAATACAAAAATCAATACAACAAAGAGTTGGTTTTTTGAGAAAATCAACAAGATAGATAAACCTTTATCCAAATTAACAAAAAAGCAGAGACAGAACATGCAAATTAACAAAATCAGAAACGAAATGGGGAACATAACAACAGACACAGAGGAAATCCAGTCAATTTTCAGGTCATACTTCGAAAATCTGTATTCCACAAAAATTGAAAATTCAAAGGAAATGGACAAGTTTCTGGATAACTATCACTTACCAAAATTAAATCAAGAACAGACAAACAACTTAAATAGACCTATAACCCGAAATGAAATAGAAGCAGTCATCGAAAGCCTTCCAACGAAAAAAAGTCCAGGGCCAGATGGATTCAGTGCAGAATTCTACCAGACATTCAAGGAAGAACTAATACCACTACTCCTCAAATTGTTCCGAAAGATAGAAACAGAAGGTTTATTGCCAAACTCTTTTTATGAGGCCACAATAACTTTGGTACCCAAACCTCACAAAGACACAACTAAGAAAGAAAACTACAGACCAATATCCCTGATGAACATCGATGCAAAAATACTCAATAAAATAATGGCAAATCGAATTAAAAAATACATCAGAGAAATCATCCACCATGATCAAATAGGCTTCATACCTGGATTGCAGGGATGGTTTAACATACAAAAATCTATCAACGTGATCCACCATATAAACAAACTGAAAAAGAAAAACCATATGATTATCTCCCTAGATGCAGAAAAAGCCTTCGATAAAATTCAACACCCTTTCATAATAAAGGTATTAGAGAGGTCAGGGATAACAGGAACATACCTAAACATAATAAGAGCAATATACAGCAAACCAACTGCCAACATCAAACTGAATGGAGAGAAACTTAAGCCAATTCCTCTAAAATCAGGAACAAGACAAGGCTTCCCTCTCTCTCCATATCTCTTCAATATCGTACTAGAAGTTCTAGCTAATGCTATAAGACAACAAAAGGAGATCAAGGGCATCCAAATTGGAAAGGAAGAAGTCAAACTGTCTCTATTTGCAGATGATATGATAGTTTACATAAGCGACCCAATAAACTCTACAAGGGAACTCCTATAGCTGATAAACACCTTCAGCAAACTAGCAGGATACAAGATAAACTCAAAAAAATCAGTAGCCCTATTTTTTTCAGACGACAAAGAGGCAGAGAAAGAAATCAGAGAGACATCACCCTTTACAATAGCCACAAGCAACATAAAGTATCTTGGTGTAACGCTTGCCAAACAAGTAAAAGATCTATATAATAAGAACTTTGTGACTCTAAAGAAAGAAATTAAAGAAGATACCAGAAAATGGAAAGACCTCCCATGCTCTTGGTTAGGTAGGATAAACATAGTAAAAATGGCAATCTTACCAAAAGCAATCTACAGATTCAATGCAATCCCCATTAAAATCCCACCACAATTCTTCACCGACCTTGAAAGGATAATAATCAACTTTATATGGAAAAACAAAAGACCCAGGATAGCCAAAACAACCCTATACAATAAAAGAACATCAGGAGGCATCACCATTCCTGACTTTAAGCTCTATTACAGAGCTATAGTTCTGAAAACAGCCTGGTATTGGCATAAAAATAGACAGGTAGACCAATGGAATTGAATTGAAAATCCTGATATTAATCCACGCACCTATGAACACCTGATTTTCGACAAAACAGCTAACATTATACAATGGGGCAAAGACAGCATCTTCAACAAATGGTGCTGGCACAATTGGATGAGGGTGTGTAGAAGACTGCAGATAGACCCATGTCTGTCGCCATGCACAAAACTCAAGTCCAAATGGATCAAAGACCTCAACATCAATCCAGCCACACTGGACCTCTTAGAAGAGAAAGTAGGAGGTACCCTTGAACAAATTGGTATAGGAGACCGCTTCCTGAACATAACTCCAGGGGCACAGACACTGAAAGAAACAATTAATAAATGGGACCTCTTCAAACTTAGAAGCTTCTGTAAGGCAAAGGACACAGTTGACAAGACCAAATGGCAGCCCACTGACTGGGAAAAGATTTTCACTAATCCTATATCCGACAAAGGGCTGATCTCCAAAATATACAAAGAACTCAAGAAACTAGTCAACAAAACACCAAATAACCCTATTAAAAAATGGGGTACAGAACTGAAGAAAGAATTCTCAATGAAGGAAATCAAAAAGGCTGAAAGACACTTAAGAAAATGCTCCACATCCTTAGCTATCAGGGAAATGCAAATCAAAACAACTTTGAGATACCATCTTACCCCTGCCAGAATGGCTAAAATTAGAAACACCAGTGATGACTTATGTTGCAGAGGATGTGGAGAAAGTGGAACACTCCTCCACTGCTGGTGGGAGTGCAAACTCATACAGCCATTTTGGAGATCAGTATGGCGGTTCCTCAGGAAAATGGGAATTAGTTTACCACAGGACCCGGCAATCCCCCTCTTAGGCATATACCCAAAGGATTCACATCAATGCAACAAAGACATCTGTTCAACTATGTTCATAGCAGCACTATTTGTAATAGCAAGAACCTGGAAGCAACCTAGATGCCCTTCAATTGAAGAATGGTTAATGAAGATGTGGCACATCTATACAATGGAATACTACTCTGCAGAAAAAAAATAATGGTATCTTGAAATTCCCAGGCAAGTGGATGGCACTTGAAGAAACCATCCTGAATGAGGTAACCCAGTCACAAAAAGAGAAACACAGTATGTACTCACTCATATATGGATTTTAGAACTAGATCAAATGATCACCAGCCTATAATTCACATCACCAGAGGAACTAGGATACAAGTTGTATTCTAAGAGATTCATATAAAGTCCCTCACAGAACTGGGAAGGGACAAGTCCCCCAGACCTCAGGTAAAGTGGGGGGAGGACAGCTAATAGAGAGAGAAGTAGGAGAAAATGAGAGGGACGAGAGGAAGGCATGTGCGACCAGGAGGATTGAGCCTGGTTAGGAATGGAAAATAGGAAAGAGAGAGAGAGAGAGACAGAGACAGAGAGAGAGAACATAAAAGAGGGAGCCAATATTGGTTTGAAGATAAAGTTGAACACAAAGAAAGGTCGAGGGAACTACAAGACTGCTCCCAACTAACAATCTCAGCTTCCGTGGAAAGGCTATCATAAATGCCCTTCCCGGAGGGTGAGATCAACAACTAACTTCTCCATGGAGTCCTCAACTAATGCCTGTTGAAAACAGGAGCAAACACCCATACATAAACACCGAGTCGAACTAGAACCCAGAAGCAGATGGAGAGGACAAGACCATGCAGTAGAAGTACATAGAGACAGCTTACCTGAACAAGGAGGAGCTAAGGGCCACTAGACTGATAGCTGGGAAGCCAACAGGGGACTGACTCGGACCCCCCCTGAATATGGGTCTCAGCCAGAAGGTCTGAGCAGTCTAAGAGACCTCAGACAGTGGAGCCAGGATGTATCCCTGGTGCACAAAAGGACTTTGCAAACATATCCCCCATGGAGGGATAACTGCCTTATTCTAGAGATAGGAGAGAAGCCCTAGTCCCTACTTCACAGGACCTGTCAGATCTACATGTCCCCAACTGGATGGCATTCCCCTACATATGGTATTGTGGTGGGGGGTTGGAGGGGAGGGTGTTTAGAGTGCATGGGAGAGGGTAGAGAGGGCAAAAGGGAGGGAAGGAGGGAGGGAGGGCTGGAGGGAAGGGAGGGAGGGAAAGGGAACTGGGATCGACATGTAAAATAATAAATTAAAAAAAAAAAAAAAACGCTTTGACTCCAAAATTTAAGTTGAAGAACAAGTTACTGGGGAAAAGGATTTCTATTTTTGTTTCCACAGAAAATGAAAAGATGTGGATTCCTTCCAGACTAATGTGGTTTGATCACACCAGACCGCCTGAAACAGAGTACAAGCTGATTCTTCATTCCAAACAGCTGGACAAAACAGCCCTACAGACTACAGCTAGGATATCTGAATCTTCTTCGAATCCCCCAAGACAGCGCCCCCTACCAGCAGGAAGTAGTTTGGAAAGAACGACGCCCAAATTCCCAAATATTGTGTATAAATGTTTGTTTTCATTTAATTGGACTTTGTTATATAAAATTAAATAAAAAAAATTCAAAAAAAAAAACAAGGGAGAAAGTCTTTACACTGGCAGAAACTGTCATCCATGTGTCATCTACCTCAACATCTAACATTTTCAACAAGAATTCAAATAGCAGCTTCTAGCAGTCAAATTATCTCTGCACTGATGGTATATGTATTATGAGGAAACACCAAAACTAAGGGACAGCCCTTTCCGAGAAATTCTGTGTGACATGCCACCGCCCCTTACATCTATGCAGCCTCTCTAGTTCTAGTCCCACCAGGGCAACATGTTCGGAACCAAGAAAGAACAGTGCAATTTGTCATGGGAAGCACAATCCTATTATCAGAGAAATGTAAGAATGTCCCCAGGGCAGATTCTGCCACTGCTATTAAAAATGCATAAAGACCATGTGGACCTCATCCCAGGTCTGCCATATTGTGACTGTCTGAGTTGGCTTACTGCTTACCCATCTTTAATTGTTCATGTGATCATGTGTGTATATATAATCTGATTTTTAAAAATTTGGATTCAGGCAACTCTACTTTATTCTTATCCCTTTGTGGTGGTGAAGACAAGTCATTTTCTAATTTAACAGTACCTACTGTTGAGGAACTGGAAGAAAAGAAAAAAATATAACTGAAGTCTAGCTGTTTTGTCAAAAGATGAACTGCAGACTAATTCCACAGATAAGAGCTTTCTAAGCAATGTAAAACTATACCTATAAAACAGGATTTTACATTTTTCCTTTTATGATTATACTTGAGCTGAGAAGAAATTGCATATGAATAATTATCCTTGTTGTGGTCCTACTTATGGTGGAAAGCATCTTATGGATAATTTATATTAGCATAACTAATTTATTCACTAGAAATTGTGATAAGACAGGTGAAAAGTTAGATTTTATTGAGAAACATAATCTGTCCTTAATTTCTTCTCAATTATTTTGTTAATAAATATCTTTATCAGAACTAGGTCATTACTCATAGAGTAATAAAGGGTAGGGTTAACAGTTAACCATATCAAGTGTCTTAAATTATGTAATGTTGATTTGGGGTAGTTGTGTAAGATTTGCACAAAATGAATTTTCATTGGCTGCTCAGGTAATAGATGATATCAGCTTTGGGACAAGTGAGACTATAATGTGACAAGTGATCTACATGACCCCAACTGGATGGCATTCCCCTACATATGGAATTGGGGTGGGGCGATGGGAGGGGAGGGTGGTTAGGGTGCATGTGAGAGGGCAGAGAGGGTAAAAGGGAGGGAGGGAGGGAGGGAGAGAGGGAGGGAGGGAGAGGGGACTGGGATTGACATGTAAAATAATAAATTAAATAAAAAAATTCTTTGACTCCAAAATTTAAGTTCAAGGACAAGTTACTGGGGAAAAGAATTTTTAGTTTTGTTTCCACAGGAAATGAAAAGCGATGGATTCCTTCTAGACTAATGTGGTTTGATCAAGCCAGACTACCTGAAACAGAGTACCAGATGATCCTACATTCAAAACAGCTGGACAAAGCAGCCTTGCAGATTACAGCCAGGATTTCTGCATCTTCTTAGAATCCCCCATGACAGCAAGCCTTACCAGCAGGAAGTAGTTTGGAAAGAATGACGCCCAAATTCCCAAATACTGTCTACAAATGTTTGTTTTCATTTAAATGGACTTGGTTATAAAAAATAATAATAGTAAAAAGGCATCCTAAAAAAAAATACCCATTCAGTGCATGGCAGGGTATTTCAAATGATAGTGGAAAAGATAATTAAAGCTGTTTCATTATCCTTAACTGGTACATCCTTTTGCTAAGGAACTGGTCTGATGATCCCTGTAAGGAAGAGTTTGTATTTCCAGGTGTAAACTACTTTCTTTTTTTGAAATCTCAAAGAGTTTCACTAAATAAAACTTGTAGCTTATTACTGAATCATATAAAGAATGATGAAGTACACTGTGTGTCTTTGCTTTCCATGTATTTTAAAGAGCAGAGCTACAAGGAGTCTCTCAAGACCCAAAGAAAGAATGTTCTGTTTTGTCTCGCCAAGCAGTAGAAGCTGGAAAAGATCACTATATATTGCACTAAAGTGTATGAGGGTTTCCCCTTCAATAGAATAAACATTGAAGTGTGCTGGATTGGAGTGAATTATAGTAATAACACACTACATGAGCTCTGCCCACACACTGGATTCTAAGTATGTAACACGTTGTTGTGAACTGTACATACAGTGGTTTCCTCACACTCAATTCATTCTACTTGACCAAAACATTAGCCTGTCAGTTACTTAAGCCTTGGCAATCACCATCCATTCAATCTCTGGACTCTACTATTGTAAATAACTCATTCTAAAAGGAAGGATGTAGTATTTGTCTTTCTGTGACTGGCTTATTTCATTTAGCATATTGCCTTTAAGATTCATCCACATTGGTGCATAGTGAAAATTTCCTTCTTTTTAATACTCAACAGAATTCTATTGTTCACAAAAATCACATTTTCTTTCTCTGTTCATGTGTGGATGAACACAAGCTTTGTTTCCATGCTTTTGCTACTGTGCATAATCCAACAATGAACAAAGGATATGAGAGGTCTCCCTGAGACCCTGGATAACAAATCTTTATGATAAATGCTCAAAAGTAAGCTGACTCTACATACAGAGATCATTGCTTTTAGGTTTATCAAGTACATCCATCCATACATAATTCTTTAAAAAGTGAATTGGAATGGTTCCACTTTTATATTTGTTAATCTTTTAAACTACGTGTCATATAAAAGGAAACTACATTTTAAGAAATCACACCATGCATCCAGGAAGCTTTCCTATCAATGCTGTGATTTAATCAAATGAAAGTTTTTCATGGAACAATAGAAACTGCCTGCTAGGGAGGGGGGGTTGTGTACTTGTCATTTAAATAGACAACTAAGGGTTGGGAGAAGGCTACTATATTTGACAGGGGTGAACTGATTATCAAGATATGATCAAGTATTTGTCAGTAAAGATGGTGGAAATGTTTTCTTCTCATGTTAGCAACACAAAAGAGAGAAAAGATTGTTGTCAATGAATTAATTCATTCACACGTCCAGTGTGTCATATTTGAAATATCTGCAGGACATTGTGCCAGTCACAAACATTCTGCTGTGCCTGGCAGGCAGATGACAAAATTCGAAGTGCATAGCCACCAAATGTTCATAGAAACAGAGGGAAGATTGGCCAAATGAACAATTACAGTAAAAATGGGCATTTCTACAAAGCAAATATATACAAAGCTCATGGACAGCATTGAAAATAACAGCTAAATTTGCTAGGATGTTTTTTAATGCCTTGGAGAGGAATTTAAGGTTTTTTGTCAAAGGAATGTAAGGGGAGTATGCCAAGAAGAGAGACAGTCATTACCAAGGACTCAGAGTCATGAGACACTGTGAACTAGCTAGGAAATCAAGGACTGGTTTTGTGTCTATTGCAACCAAAGAACAAAGAATCTTTTGCAATAGTACAAGAGGCTTGTTTAGATGCCTAGCAATAGAGAGCGGGTCAGAGGGATGTGTGATGGACATTCCTAGAAAGTCAACTTTCTAGTTTTCATGACTGATGGGGTGGGAGTAGTAAGTGAGAGAGGGGACTATAGCAGCTACTAGGTTTCTGGTTTGGGAACCACTTAGGAAAATAGGCAACATACATGAGGAATAGATATATTTGGCATAAAAGATGCTTGAAATGATATAATCTGTTTTTGAATATGTGTCTGATACATCTTCAAGGCTTATCTGGTTGACCATTATATTCAATAGATAAGGAAGCCGGGGTCACATATATAGAGCCTTTGATATATAGATATGAGTTAAGGAGTTGCAAAAATAGAGCCCAACGGAAAAGTGACATAGAAAGAAGAGACATAACAGTAGATATGAAGCAATCAACAAATACGCTATGCACAAGCTAGGAGGACCAGTGGGACATGACAGCATTAGAGCCAGCAGGAACATGGGGCTCTGAGATGTGAATGCACACAGTGCCAATAGCCCTCGAGTTTGCTTGTTTCCTTGTTTCTGAGGAACTGCCATAGTGTTTTCTTATTAGCTAACTAACATACTTCCCTATCCCCAGCATATAAAAGTTTCTCTGTCTCTATTTCCTAACAAACGTTTGTCAACTTTTGTCTTTTTCATAACACCTATTCTATTATCTATATAATGAGATAATGTCTCAATGTGGTGATGTGGTTTAGTGTGTGTGTGTGTGTGTGTGTGTGTGTGTGTGTGTGTGTTTGATCTGCATTTGTCACCAGAGTTCCCTAGTGACCTGTAAAGTTGAGCATTTTTTATACATTAGGCACCTTTCAGTTAAACAAAAACAGCTAGGAGTCAGGCTAGGCAGAAAAATAATTGAGATGCTTCCCTGAACCCATGCCATAAGCTTCAGCAGTGTTATAGTTCTGAGCAAGAAGAAGGGCTGAATCAGATAGCACTGAACTGAGAAATAAATAGAAACGAGGAGATGGAGATGATATGTTGAAGTATACTGGGAACACATTTACACGGAAATCAAGAACAGGGAATGCTGGGTAGAGACCAGGCTCCAAACTACTTTTTTAAATGGCTGATAAACTGGAGATATTTTATATGCAAACAGCATAACACATTTCATATGTGTCATTTTAGTGCTTTGTGTACATGCTTTCCCAAGTAACTTCAGAATCACTCTAAGAGATAATACTTAAAATTTTAAGTACCTACCATGTGCCTGGCCTTGTTCTAACTGACATTTATTACTTCCTTTGGCCTTCATGATAATCTTATCACACCCATTTTGCAGGTTAAAAAAAAAGGCACAGAAAGGTAAGATATTTCTAAAGCACACAGAGCTTGGACACAGCACATAGTCTGACCTCAAATTCCAGGCAGTACCAAGATATTTGTGTTGACCTTTTGAAGATGGATGAGCTGTTTTTAAGCTGTGAAACCATTTTCCTACTCTAAGACCAGTGATTCCTGAAGCAGGATGAATACCCAAACCTAATCCCAAGGCTTGGAGCAGCCATGTTGCTGAGGGTCTGATGGAGAAGAGACTGTGTGACAGGTGGCGCAAGGAACTGTGAAAGCACAGAGGGTGAGGACACAGGCAGAGTGCTTAGCCTGTTGTCTTCAGCACGCCAACAGGCTTGGGGATGTACAAAGCCCCAGAACAGGGAAGGAAACTATCTTAGAGTCCACCATGATGCCTTCTTAGCAAAATCAGACAGGGGAAAGTGTGTCTGCCTAATTGGGGAGGTTTAGAGTCCAGGAAATGGTGGAAAGAGTAATGGAAATAAGCCATGGTTTCATCACGAACGTGTGTGTAGCCTCTCTCTCTCTCTCTCTCTCTCTCTCTCTCTCTCTCTCTCTCTCTCTGTGTGTGTGTGTGTGTGTGTTTCATCTGCACTTGTCACCAGAGTTCCCCATCCCAACAGAATGGCTTCTTATCTCCTCTTGCACACACCCCCTGCAGGATCTCAGAACACAGAAACACCCCAGCATCCTCCCCACCCAAACGATAGGAGGTAGTGGTATGAGGCCTAATGTGTTCAGTGCAGCTACCTGTAACAGGTGGCATCTCACTGTGCCTTTATTCCTAGGAAACCCAGAGAGCTTTAGCAACATCCCCCTCCCACACCCTGTGCGCATTGCCTTGGACTGACTGGCACTTGCCCAAATAGTGGGAATAAAACAAGTTCTGAATTAGTGTGAGAAAGAACTCAGGAGCTCAGCATATTCTTCTGCTTACTCTACACTTTTCTCCTTAACTTTCTGGTTTTTATGAGAGTTACAATAGTGTTGTGTATGTCGTTCCCATGTGGCTAGTACATGCAGAGTATGGGGTAGTGCACAAGACAGGAGTGCAGACAAGATGAATAACAGTTATAAAAAACAAATAGAGAGCACAGGAACTCAAGATGACCTTGCATTTTGTGAGGGGGGCATCTCTCAAAGACCTGCAAACCAGAAACCATGGCTATGAAAACAAATGTAGAAGGATCCAGAGAAATGAAAAAACAGAAGTGTGTACCTCCCTACCCCACCAGGCCTCCTCCCAACCCCTAGGAGGTCTGTCATGTGATAACTCACAGTATCTACCATGGTATTTTTCTTAAAAGATTGCACATCTTTTCATGTTGAAGAACTGAGTCCTTCACTGTAAATTGTCCTGTCTGTATGTTTTGCCCATGTCTCTGTTAGGGTTACAGGATAGCCCTCCATAATCATCAACGCTGTTTAATCTCAGAAATAGTCTTTTGGTATATATACATACATCAATCATAAACTACAAATCAAAAGCGCCTATCACTTGCAAACCATTGTCAGTTTTTCAAACTTAGAGACACTCATGAAGCAAATGAATCACGGCAAAACTATCCCATGGCTATATTGTATGTTTACACCTATGTCCTAATGTGAGGATAAAGAATCGGCTATACAAGTTAAAGCTGTAATTTCTGCTTTCTCTTAGAAGGCTTATATACAATTTTAGATATAAAGGTTCCTGTATTGCTACTATTCATTTTTTTCTTAATTCCACAGGACAATAGAGGAAGATATGACAAATCAAAACAGGCCACTGTTAGGACTTGGAGGGCAGACAGGGCTGTAGGGTGGATTCTTCAAGCGATATATCCAGCTCAAAATTCGTAGAAGAAACCTTCTGGTGTGCAGGCCTTATTTCAAGGACATTTCTATGTTAGGTTGCATCATAGGAGATATTCAATATTTAATACTTTTTACACTGCAAAAATGATGATAATGCTCAAACTAATAGATAAATAGGTGTTGGTATTTCCAGAGAAATCCCATCCTGTTTGAAGCAAAGGGCAGTAGAAGAGTAGCCATCAAAGGTCAGGTAGAATATGAGCTGGTAAAACCCTAGCATGTGTATATAGAGGGTAAAGCATGGCTTGAACACACCTGTCAATAACAATGTATATGGCCAACACTTACATTGTAGCTTACTATTATTACCAAATGCTGTTAACCTATATTAGCTCATTTAATCCAAATAGCAAGAGCATCTTTAAAAGGGATTTAAAATGGATCTCCAATTTTATAGTGAGGACACTAAGGCATAAGGATACCAAGAAACTCTCTGGAGGTCACAGGGTTCCAGAGAAAGGTTCAAGCCCAGGCAGACTCAGTTTAGATAGCAGGATCTTAACCACTGGTTTATACTACTGACTAGACATAAAGATTATATCTTAGGGTGGGGCTCTAGGGTTTCTAGGAGACTTTGGCTCAGGGACTCAAAGACCTGGAAATCAGTCTTTAGTGTTCATCCTTTCCTTGGATGGGTCAGGCACTCCCCCCCCCCATTCTGTGCCATTGCTGGTTCCTCTGACCTCTCTATTCCCTGGTCCTTTTCTCCAGCCCATCTTGTGAACAGATGCTTAAGCCTGTTCAGCACTCATTTCTTTATATAGAATTCCTCACTACATTGTTCTTGTTTATAGGAAATCTAGCATCCTTGCCATGATGTATGAGATCTTTGTCAATCAATATGCCTTGAGAATGCAACATAGACTGAACCTGAACCTTATAGGGGGCATTTTTAATGACATATAAAGGCAGCAGGAGAATGAAGGTGTAGCTCTGGAAAACAGAATTTTCTTGGTCTGTCAAGAACCACCTTGGTCTGTAAGAGCAAGTTACTACAGGGCCTTCCAACATTTAGAAAACATACCTTCCTTCTAGTTGCTTCATGTGGCCACTTAGAACCAAGTGTGGTTAATAAGGTAAACTAACCAAACACAAACAAAAATCTTTATAAACAGAAGTTAGAAATGCTTGAGCCTGTCAGCATGAACATATGCACATCTATTTCATCTATGATGGAAGCACCCATTTTCTTAACCACCCTCTCTCTCTCAGCACCCAGTAGAGGGCTGGGGACACTGAGTCATTGATAAATACTTTAACACTGGTCCAGTAAGCTTTACTGTTTTTTTCTGAGACACAGCTGCAAAGACAAACCCTGCAAGTATATAAGTGAAAACAATGGCAACAGCAATGAGTACCATCAAACTAGCATTTGTAGGAATTGAAAAAAATTCTCAGCATAACATATTCTTTTTCAATTACCTGTGGAACATTCATCAATAGAAACCATATTCTAGGTCATAAACAAATCTCAACAAACTTAAAAGAATTGGAATCATACAGAGTAAATGCTCTGACCATAATGGAACCAAACTATTGTGCTCAGAGAAGCAATATAATATTTTCACATTATTTTGATATCATATTCCATTAACATGCCTTTTGTTCATAGACTGGCTGATGTCCTCAGAGTCACTTTAAAGACATCACATAGAAAAAGCCAAAAATGTTCCCTCTAACACTTCTTGGAAGAAGCCTGGCATTACATGAAAATGAACCTTTTCTAATTTCATAGTTTTGGGTCTGCTCTTTTCTTACAAAGTGGCACTTTTATGTCTCTTATTTGCCAGTCAAGCCATTCACAGTACTGCAGCATTCATCTTCCCTCCTGGATTAGAGCAAAGTTGGAGGCTGTGTGGTCTCTTTTTAGTATTTCTTTTAATCAATGTACAAAATAATTGGCCTCGTTACTGCATTTTCAGATGCACACCATTGTACTTGTGTTGTCTCTTGAGCTAAGGGACTGCTAATTTGAAGATGCAGGAGAGCCTGTAGCTCTCTGGGAAGTTTCTGTTTGATCCCTCTACAGGGCAAAGTCAACAAGCCTTATCACACTTCCCCCTGGGCTAGCTTGCAGCTGTGAACAAGCTATCTTTGTTCTGAGCAGTTGTTTTCTGGGTTTGTCATCTCTGGAAAATGAATATCACCCAGGGTGGAGGAGTCATGCTGACCAGCAAGATGTGACAGCAGCATTCTCCAACAGTATCCCCCTGCATAGCATTCACCAAAGCTGAAGCTCATCTCATCCCGGGAAGCACTTGGATGTGGGGGAGGCCACACTTGGGAAGCAATCACAAGATCATTCAGAACATAGCCCCTGGTCACCTAGTGAATGGACAAGATCCTTGAAAAGCCTTCCAATGCCATTCTTGGGAAAAAACAGGAAATTTAGGTCAAGGCCATTGCCCACTTTAAGGAGGTTGTAAAGTCTGTTTTCAAGTTATTTTGGATCCAGCAGTGCCCCCCTTTATACAACAAAGTCTCCCCAACAAAGTGATGGAGAGGTGTACCTTTGGGAAGTAATTAGATCTAAATTATGGAATGAGAACAGGATCCTTACAATGGAATAAATGCCTTTTTATGACAAGATACCAGAGAGGCCTCTCCCCCCTTAGTCTGCTGCTATGTTAAAAAAAAATCAAGAAGGTGGTATCTACAAGCAATGAATAGAACATGCATCCTGCCCTCATACTGCCAATCTCCAGACTTGAGAAAATAAAAGCCAAACCTCAAGTGCACTTAAGCATGTGTGCAAGTCCTAAAGCCCATTCCAGTAAAAAGTTATGGAGTCACTGGGATGGGCCTAATTCCAATAAGACTAGCATCCCTATAAGGAGGTGATCAGGGCATGGCCATACACAATGCAGGAAGAAGATGCCATCAGGGAGAAAAGACTCAGACAAAAACCAAAGATGCAAACACCTTCATCTCAGACTTCTGGAGTTGAGGGGAAACAACTGTTCTACTGTCTGGACTTCCCAGTCTGTAATGCATTCATATATAAGCTCAAGATGACTAATACCCAGGCTGTGTCATTTAGGCACATTCATGTATGCTAGCATCACAGCCCATAAACTCAAAATAAATCATTCAGAGACCTTGGGATGCTCTAGATGAGAAATACGCTATGGGGAGAACAGTACGGATCACTTTCATAAAGAGCATAGATTTTGGAAATGGGTTTTGGCTTCAGAGGCAGGAGAGTAAATGCCCTGAGGAAGAGACAGATATAAGAGAAGAGGGTGGCAGGAGGAGGAACATACACATGGGAGGGTTTTTCCTCCTTCCACAGAAGAACAGCAGGAGAGTGCATCAAAACCCAGAGAGTAGCAGCTAGTGGTCTGTCAAAATGATGGGGACAGGTCATCAGTGAGGTGGGCCAGGAAACTGTCAATGCTTTATTTGTCTTCACCTCCCTCTCTGTCACTGTCTTCTTAAGGAATCTTCCAGCTTCTGGGATGAGTAAAGTAATGAACAGCTCATCAGCCTTCCAGCAACCAAGAGGCACAACGATGTTATTCATCAAGTGACAATGGAGCCCCTATCTGGATTTCAGGGTTCATCCATCCAACTAAGATGCCCAAGCCAAAAGGGTATAGAGTCCAAAAGAATAGATGGATTTAAATCAATTGCTCTGCTTTACTGTTTTGAGTACTGTTTGTCCAAATTAAGTAACAGGGTCAGCCTCAAGCTTTGCCTAAAGGGCCAGAGAGTGACAAAGTACTGCCAGCCACTCCCCATGGACTCCAGTTAAGAGGACTGACCTGGTCCAGATAAGAAGGCACATGTCTCATCTTATCCTGACTCAGACGCCTGGGATTTTTCTGGGTGTGACACGGTGTCTCACACATCAGATTGTTAACTCAAAAGGACTAACTGTGTACCAAGCAAGATGGAGCAAATGCTGGATAGCTTTGGAGGAGGAACTGAGCTGACCACATCAGCTTTTATATGTTCATCTGCTTGGGGAAAAACAAACAAACAAACAACTTAGGAAGGCATTCAGAAGGGAAACATCACAATCAACAGCGTTTACATTGTGAATGCACCAAGGCAAACACAGTTGTTTCCACTTGTTGATATTATCAAACCTATTTCCTAGGAAATACCCTTAAGCCTTTGTCAACTGTAGAATACCACAGTGTTTTTCAAATTCTCCATAAGTGCCCTCCCTTGCAGTAAGTAATCAGAATTCCTTCTTGATTTCCCAACAAATGCCATAAAGAATCTTGGCTCTCCTCACCTTCTTACTGAGATTCAATATAGCAGAGTATGAACTTCATGAAATAAATTCAGGACACCCGAGTTTGAGTTCCAGTGGATCTATTTACCTGTCAGGTGATCCTGACATATCCTTTAAAAGCAGGCAGCTCCAGATACCTCACCTACAATATGTAGCATAAATCCACAATTAATAGGATTAAAGAGATTAATGAACACCAAAACCAATATGGATTGTGCAATTTGTACAGTATTGTAATAAGGCAATAGCTCATTTTCAAGAAAGAGGGCAGCCCCAGCAATGAAACACAGTTTTTGTTCATATTGCATACATATATATTTATTATTACCTTTTCTAAATGCCTATACTTGTAAGTGAACACAGTAGAATTTGATTTCATATAGGGTATTTTGCCTTGGCTTTCTCAGTTTTAAGAATGATAATTAACAATATCTTATAGTTTTTATCATTTGATTATTAAATGAGATCATTTATGTCCATCAGCAAATAAACAGAACAAGAAATTCTGCTATATGTACACAATGGAATTTTAGTCATCCATAAAGAAATGTGAAATGATTAATGAAGTAATTAAAACATGACATTTCCAGAAAAATGGATGAAACCAGGGTTAGTGTGTTGAATTAAATAAGCTAGATTGGGTGTGTGTGTGGGGGGGGGAAATCTATGTTTCTCTCACATGTAGAATCTAGACTTAAATGCATGTTTCTGTGCATATCTACATAGGAAATGGAAGTAAAAAAGAGAACTATGGGAGAAAAGTGGCATAAGGTTAGGAGAGAAGAAGAGAAAATAATGAGGATGAGGGAGCAAAACCATTGGGCATTTTCTCTCATACACACAATCTAGGTTTAAATACACACATATAAAAAGAGAGTATCAGGAGGGTTATTGGGGGAGGGGAACAAAATGAGGAGGCTGGACACATAAGAAAACTCTATTGCTTTGTACAGAAACTAGTAAATTAGTAAAAACATAAGTACTAGAAATTAATAAAAACATAAATAAATCCCTTACAAAAAGAGATCATCACAAAGTTGGGGCTTTGGTAAATATTATGGATTTTTAATGTGTTTACAATGCTAGAGTATATTCTGATGCTGCCTTGGAGTAGAGAAATCAACCACCCACTTCCTGAGCCCTCGAGGCCCCTTGGTGAAGGACCACCTTGTTTTCTTGATCTAGTTGTTTCCCACTCACAATCTCCAGTCCCACTCCAAGATTTACTCTTCCCTTTCACCCAAAGTAAATCATCTTAAGGTGCTCAATATCACTGTGCCTTACTCATCTGTTACTAATGCTTCCCATGAGATGTTGATCGGTTTTGTGTGACTTATTTCTCTAACCACACAGAATTTCCACAGGAAAAAAAGAAAAGGAAAAGTCATTGTCAGGCTTCGTGGACTCCAGCAGAGCTTGTGATTTCAGTTTCGGACACCTAGAACAAGTCTTCATTCCTCCTAAAAAAAAAAAAAAAAAAAAAAAAAAAAAAAAGACAGGGGCCAGCCAGCCAGCCAGCCAGCCATTGCTTCAAGACGCACCAGGGTGAGGAAGAGCTTGACAATTAACTGTCCTGTTCATTTAGTAACAGGACTGATGTCATCTTCTTAGGGACTGGGTCACACCCTGTGAGCAAGGAGGCAAAAAGATCAATTCAAAGCCTCTTACCAGCTCACAGAACCTAGACATTTCTAATAGCCAGGCTGAGAAGGAAACCTCTATGTAAAATCAACTGGAAATGTACTATAGACCCTTAAGGCAAGACTAAAACTCTCCACTTACCAGAAGGGAAGAGAGCGGCAGTTTTCCTTGACCTGGTTTTAGACAATGGTTCCTCAGGGACAGTGCCAAAAGGACAGGCAGCAGGTGAGAAGAATAAATTGAGCTTCTCAAAATTTAAATAATGTAGACTGCAAACCAAGTAAAAAAGACAACTCAGACTGAGAGAAAATATTAACAGATCCTGCATCTGCTAATGGACTTGGATGGAGAACATGAAAGCTCTTAGGATACAACAATTAAAATGCCCAAGCAACCAAGCAAAATGTCAAAACTCAAGAGGCTGAGGCAGGAGGTTTTCATGTTAGGGGATCACAGTGAGACCAAATACTACTACTAATGATATTAATAGTAGTAAATAATAACGATGATGATGATTTACATCTCCAGAGATGTAAAATTGCCAATAAGCATGTAAAATAATGTTTACTCATTTAATGCTCGAAAATGCTTATCTTGGGGGCTGAAGGAGAATAGCTACAGAGTGAAGATCAGTCGCTGCTTTTCTAGGGGGCCCTAGTGCAGTCCCTACCCACCTACAGCCGGCATCCCACAACTGCCTGTAATTTCATCTCTGGGAGATCCAATACCCTCTTCTAGCTTTTGCAGGCACACATGGGCATGCACACATGCACATTCATGCACAAGCACACACAGAGAGAGGCATGCATGCACAGAGAGAGAGAAAGAGAGAGAGATCCATGCACACATACACAGAGAGGTATGCATAAACCCCACACACACACACACATACACACACACATATATGTATGTGAGTATAGAGGGGATCCACCCAGCCATAAGTAGGTAAGTTGAGGATCTTCCCCTTTTAAAGACTTTTAAGTGCTATAGAACTGGAGTGTTAATCTCCTCAAATGCCATCAGACAGTCAGTCAGACTATTAATGTTGCCCAGGTATTCACAGATTGATGAGCATGCAAATTCTAAAGAGACACTCAAGGACTTCCTCCAGCCCTTTAAGACCCCTGACCTTTATATTTCTGTGTGATGAATTACAGAGTAATATTCATTCTAAATTCAAACCCCCAAAACTCAATTACATTTTTCCACTTTCATTAAGCAATAAATTATAAGTAACTATACCAATATTAATTAAAGAGTCATCTTTTTTAGAGCAATCTCTAAGCAGTTTTATGAAGTCAATATAGTGCAATTACCCCAGAATGAATATTCTAAACTGTAAATGAGGTGAACCCAGTCTAGTTATTATTGTGAAAAATATTTTTAAAAACATATATAGCAATAACAACAAAAACATAGTTGTCCAGATCTCGGTTTCTCTAGTCTAAAATAATACAATTGGTCTCAGGATGATGTCTAAGATAATCTCCACCTCTGGAACTCTTAATTCCTGTCTGTACATCAGCTCATGGCCTTTTCTTTGATCAAATTTTAATGCCATCCATGAGACACACAGTGTCAAGTATATTATGTGCTGTTATAGTAACCTGCAATAAAAAAATGATGACTTTAATTAGCCTAGTCCTGGTCCTGGCCCTGGCCCTGGCCCTGACCCAAGCCTGGCACATTGTGTTCCCTCCAGATCCCAGATTACACTTTCCCCAACTTCTCCATGGACTCCACTTGGCTGGTTGAATCCCAGATTGTCAGGCCCTTCAAACATAATCCTAACTTGCTGGTGTTTTCAGTAGCACCACTCACCCAATGACCCAAATCCTGTCCAGCATCCGCTGCTCAGTTTCATCCTTCTGGACCTGTGGACCACACCGGTCCTCTGTGATCCAGCTGCACTGGTCACACTGAACACTTGGCCTACACTTGGGATCTTCCCCTGTAAACTCCCAGAGAACAGTGTTCAGGGGGAGCCCCGAACCCTGACCAAGACTCAGAGGTCATACTTGTGTCCCCAGCTATCTGTTCTGAGTACAGTGCCTTTCCAGCCTTAATCTATGAGAATACAGAGTAATGTGTTTTTATTACTTCATCTTCACAGTTTGCCAGAATCCATGGAAGAAGCTGGACATGGTGGTGCATGTGTGTGTGACCCCAGCACTCTTCTGGCAGTGTGGGAGATAAAGAGCAAAGAATCCCTCAAAAGCGAATGGACCAGCTATCCTGGAGAACATAACACAGCATCCAACCCAGACAGAAGGCAAGGACGATCTCTCAAGATTGTTCTCTGTCCTCCATACACTTGTCACACACCCATAGACACACACACACACACACACACACACACACACACACACACACACACACATGAACACACACACACACACAAATTTTTTTTTTTTAAGAATAAAAAGTGATTTACAAACTCCAGGTGAATGAGGTCAAGGCAAGGATGAAACCTACAACTGAATGAAAAATTACAAAGGTTGTGATTGATGCACTCTATTGCCTTATCCTTAGCGGAGCCTGTCTTCTCCTCACTCAAAAATCTGCTAACCTCTACTTTGTAGACAGTGTAAGTACACCCTTAGCAGAACTGAAATCCATCCTGTTCAGGAATCTTGAAGCCTGAGCCTGAGCTTCGAACCACTGATTTGGAAACAGTGTTATCTATATATTAATTTCTCAGTCCCAAAGTTTCCACAGAATCACAATAATCAGAGATAGAATAAGCCTTGGAGATCATCTGAATCTGTGCTTCCATCACAGGAAGAGATGACACCAGTCTCCATAGCTGTCCCATGATCCCTGCTGCAGCTTCTTCTTTTCTCATAGCTTCAAGTTCACACCACACATTGGAGATACAAATAGAAGCCACACTTAAACATTTTGAAGAGTAATCCTGGAGGCATGGGGAAATAAAACTGTCTCCCAAGGACCATGGGATATGCAACCCTTATGCTTTTGCCGTGCTCTACCTCACCTGGCATGAAGTACTTGTGTAAAGAGAAGGACATAGAATGTGTGCACCTTGGTCTCTGCCTGCCAAGCTGATTGCTCTGCACAGTAGGATAATATGTGAAAAATTAAAGAACGTTACAAGCTAAAATATAATTCATTTTTGTTAGCACTTGTCCTTATTCATCACATGTGTATGAAGACCCTTTATGATTCATGTTCCACACTGAAACTGACTTAGAGGAAATTAGGGCTGGGAGCCATGAGGTCTACCTGGGATGGTCTCAATGGGAGACTCCTTTCAGAATCTAAGAGGAGGGCATGGAGGGATGACCTGAAGTTGAGGGAGAGATAACCTCTCCCCAGGGAGCTCTCCACACACTGGATGCTGCTGTCCTCTGACCCTGACCCTTCTCCCTGGTTAAAAAAAAAAAAAAAAAAAAAAAAAAAAAAAAAAAACTGCCACTCGGCATTCCGACCTTATCTCTTGGGTAGCAGAATGACAGAATAAAACTGTTTGTTTTTGCTTCCTCGTGGGAGACTACTAATCATTCACCTGTAATGACTCCATTCAGCTGACACTCACCCACCTTAGAGCCTTTCACGGAAGTCATTCGCCAAATACATCACTTCTATCTTAGAATGTGTGTATGTGTTTCTATGTATGTATCTATGCTTGTGTTTGCATGTGTCTTGTGTGTGTATGTGGATGCATGCTTTGTTGTAAGCATGTTTTGAATTGCTGGGCATGGTTCCACCTACAATCTCTATAATTCTTGAAATTTACTTTCTAGCTTCTAGGCATCACTTGCAATTATAATCCTGTCATGGACAGAAAAGAGATGGCCTAATTAATCATTGTTGATACCAGTCCCTATTTACCACATGAGTTTTTTGTAACAGCCTGGCTGGGAATAATTTATATCAAAATGTATTTCTTCATCTTATATCATGGAAAATGTTTACTTAGCATTATGGTCACTGTACATAAATTCCCTGGAAGCAATGAGGTATAACTAAATGGCATAGATTCATTTATTATATTCAGTGAATTATGTCTGAGCTGCTATTCCAGCACTCAAGCTCCGACTGAGTTCAGCATAGTGGCCTGACGGGAACCTAAAACTGGGCTATTTAACATGATCTAGTTCCTGGGAATTCCACTGGTCACATGACTTTCTAATAGAAACCCCAGAGCCCTATGATTACTGGATTGACTGTCTAACCAAGAGGACTTTGCATTCATGAGTTGATAAGTCACAGTGACTAGCTGAGATTAGCCTGTGTGTCATGACAATGGCAGTTGCTAACCAGCTTGCTTTAGCAGGGCCTCTATTTTCTTTAGAACAAGCAGCAATTTTCAGAACTTAGAAATTTGAAGTGCCAAATGGATGATTAGTTGGGGTCACCATCCGTCACAGATGCCCTACCCATACACTCCTTTCCCCTGGCCTTGATTTGCCACCTGTGCTCTGTTAACTTCTGTTTCTGTGTGGTGGTTACCGCACTCAGACAGGTACCCAGCAAACACAGGTCCATTGTCACATACACAGAAGGAGGGGTAACCATCTTTATCAAATGCTTTTTCTTTACCAGACATCTTGCTAGATGGCTTGTGTTTCACTTCATTTTCCTGAATTTATAGTAAAATCCCTACAAAGCAAATATTATTAAGTTTGCTACCTCACAGAGATTGGGAGGTTGGTGTCACTTACAATCCTCTCATGAAACTGGCTAGAATCCAACCCTACCTCCTCCTGAGCCAAATACCCACATGGGTTTCCTTTACAGCAACCAGTCTCTCTAGGGACCAGGACAGCCTCTGCTCAATGAGTTGCTTATCTTGCCAAATCCCTTGACTCTTTCACTCTAGTTGAAGCTGCTCTGCAAATGGCCTTTGAAACTTCTGAGTTGTTCTTTGCAATAAGCTGAGGCAATTTCTGCTTAAGGGAGATGGATGAGGGTCACGGTGGTGGCCACAAATACTTGCATATGGCTTTTAGTCAACCATCTAGGCAGATTTCGTAACTTAAGGAAAATCAGCTTGTGACCCTTTCAGCATTTTCTGAGTGTCCTTTGTCAGCTCAGCACTGTGACACTTGCTGTGTAGTGCCTGTGTACTGGACCCAGTCTGAAGATAAGAACAGAGGCTAAGCCCCAGCCCAGGGGACAGTTTCCAAAGGCCAACAAGAAAAGAGAAGAAAAGCTGAACTCAGTACTTTAGAGGCTCGGGCTTTCTCCTGCAGAGATGGTTCTGGGCATCCAAGTATCTCAACATCTGCTCTACATGCAGGTGATTAGATCCACCCCTGACTCCCAGTTCATAGAAACTGTATCCACCACTGATGCTGACAATAGGTGCAGGCTTCATCTCTATCCACCTCCTTCTTATTTCTCTGTTTCTAAGGATTTTTGCCCTTTCTCCTTGGAGCAATCATGTGTGGGAGAAGCACAGCCCTCTCCGCAGACACCAACAGGGCTAGCCCATACTCAGAGCAATGACTTTACCAGTCCTTTTGTGCTGTAGGTCTTGGCTAGCCCTGTGGTGAGACCTCTGATATCACCACCTTTAACCATATGGCCACGCACAGCCCAAAGCAGCATATCACTAAAGGGTTTTTAACTTCCCATGGGGAGTTTGTGGTTATATACAACATCTAAATGGAGAGAGGGGTAGAGGGTCAGATGCAGAGTTTGAGGAAATTGGACAGAGTCTCTTTTAAGGAAACAGGAGGCTATACATGCTTAGTTATGGGTCCACAACGGATGCTCTAGATTCTAGAGTCTAGAACCATCTGATGAACGCATCAGAACATCCAAACAACTTCACAAGACACTTACTTGTCAAATGTGGATGCATCATGCATCAAGGACAATGGACACATTGTGAGTTCTGGAACATAGTGCTTGTCATGCAAGCAAGAGGACATGAGTACAGAACCCACTAAAGAAAGAGGTGGCAGCATATTCCTATAACCCAATGATAAGAAGTCAGTGGTGGCATCCTTGGAACTTGTTAGCCAGCCGGTCAGACTAGTCAGTATGTTCCCAGTTCAGTGAGGAACCCTGCCTCAAAAACTAAGGCAATGAGTGATTTTTGAAAAATACTAAAATTTGACCCATGACCTCTATATGCACAAACACACAGATGCATGCACGTCTATACATGGGTGCCCATGAATCTACACATGTGTACACACACACACACACACACACACACACACACACCATACTATAGTGATAGATACAGGCTTCTACAACTGTATTTCCAGGACTCCAGACCCCTCAATTCCCCTGCATTGCCCCTAGGCCACCACTTATAACTGCTCCATCTTCAAACACCCTCAAGGATTAACCCTCTCTACATCCTCCTTTTTTTTTTTTTTTTTTTTTTTTTTTTACCTGAGGCTTCCTCTTTAAGAGGTTTATCACCCCCAATTTGATTGGGGTTCTGTGAGGATATGGCCCAGCTCAGACATTCACCTTTCCAGGCCATCACAGTTCTAGCCCACCTTCTATGACTGATACTGCCCACAGGGGACCCTGGTCTCCTCCAGGGGCCCCCTCTTCGCTGAGATTTATGGAAGACTTCCCAGGTTTCCCCATCTCTCCTCCCTCCCTACAGCCATCTGTATTGGTTAAATCTGTCAGTACCCAGCCCAAAGTCCACCAGAACAGGAAAGAATTTAAGAAGTCTCCACCAAGGCATTAAGAACAGTTTTCTAAATGGTTCCATAGTCAGAGAAGGGGTGGGGTCATTGTCCCTGTGGCTGGTTGTATCTGATGGCAACCAGGGCAGGCTTATAGGACAATAAGCCCACAATCCATGTCTGAGACCCCCCCCCTTGACAAAAGACCAGCTCTGAGAAAAGTCTCAGGTGGTGGTAGCTGAACCAGCAGTGGGACCCCCATCAGACTCAGTCTTAGCTACCCAGATACAAGCTTGTGTGGAAAAGCAAACAGGGCCAGGTTATGCCCTTTGGACTTTGGCAATTCTCCCTAAGCCAGGGCCTCCTATAAATGGAGCACTCCTCAGGTGGCCGGACATTCCCATCAGTTCCTGCAGTGGATCAAGTACCTGACTGGGTGTCGCCTCGGAGGAGCCTGCAGAACCAGCAGCGGGGCTGGGCCATGGCCAGGCCAAAGCCAGGGAGCCACCCGACCCATCCATCGGCCATGGGCCCACAGAGGCCTGCACTACGGCCACCGCCGCTGCTGCTGCTGCTCCTGCTGCTGTTCTTGGACACCAGCGTCTGGGCTCGTGAGTGAGGGTGGAAGGCTGGGTGAAAGTCAGGGTGGGGACCAGAGCCCTGAGTGTGGCTTCAAACCATCCGTTACATCAGGGAGTGGAAACTGGTGGAAGGGTGAGCACTAAGAAGCTTGGGTCGGGTTAGAGGGAGGGCAGCTGCAGGGGTCCTAGGGAAGAGGTGTTGAGAACCAGAGCTGGCAGGTGGCTCCTCCGGGATCCAGGTGAGGACATGGATGGTAGAGTTAAAAGTCTCTGGATAGCCCTGAAATGATTAAGGCCTCCGAGGTGTTCTTCCTGTCAGCTCCTGGAACCCTCTAGAAAACACGGGAGAACCAAGGTTTCCTTTTTCTCTTACAGAAGATGAAGTCCTGGAAAACTTCAGCTTGAACTGTCCAAGTAAGACATTTCTCCACAGCGCATCCCACCCTTCCTCTCCTTCCCATCCACCCTTCTCAGCACCTGTCCCTAAGGGCCTTCAGAAACATCCTGAGATAAGGGGCACTGCTCTGAGCCCCAAAGACTGTGGGTCCTGTAAGCGGACATTACTGTGCTGTTTATCACTGACTAATCATTGATTCCGAGTATGTGAGGATGAGGAAATGCTGACTTTAACCTTTGTGCAGAACTCCAGACCCTCCACCCCTTCCTATTTACCTGACCCTTCGGGTCAGAGGATCAGTCCTTGCAGCAATACCCAGTGTTCTCGGGAGAGCGCCAGGGTTGGCCTCTCCTTTGATGGGGTAGCACCGTCATCTAGTGGTTGTTTAGCAGTACTACATCCGGGTTCCAAGCCAATTATTTTTCTCAAATCAATCACAAAGTTTCCCACTAAGCACAATAGAAAGAATCTTCCAAAAGTTTCTTCTTGGAGGGTGTCTTAAAGTCAACTAGATAGCCCTAACAATTAACTTTGTCTCAGGCACTTCATAGTCACACTACGATAGCGTCTGCACGCTGAGAAAATGCTAAGCCCTATCCCTTTGATAACTTAATATTTCAAAGGGTCTTCCTACAGATTTTTGTAGCTCCATTAATTGATGCTTGGCGTCCTCCCTTCCATGTACTTTAGATGATCTAAGGAATCCCAAATAACTTAAACGTCAGACTCAGGAGAAAAAACAAAAAACAGTGCTGATGTTAAATCTATAAAGACAAATTAAGCATAATGAAAAGTCAGCCAACCACAAGTAACTTGAGCTTGGTCACCAATTTCATCAACCACTGACCCTCTCTGCCCAGAAGTAGCTGCCTTAAAAAAAAAAAAAAAAAAAGTAACTACAGCTTCGCGGCTGATGTATTTTTCTCCTCACTTTAGAAGATGCAACCAGATTCAAGCACCTCCGGAAGTATGTATACAACTATGAGGCTGAGAGCTCCAGCGGCGTCCGGGGCACTGCTGACTCCAGAAGCGCCACCAAGATCAACTGTAAGGTATGGAGGACAAGGCTTGGAGGAACCTGCAACTGGAACCTAGCCTTGTCCCAGCAGGCGCCCCCTGTAGAACCTCCTAGCAATTCCCAACCTGTGCTGGAATCTCAAAACTACAATAAGTCACCTGAATGAGAAGGCTGCCATGGAAAAATATTCCAGACAAATTATCCTCCCCTTACTTTTCCAAAGGGTAATTGGAGGTCATGGTCTAGGAGGCCAACAGAAGTGGCCTACAGGTGGGACCATGACAGAAGCCCAGTGAGGACATAAAAGGCGGTCATTGTACGAGAGTTGGGAGCCAACAGGATTTGTTATGTCAAATACAATATGGAGAAACAATTAAAACACTTGGTTTGTTAACATGAAATGTTACTTGTTGAGAGACTTGGGATTCCTGTCTGTGTCTGTGAAGTATATCCAAGGGGTGCTACTGTGTGTGTGCAGGGGAAGCCCATTTTGCTGAGCTGCCCTTTTTCCTCTTGGGACACAGTGCCGGTCTGTACAGGCAAACACAGGTGGCCGTTGAAGTTGAATAAAATCTAAAATTCAATTCTTAGTCTCACTAGCTATCTTTTAGTATAGCCAACAATGCTGCCACTTTAGACAACACACACACAGTGCTTCTCCATCATGCTGAAATGATTTTTGAATAGTTCCAGAAAATAACCATGGACCAATTTTGGTTCTGCCCAGGTTTGAAGCTTTCAGCAGACACTTGTAGACAGAGTTTGGGGAAATGATGTCAGGAAAAACATTTGCTTTTCCTGCTTGCTATTTTTGTTGTTGTTGTTGTTAGTTTGTTTGTTTCATTTTGTTTTCTCAGCTCTCGCTCTACTTTGCATTCCTTCTAAGCAGTCACCCTAAGTTCTTTATAAGTGGGTATATTTAAAAGCAGTACAAGGATATTCTCCTTCCCATGCATAGGGACAAACATAGACTTCTTAACTCAGGAAGATGAAAAGCCTAGGCATGGAGACACATGAGATGTGTGTAGAGCATGTGGTACTGGGAACTTCATGGCCATGTTCTTAACAGCTTTCCCTTGGTTTGCTAATTGGACACTGGGCTGCATGGCTGTCTCCCATTCCAGATGCAGAACCTCAATGTGTTACTACTTCCCATTCTCAGGTGGAGCTGGAGGTCCCCCAGCTCTGCAGTTTCATCATGAGGACCAGCCAGTGTACCCTTAAAGAGGTATATGGCTTCAACCCTGAGGGCAAGGCCTTGATGAAGAAAACCAAGAACTCTGATGAGTTTGCAACTGCCATGTCCAGGTAAGGCATGGGTTTATGTCCTGAAGTGCCTGGGCTTTGTGGGTGCTACATGAGTTGAGCATGATACAGATGCATGGGTCTGTGGAGATATGAGTATGTGAACTCATGTCAGGCGTGCCTCTGAGTGCTAGCATTAGCATTCCATGCCTACCATAAGTCATGGTACTGTGGACTTTTTCACACCTATGAAAAAGAGGGAAGTATTATCGACCCTCCTCTGGTTAAGTTCCCTTGATTATCATTTAAATTGTTCTGCTAACAGATATCATGGTTGAAGCACTTTTGAGACTATAAAGCTGAGATGGTTTGTTTAAACAAATAAGATCTTGTTTAGAGAATTGAACAGGGATGATGCCTGGGGGGGGGGGGTCTTCAGAATAGCTCAAGCAGCACTTGCTGCTCTGAGATCATAAATGCTGTGTGGATCCCAGTGTGTTTACGAGGCTGTGACATCTGGTCAACACAGGACAAAGGGCAGGCAAGGCACGAGCAGTCTCCTACCTATGACTGCTATGTAGCCATTGTGCACTGGAGACCAGTGCTGCCATCTAGAGCTGACATCTCCCCCAACACAACAGTGACATTACTGCCCCAATCTCAACATCACCCTTGCCTTGCACCCATTTAGGTTAGGAAGACTTACGTGTGTGGAATAAAGGCAGTTGGAGTGATGTTAACTTGGTAGCAAGGGAAACTCTTCCCTTGCTTGTTTGGTTTGGGTTTTTTTTTTTCCTAAATGTTAAAACCTCATCCTTTCTCTGAGAGACAGGCAAAAATGGTCCTGCCTTCTATCAAAACACCTTACTTTATTATAGACTTGGTGTGAGGGGAGAGCTGTGGCAGCAGGAGGAAGTGGCCGTTATTCCTGGGTTCCCATCTATAAACACAAGAGACGCTTCCTTTTGACTGCAAGGAATTGCCAGGCTTTCATGGCTATGTCTAGAATGCTCTGAGAAGTTCAGAGATATAGGAGATGGGCCTGGTGTTCTTTTACTGGGGACTTAACTAGAGCAGGTTCAGCCGGGCCCTTGGCAGCACAAATAGTCCCCAGCAGGAAGGCAGTCCCTAAGACCGAATTAACCTAGACTTCCATCTTGGCCTGAGGTTGAATGAAAAAGTGAATGTCTAACAATTGTAGGAGGAGGCTCACATTTGTGAGGGGTCAATAAATGCAAATGATGTATTACAAGAGGATGTCCCAGCCCACACCCACTGAGCTACAAAACTTGACCTAGTACTTGTTACTATACACTAGTGGTAGAAATGATACCACTGGACAATACCTAGTCTAACTGATATTACTTGCACCCATCTAAATAAAACAGTCATATATGAAAACTGATGTATATAGATGCTTATTTCGCTATCATTTGTGTGACCAAAAAGAAATCCAGGAAGAGAGAAAATCAGCACCCTTAAATGGGGCAATGTTTAAGGAACTACAAATAACCAAAGAATGAAATGCTTTGTGGCTTTTAAAAAACTAAATGATTCAGGTGTTCCCAGAATATAACTAAATGAGAAAATTAAGATGAAGGAAGTATGTATAATGCAAAGCCACTTGTGTAAAACATGACAAAATCTCTGTGTTTGCATCCTCGCTATTCTGTACAGAATTGTATTAATGGGGTGGTGAGACCGAAGGATACAGAGAGATGTCCATAGAACAGGAGAGACAGAAGACAGGGGAGCAGAGAAGGGAGGGATGAGCCAAGCCAAAAAAAGAAGAAGGGCAAGGGAAAAAAGAAAGAGAAAACTGACACATGTTTGTAGACTTTGGGGAAATATATGGGGAAGATGGACATACGTATAAAGAAAATATGTTCAAAGACCAATTGAGGAGTTGCTCACACTCCTGGCTCCCTCTGTGGGCTCACAGTGGAAGGCAAGATTTTCTGTGAGCATGTATCTCCTTTCCCCTGGACAGGTTTGAACTCAAGCTGGCCATTCCTGAAGGGAAACAAGTTGTCCTTTACCCGGACAAGGATGAGCCTAAACACATCCTGAACATCAAGAGGGGCATCATTTCTGCCCTCCTGGTTCCTCCAGAGACAGAAGAGGACAAGCAAGTGTTGTTCCTGGTGAGAATTTTAAAAGCTGGTGACAGTGGCCTTCCAAAGTCCTCTTCACATGTCAGAGGACATCCTCACCTTAAATACATTGTCCCTTGATGTGCTATAGAGTGGCTACATGGGGAACTCAGGGTTGGTGTGAATACCAGGGTTCATAGTTCCCTCATGTCCCTAGAGCTAACTGATAGATGATCTTGAGCAGGTTGATGATTCTGAGTCTAATTTTAAAGCCTTTCCCAGAGACTTTTAACCAATCCACATGCTCTGGCTAAGGTTTCTCTTTTTCCTGTGCTCATATTATAACATAGGAAAGCCTTATGTATTTTAGACACCAAAAAGGTGGGAATATATTGTAATTCAAATCAACCTCAGAGAAGATTCAATGTACTTTATGAATCCTCGCTGTGTTCTGAGCTCTCAACTCCACTATGCTTGAACAATAGAGACTTGTCCTGCCTGGCTCTGCCCTAGTCTGATCCTCCAACACCAGCTGGCCATGTACAGCAATGCTACCCTCTTCCTGGGAGCAAAAAAAATTCCCCTTCCTCCCACAATCCATATCCCTCCTGCCTCTGTACCAAGACGTCTTTCCCAGCCCCTCTCAAGCACCTGATGCTGTTTTCCCATACTGAGTGTACCTGTCCATATCTTGGGCTCCCACAGGATACTGTGTATGGAAACTGCTCAACTCAGGTTACTGTGAACTCAAGAAAGGGCACCGTGGCAACAGAAATGTCCACAGAAAGAAACCTGCAGCAGTGTGATGGGTTCCAGCCCATCAGCACGGGTGTTAGCCCTCTTGCCCTCATCAAAGGCCTGGTGAGTGTCACACCACATCATCAGACACAATAGCCTTCTCTGGAAAATTCTGGAATGTTCCAGCTAGTGGGGATATCAGAGAAGAGACTGCTCAGTTTATCCACTATATAGATACCATGACCAGGCATTGGAAGACTATCCTGGTTGAAGGGCTCTTATGAACTATTCTGGGCTAGACTCCCACCCAGAGCTCAGTTCTTCCTGTTGTCCCACTGTCAAAGTACCATGCTGCCTACCTCTCTATCCCTGATATGGCATACTTGTCACTTCTCTTCCCCCAGTGAAGAGCTGGTTGTCCTAAGTGAGTAGCCTCTACAGAACTTCTAAGACCTATGTTCTTTCATCTCCTTCAGCCTAGGAAGTGACATGATTGTGTCTCAGCTTCCTGTTCTTCCATCCCAAGTAGAACCCAACTAGAGCTAAGCCCTCTAGGTCCTACATAAGACACCCTGCCACATAGAGTCCTATTAGCACATGTTACCTGAGTTTGCCCAGTCCCTGTAACATATTCCAGAATATGAGTCACATGTTGTCTCAGTCAACATGAACTATTGAACAATTCCTGCCATCCCTGACAATTTTCCTGGATGTTGTCCTTGAAGCTAGAAAGAGATGGTCTGATGACCATGACGACCAAGCTCATACAAGGTCAATGCACTGGCTTGGCGTCTTTCTTAGAATCTGCTCTATTCTCATCCTTGTTCTGGGTAGCACTGAGGGAACAAGGAAAAGGAAAGGGAGAGAGGGAGAGGAGAGGAAGAAGGAGAGAGGTAGGGAGGGATGGAGGGAAGAAGGGAGAGAGGGAGGAAGGGAGAGGGGGAGGGGGAGGGAGGGCGAGGGGGAGGGAGGGAGAGGGGGAAGGAGGGAGGGAAGAAAGGGTACTTCCAGACTAATGTGACATAGAGTTGACACACCTGCCAGTAAAGGACACTATGTATTGCAGTTGATAAAATAATAAACTGAATTGTCCAGAGAAGCATCCCTAGGTCTGACCAGGAAGGATCAAGTATCTGCCCTTCACCTATTGCCCTGGGCAGAGTCAACAGGAACAAACCTGAAATTTTCAAAGCTTGTATAAATGGAAGATGTGAGGTGTGCATATATGCATGGGAGATTTTGTAGGATGCAAGGCACACATATTATACATGATGGACACTCCACTGGTATGGAACAAGAAGAGTCTCCATTCTTGAGTGTGTTGTCTTGTGTCCCTTTAGCTCATGTCAACTGTTCAGTTCTCTTCCTTCCACTGAGTTCACTTGTGCTAAAGACTTCCATCCTCTACTTCCTTAAAGACAACCCCCATGGGAGAAGGCTTGGCTTGAAATCCCAGGGACTGACCAAAATGCTTTTCTCTGATCCTGTTCACAGGTCCGCCCCTTGTCAACTTTGGTCAGCAGCAGCCAATCTTGCCAGTACACCCTGGACCCCAAGAGGAAGCATGTTTCTGAAGCCATCTGCAATGAGCAGCACCTTTTTCTGCCTTTTTCCTACAAGTAGGTCACCTGTTACTTCCAGAACTCATCATGGAATGGGGTGGTAAGGCTGAACACTTCCTGGCTGCCTAATTCCAGACTAGGCTGGGCTTAGAGGAAGCCATGGAAGGTACAAGACAAAGTCTATCTCTGTTCTGCTTTTAAGTTAACATGGAACTTTCCAGGACTTGAACATTGAAACAATTTGAGACCAATAAAAGGCATCTCAGACTCAGACCTTAAGGGCTTATAGATCCAGAAAAGTTGTGAATTGTGCATTGTATAATAACCTCATTAGAAAGAGCTTCATGAGGGATTTAGGATGGAGGCTTACATATCCAAATCCATGTTAAAAACTTATATTTGATTAACATTTACTAGGTAATTGCTGTGTCCTTGAGACTGTTCTGTGAAAGCTACAAATGAGTTTCAAGGCTCAGCAGTAGTCCAAACCCTCTGGGAATTCTAGACTGGTGTAGAGTATAATAAGGAAAGAGGGGAGCACTATCCATTGGAGGATCAAGATGGATGAACTTCACCATCCTTTGAAAGGCGGGTAGAATTGAAGCTCAAGAATAGACAAGGACCTTTCTATGTGAAAAGGATAGCATTTCTGGTAGCTTGTAATGCATGATGTCATGTACTCCCTGTGTTACCAGGAATAAGTATGGGATCATGACACATGTTACACAGACACTGCGTCTTGAAGACACACCTAAGATCAACAGTCGCTTCTTCAGTGAAGGTAAGACTTTATGTCTCCTGGATACAAGGAAATCTGCCTATGGGGTACCATTCATGGCTCAGCTCTTAGTGGATCCCTGTTAAATGTCTGCAGATCAATGAGTTATATAAACTCTGGTGTTCTGGCCACTGGACTGTAGCTATCAAGAAAGCATTTCAGGGTGTTGATGGGTTGTGAGATAAAGGGAAGGGAGACAGTATGCACAACTGTCTGGTATTTCATGAGTAAGAAATTAGAAATCTAAGCTGAATGTGATAACTCTGGTAGTACTGACAACATCACACACCAGAAGACTCAGAGTCATGCCAGATGATGTGGAGCCAGCAGGAGAGGAACTTCGGGGTCAAGCCAGGTAGTGATCTAAGGAATTGATCTTCAGGCTAAAAAGAACCTTAGAAAATTCTAGTCTAACCCCAGGCCAGCAATGCTTTGTATGCTGATCAGGCAACACTTGGATTTGGGCATTATTTTTATTGTTTTCTTGTTGGTAGAGCTTGTGAGTTCAGAGGGTGGAGGCATATGCTTACATGTGGGAAGGACACACAGTGAGGCTTTATGAGGTTGTATTAGAGTATAAATGCTCAATTTTAATTCAAGTCAACACTGTAGCTCATTTCCATAAGCTGATGGGGCTGCAGAAGAGTCTCCCCTCTCCATACCCTGCTAGAAGGTCCAAGTGGAAGAAGTGATGGGTGAGGACCACTGAGTTTGGCCTCAGTGTTGCCATGGCAGCAGAAGTGCCTCCTTGCCATTCCATGAAGCACAGGATGATCTGACACAAGATACATGAAAGCTTGAATTCAGCTCCAGTTTTGAATCTCACTGATCTAGAGATTTCTTGGGCAAGAATTCTCAAAGGAACGGGGCTGGAGAGGTGGCTGGATGGGCAGCCAAGAGCACATGCTGCTCTTCCAGAGGACCTGACTTCAGTTCCTAACACCTCCACTGGGTGGCTCAAGACTTCCTGAAAATCCAGCTCCAAGGGATCTGACACCTTCTTTTGCCCCTTGTGGCTATCTGCATTTGGGCACACATAATCATACAAACACATAAATAAAAAAATTAAGCTGTTAAAGAATTATCAACTTAAGTTGCTCACCTTATCTCCCTTCTCCTCTCTTTAAGCTGTAGAATATTTATTTCCCTTCAGGAAGGCAGTGATGAGTGAGTGGAAACATCCAGCCCAGAGATTGATGTCTAATAAGAGTTGAGAAAGCACTCACTCATTGTCCTCATTGTCTCTTTCCCCCTCCATTGATACCTATGTTTCCAGTCTAGATTTAACAAAGACGTTGAGCAACAAACAGAAGTTAAACTCCCTTGACATGTCTCTTCTTCCAGGTACCAAGCGGGTGGGTCTGGCCTTCGAGAGCACCAAGTCCACATCACCCTCAAAGCAAGCTGATGCTGTTTTGAATACCCTCCAAGAACTGAAAAGTCTGTCTGTCTCGGAGCAGAATGCTCAGAGAGCAAATCTCTTCAATAAACTGGTTACTGAGCTGAGAGGTCTCAGTGATGAAGCAATCACATCCCTCTTGCCGCAGCTGATTGGAGTGTCCAGGTAGGTCTCTGATGTTTACAAATCAAATGCTCAAATGGTCTGCAGAAGCTGCAGAACCTTTAGCCCAAGAATCTTAGGAACTACTTAATTGTCAACCACTTACCCAGCTAATACCTACTACATGGAAAATCATCCTCCAAGGTGCTTAGAGTTCCATAGGCAAGACATACACACACATACACACACACACACACACCATTGAAGGCAAACGTATCTATGTGCAAACATAGAAGAGTACTGAGTGGCTCTCACATTTTATGGGTATTTTATAATTCTTAATTCTATTGTGAGCCCTGTGAAAAGCCGGCAAGAAAAATTCTGGACCTCCCCTGAAGCTTTTGGGCTAGTAGAAAGAGAACTCTGGGCAAATAAAATAGTACAGTTTCTCCACCTGCAATACAGATGGTACATTCTCTGAGTGCTGAGAAGGTCACAGGAGGGACTAAGGCGAGGAGTACTCCATGCTTATGCTAACCAGGCACGGTCTATGTCCCAACAAAAGGACAGTGATAACTGTCCTCACTGGCTTCAGGTCTGAAGGTCCCTCAGCTTCCCTCCATGGTGTCTCTATAGTGGCAATATCCCTAGGAAAGACGGCATGGAGAAAGCCATCATGGTTCCTGGACTCTGAGCTGTATTGTGAAAGCTGGTTAGCTCTGGGAAGTGAATAAAGGATGTAAGCACTCTCCTGGCAGAAGGAACGCCGCAAGGTGCTGCGGATACTGGGTTTGACATGAAGGTCCTCTGTGTAACTCTCTCTTTCTGCACACCTCTCCTCAGCCCCATCACTTTACAAGCCTTGGTTCAGTGTGGACAACCTCAGTGCTACACTCACATCCTCCAGTGGCTGAAAACCGAGAAGGCTCACCCACTCCTGGTTGACATTGTTACCTACCTGGTGGCTCTGACCCCAAATCCTTCAACACAGAGGCTGCAGGAGATCTTTAACACCGCCAAGGAGCAGCCAACCAGAGCCACCCTGTATGCACTGAGCCACGTGGTTAACAAGTGAGTCTTTACCTTGCCTTGCTCCAACCTGCATCATTCCTCTTGGGAGCAAAGGAAACACCAAATCACACAGCACTTTCCCCCACCTTCAAATCTGAATGCTTTTTCTTCCATTTTTCTATTGATTGCTGGAAATAAGAACCAGCAAAGACAAGTTTGGATTTTTAAGAGAAGCTTAACTTTGTTTGCTAATTTGCAATCTCTGTTCTTTCACTTGGTAGCTATTATGATGCAGATCTTTCAAGGAGCCCGGATCTGCAAAATATTGCTGATTACCTGTTGAAACAGATTGACAATGAGTGCACGGGGGATGAAGACCACACCTACTTGATTCTGAGGGTATTGTTTTAGTCTTTTGAATTATATACATCATTTCAAAATTGGTCATACTGGACACCCCTTACTTCTGCACTGTGATGAGTTCTTGTTTCATTTCTTCAATGAAGGTCATTGGAAATATGGGCAGGACCATGGAACAGGTAATGCCAGCACTCAAGTCTTCAGTCCTGAACTGTGTGAGAAGTAAAAAACCATCACAACTGATTCAGAAAGCTGCTATCCAGGCCCTGAGGAAGATGGGATTGGGAGATGAGGTAAAGTACACCATGGGGTTCTGAAAGTAAAAGGTGATATTAACCAATGAGGTTCAGATAGTATGAAGGTGATCAATTATCTGTTTCACCACCCGGTCTTCCCCATACTACCATCTAATTGTCAGTTCAATTAGCCCATTGACATTCTAGTACTCTGTGGACATGAAAGACACACCACTTTGTAGTCATCAGCAGGTAGAACACAGACTTTTTTAAATGGTATCCTACTACCAAATTGACCATTATTTCATCATGGGAAAACATTGGTACTACCAAATCTCTTTAAACTGGACAGTGATTTGGGTCCTACCTTAGGTGAAAAAACCACAGAGCATTAGAAACCACCTTATCCAAACTCACTATCATTTTCCATCTTTATTTTTACATCAAAATAATCTACATTAATATAACTTTATCTTCACTAAGTAGTAGGTCTACATGCAAGTCATGAGTTGGCCAAGACTTGAGTGCTTTAGTGAAATTAAATTCAGCACATATTCTATACACATCTTCTAGGTGTTATGCCTTGAGCTGGTTGCCCTGCGGAATGCTGAAAAGAAGATGTATCAGCATTTGCAGCCATTTTAGACAGAGAATAGACTTTCTTATAAACACCAGACACATCAGCATCAGCTAGGCTTGCTCCGTGTCTTGACCAAAGGATAGCGATCTTAATTCTCTCTTCTGACTGCAGGTCAAAGAGACCCTTTTTGATACGTTAATGAATGGTGTGGCTCCTGTGGAGAAGAGACTGGCTGCCTATCTCTTGCTGATGAAGAGCCCTGCCTCATCAGATATTAGCAAAATTATCCATCTTCTCCAATGGGAACAGAATGAGCAGGTGAAGAACTTTGTGGCATCTCACATCGCCAACATCTTGAACTCAGAAGAACTGTATGTCCAAGAGTAAGTGAGGATAACTTTCCACAATTGGCCACTGAGAACCCTGGGCTGGGACACTAATTCCTGATTGTGGCACTGCTTGTCCTCAGGGATACTTAAAGAGAATGTGCACAGACCCTAAGCCAAAGTTTTGGGACATATAAAACTACATACCCTAGTTATGATTAGAAATTCACAACTGAGTAGGATATGAGGAGACAACAAACCAGTAACATGGATTTTGACTGAAGTATATATTTTTTTCCTTTCGTTTAGTCTGAAAAATTTGATCAAAGATGCGCTAGAGTACTCTCAACTTCCAACGATCATGGACTTCAGGAAATTTTCCCGGAACTATCAAATTTCCAAATCTGTTTCTCTCCCATCATTTGACCCAGTCTCAGCCAAAATAGAAGGAAATCTTATGTTTGATCCAAACAGTTATCTTCCCAAAGAAAGTATGCTGAAAACAACCCTCACAGTCTTTGGACTTGCTTCAACTGATCTCTTTGAGGTAGGTGTGAAACTGAAGGATCTCAATATCATTTACATTTACAACACCATCTTCATCCACCAGGGGCCATCTGAAGCATGACTCCTTAGATTACATAGAATGAATCAAAAATGTCTCAGAGAAGACCCTGGACCCCAAGCCCTAGAAAATGCATGAGCTCTCCATTGAGCAAAATACATGATTCTTCTCCCACCAAACCCTGGATCTCCCAGCTCAGAATCCCTATTTTAATTATTTATCCTCTCTGACTCTTAGCTGTGTCTTCTAGGAAAGGCCAGAGGAGTGCTACCATTCAGGAGTCTAACAAGATGTAAATAAACAGCTTCCTTGAAGTGTTTCTGTCATGTTCCTCTGCTGCTCTTTTAATTGCATAAACATAAGTGCAGGGAAAACATGGTCTGCTGCAGGGAAGACATGGTCTGCTCGCTGTATAAGCAAAAGCCCAATGACATATTTTGCCTGGTTTTCTTTCTCAGATTGGACTAGAAGGGAAAGGCTTTGAGCCAACGCTGGAAGCCCTCTTTGGTAAACAAGGATTCTTCCCAGACAGTGTCAACAAGGCTTTGTATTGGGTCAATGGACAAGTTCCTGATCGTGTCTCCAAGGTCTTAGTGGACCATTTTGGCTATTCAAACAATGACAAGCATGAACAGGTATGTATTTCGTGTGTGTGTGTCCTTTTTTTTTTTTTTTTAAAGGAAACTTTGGGGCTCACTGCCAGACATTAGTCTCTATGCTTAGAAGACATGAACGTTCTATCTACCAAAATGATCGATATGGCTATGTATTAGATACATTTGTGGGAATAAAATACAGTATTCTCTATGGGTAAGGGCCCCTTGGCTGTCACTCACATCAGTACCCTGGCTAATGAGAACAAATTGCATTTCGAAGCTGGCAATGAGCCCCTACTTTAAGGAGTAGAAGCTAGATTGTATATGTGGGAGTGGGAGTTTCTTATTCCTCTACGTGTTTGTACTCAGAGTATAATCTTGTGATTGGCTCCATAAAAGCATTTGCTAGACATGATGGCTCTTGGGCTCAGCCAAGACTTGCTGAATCAGAGACTCTAGGGAGGAAATGAGTACAGGATACACATTCAAGGTTTAGAAGTAGGGTCATAGCTTGCTTTCAGATATTAACTGGTGGTCTCATACCTAACTTCTTTTTTCTGATCTCTGCCTGAGGTTGATCCATTCTGGGCCTTATGTGAATCTGTAGAATTTTTCTCTAATTATGGATCTGTAGTCATGTTGTTTTCAAACTTCCATCTGATTTATATAATAATAGCCACCTTTTTCTCAAGAAATACCTGTCACTCATTTCTAGTAGAGGAAAAGAAAGCTAAGCAAGGGAGGAGAACAGAGAGCATCCTAATCTTGAGGAGCCCTGGGGATCCTGGAGAACAGGAGTTCTCCGAGTTCTCCTAATTTTCCTTCGATTTAAACACTGCTGTGAGAACACTCCTATCTCTGACAAGTGCTTCTGGTTTTTCATCTCTGGAAGAATTCTCCCTCACTTAAAAGGCAGGGCATGGTTATAGTGCTGGTCCCATATCCTTTTCACACATGCAGGGAGGGCTTGAGAGTGAGGACATCACAGCTGCACAGATATGTCCCAGGGAAATCTATAAGTGTCAAGCAGAGTTGCCATTTCACTAGATATTTTGCTACTAAAATCCTAGGACATGGTGAATGGAATCATGCCCATGGTAGACAAGTTGATCAGAGAATTGAAATCTAAAGAAATCCCTGAAGCCAGAGCCTACCTCCGCATCTTAGGAGAAGAACTTGGCTTTGTCAAGCTCCAAGATCTCCAAGTCCTGGGAAAGCTGTTGCTGAATGGTGCACAAACTTTGCGGGGAATACCCCAGATGGTGAGTGACCCAGGCCCTGTACGAGCACTCATAGACTAGCCCTAGCTTCACAAACCTGGGAAAGTGTTTTATGCATTCTTCAAAATACAAGTTTGCCTTGAATTTTAGGAAACAGGTTTCTAGAGGGCTAAAGAATGGGGCTTAGTCAGTAGACTCTGACCCCAGAAACCACATAAGAAAGCAGAGTGTGGTGACACCTGATAATCTAGCAAGGGGGAGACAGAGATGGACAGATTCCTGGGATTTGCTGGCAGACTAGTCTAGCCAAATCAGTGAGCTCTTGGTAAAACTGAGAGACTGTCTCACAAAACAAGGTGAACAGCATCCTAAGGAATGACATCTGAGGTTGATGTGGTACACACATACATGCATTCATGCATGCATGCAAACATACATACATACATACATACATACATACATGCACACTTAAGAGTGTGTGCATGTACATATGTACATGTATACCCACATACAAGTGCAAACAAATCAATTCATATATACATGTACACACACAGATCCTGGGAACTCATTGACCAGCTAGCCTAGACAACAAAGTAATACTTCAGTGAAAGACCTGTCAAAGAACAGAGAATGATAAAGGGAAACATCCAGCATTAACATCTGGCCTCTGCACAGGTATGAATAGTTAGGTGCATCTGCATACATGTACACACACACACACAAACACACACACCACGTGTGCACAAATTATTTAAAATATTATTTGCAGTAGTTTAAAAATGATAGCATTTGGAAATAAAGCCATTCATGACAGTTGTATCTTTCAAGGCCATTAGTTCACTTTTCTAGAAAACAATTCTAATCTCTTTCAAAATCTGATATGACACAATTATAAAAGTTTTTAGCAAACTATAACCCACTATGCACATTTGTGTTATATTTCTATCCATTTATCATAAAAGAAGAAAAAATACAAATATGTTCCCAATGATAAAATAAATAGGCTTTATGAACAGAGACCTCGAGAGCTGGAGGTGTAGCTCATTGACCCAGAGGTCACCCAGCATTGCAAAGCCCAGGTTCTATCCCTTGTGCTGAGAAAGGAAGAAAGAAAAATGAAACAATTCTCAAGTTTATGAAAATATTGTATAAAATAAAGCAAGGATCAATATATATTAACGCAGATATTGCCACAGTAGCCACTTACTTATAAAATGTTAACTTTACCATAATATAGTACACTTCTGGTAAAGTCTCATTTGCAGTCAGATTTTTATAAGAACAAAATAATGTCATACATCATACTTAAAGTTCATAAAGCTATGAGGTTCAGCTAGGGACCTCTAAATCAGCAGTTTAAAATGACATGACATTCAAGCCAGAGAAACTGCTTATACCCCAATGCATTGATGCCAGTAACCATGAATCTACATTCATCAGACCACCTAGCTAATCAAAATGTACTGGCTTCTGTCTCTGAATAAAGAGGCATCTTGTGTGGCATTTAGGAGATCACATTTAACACAGCTCAACCACATCCCGCTTACTTTAAATTGTTGTGCCTTGTTGGATTTACAGATTGCACAAGCCATCAGAGACGGGTCAAAGAATGACTTTTTTCTTCACTATATCTTCATGGACAATGCTTTTGAGCTCCCTACTGGAGTGGGAGTACAGCTGCAAGTGTCCTCATCTGGAGTCATCACCCCCGGGACCAAGGCTGGAGTGAGAATGGAATTAGCCAATGTAAGACTCTGCATTGATCACAATCAAATCAATGACTGTTCTTGGCCTTATGGGTGGGATTTTTGCATACTTGCTTAAGCCATGCTCTAACTTAAGGCAAAGTAAATCATGACTGCAATCTTCTTGCTAATTTTTATGAGGAATTTTAGGATTCCACCAACATGTATAAAAATCTCTCACCATCTCCAATGCAGTAATGAAAAGAGAACCTAGCTGTTATCTCAGTGAATGAAGACCCTGGTTATTTTCATCTCCAGTGGTGCTTAAAATTAGTTCAAGCTCTTCCTAACCCTGGGAAATTCACACTGGCTCTAGGGAAACTGAATGCTTCCACTTTTCTTCTTCAAGTCAGCTTTGCTTCCTGTGATATGAATTAGAAGAGGCATCTGCCAGGGCTCAGAAAGAGAAGTGGACCAGGGTTCTGAGGTGCTAAGTGAAACTGAATAGGTCATCTTCTGACTTCCAGATTCAGGCAGAACTAGTGGCAAAGCCTTCCATGTCCATGGAGTTTGTGACAAATATGGGCATCATCATCCCAGACTTTGCTAAGAGCGGTGTCCAGATGAACACCAACTTCTTCCATGAGTCAGGCCTGGAGGCACGGGTGGCCCTGAAGGCTGGACAGCTGAAGGTCATCATTCCTGCTCCAAAGAGGCCGGTCAAGCTGTTCAGTGGCAGGTAATTCTAACATCAAGGTCTACCTGGCCTGTTTGAAAGAAAGAATGGAGTATGCATCTAAAGATTTAGCCAGATAGCTAACTGGCATAATTCAAGTTCCAGTGAAATGGGAGAGGGTTGCCTTTGCTTCAAATTTGCATATTTTACTAAAGTTTCCTATGTCTCTCTATGTCAACACTTAACATCTTCTGGTTCATCAGGAGTCACTTGGCTGTGGGGTTCTGTTTAGTTTCTCATTCACTTTAAGAGCAGAGAAACAGTAGTGTTGTGGAAGTCCTACTTGGGAAATAAACTTTCTTCCCAAAGAAAAACACCAGAAGTCACACTAGTTCGTTGTAACTGACACTATGGATGAGGAATGCACCATACTCCTAATCACGCCATTGTGGGATCCAGTCTCACATTAAGAGTTCCAGCTTCAATGGTATCCTTGACACATTTGTTTGCTTGTTCAGAAATAGCACTTAATTGCCTAGTTTGTGTCAAGCTTATTGGAAGAGATACACAAGAACCCTGGTCTTGTACATTTTAACTGTCCAGGGAAGGCACACAATTAAGGAATTGGCAGTAATGAAACAAGGGCGAGGTCAGAGGCATCAGATGCTGTAAAACCATAGATCATGAAGACTTTGGGAGTCAGAGTCCTTTCTAAAGAACCCATTTTTTGATCTGCTAAAGAACCTATGTCAGAGTTAATCAAGTAAAGGAGAAAGGCATATGTGTCCCTGCAATAAGTAAAGTCTGTGTAATGGCATGGATGATTAAAAAAAAAAATGAGTGGAAACACTAAAACGAGCTAAATTAGTGAAGTGCATAGGAAACACAGGCAGCTATGATAGAAAAGGGTAGCCCGTCTTCAGCCATGGCTAGCCTCCTAAGCCCCGTAAAGAGTGTAGACCCTTCTAAAGCCAAAGGAATTGAGAAAAGGGGGGTAAATTGTAAGGAGTAAGGTTTTTCCTCCTGCTACTGGTCTTGTCCTGCCACCGCACCAGCCCCAAATAACACACTGAGACTCTGTATTTGATATAATGCTGTTGGCCAGGTACTAGTTTCTTATCGGCTAGCTCTGTCTTAATTATTAACCTGCTCCTATTAATCTAAGTATTTCCACGTAGTCTTATTTTACTGGAGAAGAGTCTGGTCCTCTAACTCCTTGGTGGCTGGCTCACATGGCGACTTTTCTGGCTGGCCCTCTCTGCTTACCTTTTTCAGAATTTTCCTTTTCTTCTATTCCTGCCTATCTTCTGCCTCACTGGCCAAACAGTGTTATATTCATTAACCAATAAGAGCAACATACATACAAAAGGACAACCCCCATCATGAGCTGGTGTTTTAGAACGAGTACTCAACCCTGGGGAGCCAAAAACTGGAGGAGGGAAATGTGAATGGAGCTCAGCTAGGAGTGAGAGGGGACAGTGGCTTGCTTTGGAGGAACATTTAAGGGTAAAGGGGAGTTGAGAGGCTCTGGAGATTTATAGAAGTAGAAAAATGAGTGTGTAAAAATTGACTGGTCATGAAGTAAAAAGAAGAAAGAAAAGGAAGTGGCATGGTCTTCACTGAAATAGGAAACAGAGAGAAAGCTGCAGGGATTAAGACACTAAATTGCTGCTTTTGGTGTCCTTTAAAATGAAACAACTACTTTAAACTACCTAGACATCAAATGGACCTAGCAGTCTGAGCCCAGGAAAGAGATCAGCATGTAGAAGTGAGATGAAACAACAGTCAAGGTAGAGCAAGACTGGAGAAGCCAGAGCAAACATGTGGATGGAGAAGGGGAATAATGAGGAAACAATGGTAAGGGGTGAGCTAAGTAGACACTCCCGAGACAGAATGGTACCGGCATCAAGAGTTACTGACACATCAGCAAAGCTTGGCTTAAGACACCACCAAAAGTAGGAGGAGGAGATCCTGAAGAAAGCACATTTTCCAAAGAAACTAGGGCATGGGTAGACTTGGTTCTATTTTCTCATTTTTGAAGTACATCTCCAAGGTGTTGTGAAGTCCTCAGAGATTAGACTCTAATACCTTAATGTGGAAATGAGAGAGTTTCTCTACAAAATACTTCTGAGGGGCCAAGGGAGATAAATAACACACACACACACACACACACACACACACACACCATCATCATCATCTCATCATCACCATCATCATTGGATAGAGGAGCAAGGCAGGGACTGGAAATACCAAAGAAAGCATATTCAGGAGCATAAGAAGGGGGGCATCAGTATAAAGTGTTTGGAGAGATCACTACAAGGAAAGAGATCTCTCTCAATTATAAATAAGACAAAATTTGGCTAAGAAAGAAATAAATAGATATGCAGATGGGAGAAGGGTATTGGACAGGTCCCAAAATTTAAGCTAGTAGAAAGAACTCAGAATGTAAGAAACCTTGCAAAGGGAAAGGGCAGAGTTCTTATATCCAACCTCGTCCAACCCAAATGATGAGCTTCTTTGCAAGCCTCTCCTTCCACTGTAAAATGGGAATCTGAGGCCGGCAGAGGAGGCAGTGTAACATTTGAAACCTAAGGGTCCTTACAATCATGTTACTGATGCTCTTTATACTCATATTTGTTCCTCAGTAAACCACATAATGTGAGGTGGCTGTGAACAGAAGAGAGGGATGGAGGACAGGGGGTGGGGCATGTGCATAGTGGGATTCAGCAACAGGCATTTCAGTTCATGTTACAAAGGTAACTCCAACTTCTCATTTTTTAACAGCAACACACTGCATTTGGTCTCTACCACCAAAACGGAAGTGATCCCCCCTCTGATTGAAAACAGGCAATCCTGGTCAACTTGCAAACCTTTCTTCACTGGCATGAACTATTGCACCACGGGAGCTTACTCCAATGCCAGCTCCACAGAGTCGGCTTCCTACTACCCACTGACAGGGGACACAAGGTGAGAGACGCTCAGTGCTAGCCTAGCATCTCCTTACCTTCTTCCTGGGGAGACAAAAAACAAAATGCCAAGGATTGCAGGTCCATGTTATCAACCTTAAGATCTCACATCATCATGTGGAGCTTAAAATGGCAGTACTCTGGTCAAACATTTTGGGTCCGCACCCTCTCCTTAATGCTCTTTATGCATTGAATGAGTTGATCACAACATATTCCAATCTGTCAATTCCTTTCTCAGTCTCATGACTCACTAATATAAGCTTTGTGAAGCTGACAAATGCACTCAAAAGCCCTTGCCATGCTTTGGGGCACATCTTCACCCCTACCCTCCATTCCCATTGTTTGTTCTCAGTATGAAAGACACAAGTCATCTTCTTTTATGAATTTATTTTGACATTCAAATCCTAGTTTCCCCTCCTTCCTGTCCTCCCAATCCCCCCACTTCCTCCCATCCCACCTCTCACCTGCTCCTCAGAGAGGGTGCAAGTCATCTTTTTAACTCATCCGAAAGTCCTGGATATCCTGGGAGCTTCCCTAGCCTAGGGCTTTTAAGGGAGACTAAGTGGAATCATAAGAACTATCACTTGCTAAGAGAAAGAAATGATATTAAAACCATACATGCATTTTTGTGGTATGTGAGGCTGGATTGCCAAGGGGTATTATTATCATCTCTAAAACAGCTAGCAGTATGTACTGGACATGCCATGATGTCTTTAGGTATGAGCTGGAGCTAAAGCCCACAGGAGAGGTGGAGCAGTATTCTGCCACTGCAACCTATGAACTCCAAAAGGAGGACAAGTCTTTGGTTGACACACTGAAGTTCCTAGTGCAAGCAGAAGGTGAGTACCCGAGCTAAGACTGTTCCATCTCTGCCTCGGTCTTGGGTTCAGGACTCATGAGGAAGACATGTTTATGGTGATGTATTTAATGAATATTTCCTGAGTTCCCAGTAGGTGGGTGACATTTTCTTATAACTGAGACTAGAAATGAAATCTTTACCTTCATAGAAGTTATAGTAAACAACCAAGCATATATTCAAGATGTTAGATGGGGGTTGTGGGGTGGAAACAGAGTATGGAAGGCTTTAGGGAATAGTATACATGTGGGAGAAAGGAGGATAGTAGAAACAGGAAAGTGATGGGGAGGAGGGAAACTTTCACTGGTAAAGTCAAATTTTGTTTGTCTTTTGTTTACATCGTGTTTTTCAAGACAGGGTTTCTCCCATATAGCCCTGGCTGTCCTGGAACTCACTCTGTAGACCAGGCTGGCCTCGAACTCAGAGATCCACCTGCTTCTGCCTCCTGAGTGCTGGGATTAAAGGCATGTGCCACAACTGCCTAAAAATCTTTTTAAAAAGAGAAAGAGGGAAATGTGACAGGATGGAGAGGAGATAAGCCATAAGGGAAAGAGTTGCAGGCTAAAGGACTAACATGTAAATACTCTGAGGTTGGGACATGTGGAGAAAAGACAGGAAGGAGACAGAACTGAGAATCTAATATGCAAGTGATTTCAGGAATCCAGTCAAGAGATGGAGGTGTTTGAATTAGAGTAAAATTTCAGGCTACTAAACCAGCAGTGGAATATGAGCAACCGTGGAAAGGCTACCATAAATGCCCTTCCCAGATAGTGAGATCAACAACTAACTTATCCATCATTATGGAGCCCTCATCTAGTACCTGTTGGAAACAGAAGCAAACACCCATAACTAAACATTGAGTCTAACTAGAATCCAGATGCAGAGGGACAGGACAAGACCAGGTTGCAGAAACACAGCTGACCTGAACAAGGAGGAGCTAATGGGCTGACTCAGGCCCCCCTGAATATGGGTCTCAGCTAGAAGGACTGAGCAGTCTAAGAGACCTCAGACAGTAGAACCAGGATGTATTCCTGGTGCACAAAAGGACCTTGAAGACACATCCCTCAAGGAGGGATACTGCCTTAACCTAGGGACAGGAGAGAAGCCCTAGTCCCTACTTCAAATAACTTGACAGATTTACATGACCCCACCTAGATGGCATTGCCCTACATGTGGAATTGGGGTGGGGAGATGGGAGGGTAGGGTGGTCTGGGTGTACATGAGGGGGGAGAGAGGGTAAGAGGGAGGGAGGGAGGAAAGGAGGGAGGGAGAGGGAAGGAGGGAGGGAGAGGGAACTGAGATTGACATGTAAAATAAAAAGTAAGTAATTAAAAAAATAAAAGAGAGAAAGAAGCAGAGATGGATACAGGATGTGACAAGTGACTGTGGAAAGAGAGGGTTTGGAAGGTAGTAATGCAAAACAGAATGAGTAGTGGTGTGGTGTGAGAAGTCATCATATTCTTGATATATTTTGAAGATTCAGCACTTACATTCATTGAACATCTGAGCAACCTGCACCTTAGGTCTTTGCCCGAATGCCCCACCACACCCAGAACAACTCAGCATGGCTCAGTCCTCACTTCACTGTGGTCTTGCCCACATATCCTTTAAACAGGGAGATATTTTTGTGACCAACATTTAGGAAATAGTCCCTCTTTGTCCCTCTCTATTTTTTTCTCAGCCAGTTTCCCATGTCTTTATGTTATGACACAGATAACTGAGTTGCTGTCTGCATACCCCAGTGACCACTAGAAGATAACCCCACAGGGGCCAGGTACCCCAGTGCCAAGAACAGTGCCTAGCTCATTATAAGCTTGAAAATTAAGTGAATGGATAATACCATGGTCAATGGGAAAATCTTAAGCAGTGTCTTCATTTAAACCCATGGTAGTCAGGTGTTTGAAGCTTTCTTCTGTGCCTCTTTTTCCCTTTATATAACCTCATGGCACACATCTCTTGACTCTCCCATATACTCTTTCAGGAGTACAGCAGACTGAAGCTACTGCATTGTTCAAATACAATCGGCGAAGCAGGATTTTATCTAGTGAAGTCCTAATTCCAGGGTTTGATGTTGACTTTGGGACAATCCTCAGAGTTAATGACGAATCTTCTAAGGACAAAACTGCTTACAAGCTCATCCTGGACATTCAGAACAAAAAAATCACTGAGGTTTCTCTTGTGGGCCACGTGAGGTAAGGAAAGGTTTAGGTGACCTGGTGGTCTTGGTGGCTCTTTGCTTTCTTCTTCAAGCTTTACATCTGGCCAAGCCAGGGCCACCTCTACAGTTCTCAACATGTTCACCCTTTGCATATATTCAGTTAGACATTACTGCTATTCAAAAAACACTTTTAATCTATTAAGTGCCATGCTGGGTGCATTAAAAATTGTCTCGGTCCCTTGCCCCTGTTTACTGACAAGGACTTGATAGCTCACAGTGGTTTAATTGTTTGGCGAAGGCTAGAGAGAAAGATGTAAATAGTTTTTCTTTAAAGTGTATCTACCTCCCTGCAAAATCAATACTCCATGCTCAATATTTCAGATCACTGCTTCATTCGTGTCTGGCTTTTATCACAAAAGAAAGAAACTCCTAATTATTGAATGTTTTGTACCTCCTTGAAATGTACAAAAGTCATTAATGCCAACTGATTTCTTTTTCAATAGTTATGACAAAAAGGGAGATGGCAAGATCAAAGGTGTTGTTTCCGTACCACATTTGCAAGCAGAAGCCAGGAGTGAGATCCACACCCACTGGTCTCCCACTAAACTGCTGTTCCAAATGGACTCATCTGCTACAGCTTATGGCTCAACAATTTCCAAGAGAGTGGCATGGCGTTATGGTATGTGTCCCTTCCGTCATGTAAGATCTTTCCAAGGCTTCCAAGCAGCTTAAGAGTAGCTACTTAAGCTGAGTGAACACCACTGATAGCCTTGTTACATATGCATTTTCAGACAATGAGAAAATTGAATTTGACTGGAACACTGGAACCAACGTGGATACTAAAAAAGTAGCCTCCAATTTCCCCGTGGATCTTTCCAGTTACCCTGAAACTTTGCACAAATATGCCAATAGTCTCCTGGATCATAGAGTCCCTCAAACAGAGTTGACTTTCCGGCACATGGGTTCCAAATTAATTGTTGTAAGTATAATCAAGCAGCAGAACAGATGCATGGCTGTCGATGCTAACTCCATCAGCAACTGAATTTGGTGCAGAATTATGATAATCAAAGCATGAATGGCCAGTTTCCCAAGCACACAGAGCTGCATAGAAAAAATATTCAATAGATGCCTCTAAGCTGAAGACTTTTCTGTGTTAAAAGAACCTTCAGGATACTGGCTAGGGAATTATATATTTATATATATATATATGTATATATATATATATATATTACATATATATTATATACATATATATAATATATGTATAATATAATATATTATATAGTATATGTATATTGTAAATTATATATTTGTCAGTGACAAGAAAAACTGATGAGCCTTAGGTCCCAGGGAGGGAACTTGGCTAAAAACAACAAGCTGGACAAATAGTGTTAGAGAAGGAAAGACATCTGAGGTTGGCCTTTGGCCTGCATGCACACTTGTAAACATGAGCATACATACACACATGGACACACAACTACACACACACACACACACACACACACACACACACAAATAAATGAGTAAAAATAAAATACAGAGATATCAGTCCTTGGAAATGTATACTTTCCAGTAACTTATCTTTAACTATCAGTGCATCACCGTGCTGGATGACTGACCTGCAAACATGAACTGTCAGCTCACATTAATTGTAATTGGAGGCCCATTAACACCCATTTCTTGTTCTTAAATTCTCCTGTTGCTTCGTAGGCAACAAACACATGGCTTCAGATGGCATCCAGGGGTCTTCCTTACTCCCAGATACTACAGGATCACCTCAGTGGCCTCTCGGAATTGAACCTCCAGAAAATGGGATTGCCTGACTTCCATATCCCAGACAACCTCTTCCTAAAGAGGTAGGAGGGGGAAATGGGACATTCTCTTTGTACTGTCCAAAGAAATGGGAACATTTACCTAGCCTGATGTAGACCTTTCTGTTGAAAAACATCAGATAAATTACATAAGTTCTTGGAGACAACAAACAGCTATGGAATAAATGCCAGTGGTTTTGCATCATTAAAAATGAGGTCCCCATGTGAACACCAACCCAGTATGGAGAACTTAAGAATGTAATTAAAGAGTCTGAAAAAAACCTGTTTCTTAATGTCATATCAATAGCCTGAGTTTGCCAGGCATTCAAACTCATTTATGGAGGGTCAGAATATTAAATGAGAGATAGTCAGCAATACACCTTAAATCCCAACAGGAAATTCAGACCCACACTGTTCATTCCATTTCTGTGATAACAAATGTGTATGACACTTAAATGATGGAGCATGAGATAAATAGAGAATGTTTTTTCTAAGGTGATGATCCATATAATCCTCACAGTTTAGAATCCAAATGTCCTGTGTTGTATGGGCCCCTTGGTAGGTTGTAGCTGAGTAGCACAAGTGAACATGCCTGACTACTGTGACAAGGCTGAAGTCTCCCCATGCCCTCAAACAAACCAAAATTGCTGAAGATAAAATGTGTTCCTTACTACTGAAATTTCAGTACATAAGAACAAAACAGGACTATAGTGGTTATCACTCATCTGCCTGCTGAATGTGAGAGTCTGAACAGACAGCATTCTGCCCATTTTACAGTAGTACAATGAATGATTATTCAAATATAACAAACGTCACCTACTTTATTTTTATAGATCATCATCATAGTCTGCTGCATGTATTTACTGAAAAGGTTGCAAAGATTACAAAGCCTATTTGATATCCAAGGCCATTTCTGGGGTTCAAAAGAAAGGATACTATGCAGATAACATCACTGGGACTCGGAGAGGCTGATTCTAAGATAATATTCCCAATTAGTGGAAGCTAAAACTTCCATCTGCCTTTAGTGACTTTACCACTGTGTTCTTTTACATGTCAAGTTGCTTCTATTAGGTTTAGCAAGTAGTACTTATCAAGTATGCACTATATGCAAAATAGTAGAGCAGAAACAGTGAGAAAACAGAAACTGGGTAAGGTTTTGTCCTTTCTGCTAGGAAGATGCTTTGCACACACCAACAAATGAACCAATGCATGACATATAAGCAGAATTAGGATGGGCTCTTTGAACTGGTTTAAGGGATCATAACAATAATAGAGGTGGCTCTCTGCAGGGTTTTGGAAGTGTTTGGAAGGTAGAATGAAAAAGAAAGGAACCCAGGCATAAGAAATATAGTGGTGAAAAGAGCATAGTAGGCTGGGGGAGGAAGGGAATCAAGATAAAATGTTTTGAGTTCTTAATGTCTGACTGTGGGGCCACTGGTTTTGTTCACTTCAGCGATGGCCGGATCAAATATACATTGAACAAGAACAGTATAAAACTTGACATCCCTTTGCCTTTTGGTGGCAAGTCTTCAAGAGATCTAAAGATACCAGAGAGTGTGAGGACCCCATCCCTCAACTTCAAGTCAATGGGATTCCATATGCCATCTCAAGTGGTCCAGGTCCCTACTTTTACAATCCCCAAGACACATCAACTGCAAGTGCCTCTTCTGGGTGTTCTAGACCTTTCCACAAATGTCTACAGCAACTTGTACAACTGGTCAGCCTCCTATACTGGTGGCAACACCAGCAGAGACCACTTCAGCCTTCAGGCTCAGTACCGCATGAAGGCTGACTCCGCAATTGACCTGTTTTCCTACAGCATGCAAGGTGAGGCCTGCTCAGGTAAAGGGTCTATAGGGCTAATATATCTCACATTCTGATGGGAGAGCTCTAGAAGGAAGAAGTTATGCTTTCCTATAGATATTTTTCTTGCTACTTAGAAGTCTTTTCATTCGTTCAACTAATGAAAATGTTTATTAAGTATATGGTAAGTACTCAGTACTATGTTAGGCAATAACAATAAAGCAGCCATATATCTGAGCAATTGTAATTCAGTTTAAGAAATGCTATGATACAGTACATATTGTACAGTTTGAGTTGTAGTGGAACATTTGATAAAGGAACCCAACAAGGTCTGCAACAACCAACATATGGCTTCCTGGAGGAAAGCCTATTGACATAAAATTTCAGGTATATATTACAAATGTCACTATTAAAATTGATACAGCTATATAAGGTTGCTGTTAACTATAAACATAAAGGTTATTCTGGACATTTGTTGCTTAATTTAACCAGTATCTTTAATTTTTTCTGTTAGGTTCTGGAGAAACAACATATGACAGTAGGAGTACCTTTACATTGTCCTGTGATGGGTCTCTACACCACAAATTTCTAGATTCAAAATTCAAAGTCAGCCATGTAGAAAAAAATGGAAATACCCCAGTCTCAAAAGGTTTACTAACATTTGAAGCATCTAGTGTCCTGGGACCACAGATGTCTGCTGCTATTCACCTGGACTCCAAAAAGAAGCAACATCTGTATGTCAAAGACATCAAGGTTGATGGACAATTCAGAGCATCCTCATTTTATGCTCAAGGCAAATATAGCCTGTCTTGTGAGCGAGATCCTACCACCGGCCAGCTGAGTGGGGAGTCCAACATGAGGTTTAATTCCACCTACTTCCAGGGCACCAACCAAATAGTGGGAATATACCAGGATGGAACCCTCTCTCTCACCTCTACCTCTGATCTGCAAGATGGCATATTCAAGAACACAGCTTCCCTGAAATATGAAAACTATGAGCTGACTCTGAAATCTGATAGCAATGGACAATATGAGAACTTTGCTGCTTCTAACAAGCTGGACATGACATTCTCTAAGCAAAGTGCATCACTACGTTCTGAACACCAGGCCAGTTACAAGTCCCTGAGACTAGTCACCCTTCTTTCTGGATTACTCACTTCCCAGGGTATGGAATTAAATGCTGACATCATGGGTACTGACAAAATCAATACTGGTGCTCATAAGGCGACACTAAAGATTGCACGGGACGGATTTTCTACCAGCGCAACCACCAACTTGAAGTACAGCCCCCTCCTGCTGGAGAATGAGTTGAATGCAGAGCTTGGCCTCTCTGGGGCTTCCATGAAATTATCAACAAATGGCCGCTTCAAGGAACACCATGCAAAATTCAGTGTGGATGGAAAAGCTGCCCTCACAGAGGTATCGTTAGGAAGCATTTACCAGGCCATGATTCTGGGTGCAGACAGCAAAAACATCTTCAACTTCAAACTCAGCCGAGAAGGGCTGAAACTGTCCAATGACATGATGGGGTCCTATGCCGAAATGAAACTTGACCACACACACAGTCTAAGCCTCACAGGCCTTTCACTGGACTTCTCCTCAAAGATGGACAACATTTACAGTGCTGACAAGTTTTATAAGCAGAATTTTAACATAGAGCTACAGCCCTATTCTTTTCTAACTACTTTGAGCAATGACTTGAGATACAACGCTCTAGACTTGACCAACAGTGGGAAGCTACGGTTGGAACCACTGAAGTTGAATGTGGGTGGCAACTTTAAAGGCACCTACCAAAGCAATGAGCTCAAACACATCTACACCATCTCCTATACTGACCTAGTAGTAGCAAGTTACAGAGCAGACACTGTCGCTAAGGTTCAGGGCATGGAATTCAGCCATCGGTTCAATGCAGACATTGAAGGGCTAGCTTCCTCTGTTGATGTCACAACCAACTATAACTCAGATCCACTGCACTTTAACAATGTTATCCACTTCGTTTTGGCACCATTTAACTTGGGCATTGACACACACACGAGTGGTGACGGGAAGCTGTCTCTTTGGGGAGAACACACTGGGCAGCTGTACAGTAAGTTTCTGTTGAAAGCAGAGCCTCTGGCCCTCACTTTCTCTCATGATTTCAAAGGCTCCACAAACCATGATCTTGTATACAAGAGCAGCATCAGTACCGCTCTTGAGCATACAGTCAGTGCCTTGGTCACACCAGCTGAGCAGACAAGCAGCTGGAAATTCAAGACCAGACTGAATGACAAGGAATACAGCCAGGACTTTGAAGCCTACAACACTAAAGACAAAATTGGTGTTGAGCTTAGTGGACGGGCTGACCTCTCTGGGTCATACATGCCATTTAAAGTGCCATTTTTCTACAGCGAGCCTGTCAATGTCCTCAGTGACTTACAGATAAATGATGCTGAGGACAAGCCCCAAGAATTCACAATTGTTGCTTTTGTGAAGTATGATAAGAACAAGGATGTTCACACCATCAGCCTTCCATTCTTTAAAAGCCTGCCAGAGTACTTGGAGAGAAATCGAAGAGGAATTATAACTCTACTGGAAGCCATGCAGGGAGAATTGCAACGCATCAATATTGATCAGTTTGTTCAGAAGTACAAAGCAGTCTTGAGCAGACTTCCACAACAAATTCATGATTATCTGAAGGCATCTGACTGGAAGAGACAAGTAGCCAATGCCAAGGAAAAACTGACTGCTTTTATGGAAAATTATAGGATTACAGACAATGATGTACTAATTGCATTAGATAGTGCCAAAATCAACGTCAATGAAAAACTTTCTCAACTTGAGACATACGTGATACAATTTGATCAGTATATTAAAGACAATTATAATCCACAGGATTTAAAAAAAACTATTGCTCAGATTATTGATCTCATCATTGCAAAGTTAAAAATTCTTGATGAACAATATCATATCCGTGTAAATCTAGAAAAATCAATCCATAATCTATATGTATTTATTGAAAATGTTGATCTGAACAAAATTGGCAGTAGTACAGCCTCTTGGATCCAAAATGTGGATACTAAATATCAAATCAGAATCCAGATACAAGAAAAACTGCAGGAGCTCAGGACACAAATTCAGTCTATAGACATTCAACAGCTGGCCACAGAGTTAAAACAACAGATTGAAGCTATTGATTTCACAATGCATTTAGATCAATTGAGAACTGCAATTCTGTACCAAAGAGTAAATGACATTATTGAGCGTGTCAAATACTTTGTTATGAATCTGATTGAAGATTTTAAAGTAACTGAGAAAATCAATACTTTTAGAGCTATAGTTCATGAGTTACTTGAGAAATATGAAGTAGACCAAAAAATCCAAGTTTTAATGGATAAATCAGTAGAGTTGGTCCACAGATACAGTCTGGGTGAGACTCTTCAGAAACTAAGCAGTATGCTACAACAAATTGAGATAAAGGATTACTATGAGAAATTTGTTGGGTTTATTGATGATAGTGTCAAGTGGCTTAAAGCATTATCTTTCAGAAATGTCATTGAAGAACTAAATAGATTTCTTGATACGTTGATCAGGAAGTTAAAAGCATTTGATTATCACCAGTTCATTGATGAAACCAACAACAAAATACGTGAGGTGACCCAGAGGATCAATGCTGAAATCCAAGCTCTTGAACTTCCACAGAAAACTGAAGCATTAAAACTGTTATTACAAGACTTCCAAGCCACAGTCTCCAACTATCTAGAAAGACTCAAGGGCACCAAAGTAACCGTGTTCATTGATTGGTTGCAGGGTGCTTTGGTTCACATAAAAGCCCATTTCCAAGATACTCTAGAAGATGTGCGAGACCGACTTTATCAAATGGACATTCAGTGGGAACTTGAGCACATCTTGTCTCTGGTAAGCCAAGTTTACAATACACTGGTCACCTACATTTCTGACTGGTGGATTCTAACTGCTAAGAACATTGCAGATTTTGCAGAGCAATATTCTATCCAAAACTGGGCTGAGAGTGTGAAAGTGCTGGTGGAACAGGGGTTCACTGTTCCTGAGATGCAAACATTTCTGGGGACCATGCCTGCCTTTGAGATCAGTCTCCGTGCTCTCCAAGAAGCCAACTTTCAGACTCCTGACTTCATAGTTCCCCTGACAGATTTGAGGATCCCATCTATTCGCATTAACATCAAAATGTTGAAGAATGTCAAAATCCCATCAAGATTTTCCACACCAGAATTCACTCTCCTCAACACCTTCCATGTCCGCTCCTTTACAATAGACTTGCTGGAAATAAAAGCAAAGATTATCAGAACTATTGACCAAATGCTGAGCAGTGAGCTACAGTGGCCTCTTCCAGAAGTGTACCTGGGAGATCTGGAGATGATAAAGATCCCTCTTGCAAGATTCACTCTGCCAGACTTCCATTTCCCAGAACTGACAATTCCAGAATTTACAATCCCAAACGTCAGTTTCAAAGAGTTTGGAGTTCCTGATCTTCACATACCAGAATTCCAGCTTCCTCGCCTCTCACACACAATTGAAATACCTGCTTTTGGCAAACTTCGTGGCGTCCTGAAGATCAAGTCTCCCCTCTTTATATTAGACGCGAATGCCAACATACAGAATGTAACAACTTCAAAGAACAAAGCAGAGATTGTGGCTTCTGTCACTGCCACAGGAGAGTCCAAATTTGAAGCTCTCAATTTTGATTTTCAAGCACAAGCTCAATTCTTAGAGCTAAACCCTAATCCTCCAGTCCTAAAGGAATCCATGAACTTCTCCAGCAAGCATGTGAGAATGGAACATGAGGGTGAGATATTATTTTCTGGACAGTCCATTGAGGGAAAATCGGACACAGTTGCAAGTTTACACACAGAGAAAAATATGGTGGAGTTTAATAATGGTATGATTGTCAAGATAAACAATCAGCTCACTCTGGACAGTCACACGAAGTACCTTCACAAGTTGAGTGTCCCCAGGCTGGACTTCTCCAGTAAGGCTTCCTTTAACAATGAAATCAAGATGCTATTAGAAGCTGGACATGTGGCCTGGACTTCTTCAGGGACAGGGTCATGGAATTGGGCCTGTCCCAACTTTTCAGATGAAGGCACACATTCATCCAAAATTAGCTTCACTGTGGAAGGACCCATAGCTTCTTTTGGTTTGTCGAATAACATCAATGGCAAACACCTTAGGGTCATCCAAAAACTGGCTTATGAATCCAGCTTCCTCAACTATTCTAAGTTTGAAGTTGAATCAAAAGTTGAATCTCAGCACGTGGGCTCCAGCATTTTAACTGGCAAGGGAACAATACTGTTCAGAGAGATGAAGGCAGAAATGACTGGCGAGCACAACGCTGACTTAAATGGAAAAGTTATTGGGACTTTGAAAAACTTTCTTTCCTTTTCAGCACAACCATTTATCATTACTGCATCCACAAACAATAATGGGAATTTGAAAATTAGTTTTCCACTAAAGTTGACTGGGAAAATAGACTTCCTGAATAACTATGCACTATTTCTGAGTCCTCATACCCAGCAAACAAGCTGGCAAGCAAGTGCTAGATTCAATCAGTACAAATATAACCAAAATTTTTCGGCTATAAATAATGAACACAACATAGAAGCCCATGTAGGAATGAATGGAGATGCCAACCTGGATTTCTTAAACATACCTTTAACAATTCCTGAAATGAGTCTACCTTACATAGAGCTCACAACTCCCTTGCTGAAGGATTTCTCTATATGGGAAGACACAGGATTAAAAGAATTTTTGAAGACAACAAAGCAATCATTTGATTTAAGTGTAAAAGCTCAATATAAAAAGAACAGAGACAAGCATTCCATTGTAATTCCTCTGAGTGGGTTTTATGAGTTTATTCTCAACAATGTCAATTCCTGGAACAGGAAGTTTGAGAAAGTCAGAGACAGTGCATTAGACTTTCTTACTGCATCCTATAATGAAGCAAAAAATAAGTTTGAAAATTCCCTTATTCAGCCCCCCAGGATCTTTCAAAGTCGTGGGTACACTATCTCATTTGTCAACATTGAAGTGTCACCGTTCACTGTAGAGACACTGGCCTCCAGCCATGTGATCCCCAAAGCAGTAAGTACCCCAAGTGTCAGCATTCCAGGTCTTAATGTCATTGTGCCTTCACACAGGTTAGTGATGCCATCCCTGGAGCTGCCAGTTCTTCATACCCCTAGGAATCTCCTCAAGTTTTCCCTCCCAGATTTCAAGGAATTGAGAACCACTGACAATATTTATATTCCAGCTCTTGGCAATTTTACCTATGACTTTTCTTTTAAATCAAGTGTCATCACACTGAATACCAATGCTGGACTCTATAACCGGTCAGACATTGTTGCTCATTTCCTTTCTTCCTCTTCATTTGTCACGGATGCCCTGCAGTACAAATTAGAAGGTACTTCACGTCTGATGCAGAAAAAAGGAATGAAGCTAGCCACAGCTGTCTCTCTCACTAACAAATTTGTAAAGGGTAATCATGACAGCACCATCAGCTTAATCAATAAAAACATAGAAGCAACAGTGAAAACAACTGCAAACCTCCATGTGCCCATCTTAACAATGAACTTCAAGCAGGAACTTAATGGAAATACCAAGGCAAAACCCATGGTCTCATCATCCATTGAACTAAACTATGACCTTAATTCCTCAAAGTTGCACTCTACTGCTAAAGGAGGTGTTGACCACAAGTTTAGCTTAGAAAGTCTCACTTCCTACTTTTCAATTGAGTCATCCACCAAAGGAAACATCAAGGGATCTGTCCTTTCTCAGGAATATTCAGGAAGTATTGCCAGTGAGGCCAACACATACCTGAATTCCAAGGGTACTCGGTCTTCAGTAAGGCTACAAGGAGCTTCCAAAGTTGATGGGATCTGGAACCTTGAAGTAGGAGAAAATTTTGCCGGAGAAGCCACTCTTCAACGCATCTATGCCACATGGGAGCACAATAATAAAAACCATTTTCAGGTAGACAGCTTCTTTGTCACAAAAGGTAAGCAAACATGCAGAGCCACCCTAGAGCTCTCGCCATGGACAATGTCAACCCTTCTGCAGGTTCATGTGAGTCAACCCAGTTCCCTCCTTGATCTCCATCACTTTGACCAGGAAGTGACCCTGAAAGCCAACACTAAGAACCAGAAGGTCAACTGGAAAAGTGAAGTCCAGATTCATTCACAGGTCCTTCAGCACAATGTGCAATTCTCCAATGACCAAGAAGAAGTACGCCTTGACATTACGGGATCCACAGATGGACAGCTGTGGGATCTTAAAACTATCTTTCTACCAGCATATGACAAGAGCTTGCAGGAACTCCTACAGATGGAAGGAAAGAGACAGTATCTTCAGGCTTCAAGTTCCCTTGTATATACCAAAAACCCCAATGGCTATCTCTTCTCACTTCCTGTCCAAGAACTGGCTGATCGATTCATTATACCAGGGCTGAAACTAAATTACTTCAGTGGAATGAAAATCTATAAGAAATTAAGTACTTCACCATTTGCCCTCAACCTAACAGTGCTCCCCAAGGTAAATTTCCCTGGGGTTGATGTGTTAACACAATACTCCAAACCAGAGGACTCCTCTGCTCCTACTTTTGACATAACTATACCTAAAGTTCAGTTAACTGTGTCCCAGTTCACACTTCCAAAGACTGGCTTTGACCTGAATGAGATAGCCAACAGGATTGCAGATGTTGATCTGCCTAGCATCACCCTGCCTGAGCAAATCATTGAGATCCCACCCTTTAAGTTCTCTATACCTGCAGGAATTTTTATTCCTTTCTTTGGAGCACTGACTGCACATGTTGGGGTGGCCTCCCCTGTATATAATGTCACTTGGAGTGCTGGTTTGAAAAACAAAGCTGATCATGTTGAAACCTTCCTGAATTCCACATGCAGTTCAATCTGGCAGTTTCTGGAGTATGACCTAAAAGGTAAGGAAATGTTCTCCTGCCTCTCCTGGATACTATATGCTGTCAATTGAGTTCTTACTAAATAATTATGTATTTAATTAACATCAAAGGTACAATTCTTATCTGTAGCAAAATATAGAATGAAAGGAGAATATGCATGTGCCACCATATATTTTTAAAACAAAACTAGAAAACTTACTGACATTGAAAATTTAAAGAAAATAGATTTTTTATAATATTTAAAGACCAATAATACCTCCTGTTTATTTCAAATTGAAAAAAATCATAGGGATTTGGAGTACAGTTCTGTGGTAAAGAACATGCTTAGCATGTATGGGGCCCTGGGTTCAAACCCCAGTACTACTACAAAAAAATGACAATTTTTCAGAAAACCTATGGACTGCAGATGGTATGTTTTAAACTTTTAAGTTAGGTGTTTGGTTAAAATACACTATACACACACACACAGACACACACAGACACAGACACAGAAATGCCAATGACATATAAAATCTTTCCTGTACAGTTGTGGGGACACACAAAATTGAAGATCATATGTTTATCTGCAAGAACAAAGGAACACTTCAACACCGTGACTTCAAAGTGGAGTACAATGAAGATGGCATATTTAAAGGATTTTGGTATGAATGTTTTACTGTCGCTTAATATCTTTTCAAAATCTGCTGTGATGCTTACCATCTCTGGCTCCGTTTCATTATAACTCAGCTGCTTTTTCTCATTTCAGGATCTGGCAGGGAGAGGCTCACCTTGACATCACCAGCCTACCATTGCTGGAAGTCCGTCTGCTCTACAAAGAAGATGAGACAAGTATGTCTGCCTCAGTAGCCTCCACAGCCATAGGCACTATGGGTCTGGAGTCTAGCACAGACGACCAGAGTGTGAAGCTGAATGTCTACTTCCATCCTCAGGTGGGTCCCAGCTTAGCAGTATCACATGCTCAAAAGCAAGTAGAGAACTAGAGATGAGTCATTCCATTCTAGAAAGTTCTCTGAGAGCAAACTAGATGAAAAACAAATGGTGAACCAGCCAAATGTCTTCACTGAGATACTACTATCCTGAAAACATTACAATAAATCTTTGCCTAGCTTAGTTATTAAGACACACTCATGATATCCCAGCAGCACTAAGATTTTACTGCTTTCTGGGCAAAAACAAGAGTCATACATACACATTTTTTAAAACCATACTTCTTGGATTTTTCTTTTTTGAGGCTTCATAATTCTTCCCCATAGTAAAAGTGTTTGATTGAGGCACATCAAAGTCATATCATGTCATTTATAAGCTCTGCTGGGAACAAATCAAAGATGACATTGTTGGAAGAAGAGACAGAAGCCTAAAGCCAGTCATTAGCTTGGCAAGCGAAGGCTGAAGCTGGAATTCTTGAACTGGACTCTTCTTCTCTATTCCAGAATGTCTGTTTCCTACCTCTTTCCTCCTTCTTCCTCCAATGCTACCTCCTCCCTCCTCTCCCCATTTTCCATCCCAAGAAATCCTTAGTGTTAAATGCTACAAAGTATATATCACACATACCTTTTAATCCTCCCTGAAGCATGTGATAAAGAGAAATTAACATCAAAGGGCCTAATTTAGCAAAAAAAATAAATAAATAAAATAAATAAATAAACACATGAACTAACAAAGGAGGGCTAAATCCCCCTTCAGAATATGAAACGCCCTCCTCTGGCTTTTACTTTAAAGTGGTAATGAAGTTTTAATGTACTATATTATGTAACCTGAGTCACTGAGAGTATGTTCTATTCTTCTGGTTTTAGTCCCCTCTAGATAGAAAACTCAGCATATTCAAGACTGAGTGGAGGTGCAGGAAGCCTGGTGATGGAATGCACATCAAAATTAATTGGGAAGAAGAGGCAGCTTCCAGATTTCTAGGCTCCCTAAAAAGCAATGTGCCCAAGGCTACAGAGGCTATTTATGATTATGTCAATAAGAACTACCTGGGAAATGCTTCTTTGGAGCTAAAAAGAAGTCTGCAGAACAATGTTGAGAGTGCTATAAGGACAATTGATGGAATAAACATGGATTTCCAGAGGGCAACCTATGGTGCCTACCAGGAGTGGAAAGACAAGACCCAGAATCTGTATGAGGAAATGTTGGCTCAGGAGGGCCAAAGCTTCCCTGAGAGACTCCAGGAGAAGGCAATAGACAGCCTAGTATATATTACTAAGAAGTACCATACTGCAGTCATGTTTCTCACTGATTCATTCATTCATTTCTTGAAGTATAATACATTCCATCTCCCAGGTAATGCTGGAATATATACTACTGATGAACTCTTCACACTGGCCATAGGGAAGATGGCAAAGGTTCTGTCTCAGTTATATTCAATTATCCATAACAGCTTAGAAAAACTGCTTTCCTATGTCCAAGACCTGGTAGAGAAATCAGGCTTAATCAATGACATAGAATTGAAATTTCCTTTTGTTTCAAAAACCAGGCCACTAAAAGATGCAATTCTGAAGTACAGGGAACTCATAAACATTTCATCAAACTTAATCCAAGAGTACTTTAAAGACCTCCAGAATAACAAATTTACAGCAATACTAAGTGATCTTCAGGGCTTTTTGGGTAGAATTTTAGACATCATAGTAGAACAAATTCAATGCCAAAGTGACAATGCTTGTTTCACTGATTCTATCAATGCAGTCTTTAAAATAAACATCCCAAATGCTTTTCAATTCCTTGGAGAAGACCTATATCCTGTCTTCCATGATTTCAACAACTCTTGTCAAAGCATACTTCAGCAGGGGTCCTACAAGCTACAGCAGGTCCATCAGTACATAAAGGCTCTTCGTGAAGAGTATTTTGATCCAAGCATGATTGGCTGGACAGTAAAATACTATGAAGTAGAAGAAAAGATGGTTGACCTGATCAAATCCCTCTTAGTTATCCTTAGAGATTTCCATTCTAAATACAGTTCCAGGGCTACTGAGTTTGCTTCCAAAATCACAACTCAAGTTGAGCAATTCTTGTCCAGGGATATGCAAGAATATCTCAGCATCCTTATTGATATAAATGGCAAGGGGAAGGAGAAGATTGAAGAGCTTTCTATAATGGCAAAGGAAGCAATTAAAGACTGGGCCACTGCAATGAAGGAAATCATTTCTGATTACCAACAGCAGTTCAGTTCCAAACTGCAAGATTTTTCAGACCAACTCCCTGATTACTATGAAAAATTCATTGCCGAGTCCACAAGATTGATTGACCTGTCCATTCAAAGCTATCACATGTTTCTAAGATACATAACTGAGTTACTGAAAGAGCTGCAGGTGGCTACAGCCAATAATGTGAGCCCCTACATAAAGCGTGCCCCAGGAGAACTGATTATCACCTTCTGATTCATCTACTCCAATCAAACCTTCACACTGTAGGAGACTTAACATACTACTACAAAAAAAACATCCAACTGAGCCAGCCCTGAAGTCAACATTAAGTGCAAGAGAAGCAAGAACTCAGGAAGATATATTTTTTACAAGTTAGAGAAAAATAAAGATCTGAGTTATTTTGTTAAACTTGGGAGGGTGAAGAAATACATGTATTCTTTGTTGTATATCATACTCTTGAACTTGTCTTGTTTTTATTCAAACATGAGTGTATACACACTGCTCAAAGCACATCTGCTCAAAGGTTCTGGCCTTCCTAACCTCCACAAGGATACACACTTGCATTTAAGTGATAAAATAAAGAAGAAAAGCAGAAGCTATGGAGGAAAATATTTTTCTACTTATAAAAGTAGGTAATTGATGTCACTTGATGGGGGGTGTCAAAGCAAGCAAATAAGAAGCATAAGCCATCAGCCAACAATTTAATAATTAATATGTCTCTGTGTGCTTATTTGGAGATAAAGGACAGTGGGACTTGGCAGGACAGAAATTCAGACTACATTCACTAATTGCATTAACTAAGTGAGCAGGAATAGATTTTTTGCATAAATTTAACCCAAAGAACATCACATATACATCATATGTCTTTAAGTGCCACACACTCTTCCTTGACATCACGTCTGTGTTTGTTGGGCAAGATTCTTCTTTTTTTAGAGTCTAGAATCAGTCAACTAGACTTTTATCTGACTTGGCCTACTAGCAATGGAGAGGGAATAACTTGGGAGTACTAGACTTAAGGGGTTCAGGGTACTAGACATCCCAGACATCTCCCTAAAGCTCAGCCAGAACTCATTCATTCAAAGAAAAACTGGTATAAGTGGAAAAGCAACATGGACTCCCTAACTGCTTCTGCAAGCAAACATGGTAAATACAGTATCTGACAATCCCAAGTATAAGCAAAGCCTTAGGGTTACTCCTGACAGAAGCACTCATTTCCAAGACTGATTTGGAATGAGCAATGTTTATCTGCCTCTAAGTGAGGCTCTTGGAAAGCCACAAAGAACCTGGGGAACAGAAGCTCCACTGATACAAGTGGGGAGGATGGTGATCAAATGCTACATTACATCAATGGCATTGGAAGACAGTGAGAGAGTTTGACCCTTGAAGAGACAGAAATCAATGGTTGATGACTTCTAAGTTCTACATAAAGGCTCTTTAAGAAAGATCCATTTCAATCCCCACCATTTCCCACTTTGTGTTATTTGATGAAGCACACTGTTAAAATTCACAAGCATTCTTTTAAAGTAGAAACACAGTTTACCTTAGCATGACTCTTCTGTGCAGAACTTAGAAGCCTAAAACACTACACTAGGTATGAAAAACAGTGGGGAAAGTAGACTCAAATCCCAGAGTGATACACAACTTGCAGAATTTCCATAACGAGCTAAGAGTAGCAATACCATGACCTACTGAATCTTCAAACTGTGATGAAGTCTGTAGTTATGACTTCATTCAGAGGGAACTGAGGAGCCCAAGGAAGGTCCCGGGTACTTGTGAGATGGTAGCAACATCTGGAGCTGAAATGAGGGACAGAGAAAGCTATGAATTCTATGGCCATGCAACCACACACTACCCTGCTCAGCTCCATCAGCTTAGCTCCCTCAATGCTATCCCTTGCATGAGGTGCAGTGATTGGCTTGGATTGCCTTCATCATGTTGAAATATGTTGGAAGAAAGATGGATCCTCAGAAAGGTTTGCACTCTGCTCTCTTCTTTGGATTGATTGCATGATTTAGGATGTTTCCCTGGGTTCAAATAATAGCTGGTTTCCTTTCTCTTGAACTCTAGAGAGATTATCCTCCTCAAGCACACAGGCCTCTTTCTGTTACATATAAAACAGGGATAATAGTGCTATATGCCTATAATTCCTACCTTCAGAAGGCTGAGGAAAGTAGAGGCCATCCAGGGCTTACATAACAAAAAGTAATAATATCTCTATAGTTTTGTCACTTTTAATGTCATCTAAAATCAAAGGACTATTATTACGAGTTGATTGTTTAAGGTAAGCTTATATTAAAGGAAGGAATGAAGGAAGTAAGGAAGGGAGGGAGGAAGGGAGGGAGGGAGGAAGGAAGCATGGAGCAATTGGTCCTCCTCAGTGATCATCCACTAAACATCCCTTTTAATGATAAGACAGATTATTAAATAACCTGCCCAGCTGTCTAACTGAAATGAGGGGTTTTGTCTTCTGATGGCAGTGATGATTATAAATGGAAGAGGTCAAGGACCAGAGATCTGTTGTGGGAAGGGTTGGAAGGGATGTTGGTGATGTGCAGACAATAAAAAAGAAAGGGCAATTCAAGAAGAGGAGAAACATGAGTGGGAAAGGATATGTGAATGTGTCACCTGAACACTGATTTCCCTATTTTAGCTAGAGCACAAGGAGGGTAAAGGAAGACTGCATGGAAGGGCCAGCCTGGCAAGACTTCAGAGTATGTGAACATTGGAAAGAAAGGTGGTACTCGAACAGTTAAAGAAGGGCATCTAATGGAACATCTTGACCAGTGATTACAGAAATCAATGTGGTAACATATGCATGACTTACAATGGAATAGCTTGGAAATATGAAGCTATGCCTGGGTCCATATTTTTTAAAAATGGACTGGAGAAGTCATGAATGTTGGGGATGGTGAGCAGGGCTCAAATAAAAGCTAACATAAAGGCAGAATTGACAGGATTAAGTGACTCATTTAAAGCAGAGGCTGTGATAAATAAAGGTGGCTTAGAGAGTTCAGGGTCAGAAACTGGAGGAACTGGTGAGTGAAATGGAAGAGGAGGTGATGGGATGGGTAAGTTATAAGGGGAGAACTGTTTTCATAGTTCTAAAAGACAGGATGCACGAGTGCAGCACTAGTGTCTAGAGAGGACTTTCCTCTCCCATCATTGTCTTAGTCACAGCTTCTATTGCTGTGATGAAACATCATATCCAAAAGCAATTCAGGGAGAAATGGGTTTATTTCACCTATAACCCTCATATCACAGTCAATCACTGACCCTTCAATATCAATCACTAGTTAAGAAAATGCACTACATTCTTGCCTTCAGCTAGATCTTATAGAAGCATTTACTCAGTTGAGGTTCCCTCCTCTCAGATGATTCTAGCTTGTGTCAAACTGACATAAAAACTAGCCAGAATAACCATGAAATGGCAGAATGAAAAGCAAACTCAAAGAAAGAACAAGAGAGGCATGAGACAGAAGGAAGGAAGGAAGGAAGGAAGGAAGGAAGGAAGGAAGGAAGGGAGGGAGGGAGGAAGGAAGGAAGGAAGGAAGGAAGGAAGGAAGGAAAATTGTATAGAATTCTCTTTTGATAATTAAGCATCTCACAGGGCATTGGTGGAGCATGCCTTTAATCTCAGTACTTGAGAGGCAGAGGCAGGCAGATCTCTGTGAGTTCAAGACCAGCCTGGTCTACAAGAACTTGTTCCAGGACAGCCTCCAAAGCCACAGACAAACCCTTTCTCAAAGAAGCAAATAATAATAATTAACTAACTCCCTTGATAAAGGGGCTTTATCCATTCACAAGGTCTGTATCTTTGTCATAATACTGCTGTTTTGGAGATCTAGGACAAGGACTTTAAGGAAGCTCTCAAGCCATAGCAAGAGCAAGGCAGATCTCAGAGTTATGACATTTTGAACCTTGTAACGAGTAAGGTTTTTTCCTGCCCGCTGCCGAGTCTTGTCCCGCTGCTGCGCCTGCCCCAATTAACACACAGAGACTCTGTATTTGATACAATGCTGTTAGCCAGGTACTAGTTTCTTATTGGCTAGCTCTGTCTTAATTATTAACCCATTTCTATGTATTTCCACGTGGTCTTACCGAGAGTGGAGGAATGGCAGTTCTGTTCTCTCCAGGCTCTCCATCTTGGCTCCCCCTTCCTACTTCCTCTTTCCTCCTTGTCTCCTAGTCCCTCCTATCTTCCTTTCCTATTGGCCAACAGTGCTTTATTTATTAACCAGTATGAGAAACACATTCAGAATGACATCTCCCATCAGAACCTGTGTAACCTATATGAGTAGAACCAGAAAGACGAGCAGGAGATTACAGGTGCAGGTGATAAACTGAGACTGTCACAGTCACAATGGACCCCTGATATCACACAATAGGTGCCAATTTACACTGCTGTAGTCAGATGGAAAATTCCTACTGGGTTAAGACAGAGATATGTGCTGGAGAATTGCGGCCAACAGAATGGGGACAACATGACACAGGTCACACATGCCTTTAGAAAATTAATTAGAAACACATAGTTTTCTCCTTGTATAATTAAATGGCCTATTGTCCAGCAAGTGAATCGCCTCATACCTCTCCTAAGAACATACTGTCAGGTGACATAGGAAGTCCTCCTATAATCACAGATTTTCCTCTTATGAAACAAACATTTTCCTCTTATGAAACAAACATCCAAGGTTCCCATCAGAGGAGGAATCAAGTAATGGCACCCTGCCCAGGTCCCTGGAACTTTGTAAGCAGGATCAAACCATGCTCTGACTTGACTCCCAGGTCCAGCCCAAGCTCAAGCACTGTCCCCAGCATAAACTCTGTATTGAATGGGTTATTGTGAACTGAGCTTACCCTGTACCTTTCCTGTGGTCTCCATTTTCTTTGGCTTACCTTTGAAAGCTGACCAGTTGAAGATCCCAAGTCTTCCTTTCTTGGTTAGATGGGTAAAAATCCCCTTCTGACATCCCAATCTCGGGCCCCCTTCTGGTTCTAATTTATGGCTTAGTCCCCATTCAGTCAGAGAAGGGGCCAAAATAGCCTTCAAGTGGGGCATACAATATGGGAGCCAGAGTAGACAAACAGATGTTCCCTCTAAAAGTGTCTAATAACCAGAGATAAATGTGCAAAAACAGACCCTTCCTCTTAGCTCATCTCTGTGTATGCTGTTTCACATTAAGAGGTCACTACAACTCCCTTTGGGGTGCTCCATTTGTTGGTGGGATGGCTGGGTGGTCACCAACAAACAACATCCAAAGCCTCATAAAACATTGCTGGGGCAGGTACATGTGCCTCTGTGAGCTGAGAGTCCTGTTCTTAACCTCCAAAGTGGTTCCTTCTTCTCCGGAACTGAGAGGAACTTCAGTGATACTCAAAGAAATGGGCATGAAGCTCTGCATTTCCCACCTGGATTGGTCCAGCCTTAGAGTAAAGGAATCTTTCAAGCCTTGGGGATAACTTGGTATCTGGGCTGCAGGTCTGGGGTCCCACCTTCATCTATAAGCTTAGACTTTGGGTGGCAGCTGTGCAACAGGAACACCAAGCTTCACTGCACAGGGCCTGCAGGGGTGGAGCCACTAAACCAAACCCTGTCCTGGAAGGAGGGCAGCTCTGTGAAGAAACCAGCTCCATAAATATTCCTCGGCTCCCCAGATGTCCTCTTGGCTTCATGCCTTTCTCCTCCAGCAAAGTGGGTCCATCAAGAAGGGTGCCAAAGTCATCACAGAGTAATAGACACCAAGATGACTTCAGGAGACCCACAGCCCATGAATTAGAACTGGACTGGTCTGAGCAGTGTGGCATCACAGGGGCACTGGTGTGATGTACTGCAAGCTTGCTGGAAGATTGGCAGAGGAAGGGCAGAGTACTGTCTCATAGCTTTGATGATCATATACTAAACAAAAACAACAACAAAAAAAAAAAACATGAAAAGCCAGTACCACCCTTCTTGCTCAGGAAAAAGATCCAGTGCCAAATTCAAGTTTCAGTTGGTTCATAAATTATGTAACCTGTTTTTCTAACCCTCAGAGCATGACAAAATAGGTTTGCTGGGAAATGAAGGTAGTTCCCTTTTGTTAGAGTTGTTGGGAAGGGCAGATTAGATAACATATGTCAATTCTGGTACACAGATCAGAGATAAATGGACCATGTCCCAGTGGCAAGAGTCAAAATTAGAGATATATAAGTCCAATGAGGATGATGTGGAGCAGTCGTATGATACAGGATAAAATGGCAAGTCTCAGAAGACAAAATAGAATTCAAACTCAATGAAAACAAAAGGCTTTTTTCTACGTGCAGCTTTAAAACTGGAGAACAATTCAGGATGAGTTACAGGAGAAAGAATAATGACAACCCACAGCTGGGTGGGAGGTACCATTATTGCTATGGTCTTATTTTGCTACTGAGGGGATACCTTGAGTGTCTATTATGCTACTAATTAAATTATATTAATCAACTGACCAATTAATACACAAAGAGGAACAGAAAAATACTTAAGTTCCTTATTAAGTACTAAGCTGGTTTATGTTGCCTTGTCCTCTTCATGACTCCTTGGTTTTTTGATGGACAAACTCTCCATTTCAAGGGGCAATTGTTTCATGCTTTTGATTGCACTTACCAAGCCTCTTTTCTGGGCCAGGCATTATCCTAAACTCTCAGGTTCAAAAAAAAATGTGTAAATCCTTCAGAGGGAGACCTTTGACCCCAGGAGAGGTCCAGATGAGGACTTACAACAATCCCAAGATCACTGAGACAAATGGAACAAAAAGATGTGTGTGACCCCTAGGTGGGTGATCAGGTTGTGAGTTCTGAGTTTGCCATCTGTGTAGCTGGAGTGCCCTGGACGATGTATGTCAACCCTTTTATCCTCAGGAACTTGATTTGCAAATTGATATTGCAAAACAATAACTCAAAGAATAATAATGGGTTCCATATGAGCCGGTTGGGCCTGAGCTCTCCTGGGCTATCTAGAGTCTTATACTTCTAAAACTGATTCCTTTCTAGGTCACTAGGACAGTGGTTCTCAACCTGTGGGTCGTGATCCCTTTGGGGCTTAATGACCCTTTCACAGAGGTTGCCTAAAATCATCAGAAAACAGATACTTAAAATTCATAGTGGTAGCAAAGTCCCAGTTACAAAGTAGCAACAAAAATAATTTTATGGTTAGAGGTCACCACAATGTGAGGAACTGTATTAAAAGGTCACAGCATTAGGGATATTAAAGACCACTGCTCTAGAAAACCCCTACAAGATCCACATAAAGCACTGTTTGGTCCTTGTGCCCCACCTCTCATCATTGCTGAGGCTCATCGAATAAATGCTGCATTAATCTCTGTCACTGTGACCCATGCTGCTGCCCAGACCAAACTGGGTCTCTACCAGGGCCCCCTCTAGGGCACTGCTGGATGTCTCCTGTGTTTTACTGGACCAGATGGTTAAAAGGCTTGTAGTTGCAGGCTTCCTCAGTTTACTGAAACAATCAGTCCTTCCTTGGTTTCTTCCATGATACCTTACTCAGCTGGAGTATGTGCTATGTGGCTACTGAAGGATTAGCCTGTCTCTGAAGCCACTACAGTTTAGTGTTTCCTCTGGGGGGGGGATGGAAGGCAGAGTCCTGGGAGGCTGATGCAGTCCTAAGATACTGTCCCTATCCTTTGAGGAAGCTGAGCTGGCAGTGGTTGCTCAGAAAAGCACCTCTGTTCTTCCCTTTATACTAAATGCAAGCCATGGAGCTAGCCCTGTCCCTACCAGCCCTTCCTGCTTCTCTCCTAAAATCCTCTAGCCCCACCCTTCCCCAGCTTCCTTCCCAGACCCCAGCCTTAGCCACCTCAACTTTCTTTGTCCTAAAGTGACACCTAGATAGGAATTTGGGTTTTATAGAATTAGGATTTAGTCCACTGGGTCCACCTTTCATAGTTTTTCTCACTACTTTCCCTTTCTCTGAAGCCTGAGACCAGCGGTTCTCAACCTTCTTAACACTTTGACCCTTTAATACAGTTCCTCATGTTGTGGTGACCCCCGGCCATGAAATTATTTCATTGTTACTTCATAACTATAATTTTTCTGTTATGAATTATAATATAAACATCTACTATGCAACTCCTGTGGAAGGGTCATTTGACTCCTTGAAGGAATGCTGACCCACAGATTGAGAAGCACTGTCTTAGATTCATTTACTCTGGGTATTTCCAAATTCATGGTGTTTGACAACAACTCAGTGCTGCTCCCCATGGTCCAAGGCTAGCACCTCTGAGCAAGTGTTTCCCATGACAGCTGCTCCTTCCTGCCCTATGAGATTGCATGTTGACTCTACCCCACCATCCTGGTCCATACACATGCCCAGAGGCCTTGACCCAAGAGCTCTTTTTCTCTGACAGCAGAGGATGTGAAGTGAGGGTATAACATCTCCCCTCAGCCCTGGGTACAGCAAAGGCACAATATTATGACATAATGCACGCACAGCTCTAACTGCCCACTAACACCAGGCCCAGGGGATAACATGAGTACAGGACTTTCTAATTTTTAACTTCCTCTCCTACAGGGGTGTCCAGCTCTTCCAGGCTCTTCATGGTGATTCTAGGTCCTGACACAGAAAGCCCTGAGGAAATTTGATCCCTTACAAGCTTTATATCCTGAGCTGGTAGAGTCCTATAAACAAGTCTCTATGCCGCTGTAACAGGCTGTGTGACCTTTGACACCACAATTTATAGATCAGTATCCTTAGGGCCTGACCAATATTGACATTCTGCAAAATGAGTTATATTATACTATGCCCTCTTTTAAACAAATCCAAGGAAGAAGGAATTTACAAGTCTAAAAGTCGCTATTCCCAAATGCTGGCTGCCTGAGTCTGCAGAGCCATGTCCTCTTTAACATCTGGATGGATCATCCCACATACCCTCCTGAAGTTCTGCGGTCATTCTTACAACATCCCATTCCTTGTGAGCCATCTGTTCCTATCTCTATATCACTTTCTGTTCATTCTCCTTCAACTTACCCCAAGCTCCCCAGATTCAATCTTTCCTACCAAGTATAAGAAGCCTGTAAATGTTTGTTTTGTAAACATTTTACTATAACATGCACAGTTTGTATGGTAAATTTCCTATCATTTTATTTTATAATCATTCCTTAATAGCATCATTTGTAGTGTTTTATCACATTGATTACATTGACTGGTTGATTGATTGATGTGTGTGTATGCATACTCATACATACACACTATGGAACGCATATAAAGTCAGAGGACAACTTGCAGAACCTTTCTTTTCCTTTTCCCCAGAAGGTACTGGGGATGGAAAGCCTGTGGCCATGTCTGCCTGGCATATACTCTTTATCTGCTGCCCCATTTTGCTGCCTGGAGATCTTCATTTACTGTATTGGGATATTCACTTTGTCTCCTTCTGTGGCACTGACAACACCCATTGGGGGGGTGGAGCCAGGGGTGGAAGTGACCTGGGGAACTAGATGGGAGGAGGCGAGGCGTGGGAGAGTGCTCTCTTGCCAGATGCAGGGACAGGAGGAGATCCAGAGGAATTCTTGGAAGCAGGAACCTGTTGGTGTTCACCTGTCTATGTTGTGAGTTATTTCTCCCTAAATAAACATCTGTTCAGCCAAAAAAAAAAAAAAAAAAAAAAAAAAAAAAAAGAAGAAGAAGAAGCCTGTAAATGGAGGTTTCTCTCTCCAGCCCTGTCCCACAGCTACTTCCAAATAATCACTCAAAGGCTTATTAATTATTAATGTGCTCAACCAATAGCTCGGGCTTATTACTAGCTAACTCTTACATTTAAGTTAACCCATATTTATAAATCTCTATATTGCATGTAGCTCATGGCTTTACCTGTTGTCTAGTACATCTTATTTTTCTAGTGGCTGGCTGGCATATGCCCTTCCTTTGCCCCTCCTCATCTGAGTTCTCAGTTTGATTGTTCCACCTAACTTTATCCTGCATGGCTATTGGTCAAAAAACTTCTTTGTTAACCAATGAGAGGAATACATATTCACAGCATATAGAAGGATCATCCCACAGCAGAAGCCCCCATCACTATGGAATGAGTTTAAATCTGTTGCCACAGCACCCTCATGTGGACTATGCATGGGGCATTGGTAGAGCCTCACATCCTATAGTCTGAGTGCAGCTGTAGCCCTTCAGGAAAACAAAGCTAAACTGTAATCCCAGCACTCAGGGGGCAGAGTCAGGCGGATCTTTGTGAGTTCCAGGACAGCCAGGGCTACACAGAAACACAGAGAAACCCTGTCTCAAAAAGAAAGGAAGGAAGGAAGGAAGGAAGGAAGGAAGGTAGGAAGGAAGGAAGGAAGGAAGGAAAAGGAAAAAAGAAAATCAAAGCTGTTCTCAAATTTGTAAACATTTGCCTCCCCTTTAACCAGTTCTAACTCCTGGTAGCATTAAAAACAATTCTTCCTCATTTTAAAATAAAATTAGAACAATGTTTTTCATCCTACAATTATTTTTATAGACTCTATTTAATAAGATTTTCAAATCATTTTACTGGAACAAGGTGGATGAATAAAGAAACCCCCTACACATGTCTTCTCCCAAAAGCAGAGGTGCGAGTCTTACACAGGTACAGGTTGATAAAGTCTGTAGCTTTCCAGGAGAGAGAACTTGTGGATTCCAAGTCCTGACAAAACATTTTCTCCTGCCCTGTGCCCAGCAGGTGTTCTAACTTGTGGGCCACACAGGCTATGTGTAGGACCAAGGATAGTTATAAATACAGTTCAACACAGAATCACAAACTTCCTTAAAACATTATGTGTTTTTCTTTTGGTAACTCAATTGTGCAGTTCTTGAATATAAACTTTGTAGATGACAACCTGCAAAGTCAAACTGTTAGGTACTTCTTGGCCCCAAAGGAAGAAGCTCAGTGAGCCACTCAGGGAACAGAATTTACAGACAATCACTGTATTGTGACCTGACTTGACCTGATTCTGCTTCACCTTGTGTTTACTAGATAGATCCTGGAAAAGATAGATGGATGAAATCAAAGGGTACTTAAAACTTAATGAATATGAGACAACATGATGGGAAATATTCTTTTTTTCCTCTTATTTTACATATCAATCCCAGTTCCTTCTCCCTCCCATCCTCTCATGCTCCCCTAAAATCTCCCTCCCATCCCATTCCCCACCCACTCCCTAGGGAGGGTGAGGCCTTCCAGGAAGGATCATCAAAATCTGTCAAGTCATTTGGGGTAGGGCCTAGGCCCTCCCTACTGTCTCTAAGCTAAGGGAGGTATCCCTCCATGGGGAATGTGAGATGGGAAATATTTTTACAAAGCAAAGTTGCCTCTTGTTCTATGAACCCCTCTGGAGAAAATATGTCTTTGATGCAGATTTCAGAGGTTTGCGAGGTTTTATAAAGCTCATTGATACTAGGTCTGCTAAGGAAGTTGGGAAAATGTGTTGAGTACATTTGATAGCAAAACGGACCTGTTCCTGCTATCACAGAGATACCTAATCCAAGAAAAAAATTTTTAAAAACTAGGCAAGTTACCCCACTTGTGTGAGCAGTATACTTTCCTCACTGTGGCCCAGACTGAGATTAGAACAGCTGATCTCTCTCTCTCTTAATCCTCTGACCCACACCTTGGGCAAGGCTTCCCTGAGGAGTCAATTCTTGACCCAGGTTCCACTCTTTCCACAGCAAACTTCTCTCGTCCTTTGATTACATGCCATCCCTGCTACTCAATCTCGGGTTTCACTCCCTCTCTTCCCCCGCCATGGATGCCTTCTCCAGGTCATCTCCAGTCCTGCCTCCTCCTGGAAGACATCCAAGAATGTCTAACCCTCGCCTGAGCTCATTCAGCTTTGACTGTTTGTCCAATGGTTTATCTCCCCTGCCCTGTTTTCTCCCGCATCTTTCAAGTGAGACATCTCTCACATCACTTGGCATCCCAGAAGGAATGAGTCCCTGGATCTTTTAGTCTGTAGAACTCAGTATGGGAATAAGGGTCTGGGACCATATTCAGTCTTCTGTGTAAACAAAGTTTATTGTTTTCTCTCCAGAAGGGCATATACCATCCCTAGAGACTGCATTTTGTAGACCTGTACACTCAATTACAGGGCGTGGCAAGGCTGGAAAGGTAAATCAAGTTGTAAAGGAACCTGGACTTTGGCGATGGGGGTGGGGGAAATCCAATGGTCCCTAGTGCTAATCTCAGCTCTGCCTCCGTGGTGCCCTGTCACACTCAACCTGCTGATGCCATTGTACACCCACAGCCTCACACACTTTCTGGCTCATTACAGATGCTAAGAAAAGGTCTAAATGTGTGGATTATGATGAGCAGCCCACACTTGTCAAAGCCAGATGATTCTAGCCCCACACAGACCCTGACAAGTGGGGTTCTGTTCCCAGGAACCAGCTGTTCTGCACTTGTGTGAAGCAGCCCAACCCTTGGCCCTTTCTTATTCCCCCTTGTAGAAACTTTCCCCTGTTCAACAGTGCACATACTTCCTGTCAGGTTTTATTTTTGTGATGGCTTGCTTATGAAGTGGGTCATTCTGTTCTTGGAATTTCTTGTTAAAATATTTCATTTAATTAAGTTTTTACAACCAGCTCTGCTCTCTGTCTGCTGGAAGGTGGGGACCAGGATAGCACTACCCTCTGCTCTCCCTCCAGGAGGCCAGGCCACTGAAACTCTTAAGAGGTACAAGCCCAGGCCCTCAGGCTGCATTCCAAGGCTTCCAGCCTTCCACGCGGAAAGCAGTGGGTATGTCAAAGGCTGGATCTTCATCACAGGCCCCACTGGAGACTAGAGGGCCACCAGAAACTCTGTCAGGACTCTTTCTCTGTCTGAGGGCCACCTGTGTCTAGATCCTGATATTAATCGGGAGAGAGTGTGCTATGAAGAGTCGCAGGTGCCTCTAAGCCACTCACAGCAGCTCTTTTCTCTCCTGTCCCTTGACCCAGGCTTTCCTATGACGCTTTCTCACCCCAGTACTCTGGTTTTTCCAGCATCACACCCACCCTCCTCCCCTAGGAGTCCCTCTCAGCCCCATGGACAAAATGCCACACTCCCTCTCCACCTTCCACAGGAATATGATCCCCTACCATGCCTCACTCCATCTCTTTCCCACTGTCATCCTTTGTACGCACCTGAGCCCCAGTGGAGCTATACTGTCTCCCCCATGAGCTGGAGGGGCCCCTGGGAAGCTGATCAGAATAAGCATGGCTGCCTTTGCCCAGGTGAGGTAGTTTTGTAAGGTGTTCTCTTCGAGGATGAGGCTGCCCTAGAGGCCCATCCCAGAACTCTGACAGCCTCTTTGTACAGCAAACCAGCCAGGCTCCCCTCTCTGTGTCACACTGCAAAGCCTAGAGCCAGGATGACACAGGATAAACAAAGCCAGGCCACCCCTATGCTCCCACCAGTTTACAACCTGGCTGCAGTTGTCCCCTAACCTATCACAGGGTTGCATTGGAGACTCATCTCTGCTTTTCTGGTCCCCTTCATCCTGGGCAGGTAGCTTCCTGAGCCCACCCAATACCTGGCCTTAGGGAAGCACTGGATAATTCTGGACCCCTTGTGATGTTGCTAAGATGCTAGCTGCCACCTATCAGGAATGTGCAGTCAGGGATGCAGCAGGACGCTCTGTTTTCCCACACTTGTGTGTAGTGAAAGGTTACAGGCCGTGGGTGCCTAATAGGCAGAACATTAGATCACTTGTCTCATTTAGAACAATAATCCCTTTTGCTAGGGGTCAGAGTGACACAAAGAATCTGTCCAGACCAGGTCCCTTGATGGGACTTAGCCCTCCCCTCAAACTAATGAAATTTTCAACTCGTGGGTACTTGAGTTAATAAAGTGTGCCACACATCTGCTCTGGCCGCTGGCAGGAAAAAAGGGCCTGAGGTTCAATTTTGAGATCACTGACATAGTGTTTGAGTGGTCCCCCACTGGCACCTGGCGGGACACCAAATTAAGGAAAGTTGCACAATGAATGTGTGAGAAAAAAAAAAAAAACCACCATGAGTGTATACACATAGAGGCCAAGGACCCCTAGAGGAGGGGGAGAGTGGGGAGACCTTGGAATTACAGGAGGGAAGCTCGGTGGGGTCGCCTCTGCTGAAGTTTCACGACAGTGGCCTACAGGTAATGAATTATTTTAAAAGGAAATTGGCACCAACATAATATTAGGTCAAAAAGTAAAAAGAACATGTTTTCTATGGGCGCTGAAGTAACTGCAAAAGTCTAATATGAGTGCCTTTGAACCCAACATAAAGCTGGAGGTGTCAGCCCCCAGAGACATGGACTCCAAGCCTCATAGACCCCCGAGAACTGCGCCTTTCTCCCCTCCCCATTGACACTGAGGGCATTGTGTTGGCCTCGGACTTGCTCAGGGATAAAGAAGAACCCATTGCCTGTTGGGATATGAACTAGCCACCAGCTAAGAAATGAACCTAAAGTCTGGTGGGCTTCCTCTCCTAGACTCTGAGAATTGGGGGAAGAGAGTGGATATGAATGTTCTGTGGGCTTCCCTGGAGAAAGACATGGCGCCCTCCTAATGCCAACAGTCTATCTCCCAGGAAATGCCATGGCACTGGGTCAGTTTGCTCCTCCAAGACTGGGCCAGGGATGCTGCCACTCTGAAATCTAAACATAACAGGTCTTAACTAGGGCTGTGCCTTCCTCCTGGTTCATTCAAGCATCTCTCTCGGGCATATAGTATGGGAGAATGTAGTCACAGGGCTGCAGGTAAAACACCAGAGAAAAAGAGCATGTGCCTATGGTGCAGTACCACAAAATAGCCACGAGGGGGTCTCTCAACAGGATTTTAGATATCAGGTCTAGAGATCTGAGGGGCTGGGGAAAGGCCAGTGAGCTTGGCCGGCCCTTCTGCCTGAGGGGAACTCAACTGGGATTCTCCAGCAGGGTGGGGGACACCTGGCTATCTGTCTTTAGTTCTTCTGTTCCCACAATCCATTTACCTTGACTGCCCCTAATCCATAGTGTTCATAGAAGGAACCAGATAAACTGGCACACGCCCTTATGAGGACTCTTTGACCATTGATTGCTCTACCCTGCTGGCACATAAGGACACGAGCTCCCAAATGTGTGACAAGGCTCTGCCAGTAGCCCTCAACCACTTACCTCCCGTTCCCAGTGATGTGTCACCTCTTTACCCCTACAAAGTGCTCGCCCAACACTATTCTCTCCAGTAAACCTTCTCTCACCCCACCCCTTCCCTACCAGAAGTCTCTTTCCTCTTGTCTATCAGCCCTCACTCCTTCTGATGGCACAGCTTGGGAACTCCCATAGCCAGACCTTGGTTTAACAAGCCTTGATCCTTCTGTAGCTATTGATGCTGGTTCAGGCCTCTCCAGGAGGGATAAGCAAGTTTTGTCAATCATATTGGGCAAAGCTGGTCCCAGCCATAGGCCATCGGTGATTCAGAAGCCCATCCTAGAATACCTGGAAGTGTTCTTCTTACTGGGGCCCTTCCTCATGGAGAATTCTAGAAGTAAAAGGGGAGAGGCAGGGAAAAGTAGAGACATTCCCCACAAGGGTCCCCATGATTAATGATGCTCCCAACATTCCCCTGAGGTTCTCTAAGCAACTGTGCATGGCTGCCCTGGAATGTGGCATCAGCTGCCCTTTGGGAGCCCCAGCCGGCCCCTCCTCAAAGCTCCACAACCTCCCTCTGCCTACATCAATGCCTTCACTCTCACTTTCCCAGCATCCTGCCTAAATCTCACCAAAGGGGAAGAAAAGGTGTTGCCCTCTATCCCATTCTCCAACTGAGGCTCAGAAAGAACAGACCCCAGACTCCTCCCCTGAGTTCTAATTCCCCTCCTTCCTGGAAGTTACTGAAAGGCTGGTACTCCCCATTTCTTCCTGTGTAAAACTGGAGAGGTCACTGGTCTCAGCTCAAAGTCTTCTTGTGAAGATCATGGAAGTTAACATGTGCCATCTCTGCTATCAAAATGCTGAACAATTTTAGCTGCTGCCCTAGATCCCCAAAACTCTAGAGCACCTGTCATGCTGGTGCCTCCCATGGGATGTTTTAGAGCACAATGACTCATCATGATTGTTTACAGTGTCTGCTCTGATGGGTCAGTGCCCTGGCAGTCTAGGTGTCAAACAGACTAAGCATGACCTCTTGACATGATAACCAAAGCAGAAATGTGGGCACAGAAGTACACATGTCACATTGGCACCTGCCCTATGCTTTCACATGTAGAACACAAAAATGTAGACACACTTATGTTTTAAAACAACTACACACACACACACACACACACACACACACACACACACACACCTGCATATATGTATGCCTGTGCATATACAAAGAGAACAGATCACCCCAGCAGTACACATCTCCAATTTAGCCTCTTACTCCACTCCACACTTCCTCTCAAGTAGTTAGAGACACCACCATGTATTAGTCACTTTGTTGTGACCAAATACAAGTAGTGACTGAAGGGAAGAAGGCTTTGTTTTATGTCCTGGGCTGAAGGAATACTGTCCCGCTGTATCACAGAAACTATGGTGCTGGCAAGAGCTCGATGTGCTGGCCACATTGTGACCATATTTAGTCCAAAACCAGCTTGTGTGACGGTATCAGCCACATCCCTCATGTTTAGTTAGACCTCTCAAGAAATATTCTTACAGATATATCCAAAGATATAGCTTCTTAAACCCCAACAATTTCTTAAACTTTCAAACACTTCTACATCACTCACTGAATGCTCATTCCTACTTAGCCTATGTGTCTCTGTTCATGACAGACATCATTAGTTGATCTCTGTACACTTTGCTCCAGATCCTTAACTTAGCTCTCTGGGTACCCACAGAAAAGCTCTGTCTCTGGGAGTCAAGTCATAGCAAGAGTTGTATTCTAAGAGATTCATATAAAGTCCCTCACAGAACTGGGAAGGGACAAGTCCCCCAGACCTCAGGTATAGTGGGGGAGGACAGCTAATGGAGAGAGAAGTAGGAGAAAATGAGAGGGAGGAGAGGAAGGCATGTGCGACTAGGAGGATTGAGCCTGGTTAGGAATGGAAAATAGGAAAGAGAGAGAGAGACAGAGAGAGAGAACATAAAAGAGGGAGCCAATATTGGTTTGAAGATAAAGTTGAACACAAAGAAAGGTCGAAGGAACTACAAGACTGCTCCCAACTAACAATCTCAGCTTCCGTGGAAAGGCTATCATAAATGCCCTTCCCGGAGAGTGAGATCAACAACTAACTTCTCCATGGAGTCCTCAACTAATGCCTGTTGAAAACAGGAGCAAACACCCATACATAAACACTGAGTCAAACTAGAACCCAGAAGCAGATGGAGAGGACAAGACCATGCGGTAGAAGTACATAGAGACAGCTTACCTGAACAAGGAGGAGCTAAGGGCCACTAGACTGATAGCTGGGAAGCCAACAGGGGTCTGACTCGGACTCCCCTGAATATGGGTCTCAGCCAGAAGGTCTGAGCAGTCTAAGAGACCTCAGACAGTGGAGCCAGGATGTATCCCTGGTGCACAAAAGGACTTTGCAAACATATCCCCCATGGAGGGATAACTGCCTTATTCTAGAGATAGGAGAGAAGCCCTAGTCCCTACTTCACAGGACCTGTCAGATCTACATGACCCCAACTGGATGGCATTCCCCTACATATTGTATTGTGGTGGGGGGTTGGGAGGGGAGGGTGTTTAGAGTGCATGGGAGAGGGTAGAGAGGGCAAAAGGGAGGGAAGGAGGGAGGGAGGGCTTGGGGGGAGGGAGGGAGGGAGAGGGAACTGGGATCGACATGTAAAATAATAATAAAAAAAAAACGCTTTGACTCCAAAATTTAAGTTGAAGAACAAGTTACTGGGGAAAAGTATTTCTATTTTTGTTTCCACAGAAAATGAAAAGATGTGGATTCCTTCCAGACTAATGTGGTTTGATCACACCAGACCGCCTGAAACAGAGTACAAGCTGATCCTACATTCCAAACAGCTGGACAAAACAGCCCTACAGACTACAGCTAGGATATCTGAATCTTCTTCGAATCCCCCAAGACAGCGCCCCTTACCAGCAGGAAGTAGTTTGGAAAGAACGACGCCCAAATTCCCAAATATTGTGTATAAATGTTTGTTTTCATTTAATTGGACTTTGTTATATAAAATTAAATAAAAAATACTCTATATGCAAAAAAAAAAAAAAAAAAAAAAAAGAAGTACATAGAGACAGCTTACCTGAACAAGGAGGAGCTAAGGGCCACTAGACTGATAGCTGGGAAGCCAACAGGGGTCTGACTCGGACCCCCCTGAATATGGGTCTCAGCCAGAAGGTCTGAGCAGTCTAAGAGACCTCAGACAGTGGAGCCAGGATGTATCCCTGGTGCACAAAAGGACTTTGCAAACATATCCCCCATGGAGGGATAACTGCCTTATTCTAGAGATAGGAGAGAAGCCCTAGTCCCTACTTCACAGGACCTGTCAGATCTACATGACCCCAACTGGATGGCATTCCCCTACATATTGTATTGTGGTGGGGGGTTGGGAGGGGAGGGTGTTTAGAGTGCATGGGAGAGGGTAGAGAGGGCAAAAGGGAGGGAAGGAGGGAGGGAGGGCTTGGGGGGAGGGAGGGAGGGAGGGAGAGGGAACTGGGATCGACATGTAAAATAATAAAAAAAAACAAACAAAAAAAAAAAAAAAAAAACGCTTTGACTCCAAAATTTAAGTTGAAGAACAAGTTACTGGGGAAAAGTATTTCTATTTTTGTTTCCACAGAAAATGAAAAGATGTGGATTCCTTCCAGACTAATGTGGTTTGATCACACCAGACCGCCTGAAACAGAGTACAAGCTGATCCTACATTCCAAACAGCTGGACAAAACAGCCCTACAGACTACAGCTAGGATATCTGAATCTTCTTCGAATCCCCCAAGACAGCGCCCCTTACCAGCAGGAAGTAGTTTGGAAAGAACGACGCCCAAATTCCCAAATATTGTGTATAAATGTTTGTTTTCATTTAATTGGACTTTGTTATATAAAATTAAATAAAAAATACTCTATATGCATAAAAAAAAAAAGACTTGGCATTCTTGGTATTTGGGAAGATGACTTTGTGGATGAAGTGCTTATTGTGAAGGCATGTGAACCTGAGTTCAGATTCCCAGCACCCATGCAAAAGCCATGCAAAAGCCAGCCTAACCCAATATTGGGAGGCAGACAGAGACAGCAAATCCTGGAGGCTTGTTAGTCAGTAAGTCTCATTGAAAGGGAAAGCTCCAGGTTTAGTAGAAAGCCCCTGTCTTGAAAAGCTAAAGTAGATAGTGGAAGAAAAGCATAACCAATGTGTATCTCTGATCTGTAAAAGCACATGCATGGGTGTGTGCAAGTGTGGATACAGAGAGAGACAGGCAGACAGACAGAGAGATAGAGACAGAGAAAGATAGACAGAGAGACAGAGATAATGGCATCTTCAGCTTCAACAGACAAGAGTCACCAGAGAAGACGGATCAGAAGGTAACATGAGAGTCGCTAGTGCTTAGGGACTGATGATTTGAGATTCTGGCAGGGGAAGAAACAGGTTTGCTGTTCAGCCCTGATACAGAATCTCACCCATTCGAAGAGGGATATTTACTGTCTGCATGTGAGGAAGGAAATGAAAATAATTCAAGTGAATGTCCAGAGCCCATTTAAAGCTTCAGTTCTGGTCAGACTTGGCACCAGTAGCAAACTCCTATTCACACTGGGACCTTTCTGGGCTGCTCAGAATCCCTGCAGATCCCAGAGGTGCTCTACATTCCATTAGTTAATTGGTTTGTTCCTCCTACAAGGGAGTGTGTAAAGCGCTGGTCACATGACAGTTGCATTATTCTGCATACTCTTTCACATGGTATTAATTCTTGGGCTGACCACTGACTTGAGATTCTCAGTTCCTGCATGCTTCTTGGGGCCATTGAGAGGGCGGTGGATGCGCCTATCAAAAAGGAAAATGTCTGCATCTTGGGTTGCAACCAAACCATGACTCAAATTTCTTCCTCTGGCTGAATTTCCTGAGAACAACAACAACAGAGAGAGAGAGAGAGAGAGAGAGAGAGAGAGAGAGAGAGAGAGAGAGGAGAAAAACACCCACAAAAGATGTAGCTGTTGTGGCTGTAGTGGCTTTGCCTGTGATAACTTGATAACTACACCACTCTTGGTAGTTGAACAAACACAGTGGTTGGCTGGAAGTCCAATGTTCTTTGGCTGGCATCTCCAATACATGACATGACAGAATCTTCCCTAATACCATTTAAAGCAGGCTGCTGGTGGCTTCCCTGGCTCCCTGTGCTGCTAACTGCCAACCTTGAACATAGGTCAGAAGGTAGCACTAGGGGTCTGTCCTTAAAGCCACTCTATTGCATACATACTTTGTCCCAGTGAGGGAAGTGTTTCTCTCTCTCTCTCTCTCTCTCTCTCTCTCTCTCTCTCTCTCTTCCTCTCTCTCTCCCTCCCTCCCTCTCTCTCTCTCTCTCTCTCTCTCTCTCTCTCTCTCTCTTTCTCTCTCATTTAACCTTCACTCTGAAGTTGATATTATAATTATCTCCATTTTACAGCTGGGGAAAACTAAGGATTTGTGGGGTTAAGGAAGTTACCCAGACACACTCAGGGAAATCACAATGTGGGGATGTCAGCTTTCATCTGACTATAATAGCTGTGAGATAGAGGGATAAGCTTTTCGTGTCCTGGGAGGAATCAGCTTCATGGGAAGGAAAGTTTTGTTCCAACAGAACAGAAGGAGTCACCTTGCTGCTCCCTCTCTGCCATCTGGAAGCATCTGTTTCTTTGTCGATTTGGGCTACCCCAACAGCACACCTTTGGCTAAGTACTTTATTAACAACAGAAATTTCTTTTGTGGTCTCAAATTTCAAAATCTAGTTTGTTTAGTGAGGCCCCCCCCCATGCACGGTACCTTCTATTTTCATCAGGTGATGGAAGGGGCCTACAAGATCCATTCCAGCCCTCCTTTATAAATGCACCAGTCCCATTCATGGAAGAGCCCTTGTCACCTAATCATTTTCCAGTCCTCCATTTCATAATTGCTTCATTTCATGGGCTGTGCATCAATGTATGGATTCTGGAAGGACACAAATGACATTCTGTTGTCACTTACCTATCCAGGTCTCAAAGCTGAGAAGTCATATATTGGGTTTCAAGCACCACAATCTCCTGGGAGCAGATTTCATTCTTCCTGGCCCTCCTACACAGGCTAACATCCAAAAAGGTAGAAATTCCAAAACCTCTGTCCCACTGGCCCCATTGATGATTAAACATCACCACATTATTGAGCCTTGAGAGATGTTTTCTATACTTTTGGCATGCACAACATACTAGGAGCTTCTGGACTCAAGGGTTGGAAGTACAAGTCAGTGTCTCTGTAGCTTCCTGACCTGTAGCTCCTCCCAGACAGACAGTTCTGGACTCTCATCTATCTGCTACCACAGGGAATCACTAGACCAACTAAGTTACCTCTCTCTGCAACATGAAAAGAAGGGAGATGAGAATAACCTTCAGCAAATGAACCCTCCATGTTGGTTCTCCAGAGAGGGGCCAAGTTCCACACTGAGTGTTAGCGCAAGTCCATGGAGTGCAAACCTTAGTGTCATGTCAACATTTTTGGAAGGATGGGAATGATGATATAAGTAGTCACAGTGGCAGCAGGGACAATGAGGAAGCTGGCAAGAAGGGAACATTCAGCACCTGAAGACTGACCTCCTAAGTGCACCAGGGAGACAGTAGCTAAGATATGCAGAAATGTTTAGTTTGCTGGTCTTACTGCTCTTGCCTAATTCCCAGATACTTCCTGACTGACATCGGGCTTCAAATGAGGAGTTTTTATCCAGAACTTCCTCTCAGGAGGACACTTGAACCCTGAAAAGCACTGTTGTAGGAAATGGCAAATCCTCTTTTAACATTCTAGTTAAAGGGGGAAAATAAGAGTGATCACTGCTCTGGATTGTTCTGGGGCTGCTAGCAGTCACAAGGCAGGTGACATTCACAGGAGGTCAGATGCCATTTATAGGAGGTCAGATGACAATAATGACTTTAGATGTGGGACTCTGAGGGAGCTGATTGGATTTGCTACCCTCAGATCTGTGTGGGTTTCTACCATCTTTGAAAGGTTATTCCTTAGCTGGGAAGATCTGTATCATAGACCTACTGTCCCTAACATGTGACAACAAGCCACACACACAAGTCCCTAAGCTAGACTGTAATATTATGTTCCAACATAGGAACATTTGTACCATGTTCCGTTTTAATTTCCAAACATTTATGTCTGCCTATGAAGCAAGGAATATGCTGTGGCATGGAAATTATGCAAGGATGGAAAGTGTTTGTTAGGTGGACCTGTTTCCACCTTGTCCTGGCTCTGAAACCTCTCTGTTCAAAATTGGGAGCATTTGATAGTAATTTTTTTGTTTTCTTACAGGATGCTGTTTTATATTTTTGATTATGGGCTTTCATCAGAACAGATAACTTCAGTACTCGATTTCATGATTCATAAAATCATAGGAAATGATTTTATACCTGCCCATACCTTCATAACTCAATAGCCAAGAGCAAACTAGAAAGAAATCTTTAGCAGCCTGCTACCACTTGGCACTTTCACTCATCCTTAGTGCCTTTATACTAAACCCCATCAACACTCAGACCTTAAAACCTACTTTACTTACCTGTTTCAGTTGTGCTTCTAACAATCCTTCAAATCTCAGCTTTGGTGACACTTCTTTCTGTGGTCACGTTGGCTCTTTTCTTCATTAATCCATGACTTCCATATGCACATGTGAGGTGACTCTTTTGACCACAACACTATAATTAACTAAATCAGTTTCCTGCTCCAGACTTTAGTGAGGACAGCAGGGTTCATGGCCAAGATGGCAGCTGCAAGAATTCAGCACAGACAAGAGCAGATGGCCATGCTTGTTAAATCACTACTGTCAACATGGCCAGGAAGAGCTCCACTTGCCCTGGATCTGCTGTATGTCAGAATGGAGATATGTAGGAAGGCAATAAGGTATCTTCTAGCATCAAAAGCACAACAGTAGCCAGGCCTCCAAGAAACCCACCCAAAAAAGAATGCTCACGAACCAAAGGACCAGCTCTCTCCTGCTTTTTCCCCCTCCTTCCTTGTGGTCCCTTGCCTTTGCTTCTCCATAAGTGACTGGGGGAAGCTATAGCCAGCTAGTAATAGTGCTTGACCCCTTAACAAAACAGCCTGTACTAGAGCTACTTGGATCCCATGTGTTGAGCCCATTGTCAAAGTTCCAGCTACACAACAAAGATTCAGCAAACAGGGAAGGGTCTGACTACCTGGTTGCTGGGACACCAAAGAAATAAGGACAAGCAGGAAGGTGAGAGAAGAAGGCATCCTTTACAGTGTGTGTGTGTGTGTGTGTGTGTGTGTGTGTGTGTGTGTGTACATGCACACACATGTGCAGGATCTCCCCCATTCAACCTAGGCTGTACTCAATCTTGAGAATGTCTCCCATAACTACCCAAGTGCTGAGATTACTGGTATGGACTACCATTCCAGGCTCCTAATATCTGTTTCAATTCCTTATTCCAGAAGAAATTCAGAGTCCAGAGGAGCAGAAAGAGTTTCCACTATCTCTCCACTGTCAGGGGCTGAGCAAAGAAGTTCCTATCTGCCATCCCTTCTCATCAGAGAGCAGCAGTGGAAGCCATCAGTGGCAGCCACACATTGAGTCCCACTGGCAGAATCGCTTGTTTACCCTAGAAACTACAAACTTGGTGGTTGAATTTTTCATGCTGGAATTTCCTACCTGGATGGTTGACTCAAGAGGTAAGTAGTTTGAGAGTGAGAGGAGAGGATGGAAAGGATGTGGGGTAGTTTCCAGGGCAGCCTCTCAGTAAGGACAGCACCAGTAGATGTAATTGCATACTCCCTATGGGCAAAGGAGATGGGGAAGACACAGTCCTAAAGCATTTAACAAGTTTTTCATTTGGTCTAGAACAATGGTCCCTGTACTAGGATCCCCAAATCTTTATCATGTCCCAGAGATACTCTGAGGAGCTTTGTGAAGCTTTTTGTACACTGAGCAATGCCCATAACCTTAATACATCTTATTTCATATGAACTTTAAATGCTTTTTAATGCATATAAATGTCAGCATGATTAAAGATACAAATTTTCTTCAAGATTTTCTCAAATTCACAGTAACATTTAGTTATTAAGTAATTTTTTTTCAAACATTCATTTGAAAGGTCCTTGAACTATTCTACAGCGCTTAGGAAATTTTTTGACATTAAAAATGAATCCTTATAATCTCTCAAACACCAGCACTCTTCTCAGATTTCACTTTCCTGGATGACTTTAGGGACTTCAAAAGATTGGAAGCAAATCCCAAAAGCTAACAAAAGCACAGGGGACACCTGTGGTCAATTGCAAAAATTGCCACAATTCTTTGCAGCTTCTACCATTAAGAGGTGGACTCCATTCTTGACCTTGTGGTTTGGTTTAAATAATGGAATGCAGAGACCAGAACATTATATGAGTCCCAACATTGAGCCTCAAGTGAATTTGCATGCTTCTACATGACCTTGGGATTGTGCCATCACCATCATGGGCTAAAGTCTAGACCTGGAAGATAACAGGTGACATGGGTTAGAGATGAGCCACATCAGTGAGTTCTTTTCAGCCAACCATCCTCCTGGTCCACCCAGTTGATGACCACAGACAGATGAGGCATCCTAACCAAAAGTAGCAGAGCCTGACCAATACAGGTGAACCCAGCCCCAAATGCTTACCTACAGAATCATGAATGCAATAAATAACTTCTGCTTCTATTCTTCCTTTTTCAAATTCTCACCTTATCTTGTAAATGTCTTCTGGACACTTACAAGTATTCCTCAGTGTATACACAGACTGTTGCCACCACTGAATAACATGTAAGCAAGACTGATAAAAACTAATAACCTAATACTCTTTAAAATCTTTGAAACTCTTGAGAGAGCAGCTTGTGTGTGAGGTTCTGTCCCATCTGGGAACATTGTATTTTTGAGTTCAGGTAACCATGACCTTCTACACACTTGCTAAGGGGACAACACCTGATATTTGAGAAAACGGCTACACAACTTAAATATTAGACATCTCCTCTGTGTTGGCCATCTAACGACTCAAAGCTACATATGAGCTAATCACATTGGAACCATTGTTTCAGAACAATAACCTTCAACCCCTCCCTCTCCCATATATATTCTTTGGCCTTCCTGGCTTTATTATCCTAAGCCCCTTATGAGGATTTGCCCATACCATTCCATTGAGCAAACCTCAGATGCTTCCCAAAGAAATCACAGGCCCTAATGCAACTGTGAATAAAGTATTTAGAGTCACCTGAGCATGGTGGGGGTGGGGGTGTCTCAGGTTCCTGGAGAGAGTGAGGATCAACACAGCATGTATGAACTTTTCCACCAAGTTGGTAAGAAATGCCCATGAGAGTTGTGCACTCACATTATTGATGGTTTCAGATCATCTCTGGCAAGCTTTGCAGGAGGGGTGAAAACTGGAAAACAGCCATCCTGGGGAAAGGCACAGCTTCTCTCTACAGTTCTCAGCCTCCAGGATGTGTCTTATTCTAGTACCATCTTTTCTAACTGTTCCAAAGACATTTTTGCCTCGTGATGTCATTGTGCATTCAATAAATCTTTGAGTATGGAACCCATACTATTGAGGGAGAGAAAGGATTAAAAGTAGAAATGAAACTGTAGATGAAATTTACTGCAGTTTAGAACTCAAACAGCTCTGGGCAAACAAGTTTCATACATCGGATTTCCAGCTCTTTTCATCTCACCAATTCATCCCCAGAAAGACCCGACCTCTGCCTGGTGCAGAATATTGAGCATAGAAAAAAGAAAGAAAGAAGGAAAGAAAGAAAAAAACCTCTTAAAATTTACTTCCAAAGGAATCCTAGAAACCTGGCATGCTGTATTTGATTGTCATCCTTGGGGTATGGAACCTTGTCGTAAGAAGCTTTTCATGTCCAACGCACTTCCCATGATGACCAAATACTTAGATAGAGATTTTAAAAATTCTCCCAGCAACATGAGCAGTTCATTCCAAGGAAGAAATGAGCATTTGTGGTCAAAGGGAAGAATCCCTTAGGTATCAATAACTGTTGTTATCTGCATCGATTCAGGATCACATGAAATGCTAGGTGCTGCCCAGTTCTGCTCTCTGCAGCATGAATATAGATTTTCTCCAGTATTCCTTCCCACAGGGGGCCATGGGTATGCCTAAAGATATGCCAAAATGGCCACCTTCTCCTCCAGAATCTTCTGAGTCTGGCTTGCTTCTCGGGGAAAGACAGAGACAACCCTGACCAACTAGAGGAAGCATCTCTCTAGCAAAGGCTGTGATAGGAAGCATGGACAAGTGTTAGAGGAAGCCTTTCTGCTGATCTGGAAACTGTGCCAAGTCCCAGGTTCTTGTGAGCTCTAAGTGCCTATGCCTGGCTCACACCTTGTCCTGATTTCTTCACACAAGATGTGGTAACTAAGTTGCCCTGAGCTTGCAGTAGTAAAGAACTGCTCTCAGAACCAAAGAGCATGAGTTGGGCTTATACAAAACTGACACAGGGTAGGATCAAGGCAGACCTGTTGGAAGGAAGGATTCTTGGGACCCCTTACCCTCACCACGCTGCATAGCAATAACCCAGATGTTATCTACTATAAAGAAGTAGATCTATAATTGATCTACATCTCATTAGAATTATCCCTCTTCTGATTTCAACAAGACATATCCTTGGGATCTAGGGAAAAGTATTTAATGTACTTATAGCTATAACTGTAGCTCTCAATGCAACAGTGTGCAGCTGGTCTAAGATCCATACTCACGAGTCTGGGGTGGAAGATCCTGGGGGAAAATCTACAGCAGTAAAAGCAGTTACTACATAAGTGGCAAACAGCAAGTGCTAAATACATAGGATGTGTATACTTGAGACTCAATATTTTGAGAAAGCAGGGAGAGATTGTCATCCTCATTGTGGATCAGCACACAATGTGGATCAGTGGGATTTTATTTAGTCCCTAATGTTTACCAGATTTTATGCCAAAGGTTTACACACAATCCGTATTTAGTCTTCACGATAACCATGTAAATTGGGTCTCACCTGAACAATGTCTAGTTTCCTGGATGTTCTCTTAAGAAGCTTGACTCAGAAAAGAATCTGCAGTCTGGCCATCACAGTCACTGAGAACAGCACCCATCAGTGCCATGGTCCCAGGAGGAAATCCCGAAACAGCATGACCAACACAACCCATGGAGACCCTTTTAAAGATCATCTTTCTCCACTCCCTCCTCCTTTGGTCTCCTGTGATTGGCAGTCTTCACCCATTCTTCTTCTTCAGTGAATAAGAAAACTGGCCTCCAACTGAAACTTCCCTGGATCCATTTCCCCTCCCTGTACCTACTCTAGCTATGTCCTGTTGGCCAGAAGACCTTCCATTTGCAACAAAAGACCTCAAACCTCTATGTGTTTCCCTCTCCCCCACCTACTAGCCTGAGTAACAAAGACTTCAGGACTATCAGATAAGACATATAGTTCCTAGCCAAGAGAGGATGGCAGGGTGAGGCATCCTGTCATGCTTAGTGCTGCCTGTTTGGTATTTGGAGGAGCATAAGTCAATTATCAGTGATTGGCTTTTAGGTCAGGAAGTCAAAGTGGTCCAGAAAAAAACTAAGAAACATTTCTAAAACCAACTAAGGAGCATTTTGGAGCTGGGTCATATTCTTACAAGTAAGCAAAACTGTTGCTGTCCTTTCAAATGCCCCTCCTGACACTCCTTCCCAGGGTTAATGCTCAGAGTGTTATTTTCCGTGGTCAGTCTTCGGCCTCTGAAGTACTGTGTGTGGGCACAAACATGCACACACATCTTGCTGGCAGATGAGTGAGCACTCACTCAGTCACAAGTCACACTCCCATCCATGAGACACACTCACCCAGAACTGTGTAATCTTAAGCCACATCTGTACTGGCAAAGAGCAGCCAATGTTCCAATAATGTCTGAGAATACAGAACCTCTCTGTCTGTAACTTGCAGTGCTAGGAATCCAGTCCTCTGTGCTTATGCTGCAAGGATGTGAACAGCAGCTGACCAGCACTCAGTGAAAATGGCCAGCCAGCAAAGAAAAGTCCTTTCCCCCGCTGTGGAGAGCAAAGAGAAAGTGGTGCATCATTTTAAATAACAAATGGACACTTTGTATACCTCCACTTACAACAGGAGGCTATGTTTAAAATATCAATTTAAGTATATACAAATATGTATAATATACATATATATTTTCTTTTGTATCCTCTGTTTTCTAGCCAGCAAAGATATGTGTGGGTGGAATGTGGACAGGGAACTTAGCACTGTTACAACAAAAGTTAATGTTTGGCTTGTATTTTGAAATACCATTAACAGTAAAATAATAGACCCCAAAGCCAGGCATTAGCAAGAGAGGGATAGACAAAGTCATTTTCACTTCTATCCAACACATCAGTAATCAAACAGTTAAGTAGTCAGCAATTCATATAGATCTATTTCTTGATACCATTCTAAAATATTCTTATCCTCAAGAAGCTTAGCATAGAAAGAAATTGCAAAAAAAAAAAAGTAGGAAAAATGATTTTTTGGTGAAGAAGATGAAACCAAGTAACATGGTGGATGTGTACAAAGGTTGACGAAGACTCACTGGAGAAGTGACAGTGACATATAACCTGAGATGTCAGTTTGGAGACAGTAGCTGAGCAATGTATACATACTAAGCATAGATCAATTATGTATAGCGCTCCAAACAGAAGTGACAGCAAGGGGAAAGAAGGAGAAAGATGCTGAGCCAAAAGCAAGTTTAGGGGAGCAAAGACAAGAGGAAAAATTGGTGCTGTTGGCTCTTACTGTAAATCGACAAAATGGAGAAGTGAGAAATAGGTGAAGTTGGTTATGGGCAATTGGTTTTGTAGAGTCTTATAAACCAGTAAATAATTTAAACAAAGTGTTGTTGCTATTAATGGGAAATAAGACATTGAAATTTATGCTTTAGAAAGATTAGCTTGGCTACTGGCTGCTAATTGGGTGTTGGGTGTTGGGAAGGGCTTCTCTATCTTGGTACCTTTCACCTTTTGGAGAAAGGTGAAATTTGTTTGGGGGGGTTATATCTTATACAAAGTAGAATTTTCATTGTCAGCCATGGTTTCTATCGCCTAGATACCAGTTGCCTTTCTCCTCCATGGTTACAGCAGTTACAACCAGACATATTTCCAGATATGGTCAAATGTCACCTGGAGAATTAAAAAGAACCACAGGATGAGAATGTCAGCTGTACAAAAGTAGAGATAGGGACCCCAATGCAGAGGATGTCACTGTGGCCCATGTGAGTCAGAGTGTAGCTCAGAATAAAGTACCATGAATATTATGAGAAGTGCTTATGGTGCAAGACACATTTTGAAGTTAGAGCCTATGTGATTTGCTGATAAACTAAATGTGAGAGAAAAAGGGAACTCAAAGGTGACACTCACATTTTTCACCTAATCAATTGAGCAGATGATAATAGCATTCACCAAGATTGCAAAGCTAGTAAGGAGGTGAAATGCTGGAAAAAGGAGGCAGAAAATGTTATTGGTTTGGGAATATTATGGTTAGGTACCTAAATTGAGAAGACAATCAGACATTTAGGTAGAGTTCTAGAGAGAGGTTCAGTTAGGAGACAAGTGTAACTTTGGGGGAAACATTTGCAGAAACTCAAGTCACATTAACTCTTCTGCAGTACAGTCTATGCTACCTGCTGCCCAACTGAAAAGAAAGCAGAGGGAGGAAAAAGTGGAACAGTAGAGGTGACATGCAAGAAATCTGGGGGGGGGGGTGACACTAGCAGGCTCCATAATGTAGAAAAATGGGAGGATCCAGGAAGAAAAGCATTTCACCTTGCTACCCACTGAGACACCAAGGTAAGTGTCTTGTGGTCTTTGACTAACATGACTGCAACACCACAGTAAATCTAACTGTGAAACATGCCAAGGCAGAGGAGAGTCTAGATACTATTGCTAATTTTTATGAGGTATTTTCAGCTTTCCTGTAGCACATCTGAGATCTAGGTATTTCTATGGGCCATTCCAGGGAGCCACCATACCCAGGGACTAGGTGTCCTTGGAACAGATACATGAGTGGACTTATTACATCATTGATATCTGGGGATGTGGTAAATTCTGAGTCAGCCAGGGAGGCTGTCTTAGTTTCTAGTTGCTATAATGAAATATCCTGACCAAAAAAAAAAAAAAAACTTAACAGAGAAAAAAGAAGCTTATTTTTAGATTATGGTTCAAGAGGGCCACAGTCTATAATAGTGAAGAAAACATGATGGCAGGCATGAATGTCAGTTAATTCGGGAGGCAGGGTATTCATGTTCCTCCATACCCAGGAAGCAAAGAGTGAAGAGGAAGGAAGGCCCAAGTATGAAGTCCCAAGGACCACCCCCAGTACCTCTGTAACATTCTGCAGCCTTCCCTGGTGCCACTACGTAGTACCAGATATTCAAGCATGTGAATCTGTGGGGTCAGTTCACATTCAATCCCTTCTCCCCAGCAGCACAAGGAGGACAGTCAGGTGAAGTAGGAAGGTTGCAGGTTCAAATAAAGCTAATATTGAATATTAATTCCAACAAGATGAACCCTACAAAACATGGGCCACCAACTTCTTTTAATGATTTTTGTTAACCTTTACTGCCAACTAGATAGGATTTAGAATCACCATGGAAACAAATCTCTGAACATGCACATAAGGGATTTTCTATATTAAGCTAACTGGAGCAAAAAGACCCACCCTAAACATGGACAATACCATTCCCAGGAGAATGGTACCTGGAACGACTACAAAGGAGACAAAAAGTAAGGACAAGCACTCACTCATCACTCTCTATTTCTTAATTGTGGGCACAATGTGTCCAGACTGATGCCACATCTTGCCATGATACATTATCTTCCTTAAGTTGCTTTTGTCATTTATTTTATCACAATGAAGCATCCAACAAACATATTTCTCATTTTGTTGAGATGAATTCTCCACACACAAAACAAGATCAATGTGCAATTAACTACATCTATAGGTGTCTGCAGAATGCTCCTTTTCCTACCTTTGATACTAGCTTGCTCTAGAACACTCTCTGTGTTCTTTAAACTAGCCGAGCCTTTCTTTCCTGGTTAATAAAGAGACTGAACCTCATGATTATGGATTTGTGTGTAGGTCATGTAAGGGTAGACATCCCACCTATCCTGTCCAGACTGTAGGAATGGGAGTTGGGACCTTAATAAAATCACCTAGCTCATCCTCTAGGCTCGATTATTTGACTTATAGCAGAGTTTGATATTGCGTCCATTCTGAATGCCATCTGTAGCCCTGTAGAGGTAGCCCTGGGGGGCGGGAAGTAAGGCGGGGTATGCCAGGAAGACTTGGGAATGTTTTCCATGGCAGTCAAGAAAGCACATCAAAAGAAAATCCTGTTTCCCTCCTTCTGTTCCCTCTCTGCTTCCTTGAAGCCAAGGGGAATGACATCACAACAAAACAGACTTGCCAAGACATACTCTACAAAAATGTCCTCACATGGTTACATTTTCTGCAAATTACAGCGTTTGGAGTATAAATCAGAGTAATTGTTTAAATCAGAGTGACTGTTGAAACAGATTTCCAGTGATCAAATCAAAAATGCAATCATTCTGCGGTTCCTCCGGTGCTCGGAGCCCCACATACTTCTGAAAGTGTCGGTTGTCAGTTACACGGAGTGTTTACATTACCATGCTGCCCGAACAGAGAAAATATATATTTTAAGAAGAAAATGTGAATCCAGGGTTACAAGAATGTTTCTGAAACAGCTAAGTCATCTTGTTTCAAGTAAAACCAGATGTTTGCATCAAGAGAAAGCCAATCATTTCTTTTAATTATGCTCAATGGTCAGGCCACCAGGAATACCCACATGTGTACACATGAGCCAGTAGAAATCAAAGGCTTTGTGACAGAGAAAGCAATCAGCAACTCCCAGACCACCAAATGGCATTCCCCAGCACCAACTCTGGGTATTTTGTGTACCTGCTCCAGGAGAGCAATCAGCAAGATGAGTCCTCCTTGTACCTTATCCAGTACCAGCATCCCACATCCCACCTTGATGCATGCTTCCACCCCCCACCCCTGACCCAGAAATCTGGAATAAATCCAGCTGCAGAATGGATTCTCTACTTCAGAACATTTATGAGGAAAGCCCTTGGAAAAGACCTTGGATAGCCTATATGTTCTCTAATTTGCCCTCCCTAGCTGTTTCTCTGTCTCTAAAGCCTCAGAATATGACCAAAAGGGGAGCCCATCCCCTCATTTTCATTCAAAGGATACAATTTGAGTTTTCACATGGTGACACTTCCCGTGGCAGAGAGGAACCTCACCTGTCATCCTGCCCTTTACTATGATGCTCTGTTGGGTATGATGGTGCTAGGGAGAAGTTATATACTAGAAGGCCAGAGGGAAGGTTCTGGAACTCTCTGGTTCCCTGGGAGGATTTCTGGGCTCCATTTTAGGAGAATGTCTAGCCACCTGGAAGGAGGCCCTGGGCATACTCATTCCTGCCTGATAGTAAACTTCACTCACTGGTGGAGTAACAGTGACAGAGATTTACAAGGTCTTGTGTAACGAAAGGGTGGCCACATCCCCAAGACTTCAGCAAACACAACCACAATACCCACACCTTATTCAGACTTGCTGGTAGTTTCTGAGTATTTGTTTTTGTTCCAAATGAACTCCAGAATTGTCCCTAAAAGTACTTAAAGGTACAAACTTAATGTTCAGGGCTGAGGCAGCAGCTTGGGGGTAAGAGCATGTGTCTGATATATTCAAGGCCCTGAGTTCAATTACCAACACTGCATAGGAAAAAAAATACTTCTTTGGCATGTATCCCTCGATTTTCAATGCTTGGGTGCTCACCCCATGATTTTAACTACATGTTAGTATTAGTTTTCCTTAACATATCTTCCCTTCTGCATCTTTTGGGTTGCTTTGCTTCTACTTCAGGCTTTTCCTAAGCAGAACTAGTCACAAAATGAGTCACAAGATTGCAGGTAAGTTTTATGAACTATGTATTAATGTGCTGAAATTAAGATATAGCCATTAAAACAAATATTTACCCACATTGCTGTTAAGATCATCCTGTATGTCAACTGCATTTGTAAATGTTGCTGTGAATTATTCTGTAACATGCCAATATTCCTTTTAAATCTGTAATCATATCATTTAACTGTATTAATCCTTTAAATGACACTTCAATCCCTGTTATGCATGGCTATTGCACTCTGTGTCCATGTTTCTGTGACCAGTGAAGCCACTCAAGCAAATTCTCTGGTTGGGGAGATATTAAGGCCATGTTTTGTTCTCTTCCAGTAGAAATAATGGCCATTTCCAACCAAGAGAATAAGAGAGACATTTTTTTCTATGATTCATTATGAGAAGGTGTAGACAAGAACTCAAATATGTATTAACACTTCCTCCGCATCGTCATTAAAGTCCCTGAAACTCCAGGACTATCTCTATCTTCTGCTCAAAATGTTTCCAGCATGGGAAGTTTCAAAAGAAATAATCTCAGCATTTTAAAGCTTAGGACCCTGCTTTGAACTCCAGAAATCAAGTCAGACTTGAGTCTCTGGAGTAGATATTTGCTCATAATGTCTTGGCTGTAGTTGACTAGATATGTCTGCATGGGTTTCAACCTCACTCCTGGTCCCAACTTCTATCTTAGCTGGGGGTTTTATTGCTGTGAAGAGACACCATGACCACAGCAACTCTTATAAGGAAAACTGAGGGGACTCACTTATAGTTTTAGAAGTCCAGTCTATTATCATCATGGCTGATGGGAGATGTCATTCTGTGAATATGTTTATCATACTGGTTAATGAATAAAGCACTGTTGGCCGATAGGAAAGCAAGATAGGCGGGACTAGGAGAGAAGGAGGAAAGAGGAAGGAGTAAGGAGGAGTCAAGATGGAGAGACTGGGGAGACTAGACGCCGGCCCCACTGCCTGGTAAGAAGACCATGTGGAAATATTAGATTAACAGAAATGGGTTAATAATTAAGACAGAGCTAGCCGATGAAAAACAAGTAACTGGCCAACAGTATTATATCAAATACAGAGTCTTGGTGTGTTAAATTGGGGCTGGCGCAGCAGCGGGACCAGACCGGTGGTGGGCGGAAAAACCTTACTCCTTACAGATGGCAGGGAGCATGGTGGTATTCAGGCAACAAGAAGTCAACTGAGACACTGTCCCCATGGTAGCACACTTCCCCTAACAAGGCCATACCCACTCCAACAAAGTCACACCTCCTAATAGTGCCACTCCATATGAGCTTATGGGAGATAATTACATTCAAACTGCCACATTCCCAAGCCATAGTCATAAGTCATAAGCAAAGTGAAATTTTTCTAAAATTTAAGAATTCTCTGCTTTACACCCATGTTCTCCATAAAACCATGGCCTGGTGACCTACATAATTATTTTTAAACATGTTTTGGTACTAATTTTGCCGAATGTATACTTAGAGTTTTCAGGGTCATTGTTGAAATATCATGATTTGACTCTGAATTGATGGCTCCTGCCATGTAATGATGGAGTCCACTGAGTCATCTTTTATGTTTTATAACTACAGCTCAAGTACCACACTTGAGAACCACCTACTTATTCATTGATTAAATGTCTAAGATAAAATGATTAAACATCTGCTGCATGCAAACATCCAAACTATTTGATTCCCAGTGTTTGAAGATGCATCCATCATGAATGGAAAGCCCCTGTCTTAGACTTCAGAGGTAGCTCTGCACACAATTGACTTTTGTCAAACCAGGGACAAGGCTGAAATGCAACCAGTCTCCTTTTAATTTACTATACATTTGCCTCTGAGTAATGCTGCCTGAGACTAAAGGAAGAAAATCTTCTGTGAAACCATTCCTCCTATAAAAGGTCAGAGACAGAATGGAATTTGATTAGGTCCTTAATGGGAAGTCTAAATGTGTACAAAGTTGCACAAAGACCATCAGAAAAGGAAATGGAAGGAAAGTTGAAAAGACCATTTTAGCCCAGTTTTCTGACATCAGGTCCCACTCTGTAATATGTCAGAGTGTGTGGCACACAGCTAAGTTCCCTGAAGCAAGTAGGCCTCATCAAACCTTTGACTCTAAAGTAAGTCTCCATTAGCTCTTCCCATTACCCTATTCCATAGGCCCCTATCTGGCAGGCAGGGGGGTGGGAGGAGAGTCAGTGTATGTGCGTTCATGTGTATGTGTGCACCCACAAGTATGTGTATATGCACACACACACACACACACACACACACACACACACACACACAGGCCAGAGGACATTAAGTATTTTCTTTTATTGCTCTCTCTCTAATTTGGGGGACAAGGTCTCACTGTAGCTGAAGTGTGCTGCTTGACTAGGCTGGTTCACCATCAGCTCTTGGGATCTACTGTATCCACCTAAAGATAAGGTTGCCAGCATGAGCAGCCATACCTAGGATCTGAACTCAGAACCTCTTGCTTTCATGGTAAGTTTTCGTACCCACTGAGCTATCTCCCGCTCCCCACAGGGTGGTTATTTTAATGGGAAGTGCCTTGGCAGAGACCTCACAACACACATGTGGGGATCCACAAAATCACCTGGAAGTCAACCACACCTTGATCATTCTGACAAGGATACAACAGATTCTGGAAAGCTAGAGCTGGTAGCTAGGAGTCAAAGCTGCAGCCAGTTACAGAGACCACCACCAGAGGGCAGCAGGGCACACGGACACCATCGTTTCCACCATTCAGAAAGCTGTAGGTGGAAGCAAGATAGCATTGTGTCCAAGGCTCTCAGTAAGAACGGAACACAGCACAGCTCAGAATTCCAGCCTCCAGCTCCTTGCTGAGACTCCTCCATTTGCCTCCAGGATCTCAGGAAAGGGATTTTGTGAGTGGTTTGTATAGTTTTATTCTGCAATTGAAAAAGCTGCCTGGCAAGAGCTCAGCATCACACCATCACATCACCACCACCACCACCACGACCACCAAGCTTGGAATTCCATAGAGACTCATAGGTGCTCTTACCACTTTACCTTAACCCACACTTAGAAATACATCTCACACTGAAATCCACATCTAAGACAGACAGACAGACAGACAGCAGACAGACAGACACACACACACACACACACACACACACACACACACACGCACGCACGCACGCACACACTTATTCGGTTCTTCTTTCTTGTTGGAAAATATCCACTGCCTAAAGTTCACAATCTAGTAACTGATCCCAGTTTGAATGATGACCTGAAGGTCAGTTCCCCCAAGGGACATAGAATGTCTCATCTCCACTCACCATGGAAGCCAGGCCCTACAGGAGTCTCAGAGGATCCACTGGTAAATAGTATCCATAATCGCAAAGGGGAAATAATGACCCAGGGATTTCCCCACAGCAGCCTCCAGGGGCCACTTTGCTTCATTTTGTCTGTCATTCATTCCTTCATGTTCTCACTCTGCCAATACTAACTTACCTCTGGGAGTTTTGCTCTATGAGATGACCTCTGCCTTCAGTTAAGTTGTGATAAGCCTCCCCTTGCATGCTCAGGACTTGTGTGGATTCCTGACCTCGTGTGAGATAGAGGAACACATAAACATGATATCAGAAAGCCCAACAATGTTTTCAGCCAGCCTAGGGACTTACTGATAGAAGCTTCAAACATAAGGTTTTGATCAGAGGGCAGAATCTCAGTGATGATGCCCAAAAAGAGCCTCCATGGCACCCTGCAGCATTCAGCAAGGTATTTATTTCCCAACCCATGCAGCAGACTCTGGCTACTACCCGGCACAGTTTATAGATCTCCTCCTAGGCCTTTCTTCCTGACCCTGTCAGCTTCAACACTTCCTTCCAGCATGTTATTCTATAGAGAAACAGCTATCATGAATGAGAAAAAATATATAACTGTAAAGAAAACCAACAAAGCCCCAAGGCAAGAGCTCTGTTCTGAAGATGGTCCCCGAACTGGTCACAGTTCCTGGTGAATGATTGTGGCCCCCAAAGAGAAAGGTGACTTAAGAATAGATAACTGGTTCATGGTATGTGACAGAAGCAAAGCAGCCTGAACACCAAGATGAATAAAATGAGTTATACAGGAGGCAATATCGCCAAGCAAGATGGAATGTTCACATGGAAGAATGTGTTTAAAAAGATGGCACCTACTTTTGTCTTCCTAAGCTAGGCATTGGAAGCTGGTTCTTTTTGTTGTTTGATTGTTTGTTTGTTTGATTGATTGGTTGATTTTTGAGACAGGGTTTCTCTGTATTGCTTTGGAGCCTGTCCTAGAACTAGCTCTATAACCAGGCTGGACTTCAACTCACAGAGATCCACCTGTCTCTGCCTCCCAAGTGCTGGGATCAAAGGCTTGCACCACCAATGCCCCCAGCATCACATCAGAAACTAGTTCTTTAAGATGCAAATGAGAGCATCTTGCCATCAGAGAGAGAAATGCCAAGGGCAGATTGGGGAGGGAACCCTATCACATTCTCATGCTGAGCTGAGGAGGATGAGAACCTGTCATGTGGTATTCTATGGAGATGTGAGTCAGTAAACCCAGGGCCAACCAACCAGAGGCTCTCTGGCAAAGCAGGTGTGGAGTTGGCCCAACCTCACTGTTTACATCTGAGGGCCTGGGCTTTTCAAAGGGCTTCCTGGACCTTGGGAATGGCACAGTGAGGGAGAGGAAGCCCTGGAAAGCCACAGGCATTAGACATCAGCTAGAGTACAAAGAGTCCTTTGTACAGAAAAAGATAAAGGACTTTCTTGCTCATGGGAAGATGCACCCCAATACACAGGTTCCTATGGTGTACCTATGGTACACAGGTACAACATCCTGTGCTCAACAGAGCCAAACCCAGGAGTGAGAACATTGCCAAGTGCATCACACTGCTAAAGCATCTAGGACCAGGAAGGATGTTGCTTGTACCCAGATGTGCCCTTTCTCCAAACACAGACCAAGGGTACTTCTGATATAGTCTGCAAAAAGATGTGGTGCTTAGATAGCACAAAAGATAAACGTTGTACTCTGGCCCTAATTCCCTTGCTTGACTTCTGCCACTCCAGGGCCTATACCTTTTTACACTTGTAAATACTATTTGGGTACCAGGAGGACCTTTGTGTTCATCAACCATCAGTCCTAGATAGTTGTGCACAGATATCCATTATCTCAGTCCACTCTGCTGGTCCTAGGGCTCCCTTCATCCCTAGGGAACCCTAGGACCAGTTCTCTCCCATTCTCCAGGTGCTGACTGCTCCTCTAAAGATGTTACCTCCAAAACATGTAGGCAACCATAGCTGTCCATAGAAGCTCCAGGGCCCCTCATGTCCCACATGCTCCTAGGAATTTCCCTGGAACTTGGGAGCAAGAAAATAACAAGGGATGCCCCTTCCTTCATGTTTACACTCTCTCTTCCTCCTTCTCAGACTCTCCCTCTACTCACCTTCCATGCATCTATTATACTCTTTTTAATATTTTCAAAACTTTTAAAGACAAAAGTCAGCATAGGAAGTGTCTTACAGGCAGTTTCTACTTCTGAACCTAGCAACAGCTCTCTGAAGACCAGGGAAGCCCAGAAAGCATAGCCCCACTTATGCTTCAATGGGAAAAGAAAATACATGGAGGGATACAGCCTAAATTTGCATCTTAAAATTATCTTGACATGTTTTCTTGAAATAGCAATCATTTGTACATCTAGTTATTTAATAAAGCATTAATAAGCATACCTACTAGCCAGCATGGGTGAGAGCTGTGTCCCAATGGCAGATACAGGAGCAGAGAACCTGCTCTGAAGCTAGACAACTGCCACAAACAGAGACAAAAGGAACATTAGTCTGTACAGAGAATTGACAGAAAAAATGTCAAGATAGTCCTGGGGGGGGGGGGGGTATGAGGTCTCAAATGACCCCACTGATAGTTAAGCTAACAGCCAAATGGTAAAAGCAAACTTCACAGATGCCATGATGATCACTTCCCCTGTGGTGTCTTATTTAACTCCAAGCTCACCCTAAATCTGCCTCTCGGCATCCATTTCACAGATGACAACACTGAGATGCCATATCTTGCCTAACATAACACAGCCTGTTGCAAAAGAGCGAAGGTCTATCTGATTCTACCAGTCACTGTTACTACTCTAAGTGATTGCACACTTCTATAATTATCCCCAATGTTGCAAATATTTCCCCCATAAGGTGTTAGCATTTCAATTTTTCCTACTTGGTCCCCTGATAAGGGCAACCTGAAAGGAGGTCACCATGTTCCCAGCTGCCCTCCACAGGAAAGAGTTGTCCAATACCACCTGGTTTAGCCTCACTGTGGCTCAGAGCTGGCCTCTGTCGACTGCCTGCCCCAGGGCTTGGCCCTGCCTCTGCTTCTCTGCCCCGGGGTTGAAACCATAGGGCCAGTATGAAGTAGACCAGATGGACCTCATGGAGCACTACAGTGACTGGCTGGTGATACTCAGGTCTATTTTTATTCACAAAAATCTGTTCTGTATTTTATTCTGCTTTGGGGCAAGGAGAGGTCAGCTCTGTTCACCTTTGTTGTAAGATGAGAGCATAGCAGGAAATGAAGTAACAGAAAAGCCAACCAGCAAGAGGGAGAAAGGGCAGAGCACTGGGAAATCAAAAACCTGTGTTTAGATCAGAGTGGAGAGTGTCAGAGTGCCGTTCCAGAGGGTGGCTGACCCAGCATGCATCACTTAGACTGGTGTGTGGCTACCACGCATGACAAGTTGCACGTGTAGCCCACCAGTTTGGTGCTGGTGACCTGACACTCACAATGACCCATCTAGGGACCCAAAGTTGGCCCAAGATTTGGCTGCTTTCCAATCACCTGTGCCTTCTGGCTCTACTGGGGTCACTGGAAGGAATTTTGCCAGGGAGCTGAGCCCCACAGTCCAGGGAATTTGCATGTCACCCACCCTTGTCTTCCTGTGATTGCTGGGTCTGCTCGGCAAGCAAAACCCTGAGGGTCCTGGAAAACCAGTCAATCAATATGGACAATTGCTCAGAAACTTATCAGGTGGCTCTCTGAACCCTTGCTCTCACCGCCGTGTGACTTGACCTCCAACCATCTTTCAAGGGCCTTCTCAAAAACCAGTCCTCACAGCCACCCCCACCCCAACCCAGACTCAGAGATGAAAGTGGGATGCCCAGTATCCCAAACAAATTCCAGGCTACCTCTGAGACTCAGCTTTACTCTCCACTGGGTGAACACAGGGGCAATGTTTCATTCCACCTAGAAAGTAATTACTGGGCATCTCTTAAATGTCTGCCATTGTGCTACACATATGGATCATGGAACAAGTTTCTACTCAAAATTGAAGGCCCAACATGAAGGTAAAAGAGTAAGCACACACACACACGCGTGCGTGCATGAACACACAGCTGATTATAACAGAAGCAAGGGGAGAAAAAGCTGACCTGGGGTTTCTGTGAACACACACAACAGGGACTCACAGCAGCTGGATGTGAGCAACCCAGGAAATAAACAGAATTGTTTATTCTGATAACTTTGTTCCAGAAATCGAGCAAGATCTCAGGATTTAGGGAGCATAAGTACATCATAGTGGGGCAGTTCCGGAGTCTGCCTGGGGAGCAGAGGGTAGTACAGCCCCCGCTATCATCATGACATTACAGAGAACCACAGCAGGCATCTTAACCAGCACAAGCTTATTTCTCAGGATTCAGAAATTCGAAGTCCAAGACCAAGACATTGGCAGGGCTGGCTCCTGCAGAGGCTTTGCCTTTGTCTTACAAATCTTTGTTCTTCCATGTGTACCTCAATCTCTTTCCCCTAAAAGAGTAGCAGCTAGGTTGGATTAGAGTCTACCAATACTAATATCTCCATTTTAAATGAATTACTTCTTCAAAGTAATTTATCTTCAAATAGGATGTCATTCTGTAGAAAAGGGGTTGGGGGCCTCACATATAAATTGGCTGAGAGGAGGTGCAATTTGCTCAGGAACACCCAGCAAGTCCAAAGAAGGAGATGTATGGCATAGTGTTTTGAATGAGACATCCCCCAATTAAGTCTCCTGCATTTGAATACGTGGTCTCCAGTTGGTGGCTGTTTGGGGAGGATTAGGCCTTGCTGGAAGGTGGGTTTTGAGGTTTCAAAAGATTTGTGCTATTTTGAGTTAGCTGCCTCTGCTTCCTATTTGTGGCTTGGGATATGAGCTCTCAGCTGTTCGGTGCCGTGGCTTCTGCTTGGTCCTCATAGACTCTAGCCCTCTGTAACAATAAGTACAAATAAGTTCTTCCTTCTATAAGTCATCTTGATCATGGTGTTTTATCGTGGCACTACATATGGGATACAGAGAAAAAGTAAGAGAGCTAGGTGGTGTCGAGACTGCGAGAGCCTTGAGTTTGGGGCAAGTTTCAAGACAGTGAAACTCTATTCATTTGTCTGGGTTTTATACTGGGGGGGGGGGGTAAGATTGTCAAAATAAGCCCATTGCTATGCCCTGTGCAATAGATACCAGCAACCTAGCATCTAGTGTCCTGTGACCAAGCAGGAATACCTTTGCTGCAAGACTTTTTAGGATCCTGAAGCAAGCCAATGTACACTGTAAGTCCAGACAGAAGCAAGAACAGGTGGGGCCCAAAAGTTAGCAGAAGGTGAGGCTGCCCATACCTAGTGGCCTCGGAGACCCAGACTGGGATGCCTGCCCAGACTCCTCCCAACTTCCCACACTAGCCTTGGGTCTCCTTCATCTCCCTAGTGAAGAGCCCTATGGAGGAGGGGTAAGGGCCTATGGGAGCCATAGGTGGCAGTGAGTATGTGCAACATCTTTGGAGTGTTTACTATTAGCCAAGAGGTGGACTACAGCCTCCCAACTGGGTTCCACCATAGCTGTAGGTGATCTGAGGACCAGGATTTGGGTGCAGCCATTTGTTATTGAGGAGGTTTTATGGAGCCCTCCCCAGTCTATCAAAGGCCCATTGTTGCTACTTTTTCTCATCTTCCTTGCTTTCTTCCATCAAGTATCATATAGAACTCATCATGTCTCTGTCACCTAGCCCCCAAGTCCCTCCTATATTTGAGCCTACCTGCTGATGGCCACCTCAGTTCACATTCAACAAAAAGTGAAGACTCTGAATTTCTTGGTATGTCTTCTTAATGCCACATCAACATATCACTATGTCAAATGATTCCATCAAATGGGTTCTCTCCATCACAAGAGGGAGGCCTCTAATCCTGCCCCAACACACACACACACACACACATACACACACACACACACACACACACACACACACACGTGTGCACACACACATGCACATCCATATACATACACTCAAGAGCATTCACATTAAAGGGTTAGTCAAATCCAAGGAGGAATGCCACACCTTAATCCTTTTTCATGAGCACTTCACTAATCCCAACAGTAGCCACATGCTACATCTCAAGTACCACAGTACTTGCAGGCTGTAGCCACAAAGGCTCACAAAGCAGAAATTTACCGAGGTTTTCACTTCAAGTAGGACCTGTCTTAACTTGGGTCCTTAGCTTAGCCTGATTTTCCCTAGCACAACTGCTAACAATTACTTTCAGTGCTCTGAGCGGCACAGAAATTGAAAGAAAAAAATATCCAGGTATCCTCTCAGCACCCACCCTGCTACTCATTGTCCAAACATATGTTTTATTCAGAGCAGTACCATGAACCCCACCTCATTGGACTGTTTTGTAAGGGAATAGCCTGCTACCATATAATGAGAGGACCCTATAATAATGTGAGGCCCAGGGACTCTTGATCCTGCCTTTTGTCTCCAACACATTATGGGGTGAGTGCAAGTTTCTTCAGTGGAAAGTTATCTTTGAAATGCCTTCCAGAGACTCCCAATGGAAGGCCTCACCCTCCCTGGGGAGCAGAAAGAGCATGAGATGGGGGTTGGTGGGGGACAGGGGAGGGAGAGAGACCTGGGATTGAATGTAAAACAGGCTTGTTTGAAATTCAAATTTTAAAAAAATTATAAAAAAGAAAAGAAAAGCCTTCCAGTCCCTAACCACATGGTCTTACACATCTACAGCTAATAATGAATAGTGTCACTTTGGGAGGAGGGGATTACCTTCTAGGCTGTGAAAGTTGAAAACATAGGCTGATAATAACTTTGTATTGATTTGGAGCACAGTGATTCAAGGCTAAGTGAATTGCTAGACTACTACTTTAGTATGCTTTAAATGATGAAAAATGAATAATCTGGGAAATTCTTATCCCCCCAAAAGTGCCTCTGAGTACATATCTTCTCTTTAATCTTTGTAACCAAATGACATTTTGTCACTTATTCAAAGAGAGTAGGTCAGGATGTTCTGTTTGAGTCCCCCTCTGTGTTTCCAGTGGTCAGGATCTGTACCGGGCATTCCAGGATCTTGGCCTCTTATTCAATGAGATAAAAGTCCACACAGGCTGCAAAGTAGCAGGGAAATTATATATAAAACAAAGCAATAGAAAAGATTGGAATCAGAAAACAACAAGACACATTAAAAATACTCAAGGATTAGTCTTGGTGGCTTCCTTTTATAGGGTTCAACAGAAGGATCTTGGCTACTAGGGTTTGGATCATTCTTTGATTGACAGATTAACTCATTTCTTTACTATGTATGCTCTTCCCATAATGCATCTGACTTTAATCATACACACACTCAATTATGCATAAGCATAAGATGATAAATAAGGTACTCTCCCAAAAGTTTCACATGAGTATTCAGTTTTGCCATTATTTCCCATATACCCGAATTCAGTTCAAGCTGCACCAACCCATTACTGGGTGATTTGCTTCTACTTTTAAAAGCTGGTATATGTTTATCTCAACGTGGGGTTCAGGTATTGCCAGCAAATTGCTAGACACATTGTTAGGACAGGGCTGTTTGCAAACAGTACTTGCAGGTAAGAGTCTCAGCGAGGACGTGTTTAGCTCAAGCCAAGTCCAAAGTTGCTAAACTTTGCTGGCCTATCTCATTAGGATACTTGCAGTTCTCAGTCAAAGGGCCTGGGGAAAATAGGTGGTAAAGCTGAATGGAGGTCACTTCTCTCTCAATATCTGTACCTGAGTCCCTGGGAGAGGTTTGAGCACTGAGAAAGACTCTCGTGTGGGCTTTACTCAGCTGCTTGGGATGATCAGATAGTATCAGCTACCCTTGGACACTTTGGACCTCATGCTATATTCTGTTCTGCTTCTATAACTGATAGATGCCAGTGAGGCTTATGTGAGGGGGTTGAGGAATGAGTGTGAACCCAGAGTCCTGAGAAACCTTGTGGAACTAACCAAAGTTAACTAAGCCATGTCATTTGTTGAAAACAGTTAAATTGGGAGGTGGGGGAGATTAATGGGGTTCATCCATAAAAAGCTGGTGGGACCTCTGTTCCTGCACCAGTGATTTTTGGTTTAATGCCAACATTTAGAGTCCAAGAAGGGAAAGAATTTGGAGGGTATATTTGAGTCCCTTGAGTGGTCAGGTAACATCACCTATGGACATTAGAGCTTCATGCTTCTCAGCCCTAATTAATTATAGATTATTCAACCAGAATCAACAGAATGGCTGAGAACCCATAGGTCATTAAACACCAGGTGTCTCAGACCTCCATGGAGGGTGACCTTTGTTGGTGTGTGGAGGCCAGTGGCTCTTGGAAGCCCATGAGCTATTTTCAAGGTCTTTCTGATGTTAGGCCAGAAAATCATCAAGTGTCCCCTTTGTTTCTCTCTCTGAATGGCCAACATGTTAAGTCCCAGGAACAAATCAAATCCCAATTGTGAATTTCTAGGTCATAAGAGGCCATGGATTAATCAGACTATTTACAAAACTCTGTCAACACACGCCAGAGGGAACAGGACAGCTGATGCCAGTGACATTTTGTGGATTTCTTGTAGCATGTTTTGACCATCCTTTTCTTATTAAACATTCAAATCCTCGTCACATCCTCTAACACGGGGTTCTGCTGTCTGCTCACCCGCTGAGGCCCGGTAATCCAAGACACATGCCTGGAGCCACACAGAGCTGAATGTCCCTGGGGTCCCATTCCAGCACAGCAAGCACACCACATAGACACATAGCAGGCACTCCTTGTGCCAATGCCCCAGAGCATGCACTGTGAGACTCTCTCCTGAGACTCAGTCCCTCAGCCCTGGCTTTCCCTGCAGAGCTACCTTGCCATGTCTTCCACAAAGAAGGTCTGATACTAAAAGGACTTTGTGATATTAGCATAGCAGAACCCACTCTAATGATCAAGGTATAGGGTCAAAACAAAGATTTCTCCCTGTGATGTGTAATCTTTGCTGCCAACTTGACTAGATTTGAAATCACCTAAAAGGATGATGAGGCACATTACTAGTTTGTCTATCAGAGTGCTTCCACAGGAGACATGCCCTGAATGTGGGTGATGCCATCTCAGGGGCTAAAGTCCAGAAGGAATAATAGGAGGACAGGAGAAAGCCAGCCAAGCAGCAGCATGCCCTTCTGGTTGGCCATGAAGTGGGCGGCTATTTTCCACTACATATTCCCATGACTGTAATGTGCTGCCCAGGTACATGGGACCAATCAAATCTGGACGGATGGATGGATGGGTAGATGGATGGATGGATGGAACTATTTGAAACCATAAGCCAAAACAAGTTCTCTCTCTTCCAAGTTGTTTCTGATAGGTATGTGGTTATAACAGTGAAACTAATACATCCACTTCCAACAGAGGAAAGGGGTGCTTGCTGGTCAAATCTGTTGCCTGGTGTTGGGCCTTGACCTCAACTCTAATGCCCCAGTTCACCAACTATACTTTGTTCACCTCCTCTCTTTGGACTCCATACAATCAGTTTGGTAAAGCTGTAACTCTGACTGTAAAAGGCCCATGCTGACAACATCCTTCTTGTCCTGTGATGATCCCCAGGTTCCAGGACTCAGTAGCACTGTGCTAGAGCTGGCTTCAGTAGATTCTAATAGCTGATGAATATATATTCAGGAATGTTGTCAGGCCTTTAAAGCTGGTATTTCAAGATTGCCTGTGGGTGAATATATTTATTCCAAGGAAATTGGCAAACAAGAACCACAAATAAAGGCTTTCTCTACCCCCTCCACCAGGGAAATGGTCTAGTAGCTTGCCAGCAAGAAGTCCTCTCAGGACTCCTAGTTACATAGGACATAAGTCTATATTGATAGGCCTAAGCAGAGATGGACTGTTAGGAAAAGTAGTCCATGGATAGTATACAGAACCCACAAGAAGTCTGTAGAGATAGAATCATGAAATAGGCTTGAGCCCAAGGCAGCAAGGCAGAAGACACCACAGAATCCAGCACCATCCAGTAGACACCTCAGATCCACTACCATCAGGCACATGACCCTCTCAGCATACCCCTCTTTAGTCAGAGAAAATCCCAAGTCATTCTTCCTTCTTGGCCTCCCTTGACCCAGTTCTGGAGAGAAACCTTTGACTGACAGGCTTTAAGTCACAGGCCTGTAATCCCCAGTAGTTAGCATCACAGAAAATAACTCTGTTGTCTTTCCTCTCTAGCAGAAGGCTGAGAACACTTCTGATTGTCCTGAACTGACAAAGTACTGAAAGCCTCATTACAGGAAAAACTCAACTCAAGTCTGCTGCCTACAGAGCTGATGGGCCCTGGAATGAAAACAAAAGCCTCCTCTCTCAAATATTTTTCCCACAAGCACAAAAGTTTTCTCTGCAGCTCATCCACATGGCAATAACTTTACAGCTAAAATCTTTTAAGTGAGTAGATTCCTCTCAGAATCATTCGAGATCTCCCTGATCTCCTCAGCCCCAATGGCATCTCAATCACACACACACACACACACACACACACACACACACACACACACACACACCCTGAGTGGGGAACTGACATTTCCCTCTGACCCTCTCGATTTGGTTCAACTGAGAAAGTGGGGGTAACTCTTAATCATATGCATTGGTGTAGGACTTAAGCATGGATAATACAGAACAGCAGGTAACCTGAAAAATCTTTCCATGTGGCTCCAGGATATAACATATGAGTCATTAATTATACAAAAGAATTCGAATTGCCTATGTAAATTGTGACCACAGGATGGATGGTCACAATGCTGCCACAGTCCTTGACTACATCTACATCTATATAAACAATAAACTCAATGGTAGTATCTGGGTAGGTTTTTTTTTTTTTTTTCAGTATACTGACTGTGCAACTACATATGAGGCTGTTCAAGGACATCTGAGTAGGGAAGGAAGATGGCTAGAAAGAAACAATAAGTAAAAAAAATCACACAGAATTGATATTGGTTGTAGGAAAGGACAGTGTGTGGTATAATATATAAAATATAAATAAACAAATAGTATACAAATAGCTATAAAATGCACCTCGACATTCATTCCCATCCACACTAATTTCCATAAGGAATCACAGAAATACCAATAAAGGTCTTGGTGTTTAATTATGTTTATGAAAAACAGAAAGCTCAAGGTTGTTTGATTATCTTGGGTTGGGCTGGTAGGCAGAAGGAGGAGCTGTGTGTGAACAAATAGGTGGGAAGAAACTGATGTGGTCCCTAGCCTGCTGAGCCCAGCGGGGCTAATGGAAAGAAGCACGTGGCCTGCTATGCTCCCCAGAAGGCATGTTCCCTTATAACATGGGAAAGGAACTTACACAATAACAAGGACCTGATGCAGGAAGACTTTGGTCTCTAAGTGATCCCACGTTTGCAGCCTGGGGTTGATTTTGATCAGAAAAAGGGAGGCAAAATACTACAAACTCTCTGCCTTCAAGGCCACAGCTACAGGCTTGCCTAGGGTTCCTGATCATCTCCAGAAAGGCAGAGGCCCAAAGCATCCAGGCTTAGAGCATCAGCAAGCCTTCTATGATCCACTATGAGGCCCATCTGTTTCAGAAAGGGACACGCTGTTTCCTAGGCTCTTGGTCTACTGGAAGCAAGCTGGACTCGAATTCTAGTGAGTGTAGAAACAAACCGTGAGCTTAGAGCTAGAGTCCTCCCTCAGCATTCCAGGAAGGGACTTCACAGGGTTTGAACATACAAAGATGAAACAGGAACTTAATTGAAGGAAACACAGGAGTATGTTTTTCTTTAATATAGCAGTATGAAAGGACTTTCGAAGCATAACACAAAGCCTCAATATCCAGAAAATATGAGATAGTTCAATTCATTACATTTCCGTATAAAGAAGAAAAATATACCCCCATTGGTTATATATATATATATATATATGTATGTATGTATGTATGTATATATATATATATATATATTTAAAGCAAAATCTTTGAAAAGACAGACTCAAGATTTAGAGCACAGGAAGATTAGATTAGTCTCTGTAATACTGCTGAAGCTCATTAGCATTTGAGAGGTCGCCTGGCAGGGGTCAGACCTTTGTTACTTAGCTTAGAGTGTAGCTGAGGGCTATCTGAAGGGCATGTTACCTGTAGAACAATTTCAAAAACAGGGAGGAACAGAGAAATGGCTGAGCTGGATATGCATACATCTCACTAGCAAAATTATCCACTAGATAATTGACATCTTCACACGAGTGGGGAGAATGAGTGGAAGGGAGTCATGGTGACACAAAGACATCAACCAATGATGTGTTGTCACTGAGCAATAAAAAACACAGAGAAGGAAAATGCCCTGTCAAAGAAGTACCAAGAAATCCACAGGGGGAAAAAGAGAGCAACAATGCAATACAATACTGGGGAGAGGAGATGAATAGACTCATGGAGAAAGAGATTAAAAAACACACATGCAATGCATATATACACATGAAAGATTCAAAGAGCCTCATTACATAAGAATCTAAATTAATGCCACAATGAAATATCATCACTCAGCTGGCTGGCAAGAGTCAACAATCTTGCTTCCATACTGCTGGTGCAGATGTGGGCATTTTTATGCACTGCCTGGAAGACAACTCAGATTTTATGAAGGACAATGAAGCAACAGGTATCAAGACTCTGTAGCCTTCAAATTATTATCTGGAATACCTAAGGCAACATTGCTCTTCCAAAAGCAAAAGACTAACATCACCCCCAAAGGGACATCAATAAAGAGATGACCTAAATTAAAGCATGGTACAGAGACCTAGGTAAGAACCAAATAAATAAAATAAAACTGGCAAAAAAATTCAAGTAAATTATTTCTACTGGTATTTTGCTATACTCGTAGATTTGTGCCTGTCCAGTCATCATCAGAGAGGCTTCCTTTGGTAGTAGATGAGGGTGGGTACAGAGATACACAGTCAGACAGTATTCATTTATTTTTCTTTTATGTGTATCAGTGTTTCCTTGAATGTATGCCTGTGTATCACATACATAAATGGAGCCCAGAGACTGGGAAAGGATACTAGATGAGTGTGAGCCACAATATGGGTTCTGAGAATTGAACCCAGGTCCTTTTCAAGTGCTCTTAACCACTGAGCCATCTCTTCAGTCCCCACAGCCAGACATTGTGCCGAGAGTGTGTCTAAATTAGAGGTCTCCATCTGATCCCTCCCCTCAGGGGACACCAAAGAAGATGAGAAGGAAAGATTGTAGGAGTCAGAGGGGATGGAAGACACCAGGAGAACATGGGCCACTGAATCAACTAAGCATGCCCTATATGGGCTCACAGAGACTGAAGCAGCATGTACAGGTCTATACCATAGCCTCTGAGTATGTTATGGCTGTTAGTTTGGTGTTCTTGTGGGACTCCTAACTGAGGGAGTGAGTGTGTCCCTGAATCTTTTGCCCTCTCTTGGGACTCTTTTCCTCTTGGGTTGTCTTTTCCAGTTTGGATAAGAGGGATTTTGCCTTGTTTTATTGTATCTTGTTTTGTTGTGTTTGGTTGTTGTCTCTTGGAGGCCTGCTCCTTTCTGAAGGGAAATGGAAAGGGGTGAAGCTAGAGAACAGGGAAGATAGGGAGAGGAGTGGAGGGAGGTGAAACTGTGGTCCAGATGTATTGTATGAAAGAAGAATCTATTTTCAATAATTTAAAAAAATTCATGGTACAATGACAAGTTACAGAACTGTTACTATATTTAGGCAGCTCTGTGTATCCAAATATGGAATGATCCTCAAGATGTGCAATAGAAAATGTGACACAAATTTTCCATATAGAATGCTAGCATAACCTTGAAGAAATAGATTATACATTGAGAAATGCACAGGCTCCTTTCAGAGATTCAAATAAGACATTGGTAACACTGAATTGCCTTTGGAGAAAGAAACTGGGAGAGTGGACATGGAATAGCAGTGGGGAACTTTTCACTGCATAGCATGGCTTTCTGTGCCCTTTAGATTTTGTGTAATGTATATTCATTAATAAAACTAAAGTCTGATTCTGATTTAGTCAGGTAGGCTTCAGAATCCTGGGGTGGGGGGCGGGTCAAAGCTTACACTTATAAGACCTAGACCATCCACAGCTCCCTCCATCCACCAATCAAGCGTAAATCTAGCTGCCCTGTGTCTAGGTTGAATGAAACAGATCTTTGTCTTCACTGGTTCTGACTTGCCCCAGGTGGATGAGGGAAATGGGAGAAGGCTCTTGCATCCTTTCAGAAACAGGGTGTGTAACTGTGGCTAGGCATTTTCCTGATAGTGCAACAGCCAGTTTTCTCCCATGAAGCTAGCCCAGCCCTACCCAGAGAAGTCATCCATGCAGAAGAGAAAAAAAAAATGGGCAAAGCTGGGTTGTTATGTGTATTAGTCAGGGTTCTCTAGACCAGCTGTTTTCTAGCAGTGGGTCATAGCTTCTTTGGGAGTCAAATGACCCTTTCACAGGGGTCACATATAAGGTATCCTGCACATCAGATATTTATATTACAATTCATAACTTTCAAAATTACAGTTATGAAGTAGCAACAAAATAATTTCATGGTTGGGGGTCACTGCAACATGAGGAACTGTATTAAAGGGTTGAAGTATTAGGAAGATTGAGAACCACTCAGTGCTCTAGAGGAACAAAACCAATAGAATAAATTTATTTTTAAAAGAATGTTAGTAGTTTGGCTTATACAATATTCCCTGACTGTCTCATCCAAGTCATACCAAGATCCCAGTCTCTGTTCAGTCCATGAGGTCCACTACCTCAGTAGTTCCAATCTGATACTGAGGGCCTGGAGGATTTCTAGAAGCCACTGGTCTTCATTCCAAATTGAAAACATGAATAAGTCAGCTCCAATATTGGTAGAGGAATAAGCAAGTAGCAACAGAGTAGATGGGTTTAAGAGTGAGAGTGAAACCAAGCAAACAAAAATTTTTAAAAAGTTGTCATTCTTCCATATTATTTTATCTGAGTATCTACCAGGGGTGATGCCCACATTTAGGGTGGCTCTTCCCACATCAGTTAGGGCAATCCCTAGAGATGCACCTACAAACCAACCTGATCAAGATAACCCATCCTTTAGGCTTTCTTTCCAGGTGGATTCTAGATTGTGTTAAAATTAACTATCACCTCAGATGAGTAACCTCAATGTTCTAAAAGATGCTAGAAAGTATCTCAAGGCAGTTGTGAATATGGGCTCCACATACTTCCTTCATCCACCCCAGTTTCTTCCTTTTACTTAGTTCTGCTACCAAAAACAAAAAACAAACAAAAAATACAAAAAACTGCCCAACTGGAAATCTAGTGCACTATAAAGGCCTGTAAGGGCCATGAGGATAAGCCAGGTAGATCACCTGTCCCTCCTTCCCTCACTCAGTGTGGAATTTTTGAACTAAATGTGTGGTGGGATCCCGTTGCTCTAAAGGAACAGAAGATGTGGAGGTTGGTTTGGGAAAGGACTATTTTTAGAACTGAAACACTTCATAGAGAGAAAGCCTTGTGGGCCATCAAAATGATGGATCTGAGTACCCAGACTCCAAAATAAACACATTAAAACAAGTGCAAAGAGAGATCTAAGGCAGGGATGAGACTGGCTGGCCAACTACAGAACAAGACCTCTCTCTCTCTCTGAAACAATCTTATTTTACATATCAATCCTCCTCCCCTCTCCCTCCCATCCTTCCCATGCCCCCCACTGACCCACCCAACCCCCCATCCAATCCCCAAGGATAATGAAGCCATCCATGGGGGGGGGGTCATCAAAGTTTGTCACATCATTTGGAGGAGGGCCTAGACCCTCCTACTGTATCTAGGCTGAAATAGTATCCCTCCATAGGGAATGGGCTCCCAAAGTCCATTTGTGCACTAGGGAAAAATACTGGCTCCACTGTCAGAGATCCCATAGACTTCCCTCCTAACTGGCACCCACATTCAAAGGTCTTGGTTTGGTTCAATGCTGGTTCCCCAGCTTTATGACTGGGGTCCCTGTGCTCTTCCTAGGTCAGGTCAGCTGTTTCTGTAGGTTTCTCTAGCATAGTCTTGACTCCTTTGCTCATCGCTCCTCCCTCTCTACTACTGGATTCCAAGAGTTCTGCTCAGTGCTTATCTGTGGGTGCCTGCTTCTGCTTCCATCAGCTATTAGTTGAAGGCTCTAGGATGGCATATAAGGTAGTCATGGATCTCATTATAGGGGAAGGGCATTTAAGATAGCCTCTCCACTACTACTTAGATTCTTAGTTGGGGTCATTTTTATGAATCTCTGAACATTTTCCTAGTGCCAGATTTCTCTTTAAACCTATACTGGCTCCCTCTATTAAGGTTATCTTTTTTCTTGCTCTCCTCTATTCCTCCCCTGACTCAGTCTTCCTGATTCCTCTTGTTCTCCCCTCCTCTTCTCACCTTCTTTTTCTTACCTCCCTCCCTTTCCCCCCCCCCCCCCGTGTTCCCAATTTGTTCAGGAATTCTTGTCTCTTTCCCCTTCTTCAAGGGACCATGTATTTCTCTCTTAGGGTCCTCCTTATTTCCTGGCTTCTCTGGTAGTGTGGATTGTAGGCTGGTGATCCTTTGCTCTATGTCTAATATCCATATATGAGTAAGTATATACCATACTTGTCTTTCTGTGACTGGGTTACCTCACTCAGGATGGTCTCTTCCAGTTTCATCCATTTGCCTGTAAATTTCAAGATTCCATTGGGTTTTTTTTCCCCACTGATTAATACTCTATTGTGTAAATGTACCATATTTTCTCCGTCCATTCTTCAGTTGAAGGGCATCTAGGTTGCTTCCAGGTTCTGGCTATTACAAACAACACTGGTATGAACATAGTTGAACAGATGTCCTTGTTGAATGAATGTCCTGCAACACTCTTATAATGTAGAGTCAATCAGAAAGCTGAGGGAAGAATTTGCATGTCTTAATGGTCAGAGCATCGGTTTCAAAGCTCCAATGTGAAGGACCCCTGAGTCCATGGCCCCCTGACAGCTCATGTCTAGCTGTTGTGGCTAGTGTTGAAACCATCCTTCCACCCAAGTAGAATTGGTAGAAATTGACCTGTAAAGAAAATAAACCATAATGAAACTGCTGGAACTGACCATCTATTAATGGGAAGCCTTGGTTCCAGAGGCCCACACTGGAGACCTCAAGCTGTCTTGGAAAAGAAAGTAGCAGAATGCAAGACGCTGGCAGAGATAGGAGCATCAGTCACTACCTGAGAATCAGAAGGGGCCACTGAAAGAAATCACAAAGTGTATGGCAACCACAAAGGCAGCCACTTCATGGCTCTGGATGGAAGGTTCATCTATGTGGGCATACACGAATGAATGTGTATATGGACATATACATGTGACAACCTACACATGAGTAATCACTGCTTTGGGCTTGTCTGGCTCCTGACATTGCTTCCAGGAGCATGGGGTGCAGTCAGAGAGAAGAAGCAGGGAAGTGACATACTCCTGTCTTAGTACACTTTCACAGTGACTCCTTCCAGACTTATGTCCTCACTTCCACTATCAGACCTTCTTGCACACATGTGGTCTCTCCCACTCTGTCCCATTTATCTCTGCACTACAAGTAGTTATAAACCTGCAAAACAGAGTTTACAGGGGCCATGACAAGTATCATGAATGTTTCAAGCATGCGGCTCTGGGGACTAGCAACTAGAGAGTGTGTGGCCATCAAACACACTCAAGCTCAGATTTGTAATAAACACTATGCTGACAAAATAAAGCATACCACATGTATACTCTGCAGGCTCTGAGTTCAGCAGGGCTGGTTAAAATGGATAGTAAAGTTCAGAAGACTAGAACGGAAACAATAGCTTCATATCACAATAGTTAATAACTACAGAATTCTCTGGAGAGAGGAGGAAGGGAAAGCAAGAGACTTTGCAACCATTTCAGGAAGATAATGCTATCCTGCACTTTATGTGAAGAAACATATGCATAGAGATGTTGCTGAGTAGCTTCTCCAACTTCATGCTTGTAAGAAGTACGAGTCAGAGAGATAATTAACTGAGTTTGTTCATAGGCTAGTACTAAAATAGACAGTTTGTGGATTCAAAGGCTACAAGGGAACCAGCTCTGTTATATAAGGGTATGGTCAATAATAGCCCTGGATGTGTCTCTACAAAGTAAGCAAGAAATCCCTACTTGTGTTCAAGGATGCCACATCCCTCTAGACAGTGAGTCCCTGTGAATAAATGCTTTGTTTTCCCCACAGGGCTGGCTTGGTGATTATCTGAGTAACAACTCTGTCCTCTGCTTTTCTCCATGCAGATGGACACAGTGAGCAATGAAAGCCAATGTCTTTCTGATTTTACAGCCAAGACTTTGGCCTGACTTGGGCAAAGTCCCTAAGGCATGAGGTCATTGCTTAGAGTAGGATTAGACTACAGAAGACAATCATTTGGGCTCCTCTGGTCCTACAATGCCTACTGAAAAAAACAAAACAAAACAAACAAACAAACAAAAAAAAAAAAAAACAGAATATCAAGGCCTGACTCAGACAGTGGGATTGTTATAACAGAATGCATGAACTATACATGCATGGCTTACACAACGAACATTGATCACAGTTCTGAGGCTGAGAACTCCAGGATCGACTGAGGCACCAGCAAATTCTGTGTCTGGTGAGGCATTGATGGCCTTTTCCTGGTTTATAGATTGTAACCTTCCTGCTGTATCTTCACACTGATGGAAGCATAGGGAGACTCTAGTCTCTTCTTCCTACCTTAGAGGCTTCACCTTCATGGCTTCGTTTAAGCCTAGTTACCCCTAAATATCATGGTACAGAAGAAATGGAGCTTCACCATTTGAACTCTGGGAGAACACATTCAGTCTGAAACAGCACTGAGAGAGGAATACAGCCCACCAGCTGCTGGACACGGCATCTTGAAGCAGCATCCCATGCTTATCACACCCGCTCAGGACAACTTCCCTTCCTTTCTCTCTGGCCACCTGCTTGCTGGCTAAAGGCTTGCTCTGTAATTCTGGGGAACCTCAATTCTCTCTTCCAAGTCTCCATTCCCAGACCATTGCGTAGCCTGAGCCTTCACACCCATTCTTTGGGGAGAGTGAGACTTTGAGCGCAAGCCAGAGGGTAACTGGAAACTCTTTGCTCCTGTGGTTCCCAGGTTCACCCACTGAGGACCTACATATTCTAGCTTGTTATTGTATTCATTTGCTAAAAGCCAAGTCAGTGTCTTGAACCTGAGAAACACTGAACTTGTTTGGTACTTGGAGCTCCAGGGTGTGAAACTGAAAGTTAATCCCATCCTCCTGCACTAGAGAGACAGAGGGCTCAGAAACTAGAGAAGCTGCTTCACAAAGCACACAGCTGGCCCTGGATGTCTTCCCAGCTCTGCCGGAGAAAAAGGGAGAGCCATTCCACAAGGACCACAACCAAAGGATTGCAGCCAGAGGAATCCTGTAGCCCTGGATCCCTGTCAGTCCTAAGTATAGGTACCCAGACTGGACAAAAATGTCTGGTGGCACTCAGTCTCTCCAATGAGATTAATTAGGACCATATTAAGCCAAGTGATCAGAAGTGATCAGATAGCCAGGTATCTACTTCTATTCAAGAAGTTACTCCAATCAGATGGCTACAATTAATTCTTATGAATCTAGGTATTGGCTGAGCTCCGTCAGACAGTTCTCCTTCTAGTCCCTACAGGTAGGCAGTGACTAAGACAGGGGATATCCTGAAACTTCCTCATGTGTCCACTGGTTAAAGGACCTGGGGCCTTTACTTGTGCCTATCCCAAGCACCTCCCAACATCCCCTCTCTATGTGTGGACCAGGCTTCCTTTCTTTGGTCATTATTAAGGTTATGCTCTATGTTGGGATACACAAGACTGGAGAGGTGATTGTGTCCCATGTCCCCCCAGTATGGTCTCACTCAATAAACTGTGCTCCAAAATAGGAGCTAGCAGGAGGAGAAAAGAGGGAGGGCTTGAGTCCATTTCAGTACAGAGAGTAGACAACGACAGCTCCTACAGGCCTGAACTTGGTTGTGCTGGTGCCAGCTTCAGAGCCACTGTTCTTCCATGGCTCTGCCAATAAGGGGCTCATTTTGTCACTGTTTGTTCTATTCTCCCATGATGCCAAACTGAAGAAAAGCAGGTGATGAAAGTGGTATGAGGAGCTCAGAGCATAAACAGACAGGGAATATCAGGGTGAACTAGCTTCCCCTTCCCCTGTTAAATATTTGTTCTTCCCATGGAAGCTCAAATTTGATTTTAGGAGTGGCTGAGCAGGCCAGCCACTCTGTATTTGGCATACAGGGTATAGAACCAGCACAGGCATGCTTTGAAGATATCCAGGGGCTGATAGGGCCATGGATAAATAAATATACACATATATACACGTGCACACACACACACACACACACACACACACACTTATTATGAGCCGTCTAAGAGAATCTAACCTTGGCCGGGTAGTGGTGGCAAACACCTTTCATCCCAGCACTCGGGAGGCAGAGACAGGCAGATCTCTGTGAGTTTGATCCTGGTCTACAAGAGCTAGTTCCTGGACAGCCTCCAAAGCCACAAAGAACCCCTGTCTCAAAGGAGAGAGAGAGAGAAAGAGAGAGAGAGAGAGAGAGAGAGAGAGAGAGAGAGAGAGAGAGAGAGAGAGAGAAAGAGAGAGAATGAACCTAAGCTCACCCAAGAAGACCAAAGCACATGAGCTGGCCCCAAGCTAAGAAGTAAACCAAGGTCATATGGAGTTAGAATTAGAATCAAGCAAATATTCCATCAAGAGCACCATGAGGAAGATATGAAGTGCTCAGCCTTCATTGGACTCCAACCATGTGTTTGAAATCAAAATTGATTTCTGCCTAAATAGTGGTAATCCCAGGAAAGATTATGTGGTACCTACCATGTGTTAACCACTGTGTTGAGCATTTTCTGTGCATGTTTCTCTTAATTCTCTTAAGATCCCTGCAAGGGGTTCTTGGCCTCATTTTATAGATGGGGAAAGGGAAGCTGAGAAACAACAGTGTGCTCATTAGTCAATAATGAAGTGATGGAGATGAGCAGCAGAAACAACAGTGTGCTCACAGTCAACAATCAAGTGATGGAGATGAGCAGCAGAAACAACAATGTGCTCACAGTCAACAATCAAGTGATGGGGATGAGCAGCAGAAACAACAATGTGCTCACAGTTAACAATAAAGTGATGGGGATGAGCATCAGAAACAACAGTGTGCTTATAGTCAACAATCAAGTGATGGAGATGAGCAGCAGTTCCCGAAGGCACTCCATGTGAGGGTCACTGCTGTTTTATATCTGCTGCACTGCAGCTACACCAAATCCTATTGTTGTCTCGGAAGCTGCTGCCTCACTGTTGAAGTCGCACCCAGGGAATCTTTGGAGTCCAGCCACTACCACCTCAACCACCTCCATGTAGAGAGACAATGTTGTGTTAAATAAGTCTCTACCCCTTTAATTTACCAATAGAGACTTAGGAGCCAGATGCTGGGGTGAAAACCTGCTAGCTCAGAGAGGCAGGGAAAACAGCCAGCCGACCTTCCTCCTTTGCCAACATTAACAGAAACAGCTTCTCTTCCACCTCCCCAAACTGAAAAGGACCACTGTTAATAATCATGCATCTGTACTGGGGTTCTGACAGGATACATCCTCAGCTGCAGTCACTAAGAGCACCACCTGTGTATATTCACTATGTTCCCCTTTAAAAGGGCCTGCCCACCTCCCATCCTCCTCTTGCTCTCTCTCTCTCTCTCTCTCTCTCTCTCTCTCTCCCTCTCTCCCTCTCTCCCTCTCTCCCTCTCTCCCTCTCTCCCTCCCTCCCTCCCTCCCTCCTCCCTCCCCCTCCCTCCCTTCCCTTTCTCCCCCCTTTCCTCTCTCCTGCTGCTCCTATCCCCAGAGGCCAGGCCCCCTCTCCCTTTTTAAATAATCCCTTTGCCTAATAAGAAACCCCTCTGCTTGAACCCTGTCACATGGCCTATTTCTCTCTCATGCCACTTTTCTTAAATTACAACCACCAAACTCAAAGTCCCTCCCTACTACTTCCTGTCCATCTGTCTTTTTTAACTCCTTCTTGCTCTCTACTGCTACTTCCTGTCCCCTGCTTGCTTGCTCCACCTCTTGACCTATGGCTCATTTTGTTTATTCCTGTTTACAATAAATAGAAAGCTCTTGTATTAAGGGTGTGAAGTAGGGCTGGGCCACACCACAGCTAGAGGCAAGATTTTCCAGTAAATAATGTGTCTCAGGTTTCACAGTGTGATCAAATATCCTGCAACAGATAACAGTGAGCCTGTGGTGCTGGTGTACTTTCTTTCTTCCCCAGGAGTAAATAAGGCTAAGTGTGATTTGCTAATCTTGATTGTCAACTTGCCTCTAACCTAATCAACAAAAAACAAAGCTGCTGGCCACTCCTGCTAGGGATTGTCTTAATCATTTCATTTAGTTGAGCTGAGCTACAGCTTCTAGCAATAGCCAAAATAGTAGTAGTTGCTACTAGCACAACATTGAGGAAAGAAGACTTTGTGTTTGGCCTGATCATTCTCGCTCTTGTTGGCAAATTCATCTCTGCTGTTGCTGAGGCTGGGTTCCAATATAGCCTGAAAATCAGCAACTTTGTAGGAATATATATATATATATATATATATATATATATATATATATATGAATGATTTATTTATCATATATTCTTTCTATCAATTCCATCCCTTTAGTGAACCATAACTAATACACTAAGTGGCTTTCTTAGGGCCAAACAGAGCTGGTGAGTATAGAGTAAGGATTTGAGACTGTTCTATTCCCCCATTTCAAGCTCTTTCCCATTGTTCCAAGGGAACATGAGAAGTAAAAGTTGTGGGGGGTGGTAGTCTTCTTCAACTCAGACTAAACTAGTGCAAAGCTGAGAAGGGAATGCAAAGCAGAGCTCAGCATCCCTAGAGCAGTGAAGGAGAAAGTAGATCATTAAGAGGGGTGAAGGGCAGCATGGGAAGTGAGGCTAATCATATGCCAGTTCTCACTTTAAAACAAAAATTGCCTTGCCATTGTCTACAAGGACATACCCTGAAGGGGGAGTAGGGCAGGTACTCTTAGGAGCTAAACACCTGTTTTCCTTACCCTTTTCTTCCATCTGCAATCTGGCCTGGCACATGTCTCCTGTTCCCAGGGCTATTTTAAAAGGGCCTCTTCCTAGCTATCTGGGTCCAAAGAAAACATTCATTTGATTACAGAAAGAGGAGCATCTGCTTGCCTGGATTTGTGGGAGAGCCCATAATCCCTGCATTTTACCTCCTATTAGCCTTCTTCTCCAGGAAAGAAATGTCCTGCTCTTTAAAGTTGAGGCCATAAAACTGTGACAGCTCTCCTGCAAACAGAGCTGAGTCCGGAACATGAAACAGCTCCTCAGATAAAATATACAACTCAGGTGTGGGAGTGAAGGGCTGGGGGTCTTAAAACTCAAATCAGTCGCTAGTAACGTTTTGTTTGATGGCTCTAGCCAGGCAGTTCCCTACTGTAGAGCATCACTAATTCCAAAATTTTGAACATATTTCCCATTAGCCCTTTATTTGAAATTTTATGCTTCCCCTCATAAAGTCTTGCAGCAGATTAATGTGCTTTGGGATGTTTATTTATAAGTACAGCTGGTCTCCCTTCAAGTTGTTTTCATTGTTGAGTTGCCTGAGTGTGCCCTTTGTGTAGCAGCAAAAGGGTGGTTCTGTAACCTGGCAACCAATGTTATCTCCAAGAGATGAGGAGGCTGTGTACAGATGGGGGTAGGAGTGATGGAGTCTACTGGAGTCTCTAAAGCTTGCTATTCAGTGAGGTACTTGAAGCTTCCTTTTGCTGGTCCACCATGCACATCTGGAGGGAGACATGTATAAATGACAAGAACAAAGAAGCCCTGAACCAGCCTTCTGAAACTTCCAGAGAAACCTATCCTGTGAATTCTTCTCTTCTAGAGGGAACCACCCTGGCTTCACTCAGGAAGGAGCTTGTCTTTGAGCTGAAAAGGAGAATCAAATTCTAATCAGGGTTTCCAGTACAATTCTTATGTCAAATGAACTAACATCTCTTCTTTTGTTAGATATCTGGTAATCAAAGGTCTTGGTAAATCTAACTCTGTCCCATTCTTTTCTCTAACCATATTTTCCATTATTTTTATACTAAAGATGAAAAAAATCTCATTAAATTTTAAGAGTAGGCCTTCATCAGGTTCATATGTGTATACATACATGTGAATGTGAACAGGTGTGAGCCAATTTATTAAAGGCTATCAAACTGAATATCTCCATTGCACAATTAACTCTTAAGTCTCGTGCATTATAGGAAATTTCTTCTATACCAAAACTGATAAATATTTCGCTAGCCTATTATCTGGAGATAACACTACCTACTCTTTGATTGTTAGAAAGTTCTGCTATCTCTTGGGCTCTCTTTAAATCTTTTAACAGGGCTACTGCTACACTTATGGAGCCACACACCCTGCTTACTCATGAGGTTTGAAAGGTCAGGACTGGTTCCACAAACCATTTTTTTCCACAGTTGCTGTGTAAGAATCCAGATAAATGTTTGCAAGTTACATATTCATCTTCTTCATCTTAACTGAAGTGATGCCTTCTCGGTCAGTAAAACCAATACTTAATGGTGCTTGTCCAACATACCAGCCACTAAACACTTTTATTCTCCTAAAAGAATATCTTGGGTCTGGGGAGATGGCTCAGTTATAAAACGCTTGCTTGTAAACAGGAAGATCAGGGTTTGGCACTCAAAGACCCATAGAGAAGATAGGAGCAGGGCTGGTGGTGGGATAGAGGTAGTAGGATGCCTTGAGCTCATTGGCCAACCAGCCTAGTTCTGAGTTCTGAGTTCTGAGTTCAGGGAGAGACCATATCTCAAAAAAAAAAAAAAAAAAAAAAAAAAAATGGAGACTAATTGGGGAGGGAATCTGATATCAACCTCTAGCCTCCATGCACACATGTACATACGCGCTCACACACAAACATGTGTGTACATATATCATGTACACACAAGACAACCTTTGAGCTTACATGGCTGGGTGTCATTAAAAAATACCTATCAGTCATATGTCTTTCAGTTGCACAGACATTATCTGAAGATGTTGAAACCAAAGAAAGGAGACTCTTTTATACAAAGCAACAATAAATGGGAATTTATCTTGCTCTTGATCTCAAAGTGGTTTGGTGATATGCAAAAGTGTGAGAGAATATGACTCAGTGATTGAAGATTTAAAATAATTTATATAGGGTGTGGTAAGGTAAGTACCCTCCCTGACACTTTATTCTCCATAAGCCTTGGCCCTTTCCATTGCCATTGGTTCTCAAAGTCTCTCTGGTTGTGAAGAAATTCTGGCCAGCTTCTAAAACCCAACATAGCAAAAGAAAGTAAGACTAAAGGCAACTATGGTCATTTAAGAGTTTCAGGACACTTAAGAGAAAAGATGTGCAGTTGTTGGCATAAATAACTTCTTTCAAATACTAAAGATTGTAGCAAAGATGTAAACCTAGAAACTAAGAGTTCCCATTTTATCCAAGATGATACAAGATTTACCCAGCATGCAGCTGTGGACAGGGTCTTATCACACTTTGAGGCACCCAGGGAATCAAGTCAGTATTACATTGCCCAGAAGATGTCCTGATATATATATACAACATTGCCTCCATATGATTCCACCCACATGATTAAGATCATGTGTTTAAAATTGACCAGCTTATAGACTGTAATTGCTGAAAGAGGGGAGGCCTCTAGACTGAGAGTCGTGGCATACACTTTTAATCTAGATACTCCAGAGAGAGAACAAGTGGATCTTTTTGAGTATCAGGCCAGCAGGGCTATATAGGAGATGTGTGTGTGTGTGTGTGTGTGTGTGTGAGAGAGAGAGAGAGAGAGAGAGAGAGAGAGAGGAAGAGAGAGAGAGAGAGAGCAGGCCTCTACAGGAGAAGTCTGGGAACATATCTGGGTTATTTCCTATATTGAACGTCATTCCAGGCAAAACCAAGGAGATACTAGATCAAAAAGTGCCTACTGTCACTTCCAATGGACAAAGATGACTCCAAAATAAAAAGGTTGTCTAAGAAACAAAGGAGAATAGAGAGGTGCAGCATGGGCAGTAGGAAAAGAGGGATCTGAGAATCCTTTGTTCATCTATCAGCAGCATATTTGCAGAGAAGAAGCACAGATGCACTGTGTCAAACTGTTGGGGCTTTGCAAAAGATTTGGCACATGGCAAGAGACCTAGACTTTCCATGGTTAGGCTAATTTCCACAATGCTGGGCTCCATACCTAAGAACCAGTCACAGCCATCTAAAAGGACCACTGCTTTTCTCTCCCAGAATGCACCATGTTCACACATGGTCCTCCCATCCTAGGCAGCACTCTCAGAATCCTTGGCTCTGACTTCAAGTGAGATGGACCCAGGAAGACTTCTTCTAGATGCACAATGCAAGGCCTGGCCCCTTCCTTCTGAAAAGAAAGAAATTGCTCTCATTCTCCCTCTCCCCCTCCAGTGTTAGAAACTTCACTCTTTTCTACCTGGCTCCAAATCATAACCTACTGAGCAAGAACCTATCTCTACAAGTAAGTAAAAACCCAACCCACCCTCCTCAGATAAGGAAGAGGCTTCCTCAATGCTGTTTGTGATGGTTAATCTTGATTTGATTGCCACTGTTTGCATTTACCAGCCTGGGAGATCAGTGAGCCACACCTCTGAGTGTGTCTGTGTTTCAGAAAAGATTCAGTGGCTGAGAATCCATATGGCATTAAAGTGGGCAAAGAAGGGAGCCATGTTCAGGTATTCTCTCTCTCTCTCTCTCTCTCTCTCTCTCTCTCTCTCTCTCTCTCTCTCTCTCTCCCTCTCCTTCTCTTTCTCCCTCCCTCCCTCCCCCCTCTCTGTCCCTCCCTCTCTCTCTTTCTCTTTGTCTACTCTTCATGTTGTGAGCTGTTAAGCTCCACCCATCCCCAACTGTGATGGACTAAAACCTCTGAAACTCAATCAAAATAAATCTTCCTTCCTTTTAAATTGTTTATGATAGGTAGGCATCTGTCACCGGAACAAAAAAAGTCACTGATACATTGGGACTCAGAATAAAAAATGCTTCTTGGAGGTAGAATTCCTCCCTTTCAAGCCTGTAAACTTTCTTTGTTTAGATTGTTTTGTTGTATGATGCTGGCTACATGCTCATCTAGTCAGGAAGACCCAGAGGCTCAGAAGAGGAGGACATGCACATAGGTGTCCCCCCTACATACACACACCACTCAGTTCAGTGTGTCCTAATAACAATTAGAGTCCTCCAACTTCTGTAGGAGAATTGATTCTCTTGCTGAGTGGAGCTAGTTTATGGATCTTAGCTCTTTTCATTGGCATCATTCTTAAAACTAAGTGTTTTCCCACAAAAAGAATCTGATAGCCTATGCAGGGTCTCCATGAGTGGTGATGGTGGTGGTGGTGATGATGATGATATATCTAGGGAACATATATATATATAGAATAGGTATCGTGGCTGGAACTATCAAAAAAAAAAAAAAGCAGGCTTCAAACATCACAAGATCAGATATATTCTGTGTGATTTACTCAGGCCATGTTTTAGAGGTTGGTATGTAAGACCAAGAACAAGACGTATGTCCTTCTGGAGCTGGATAAATAGCCCAAAGCTCCCTAGAAGTGACCTAGCAATACTTTGTCCTACACAGGCCCAACCATCTGGATGTCTGTGTCCTCTAAAAAGTCCAGTATTCCAAGCAATGCAACCATGGTAGTAGCACTGTCTTCTAAGAGTAGTTCCTCATCTAGGGATCAGAAGCCTACCAGATGCCAGGGTGTGTGATCATGACCTGTTCTGTGTAGTTAACTTTTAAAAAGCTGTTTGTGGCACAGTTTAACAAGACTGTAAGATTCTACTTTAGCTTACTTCCTTTTTTCCAAAATTTCCAAAGCACCTATTACATTATCTCTTTGACTATGTTCAGACCATCAGATTCATCACTCCATCCACACAGACCTTTCTTAATTATCATTGAATAATTTACAGCAATTAATGGGATGTGGAGAATAATGTCCTCAGAGGACAGTGGGGACACAATGAGATCATTAATGAGAAGACCTTTGTAAAAGTCACATGTTGGGTGAGCTGAAAGTGATATGATGGGTCTTACCAGAACCCAGTCCCTGTGATCTGAATCACACAGGGCAATACCCTTTCTTGATATGCAAATCCTGTCTAAAGAAGGCTGCTGGGGGAAGGGTGCACCAACCCTATGGAACCCTGAGAAAACTGTCACACCTCCCTTACTGGAGCTGATACCCACCTGCCTGGTGGAGGATTCCAGAGCTGACAAAAGTAAAGCTACTTCTGATTACTTTGCGCCTCACATTCTATAACCTGTTGATCTTGCTGTGGCCAATGATTCCCTGGAAAATGTGAAGTATACTTTGGGTCTTCAAATACAGCCTGGCAGTCCTTTTATGAGGGCTCCCCGGGGCCTAAGTAGGATGTAAAGCATTCATCCATGTGCACACACTCACAGGGTGGGCAACAGAGAGGACCAATAGCACTTCCTTTGCAGGTTCTGGGTTGCGAAAAGGTGAACAAAACTGTACGAATTCTACAGTTCATGTTTCACTTTAGATTAGAAGAAAAACCACAGTAAAATAAACCGTGTCAATCAGGCCTGCTGTGTAAACAAGTGGCTAATGGTAAGTCATGAGACAGTTCACATTTTTTTGTGGAGTGGCCAATGACAAAGATCCAAAACCAAACCTTCTCTTTCACGGCTATTTGGAAAAGGAACAAGGAGAGCTTTTGTTTTCCCTCTGGGAGCTGCAACAGCTAGTCCCTGACTCCCTGAACAGGCTCTCCCAGCAATAAGCCTATGGTTCTACCTCCTAGAAGTGGCCCTGGAGACCAGCAACTGCCTGCAGTAGGCTGGGGTAAGGACCCCATCCATAGAGGCAGGACTAGAGTTGCCTCCTCAGGGCCCTGTCAACCCAGAAGGTACCTCTGTACAAATGAGAAAAAGGTGCACTTATCATCACTAGGGTGAGACTGCAATTGGCAGGAAGTCAATGCCTTCTGAAAATTAGAAAAAGGTGCCCCTACCTCCACATCATTTGTCTTCAAAACCTCTTCTGTCAAGTGTCAAATAGGCTTTGCAGACAATGTGGTCCCTTGCACAACAACTCGATTGTGCCATTGAAACACAAAGTCAGCCACAAACAACACTCAACAAATTGGCATAGCATGTTACAAAATGGCTTTATCTGCTGAGCTGGCAGACCTGATTGGTCTCCTCGACCATAGATTAGCGACCACTGCTTTGAAAAGAGGCAGAGCCAAGGCTAGCCTTTGACCACAGGCTTAAAGCTCGTCCTTGTCCTTGTCCACCCCTTAGACTGGAATACTCTTGTATGTAAATCACACAGCCCTATCTATGGTGGTAATCCTGCCCTCAAGCACCCAAGTTACCAGTGACCAAAAAGGACAATGTCTTCAGACCTAGGATGGAAAACCCAGTGAGTCTCAGCATCCTTTATCCACTATTCATCCTGGAGTTGTGTAATCAGAAGGCTAGTCCTACAGACCAAAGTCATCTCCCATGAGACTGAGTAAGCCCAAATTTGCAAATTGCACTGAACCCAGCCTGGAAAGCTAGAGCTTTCTGTTACATGAAGAGATAAGGAGAAGGTCTGTGAAGACAGGAAATCCAACAGAGCCAAATTGCAGGCTTCTGAAATGAGCAAAGCTGCCTGTCTCCTGGGGCCTTTTCCTTTTGGGCAATATGCCTATTAACCAATGAATAATTAGTTGGAGGGGAAGATGAAGAAAGAAAAGAGTTATTTCTGGTCATTTTTCAGCTTTGTTCCCCTATCCAGCCATCCAATTATAATTAAAATATGGTGGTAGTTTCACACAAACCATAAACAACTCACAAGCTTATATTACAAGTCAACTATGGAAAGCCCATGTCTCACTGTACCAAGCAGCAGCAGCCACAGTAGGACCCAGGAACACTGGTCTGATGTTAAGTGAAATCCTCTGTTACATTACTCACCCCTGCTTTGACCTTCATAAATATCAAAACCTTACCATCCTACACACCGACATTTCTTCCTGTCATCTAATGAGGCCACATTTTGCTGGAATGTCACTTGTCATTTACGACTCTAAGAGAGACATATCATTTTAATGAAGCTCCTAATTTGGGCCGAGTAATGAAATTGTGCACAAGATCACAACGCACGTGCTGCTGGCCTGGAGACAGCCAAGACCCTGGATTGAGCTCAGCCTTTGTGGGATCACACTTAAAATATGAAAGACAACTGAGGGAGGCTGGCATTCCTGCGTCAGTAGCAGATGCTGGACAATGTCACTCTAAATTCAATTATCTAGAAGAAAGTGTGATTCATGTGAATGTATTTTACAAGCTCCTATAATTTATCATCCTTTGTTTTTCTTTATGAATAACAGATTTTTTTCCCTTAGTTCAAAAAGCACATAGGAGGGCTGGATGGATGAGAGAGAGACCAAGAGTCATTTAATTTTTCTTCAGTTGAACAGAAGGGCATACACGTTCTTTTCCATACAGCAGCTTGGCAAGGGGTAGCGGCAGGAGGCAAGGCAGGTATTGAGAAAGGACATGACAAGTCATGGATGGCAGACACAGTTACACCACACTGAGAAAGGGAATGAGGCAACAACAGCTCAATGCAGTTCTAGAAGTCAGTGACTGATGGACAATCTCAAGCCCTGGCAATGGAATATGAGGCATAAGCCTTCCTGGACAGAAACAAAAGTTGTTCAGATGCCACCCAGAACCAGAACAGCTTACATGGACAGGAGCCTTTATGCAAAAGTGAGTATGTATTCATTGCCAAAGGTGTGACACTTTTACTTGTCTAGGAAAGTGAAACACTTTGGGGACACATGCTGCATTCAACCATCATCTCAAAACTTAACTTTTCTAGGTAGAGCCCAAATTTGTCCAGGAATAGCCATAGTGACCATGATGTGAGCTCTCAGTGGCTATTGCTGCTATGCCTTTGCTCCATCACTGTGGACTCTAACCCTCTGAAACCATAGCCCAATTAAACACTTTCCTTTACAAGTTACCTTGGTCAATTTGTTTTATCTCAGCAATAGAAAGGAAAACAAGACAGAATTTGGTACCAGGGAGTAGGTTATTGCTATGAATAACCTGGCCATATTGCTTTCAGGAAGAATGTGGAAGAGGTTATGACTTTGCACAACAAATGTAGTTGGATCATATAAACAAAGCTTATTGGGCAATCCTAGTAGGATCTTGAAAGACAGTAAATTTAAGAGCAATGTAGAACACAGAGGCCCAGCTCAAGAGGTTTCAACTGCTTTCTGCCCTTGTCCTAAGAATTTGCCTGAGCTGATATTTTTTTTTTTAAATAATGGAGTACTTTCTTTTGTGGAGATTAGTTTAAGACTGACTCTGTTGTATGGTTATCAATTATCACTCTTATGCAAGTCTACAATGAAAAAGAGCAAGTGGAACAAAAAATACAAAATATGCAATTTGAAGAGAAAAACGGCACCAGGAAAATTAATGTTAGAGCCAAGGCTCGTGATGAAAGAGATAAAGAAATTAAGGAAAGGCCTGATCCAAACTGAATAAAGGAGGAAGTGCTATCAACACAAGACCCCATATATCTAAGCTTCTAATGTGTGAAATAAAAATGCCTAAGAAATGTTTGCTTATTAAAAGCAACAATAAATCAAAGCCACTGGAAATGTGATTCAAGGGGGTCAGGGTTCATCCCAAGTTGGTAGACAAACTTGGCAGTGTCTTCTACATTGTTATGGCTTTAGTCATGTAGGATGTATGAGCAATGAAATTGTGGAATATTCCTCCATGGTAAAGAAAAGTCTCTTGAGGCCAAGCATGTGGCAGGGAAATCTCTTTTGGCCATTGTCTGAAGCTATAAAAGTGAAGTCTTGATTGTATTGGAGACTCCAAGATGTTAAAGATGCCATAGCCACAGGACAGCCCTCTCAGGTGTATGCAGGGAGTAGAACCAGCCTGGAAAAGAAAAGTATGTTGTAGTAAGCAAAACCAGAAGAGTACAGCATTCCAAGTCCTCTAACATTGGACATGAAGTTACAATATTTGGAGTTTACTCACTTTGGTTTCCATCTTGCTTTGGTCCAGTATGTCTTCACTATGGTCCATTCTTCTCTTTCAGAATGGTAATGTATGCATTATCCCATAGTATATTGGAAGTATGCAATTTCCATTTAGATTTTACAGGGGGTTGCAACTAAGATATTGTCTTGAGACTCAGATGAGACTTTAGACTGGACTTTTAAACAGTTATGAGACTGAAAAACCTATGGTGACTTTTGAAGTTGGACTAAATTCATTTTACATTATGATATAGCCTTGAGCCTGTGGGGCTCAGGAAGTGGAATATGTTTACTTGAATGAGAATGGACCTCCATAGGTTCATATGTTTGAATACTTACTCCCCAGTGGATAGAATTGCTTGGGAAAGAAGGTGTGGCTTTACTGGAGGAAACATATCACTGATAGCAGGCTTTGAGGTTTCAAAATAGTCACATCATTCCCAATGTACCCTCTCTGCCTCCCACGTGTAGATCAAGGTGTAATCTCTCATCTGCTTGTGCTGCCATAACTTTACTCCACCACCATGGCCTCTACCCTCTGAAACTGTAAGCCCAATTTAATGCTTTCTTTCATAAGGTTCCTCGGTCATGGTGTTTTGTCACAGCAACAGAAAATAACTAAGAACCTCTGACAGTGGTGCTTCCTGTAGAACTTCTCTCCTCTTGCTGGCACACATATGGGAGGAATTTCCCATTGGTCTCTCTTGCACTTCCAAAGACTGCAAATTAGGGAATCTAAAAGAAGAGTTGTTTTCAGTTCCCTATTATACATATGCAAAAGTGCATAATAATGGTGGTTCCTTTTAGCAACAAAGAGGCTAGGAAATGGAAAGGAGAACCCTGGGGAGAAGCAGAGATTGAGCCATCCTAGCAGATGGAAAACCATCTGTGAAGGGGAGAAAGGATTAAGAAAGATGAGCAGAAGGGATTGCAGGCAGAGCCTTATCCACAATGATTGGAATGGACCATATTTTCTAAAAAGCAGTGACTTCCATCCCACCTGCTCTTCTTCAATATAAAGTTCATATTCTCCTACAACATTGAATCTAGAAGGACCCTTGATCTCTTTAAGGAGTAGAATTTTTAGAGTTGGCATAAGGCCAATCTTCTCTACAGCTTTTAGCACACAAGTTCATAGGTTGTTCTCAGGAGGCAATCAGCTACTATTGAAAAGTCTGTGTACAAAAGTGGGAACTTCCATTAACATCCCTACTAAACTCCCAAGTGATGGTCAGCCAGTGAGTTATCGTGAATGTTAACCTGCAAATAACTTGAGTCTCCAAGCATCATCTGATTCATAATGAGAAATTCCCAGGAGAGAAACATCTGGCTGAATGTGGTCAACTCACAGAGCTTGGGGAGATAATGATAATGTCTCAGTGTGGTTTGTTGCATATCAGAAGATAACTAAATTGATGATATTCAAAATATAGGGTATGGTGCAAGACACTGACTAATAAGAATGAGTCTTGCTTGGGTATAGGATTGGAGCAGAGTTCTTAGGGATCACCTGATATGCCAGATTACCATCCTCTAATCTCTCAACTGTAAAAATATCCTGCAACCACTAGGAGGGTAGCCAAGGTAACAGAAGGGTACTCAGAGAAACTGTGGCAAGCATTCAGTATTTTAACAGCAGATACAAATGTACTCATAATAACCAGTTGGGCATCATCCCTGCCTAGCTTCCATTTCTACACACACAGAGAGAGGTGGGAGAGGGAGGAGGAGACAGAAACAGACAGGGAGGGAGGGATGAGGAGGGATATGGATATGGGGGAAAGGAGAGCCTGGAATTCATGCCTTCATATTTGTGGGGTTAAATATCATTGAAAGACCAAAAAGTGAAGTTAAATGAAGGACGGTCTGACCTGGAAAGCTAACCAATATCTGTTCCTTGGAATTTGCTAGCTTCCTCTCACCAGGCCTTGAGATAAGAAGAATTCACACTGCCCCTCCTTTCCTGTGAGTCAACAGGTGGTAAATAGGGTCCTTAAGAAACAAAGAGATAGCTGCAACTCAGGTTTGCCCAGACAAAATTAATTAGTACACCCTGAGGCCCTAAGGTCCGTTGACCCTAATAGCAGACCATCCGGCCTCCAAGGGTCACGTACTCAATGGACAGAGGGTCCCACCCCTCCCTAAGCTTGTGGGTTTGCCTTTAAAAACACCTGGGCCCAGGGGAGGGGGCTTCTCTCTAGCCTGCGTGCTGGAGGAGCCCGTTTGCGCATACGTTTCCTGTTCATTAAAGCCTCTTGCATTTTTGCAGCAACTGGACTGGACATTGAGTTCTTGGGGGTATCGACCGAACCTGGAAGACTCCTCATTCTGAGGGTCTTACACATGTAGAACAGAAGTCTGCAATCAGCCCCAACTTATGTAATGAGGTGTCACTTCTAGGGTCTTTGAGCCTCACTAATCATCAATACTATCTCCATTTTAGTAACCTTTCTAACCATGATTGCATTTTATTCTTATAATGATCTTGAAAAGTAGACATCCCTGAGCTCCATTTAAAGCTAGGGAAATCAGAAGTCCAGAGCCATGAAGAAGGGGTGGAGGAAATGAAAGGAAGTATATGTTCATCAGAAGAGTTTATTTCTACTTACAGTTCTCACACCACCTTAAGGTCAGACATTAAGCCAGTGCTGTGATTTCTTGGATTTCCTCTGCCCACCACTTCTCTCTCCTCTCTCTCTCTCTCTCTCTCTCTCTCTCTCTCTCTCTCTCTCTCTCTCTCTCTCTCTCTCTCTCTCTCTCTCTCTCTGTATGAGAAATAGGAAGATAAACCTCAGGAACACATCTGATATCACCACACTCTGACTCTGTGGCTAGTCTGCCTACAACAGGAAGGGAACAATGACAGAACCAGAACAAGAATTGAAGGCACCTGGATCTTCATTTGGTGCTCCCATGAGATGGCCAAACTTGCCAGCTCTTAGACAGGAGAGCCCCTCTGCTTATGTTCATAGCCCCAAGACTACTGTCCCATATACAAGGACTGAATCCTTACCCGCTTGCTTAGAGCAGCTCTTTGCCACAAGACACACCAGTTACTTATGAGAATGAGGGAATGGAGGGGAGAGGAGGGCAGAGATGAGGTAGGCAGTTGATATGGGTTGCTATGATAAAGCCCATGCTTAAAAGCAATTTGTGGAGGAAACTGTTTATTTCACCTCAAAGTTTTCAGTATATCATCCAAAGGAAACAGGGCAGGAATCTGGAGGCAGAAAGTGGAACAGAGTGCATGGAAGAGTGTGACTTTTCTGCTCACTTCTCATGCTTGCTCGGGCTGCTTTCCTATAGTTTCCAGTGGCCACTCTGTGTCAAGCTGTTATACAACTAGGCAGCACATCTTCCATGAGCTCACATGCTTGAACACTCGGTTCCCAACTGTTGGTGCTGTTTGGGGGAGGTTTTAGAAATCTTTTGGACATGGAATTCAGCTGGCTAATACAGGGCTGTTGAGACCGGGCTTGGTGACTGAAGCCAAGTTCCTCTTCCACTGAGCTTTATATTTCCTGTTTAGCTGAGATGTGAGCAAGCTTCTCACACTCACATGGCCACAAACAAGAACCACTCTCACCCTCATGAATGCCGCTACTCCTTCTTTGCCATGAAATTATGAACTAAAATAAATCCCATCCCTCCTAAGTAATTTCCATCATGTCAAGAAAAGTAACTAATGCAGGTGGGGAATGCTGAATATCAGATATGCCAGGCTAACTCTGAATCAGCCTAGAGCCCACACAAAGGAAGTTGCTCACCAGGGCAGACACTGTTATTTAGGACTCCAGAGCCCCTGTCCTGACCTAGTGCAAATGCAGCCTTAAGAGGTGATGGATCTCTCCAGAGATGGTGTGGTTTCCAACAAAGCATTCCAGAATCTGAAACTGGCTTCAAAGGAATGTGGATCTGCTCTTTCCCTCCTGGCTGAGAATCAGCCAGGGCACTTTATTCTTATTAGGTTGGAGATGCCTTGAACACTAAGCTTGAAAAATGCACCAAGAATTTGGACACATATGGGGAATGTGGCGTGATGCAGGAAACCTGCCACACTGGGCTGTCCAAAAGACCCTTCAGGCAAGCAGTGTTAACTACTCTCCCTCTGCCATTCTGAAACAGAAGTGAGGCTCTTTCTGTCATAATTTCCCCATACCTATGAGACTGAAGAAACAGAAGGGGAGCTGAAGCCTAGGTTGCTCAAGGGAGAGGACGGTGTGATCACCAGCATGATAAAGTGTGAGAGAATGCACAAAGAGCAAACAGTATCTATAATGGGGGATCACAGGAAGGAAGCTTGAGGTGAGAAGTCAGCTGTAGAATCTGAAAAGACCAGGTTGGGAGAGTAGATACAATTGGACAGGAACATAGTCAAATTCCTGAAAATGTTTCAACAGTCTGACTCCCCAACCCCAAGTGTGTGTACATGGGAAGCAGATGCAAAAGAAGACACCTGCGCCACTAAAGGAGGAACAGCATCCACTTACCCATGGCTGACCTGGATGTGAGCAGGATCACAGCAGGGTGATTAATTTTATGTGTCAAATGGTTAGGCCATAGTAATCAGATAGATAACTGGCCATACACTTGTCTATATGTGCATGTGAGGATTTTTTAAATTTACTTAACTTTATTTTATGTGCATTGGTGTGAAGCTATCAGATCTGCTGGAACTGAAGTAACAGACAGTTATGGTGTTTGGAATTGAACCCTGGTCCCTCTGGAAGAGCAGCCAGTGCTCTTGCCACTGTGCTATCTCTTCAGCCCCTGAGGGTATTTGTTTTTTTTAATGTAATCAATCTTAATCGGTGGAGTTGATTGTTGTTTTAGTGTAGGAAGTAAACTCGTCCAGTGAAATAAAAGTCTCAAGAGTTAAAAAAAAAAAAAAAAAGACTAGTCATTCCTAGAAAAGAGGGAACTCTGCCTCCAGAATATCTTTGGGCTATAGCTAAAATATCAGCTCTTCTCTTGGTCTCCAGCATTTTGAATGACCCTGAAATTTGGCCCTACCCCATTCTACAAACATAACCCAATTCAACAAAATAAGCAAATCTATAGAGAAGCAGAAAGAGGTGGAGGTGGAGAGCTAGACATTCTTTTTATTGGTTTGTTTCTTCCTGCTGAAGAACCTTGGCTCTTAAACATCTACCTGAGATAGGCTCTCCTACCAGGAGACAAAGAAGCATCCTTGCTAAAAAGAACTTCAAGACAGTAAGCTATAAGACCCTATCCAAGGCCCACAGCCATCAGCAAGTAAGACAGATGAAACTCCTATCCTCAAAGCAGTTGGGTTGAAGAAGCCCAAAGGCAAAAAGTCCTTAAAGGTAGAATGTGAATTTTTATCAATAATAAATGCTACCAGGAAAGTAAAACAGGGTTGATGTGATGGGGAAAAACCTAAAATGATACTACATACAGACATCAGGGAGGGCTTCTCTTGTAAAGACTGTATTTGAGCAGGCACATGGGTAATGGGAATGCCATCAACAGTATGAAGTTTTTTGGCAGAAGAAGTAGCATTTGCAAAAACCATGAATGAGAAATAAGCTTGGCCACTTAGAGAAAGGTCTCTGTGGCCAAAGGACAGTGTAAAAGGAGTAAATGCAGAGGCTGGAAGGTGACTGATTGGGTCAGAACCCCTGCTGTGTGTTGTGTACCTGGTTTTTTGGTGGAGGGGGACACCAACCAGCTCCCAGATCATAACATGGAGACTTCTTTTTAATTATGAATGCTCAGCTTTATCTTAGTTCTTATTTTAATGTTTCTCTTTGTCTACATTTTGCGTCAGGAATTTTTACCCTTTCCTTCTATATATCTTACTTTCATTTCTTCTCATGTCTGACTGGCAGCTGACTGCTCTCTTTCTACATCATTCTCTCCTCTCCCTCTCATTCTGTTTGAGCCTGGATTCCTCATCCTAATTATTCTCTCTGACTATCAGACATGCCATCCTTTCACTGTCTAGATATTGGCCATTCAGCTCTTTATTAAACCAATCAGGTGCTTTAGGCAGGCAAGGTGAAACAGATGCAACACATCTTTACATAATTAAACAAATGTAACATAGACAAAAGTAATACACCTTTACATAGTTAAAGTCAAATTCTGCAACATAAACAAAAGTAGCACATCTTTGCCTAATTAAAGTAATATCCCATTACAGCTGTGTGTACTGATAAGTTTTAATTGTCAACTTGACAAAACCTAAATAACCTGGGGAGAGAGTCTCAAATGAAAACTGTAGTTCAAGTTGGCTTGTGCTCATATCTGTGGGGAATTGCCTTGAACATGGGTGGCACCATTTCTTTGCTGGACCCTGAAATGTGTGGGAGTAAAGGAAGCTAGCTGAGTGAAAACAAATGAGCTGGCTAAGCAGTCTATGTTCTCCCTTTGCTCTCAACTGTGGGTGTGGTGTGACTAGTTGCTTGAGTTCCTCCCTTGGCTTCTACAAAGTTATGGACTACAACTGGTAATTATGTGTATATAAACACCTTCCTCCTCAAAGTTGTTTTTGGTCATGGTGTTTGTCATTGAAATAGAAATAAAACCAAAACACTTGGCAGGTATATGATTTGATTGCAATCCCTAGCACAAAGGTAAAAAGTTAGGCATGACCTTGCACACCCATTACCCCAGTGCTGTAGGATAGTGGAGACAGGGGGACTGCTGGTGGTTGCTGGCTATCATCTTAGCTCTAAGTCTGGAAGTATCCTGGCACCTTACTCACACTCAGCTTGTATAAGCTAATTTTCTCACCCGCCCCCCCACCTGATAATTCTCCTGGTGAATATTATGATCTATCTGATTCTCCAGGTCATTAACTTAAAAGCCAAAGTTGATTGGTATTTATCATATATCTATATAACTGTCTGACCATCTCCCCTCCACATTCAGTGATTTTGCTGTCTCTCTCATGTGGTCTCTTATAGACAATATACTCACAGAATGGAGGGAGGGATGGAGAAAAGTTTCCCCAACTGGCCTAAGTGAGCTTCAAGGAACACTAGCAATATATTATGCCCTCTAGGGGAGTTGGCCTAGGACATCAGCACCTTGGAGAGCTCCAGCTCTGACCTCTGTTGGGGAGTTAAACAGTTCTGAGTGGTGGAAGGAGGAACCAATAGACATTGAGCCCTCCATTAGCTACATCCCCAACACAATGATCTCAGGACCTGAAAACTCTATGTGGCCCCATGTCAGCACAGTCTCTGCTTAGGTGGTCCTGAGTCATGGCCAAACCAGTTTAATACCAGGGACTAGGACTCCCAAGGATGCTGAGCCCAGACCTCACAAGCTATCATGATCTCATCCACCTGCAAAATATGCCCCAGCTGTCCTGGCTCCTGTAGCCTACGAGTTTGAGGTTCCTCTTGCTGTACTACTTGTGAATGCTCAGCCTTCCTCTGGCCTTCCCACAGAACTGGGAAGCAAGAACTTCAAGAATTTGGAGGCTGAAGCCAAACTGTAGCCCTTCATCACTTTTCTTTTGAATATATGCCAGAGCATGGTCATAGGCTGGGGCCTTCAGTAAGATGAAGATACTGAGTCATTCTCAGCAGCTGCTTGCCATTCCTGTCGGACCCTCATCCTTCAGTCTAGAATAGCCACACGGCCTGAAGTTCCAAATCTCCGAGTGAAGATTTTGTGTGTGTCTTTTGCTCAGGCATTAACTCAGATTCTCCTGGAGCCATGCTCTTTCACTCTCCTATCTAGCCTACTCCCTGTGTACTCCTTCTGACTCTGTCCTGCTATGTATGTGCCTGATTCTGAGTGATCATAGGCTTCTGCTTTACTACAGAGTGTGGCACATTTGCTGGTGCCTTCTCTAGCTCTTAGAGGTGCAACTGAGGGCTTTTCAGAGTCCCAACTTAAAAATGAGAAAACTATGCACAATATCTTACAAGGCCTGCCTCATTACTTCTGCTTCAGGTGACTGTATAATGTCTTTAAAACTGCTATCCAAAGGCTGGGGAGAGAGATAAGTCATTAAAGTGCTTGCCTTGCAAACACAAGGGCCTGAGTTTGATCCTCAGAACACACATAAAATAAGCCAGGTATAGTGGTGCACACTTGTAGTCCCAGTACTGAAGAGACAGTCAGGCAGACTCCTGGGAATGACTAGTAAGGCAATCTAACTTACTTGGTGAGTTCCAAACTAGTGAGAGACCTTGTCTCAAAAAACCACAAGGTAGATAGCACCTGAGGAACAATAACAAAGATTGTACTCTGGTTTCTACATGCACATGCATACACACACACACACACACACACACACAAGAAAGAGAAAGAGAGAGAGTACAATTATCAGGACCCCCAACATAGTGACACTGTAGCCTAGTTTTGTAGCACTACCAGTGAAAATATGCCCTCCAAAAACGAAGAAATGAATATGTTCAAGGTTACAATCATCTTGAGCTGGCAAGGTTGCCTGGTTGGTAAAGGAACCTGCTACTAAGCATGATGACCTGAGTTCAATCCCAGGACCCACAATTTGGAAAGAGAGGACAGACTCCCACAAGGTGTCCTCTGCTCTGACCTCCACCTGTTCACAGGGACATGCATGCACACACACATCAAACAAATAATGTTGCAAAATATTCAAGATTACACTCCTCTGTCTCCAGTATGTGGAAAGCCATCTGTTATTCCCTGCCTGCAGAATACAAACAGAAAGTCACTTCTCTGGAACTTAGTCAAAAGCTTCCTCTGAGGTTTTAAAGATCTCCTGGGGGACATTTCCACCCCCTCGCACATAAAGGTCAACCAAGGCTCCCAAATAAAGAGCATTTTTAAAAATGAAAAGAGACTCATTGGTAAACGTCTGGACCTGTGTGTTTTGTCAGGCTTGTGTTTACCTCTCAGTTTGCACAGTCCTGGGAGAGAGGCTTCTCATCTCACAAAGGGAGAGCCACTCAGCTGTGCCCTCATTCCTGAGTGCCGAAAAGACATGGCCGTACAGGGAAGATGGTGGTAATCAGCCATGGAAATTGCAGCAGGGTGAGGGATAGGCTCATCATCCACAGCTGTGCTCAGGAGCAGCTGTGCTGATGCGTGTGCTGGTCCCAAAAGATGACGGTTTTGAGCATGGTTACAGTATACCGTTCCGTAATGTAATTTTAGCCATGGTTGTTCCACTCGTGGGCCATAGGCGATACTCAGAAAGCTCACAAGCAAGAGTTCATATGCCTCTCTCCCTCCTCCTCTGCAGGTCCTTCCATCTACAAGGAGTTACACGCATCATTCTGGGCTTGCAAAGATCATTTGCTTGGCAGGAACACCATATTCACCAACAGGGAACAAATAATCTCCTTGTTTTTGTCTCAGTGCCTCTGAGACCCAATTAGAACGCTACTTTGTATAATGGATGTGTTCTTGGAGGTGCGAGGATTTTCAGTGATAGGAGTCAAATCCTGTTTGAAATTGGCTCATTTGGGAAGCACAGATCCCCGGATTTTATGCAGTAAGAATCTCTGCTGCAAGCTAGAGAATCATCCATCATTGTTAGCAAGAACTGTCAGGCAAGGACTTCCCTTGTCCCAAGAGGAAACAAATGGCCTCATTGCAAAATAACCTGTGCACTGGGACTCTCATCACCTCTCTTTCTGCAGGATGCACTAGGTCAGGCAGCCTTTCTGAGACCTTCCTCTCCTCTTTGGCTTCTTACCTACAAGGCCAGTCTCTTTGCCTTAGGGAAACACCTGTTTGCAAGGAAGAGCTGCAAACCACCAGCCTCTGTGTGACTGAGACCATTAGCAGAACCCTGACAATGCTCCAGATGGATTGAACAGGCTTTCTGCTCTGGAAAGAGGCTTCAAAACTCAGGTGAACTGGGAGGGGAAGTGCCTGGAACTGGAGAATACTGGGTGGAGACCACCCACCTTTAGACAAGAGGGCCCCCTAAAATACTGCCTAGATTCAGGGGCAGAGCCCCTGACAAACAGGGCTGAGAGTTTGAAGACAAGAGCCACAAATGAACACCCAACAGGCTCAATAACAAGGTACTTCCTTACCTTGTCAGGTGAAGAGTGGGCAAGTACAAGTTGCGGAATTACCCATCATCTTTAGCAAGGATTGCAGACACCCTGATGATGGCTCACTGGAGTGGTGCCATCTCTTAGATGGTAACCTGCGACATTTACTCCAGCAGCCAGTGAGAGGCACCTTAAGTCAGGCCAGCTGGAAAAGTGAGAATTGGAAAGGGATGCTATGTGGCTCTTAAAAATTCAACCTGAGCTCTTAGAAAGTGACCCATCATCTTTGCCTTAAACTTTTCCATACGCTCAACCTGATGTGAACATCTCCTAACAGCACACGTCATCCCGAGAACCCGAGACAGCTGTGTGGAGAAATGCTTGGGTCCACACCCTTTCCCTTGAGTTCTTATAATGAGGGTGCTTAGTTAACACAAATCACTGGCTCTGCTCACAAATGAACATACACGGAGTCTGCATTCCTATATAAATTCTGCTGGCCAAATCCATCCCTATTGTTTATCACAAGAGAAGAATTCTCTTCGTGGGATTCAAAGATACTGATAGACATTTCCAGGTTATCCTTGAAATTCTGGTTAAGTCTGTTTCATGTCCCTTGCTGGAATGAAAGGCTGGGGACATAAACAAAACTGTGGAGCTGGGGTTTCCACCATTAAAAAAATAAATGCAATAGCGACAAATTGAATTTTTCCTAATGCAAATAGAAAACAGAAGTCAAGAAAATATGAATGAGAGAGGCCAAGAATAGGCTATAGCATGAGAAAGCCTAAATTCTCACCCAGCCCATCCATTCTCTGTATGGCTTTGGCATGTCCTTCAGTTTAATCATGCTGTACATGGCTAAACTTCATTAGTGGTTTAATACCATGTGTTTTAAACTCTATATACTTAAGATATTATTTTATGTATTTTAGATGTTACTGAGTACAAGACTGTCTCTCTCAAAGTGTTTATGTCATTGATAACACTGTGGTTTAAAAGCATAGTGGTTGGATTGCCATCTCAGTTTCCTGTGCTATGGAAAAACCCTAATACAGGCATCTTACAGAAGGAAAAGTTGAGTTTGCCTCACAGTTCAAGGTACACTCCATCATGCAGGAAAACAGAAGCCTGAAGCAGCCAGTCACAGGACAAAGAGAAACCAAGGAAGGCAGCTGCCTAGCCCTTTATCCACTTATACAGTACAGGATCCCAGCCAGAGAATGGTCTCTTCCCACTGTCTCTTTGCTGTATGCAAAGAGATGTACAGGGATGAAGAGAAAAATCCCTGCCTTTTGCCTTCCTATAACCTCTTCTACAGGTTAAGTCAATGAATTATTCCAGCTGGGGGAAAAATTAATCAAGAGACTCCCCTAAGGCTTGTCTCCCTGATGATCCCATTAATTGGACAGTTAACACTACCATTTACACCATCCTCAAACTCGATCAACTGACAATTGACATGCCCAAGTTTACTAACTTTAGTTTTCATTCAGGAGCTCTTTCTGCCATTTGTCTTATTAATTAAAAGGCAGTGAGCGAGACCATAAAATACCACAAAGCAGCCAGTTGTACCTACTGAGGGTTATGAACCAGTGTCTGGGTCTATTTTCCATTCCTATAATAGAATATCTGAGATCACATGACATGAAACATAGAAGCTTATCTGGCTCAGGATTTTGGAGACCACGAAGTCCCAGAGCACGGCACCCACATCTGCTTGGCATCTTGTGGGGCCTCGTGTCATGTCATAACATAGCAAAAGGCATCATGTGGTCAGATAGGGCAGAGATGTTAACTCTGTTCTCTTCTTCTTCTTCTTCTTCTTACAAAGTCAAGGAAATCCATGAGAGGATTTCTACCCTCATGGTATTACCTAATTACCTTCCAAATACCCAACCTTTACATGTCATTAGTACATAGATTTATGGATACAGTTTCTAAAACATGAAATTTGGGGCTATGCAAAGGAAACCACAGAAATGATGATTTTTCTCTGGTAAATCCAAAATAAAATACAAAAATGAACTGACTTCTGAAACTGAATAAGACAAGGGTCATTATGATGCCAACTTTTCAACATTTTTTGTGCTAATCAAACTGGCCTTCTTGTCTTTCATATGTCTGTTATAATCTTGAGACCAGAAACAAATATGTTAAGAATCTTAAGATTATAAATACACACTTTTAAAGAAATTAATTTTATTTATTTATTGTAAGTTTGAGGTTATAATATACCTTTGCCAACCACATTTCATTAATTAATCATTAATCAATGATAAATATGCATCTATTCCTATAAGAATTCTCAGGCTGCTTTTGCTGCATAAGGCACCATATAAAATTTCATTTGGAAAACAGTTCCAGTTCCTTACAAAGTTTGAAACCCCTACACTAATTATCTCCAATTTTCCTTCCAGCAAGAGGATATTATATTCAAATCCTTCTCTGGGGATAGCAGACTTGTATAACTTCAGGAAGTATAACGTTCATAAGAAAAAAAAAAAACAAGCAAACAAACTTGATTCCCACAGCTAAAATCGCCCTAGACAACTTCGCTCTTTCTCCCAGTAAAAGGGCCCTGCAGAGCCATCTACACCAGACCTGGTGGTCAGAGGGCATCCCTGTGCTACTTAGCATGCACAATGTCAAGAGGACTACGAATGTGGACTACTACATGATCTCTTCCTGGGTGGTGGAAATGTATCTCTCAGTGTCCAACGATGAGGTAGGCAAAATGAGGTTAGGGAAAGAGCCTAACTTTGCCTGAGCCTGGCCTATGCCCCAGTCTGCAGAGTCACACTCCACCTTTCTTACTCCATTTATTGCCAGTCAACAATTCTTTTCATTATTTTCTCTCTCTTATAGAAGAGATGGAGGCAGTTTTACAGAGTGAGTGGCTCTCTCTGTTTTCACCCTCTGCCTTTGCAAAGGAATTAGTAACAGCAACATCAGAAGCCCTTTAGTGTGGGAGTCTACTGAGAGGGCTGAGCCATGCAGGCTGTGGCAGTCAGGGGAGACTGCAAAGAGGTATGGTGTCTCTCCATGGAACACCCTCCCACGACCATGTCCACACTTTGCAGAAAAGTCATCACCAGATCAAATATAAAGTGAGCTTTTCTCAGATCCCTCCAAGCAAAAAGAATTTTCCCTGCCACTTATGTTTCCAGGTCATTATCTAGTGGTTTAATTCTGCACTCAAGTTTAGTTAGAACCTTACAGCAGGTCCACACAGCAGGCCTGTGCCCCCAGTGCCCTCATCCTCTGTTCCTGTGATTATTTGTGTTTTTTCTGTGCCATGCAGCCTCCATGTATCTATATGAGTTTCTATATGAGAACTACACAACAAAGGGACTCTTCCGATCCTCCTAATCCTAATAAGTACAACCTTGCCAGCCACCTGTGTTGTAGGAGCACTGTCCCTATGCAGGGAGCCAATGACTGAGTGAACCTCTTCTCAGATCCTATGGCAAGGTAGAACAGTGAGCACTCAAGAAGAACTCAAGAGCAGCTTGGCCCCAAGCTCTCTCTCTCTCTCTCTCTCTCTCTCTCTCTCTCTCTCTCTCTCTCTCTCTCTCTCTCTCTCTCTCTCTGCCTTCTGTGCAGATGTGGAGCTGGGGCTCAGAACTCTCTTCCACCGGCCCCGAGGGCAGCATTTAGAGTAACCCCTTTAGAACAAAGCTCCACTGCGGTGGCCAGCTTGGTATGTACTGAACATCAAATGACATGAAAGGGCTGAGGAGGATGCCCGCTGGAGAGCTACTTAGTCTGGAAAACCTGAAACCATGCTCTTGACGGAGAGCCGCTAACCACAGCCACGATGAATGATTAATGATTCTGGCCAGAGCTTATTGCAAACAGGCATGTGACAACAGAGCCACTACCCACTCGCAGGACCTGCCTGTGTGATTGATGAGCCATCAACTGATGCAGAAGGTCTGCAGGGGGAATGGGCCAGCCCAGGCTGTGACATCAGTGAGCACTCATTCTTATGGAGAGCTGGGGAGATGCTCATTGCCTGTGTTCTGGGTCACAGCTGTGTCACAAATGTCATAGGAGGCAACTTACACGGAGTAGAGTGGGAGAAAGCAAAGGACTAAAAAGCAGCAAAGTGCTGACATAGCAATGGGCCCTGCAGGGGTCCAGCAGGGTGCACTCAATGTGGATCTACATTTTAGAATTGCAAGCATATAAGGTCCTCTAAAGGACAGATTATGTGATATTTATGGAGAAAGGAACTTGCAAAAATGTATTAACCTGGCCTGACACACTCTTCCAGCCTTCCCCCACCACCAATGCCAGCCAGAGCCAACCTCACACAGACCCTACATCTCTTTTCAATGAGGAAAGCAAAGGAAGGAGAGAGCGGATGAAGCAAAGAGCCTTCTCCTGTGCTTTCTCTCTCCTTCCCAGAGCCAGCACATGGTCAAGGAAGTTGTTACCAATGCATCCTCATACTGCTGGGCCCTCCTATCCTGCACCCTCCAGAATGCATTTTTTTCCCTTCTGAAGTCAGGTCCTGTGGGAGCCTGTCTTCTGTTCTCTGATGCATGGGTTAAGTGCATCCCAGCAAATCCACAAAGTAGGGGTTGTAGAGGATGGAGAAGGTGCAGCCCTGCTTTCAGAGATCTGTGGTCTAGTGAGCAAGACAAGCTTCCCACATAGGAAACAAGCTCAAACAGAACAAAGCGTCCATTCCAAGTGTGCGGCTGAGAGGGGAGGAGGGAAAGGGTGGTGGCAGTGACCTGAGAATTGGTGGAGTGAGGGGTCAGATCAGGTACCTGAGAAGACCTCAGATCTCCCTAACAGACTACAGCCATGTTCTTAGGGCAGAGAAACTAACCAGTTTATGCCCCCAAAGTACACAAGGCCACCACCTCCCACCTGGTTCTCTAGAAACACCTCTGAATGAATTTACTGTGGCAGGCAAGCTCAGCGGGGACCTAAGACCTGGTGCAGGATCAGGGCTCAGAGAGTCGACCCCAAGAACTAGCCATGAGTCCAGGGACAGCCCTGGTGGGGGCCTGGCCACTCTGCAGACACTGGCTTCGTTTCATCTTAATACACTCCTGCATGGACCTGATACCTGATACTCGTCCTAGAGCATGCAAATCTAATAAATTCTTGGCTCCTGCAAGTTTCTTTAAAAAATATAAAAGAGGATCATATATAAAGAAGTTGATTAATATACACCCTGCTAAAACAGCCTGGAACATCTGTGTATTAAGTTCATTTATTAAATTACACCAATCTGTATTTTAATGAGTGAAAGATACAGTACTTATTCTGTCATCCATCAAAATAAACTCAGGAAATACTTAACATTATAATCATTTTTCTTGTTTGAACACGAGTTATGAAATATGAATCCTGCATTAAGAATGCTCAACTTGCCATCATGATCAAATATGTTTTCACAGGTGCAGCAAATATTCAGTTTTCATTTTTTTCCCCCAACTGTTGAAAATATAAACCATGTTTTTGGTTTCTGCGCTGGGTAACACTGCCTCCCCTCCACATGGCACCCATTATTACAGACTTATTACCCCACCGCCTCTTTCCTCCAAACATACTGCTCCTAAAGTTGCTTAGTAATGAAAACACAGGCTTCTGTGGGCCCCACCATCAGCTCTTCCCTCTGGGGTACTGTCCTCTCCTAGCTGGCTGGCACCTCCTTCCTTATGCTTACAGTCTGGGCTGTGAAGCCATTTGAGCCACACAGTCCAAGGATGCACTGTCACCGTCCCTGCCGAGCTTCCTGTTGCCCTTGGTGGTCATGGTGTCCACTTCTTGAACTCAGAGGCTGTTTGGGTTAGGCAAGGACAGTAGTAAAATGGGCTGGAGCCTCAGCAATGTATTCAGGGCCTGTCTGTCTACAGCTACCCTTGAACCAAAAGTCCCAGGATCCTAGAGGCAAAACTACGAACAAAGAGGGTGGTTTCCAGGAGCTACCTAAATTAAATGGGAGTTCACATGACTAGAGGATTGTGGGGAAAGGTTCCAACATTGTTACCACAGAGAAAACCAGTGTCCCCCTCCCCCACCAGACTGATGAACCCAACTAGGAGCGGCCAAGGCAGCTTCCTGCTGAACTACCTACTTGGAGCAGGCCATCACCAGGGAGCAGGCCACACTTCCCAAGGCCCCTCCCTGCCTAGCTCTTTAATATCATTTCTGGCCACCCCCACCTAGTATACACCACATACACCTTACCATCCAGCCTTCCGGAACAGCACGCGGGGCTCAAACCTTCCCAATATTTTTTCCGACCAACTTTCTTGTCTCCTTTTTCTCCTCTGAGCCAATGACTTACCTTGGCTCTCAGGCTCACCTGTTCTGACAGCCCAGTGGAGGGCACCACTCATTGTGTATTCCAGATGCCAGAGAAGCTGACACAAGAGATCACGGGCACTCATGCACCAGCATTGCCCTGAAGAGGTATGAAAACGTCCCAAGCCAACGGAGCCATTCAGAGGGGAGGTGGGAGTGGGTGGGTGGACACAGTAAGAGGGTTTTGAACAGGGTTAAAGTGAGGAGCTAAGCAAGGAAGGGCTTAGATGTTAGGGATGTGTGTTTGGATTTGTGTTTGAAAATAGAATGCTATACAGGACTCAGTATAGCAACAGGTGTTTGGGAAAAGAGAGCAGAGCAGAAGCTCCAGCCAACATGGAATCTGTGGCACCTGCCACCTGCCAGACACAGCATTTAGGAAGCGTTCTGCAGGAAGACCCAAGGAAGTACACTGGCCACTCAGGCTCTGGGAAGCCAGGCACAAGCTCCACTGTACTGTGCCGAAGGTCCACATCTCCCAGGCAGTCTAATTCAGGACTAAGCCTTTGGGGTACTCAAAACTGTAAATGCAACAGATGGAATTTCAGACTTGGTAGAATAAGCAATCCCCTTCAGTGGAAGTAAATGGGATAAAATCTGGGAAAATAAGGCAGAAAGAGGTCTTGATGCCAGTGCAGCTGAGGCTGGGGGTTGTATACCTGAGTTTCTCAGAGGTATATCATAGCAATTTGAAGGAACAGAAAGAGAAAATAACTAGGCTCAGGAGGGCTAGGCTGTCAAAGACCAACAGGCTGCAAGCCAAGGGTCTGTGTTCTCCAGGACAGAAAATGCTATTTGTTACAAAAACGCCCTGGGAGCGATTGCCCACTGAGATAGCAAGAATAGAAGGAAATAAAACTTCAAACAGAGTTTAATGGCTGAGCTCAGCGGATTGGGTGGTAAGGCAGGCTGCTTGGTGTGAGAGAGCAGAGCCTCAGCAAGCAGGATCAGGCAGCCTGCTGAGTGGATCAGAATTCATTTTCTTTCCACTTACAGATACAGTCTCTGATCAAAATGGTACTGTTACCCACCAGAGTTGATAAAGAACTACATCATTGCCCACCTAATAAAACATAGTGGGGGGGGAGGGGTTAACCAGGAAGTCTCTGGATGTTGGGACTTTCCCCAAAACTTCTAGAAGAATAGGACTGCAATGAGCAAGAATAACCACTGCACCCTTATCTGCATTATGGGACGGAGATTATGCTGAACAATTATATCACCATGCTAAAACAAGGGATGACGGTGAACCTGACATATCCACAAACAGACGCCAGCTTTTCCTTCAAGTCTGCCAGTCAGAAATCAGTAGTCCCTGGTCTCCATGGCCCTCTTGCAGACAAGGCAAGATGAATCCTGATCTAGGTGGACTCCAAGACCCAAGGGAGTCTCTCTGCTTCTGTCCATCATTTGTGAACCAGGCTGCCCTCTCACCACCACCACAGCAATGGTGGCTTGAAGAAGCCTGCGAGCACAAATACCAGGTATGATGGGGAAAGCCCGTGACACTTGGAATCTGGATGAAGTCTTAAGTCTGGCCCCACACCTATCACTATCTGTGGTCTCTGACAAATTACTAGAAAGGCTAATTGTACAGCCCAGAAAAGACCTTTCTCTTCAGAGCTTCTATTTCCTAATTGATAAGAACACAGCCAGCCCACCTTGACTCTCACAATTGGATGGGAAATCCAACAGGATTATAGTTAAGAAATTGCAATGGTTCCAGGCAACTGCAGAATGTGTAGCAACTGTGGCTGCCCCTGTGTTGTATTCTCATGGAAACAGAGGCAAGGACTTCCTGTGGCTGGAGGAAGTAGAGAATAGTTGCACTTTGATCAAAGGAGATCTTGGGCTCCCATCCAGGCTCTCCAGGCTCAGTCAGCTGCCATCCTTCTGTCCCAGCCACATGGCCCACACATCCCGCAGACGACACTTTCCACTGACCCATGAGCTATCGGCTGATCTGGCAATGGTGCTGATGGACATCTGTCTGCCTCTCTGCTTTGATGTGGGAGTTCATAATCATTTCCTGAGTCACTTGACCAGCTCTGTGGTGTTTCCCTTCAATGGGATGTACAGATATGCCACTAAACAAAACCATCTTTGAAATCAGCTCTCAAAAGAAAGGGTCTGGCTCATTTTTCTTTTCTCTTCAGGGTCATGGCCATAACTCCGGCTCTAATGTGCCCAAAATTAATTAAGGTGTACATTATTCTCGAAATATACAGGCCCAGCTTTTGTGTTTCTTTCATATGAGCAGCTGGAGCCAAGACATTGGAGTTCAATCCTCACTTCTGTCCCATTGGTTCCCAAAGTACAGTTCATGGAGACATGAAGTTCTCATATCCCTTTAAAGGACTGTTTTCACGATAATACCAAGATACCAGTTGTCTGTTTCTCTGGTGACATTTGTATTGATTGTAGAATAGATGGTATGTATCTTTAACTGAAAAACTAAAGTCTGGAAAATTTGTGTCTGTCACTATAAGCTTGGAAGGGCAGGAAGCAGTATTAGCAGATGTAGCCATATCTCATACTGTTTAGAAAAATGTTCTGATCTATATTTGGAAGATCCACATAACCCAGTGGACCAGTGCTTTCAAAGTGACCAACATACTATGTCGCAAAAACATATGGGGGTAAAATTTCTATAAACAGGGCATTAGAAGACAATGGGCTTTTGTGTAACAGCACAAAATAGTTTACTAATAAGTTGCCAGATCCCACATTGCCATGATCCTCTTACTTACAATTAAAGTCACTGCAGCATCGTTTAAGGTGGCCTCTCTTGGTCTCACTTCCTTCACCTGGCAAATGTCAACAATATACCCTATCCCACACATTTTATGAATGAAGGCGAAAATGTCTTTAAGACATGCAATTCTAAGTATTAAATAATTGCCATATACTCTTTATCATCATCATCATCCTCATGGCCAAAGCAGAAACTTATTCAATAAACAGGTTAGGTCCACTGCACAGAAAGATCCATTTTCATGTGCCTACCACTGACTACATCACCCAATCTCACATCTAATGGATGGCTCCAGCTCCCTGAGGTGCCTCTCTACAATCCTACCCAGAATGCTAATCACAGGGGAAGTAAAATCCAACACATGACCTACTTCATTTCAAACAGAAAAGGGTAGAGGTAAAAGGCAGAGGAAAGGAGAAAAATGTGTTTTGTCTATGAAAACTCTTAATGTAGAGAGAGCAGAAATACAGGTATTTCTAGTTTTACCAGCAAGTGAATTGAAAAATTACAAGAACTAAAAGCAAATCCTGCCCCCTCAAGGACTCATGTGGCTCCTGGGATAATATTCGCCAATATCTGTTGGATCTTTCCTATGCCTGCACTTGTCACTGCACTAAAGATTTAACTTGCATTGCTTCATATAATTCTCACCTTAAACTCTATGAAATGGATGAATGGAGAAGTGGAGAGACTTGCTCAATCATACTTGCATGCCAGGATTCTTGTATTATTAGTCATGATAGTCAAAATATAGAGACCTGTCCATCAGTGTATAAACAAATGAACCAAATGTAAAATTCACATACAAATATAATGAAATGTTAATCAGCCAAACAAGGAAATAAGCCAGCACCAAGAGATAAATACCATATGATTCTACTTACATTTAATGTCGAGAATAAGCAAGTTATTTTTTTGTTGTTTGTAGTATTATTCACATGGCCCAGAATTCAAAGGTAAAGAAGTTAATACCCTACTGGGAAGGTGGCTCAATGGATAAGGCATGAGAACCTGAGTTCAAACCCTCAGCACCCACGTAAAAAGCCAAACATGGCTTTATGTGATTTTTAACCCCAGACCTTGGAGGTAGATGAGGGTAGATCCTGGGAACTCACTGGCCAGACAACCTAGGCAAGATGGGATGCTTCAGGATCAATGAGATTCTCTGTCTCAAGGGCATAAGGAAGACAGCAATAGAGAAAACAGTGGGAATTGTGTGCTGGCACCCCCACACGTGTGTGTGTGTGTGTGTGTCTGTGTGTGTGCGCACACACACAGACACACACACACACACACACACACACACACACCAGTTAATGTCCTGAAGCAGCTTTGTCCCATCTCGGTCTCTATCCATTTGGAGTCTCTACCCTTCCTGCAGGTAAAGAATATTACCTAGTGCTTTCTTTCTTCCTTCCTTCCTTCCTTTCTTTCTTTCTTTCTTTCTTTCTTTCTTTCTCCCTTCCTTCCTTCCTACCTTCCTTGTAGTGGGATATTCACTTTGTCTCCTTCTGTGGCACTGACAACACCCATTGGGGGGTGGAGCCAGGGACAGAAGTAACCTGGGGAACTAAGTCTAAGGAGGCACAGGAGAGTGCTCTCTTGCAGGCTACTTGGGACAGGAGGACTTCCAGAGGAATTCTTGGAAGCAGGAAGCTGTTGGTGTTCACCTGTCTATGTTGTGAGTTATTTCTCCCTAAATAAACATCTGTTCGGCCCAATTGTTTATCCTGATCCTTATTAAACCGCGATATTTCCTCCTTCCTTCCTTCCTTCCTTTCACATTGGAGATCAAATATAGGACCTTTTATGTGCAAGGTATGTGCTCCACCACTGAGATACAAACCCCAGCCCTTATCCATTTCTCTTTAGGCTCCAAGATATTTTATGCATATAGCAGTTGTCAATATATCGTTCTCTTTACTTGTTCCTTTTCTGTGTGATAGATCTTGAAACTTACAGGCAAATTCTTAAAGACAAGAAGTAAACTAGAGGTCACTAGGGACTTTGGAAAGAAAAGAATGAGAGGTCATTATTTAGTGAGTACCAAGATTCTGTTTGAGGTGATGGAAATCTTCTGAAAATAGTGGTAAAGGTTGCACAACATTGTGGAAGTAACTCATATCCACTAACTGTATACTTCAAATGACAACAGAAATTTTATGTATTTTACCACATTCTTTTTTTTTTCTGGAATCACAACAAAGGGAACTTTGCAAAGTTCACAGCACTTTGCAGGCTTCAGGTCCAGCAGTTTTAGCTCACAGAGTTTTCATGACAAGCATGTTCTGTTGTCCAGAGGACGTCAGCATCATTTCTGAGGATTTTCCAACAGGTCTGCAGTATCAGACCCTAGCCCACACACCTCTTTATCACAGATAGAATAAAGCCACAGCATCTCCCTACAACTATAAAGGAAACTGTCAACCCTCAAACAAAATATATGTCAGTGGGTCTAAGCCTTTTTTGACCCTGGAAATGAAAGGGAACATGGTAAGGCATGAGGCTGGAATCTTTTAGCCTGGCAGTGTGTATACAAAGACAGGCATTTTGTAGACACTGCACTGTTCCTCGGTTCAGAGCAACAGAACAAAATGTCTCCATGGGTAGGAGATCCTCTCAAACGTTAAAAGGAAAATGCATGATCCCAAGGAGAGGAGGCCACACTGCACAACACAGATCAAGAGGATGGATGAGAACAGGAGGAGGGAGACTTGCCTGCCTACCACCATTCTCTCCTCCACTCTCAAAGGACCCTCATCCCATTCAGGCTTTCATTCTGATAGTTGCTCGAAATGGGTTCCCATTTGGTTGATGGCATCAGCTTTTGATGGTGCCCACAACTGTTGCTAGTCTGGAGGCAGTTATATTACCTGGGCTAGATCTATTAGACTCGGGGAAATATCTAGTCCATGATTGATGATAGATAGATAGATAGATAGATAGATAGATAGATAGATAGAAAGATAGATAGATAGATAGACAGACAGACAGACAGACAGATATGAGGAGGGAGTCTGTCTGAAGATGAACCAATGGCCAAGAACATCATTCTATGAACTCAAAGATAGTTCCACTGCAGTAACACATTTCTGTACCTCTACCCATAAAATGTACATCATAATTCCTTCACTACACTGCTTTTTATACGCTTGTCCTATGCTCCACATTATAATAGCTATCCTTGTTCTTGGTATGGTTGAAAGATGTTAAAAAGGAAGAAAGAGATCTTAATAAAAACAGCCTAAGGCACAGACACACACACACACACAGAGAGAGAGAGAGAGAGAGACATCAGTCTCTGAACAAGCAGTTGATCATGGTATTCTGTTAGAGCTGTCAGCCTCACAGAAAAAGAATTCAGACTTTGGCATAGGGGAAAGAAGGGTTGCAGATGTTGAAGACAGCCTTCACACAACACTACAGAACTTGGGAAATTCCATACAACTCTCTTAGAGATTGGGAAGTACACTTATACTTAAAATTAGGCAAGACACTCATTTGACAATAACACAGACCACCACATGACAGGTTGCTACCTTGAGGATACACATATAATGTTTTCTATGTTTTTATGGGTTCACCACCTTGAAAAGTAGGCAGAAAAAGTCCTAACCCTGATGACCTGTCATAAAGTTTAAGTTCATCCAAAAAGAGCAACCTTGATTACAGCCAGTGTCCCAGTACCCTGGGTCATTGGTTTTACAGGGTGTCATGTCTTGCAATTGGAATTAACCTTGAAAGGAAACCAGGTTCCACCCTGCTGTTCCTTTTCTCTTGTCTGTGGCAATCATTGGTCTGGCTCACATTCTCAGGGATGTAACTGTTTGACTTATCTTATCCTACTTATTTCTCACAGTAAACAGGGGACAAGGTTAGCAAGCCCCCTATCACCACTGATATCATTCACTACCCTCTGGATTTTACCCTTTCAACATCAGGGTGATGGGGGGTTCAGATGAGTACTAAGAGCAGGTGATGAGTGAAATGGAAGTGCATGGTATGTGAAGGCTCAAGAGCAACTCTCCATAACCAGATACCCTAAGGACACCATGGGTGGGAAACTGGCCAGGAGGCTGTCTCTTTGCGTCTTCAGGAAGCTGTTCTACAGACTGCCGGTCAAGGGTCAGACTGGAAGGGGAGTTCTGTTAGACAGTTCCTAGCCTTGTTCATACAACCTCATTCTATAGCCTGGGCCTTCTTTGCACCTGACTGTTCTTCTCAGCCTTCACATGCAGGAGGAGACAGGACCAGATGCAGGGGGCTGGAGGTGGGAACTGACCCATTCCCTTTGATGAATTAATGCAAATGTGTTTGACAAATACTGGGTGCCCAGGAAAGAATGTATGTGGATGAAATCTTATGGCATGTTATTTAACATACTCTAGAAATACATCTGCATCACCTAAACTATGTGATGCAGTTGTTGATCAAGCTGTCATTCTGTGCTGAAGAGATGCCTTGATAGGAATGTGCCATTGAAAATTAAATATTCTTACAAAAATGCATACATGCATCTAATAAGAAAATAATCAGACACACTGAAATTGGAAAAAAATCTGTAAATTTCTCTTCAAAAATGCCTCTACACTACAAGGAAAAAAAAACGGAGGACTTAAGGATTGCTTTAGACTACAAGAGACTCAAAAGATATGTGGCAACTTAATACTATTTGTGAGATTCAAGAAATTTTAGATCTGCCACTACCATTCATTCATAGCAGACAAGAGGAGTAAAAGTGTGTTCTTTCTTCTCTGGGGTGGAGTGGCATTTCACAAATTCTAGATAGTTTTACAAATGGTAACCTTGTTCTAGACCATGGCTCTCAGCTTGATAATACCTTTGTTTAAGGTCGTCCTCTATACTTCATTAGTTTGATGAAGTGAATATAAAAAACTCTAAACATCCAATCAGAGTCACACACTTGTAAATAAGACAGATGCCCACATCCCTGACTGCCCCCTGTCAAGCTACAAAAACACGTGAATGCCAGGACTCATGGACATTCCCATAACGTTGAAGGAAACAAGTTCATGAAGACCAGAAACACACAAGAAATTCTGATGGCTCTCTAGCTAATGCTTTACTTTCAATTCCAGGGCTCTTACTGGCTCAGTCTGAATCCAGCATGGGGTGATGAAAGGAGAGAGGGCCCTATCATTTCTCAAAGATGAAAATTCATCTTGTCTCTTCTTGGGAGCTATATTCTCCATGCCTTCTCCTCTATTACCTCAGTGTGATATTGAATCCTTCCATGCGTTACTACTGCTACTACGTGGCCACTAAGTTTCGATTTCGTGCAGTCCAGAGACAGGCCTCGGCTGGTCTCTAACTCCCAGGCAACGTAATGAGCCAATAGTACAGCTTCAGGCATTGAAGACAGTGGAGGAGAGAGACAGAGAAAGCAAAATCTACTAAAAGGCAGGTAAAAGACATTAATTTTGAGGTAGCTTGCCCCTGTACTCTATTACAAATTGAATCTTTGCCCTGCTTAAGTTGAGTACATAAAAAATAACTAATTAATTTTTGAAGCTTAAGAGGCATTAGGCATAAAGAGAAAAGAAAATGACTGGCATCTCTATGCTGAAAATCTGGCAGACTGTGTGTCAACCCTTAACAGTGCTTCTTTTTAGATGGTAAGTATTCTACCTACTGATGAGAAGCTTTCAAATACACCTACCTTTTGTATAAACATGTGGCATTTGTAATCAGGATAGTAGTTCTTCATATGTGGGTGGAGGTATGGAGTATAGTTTTGAGTGAGGTCAAAGTCACTTTTTTATCCTACAGATATCACTGCTGTATGTATAAGAAAACCCCGAGAAGGTGGTCTTATTCAGCAGGAGCAGGAAATGGCCCTGGGAAAACTCTGTTTCCAGATAAGCTGAGATATCTATATCCAGATAGATAGATAGATAGATAGATAGATAGATAGATAGATAGATATAGAGATATACGCCAACAAACTTGGGGAGCTGAAGTGGAGGGTTGCTTGAGCCCAGAGATTTGAGACTAACATGGACAACATATTGTCAACCATTTCTCTAAAAATAAGAGGAGAGAGAGAGAACCTTTGAACCAAAAGAAATAAACAGGAAAGTGCCCAGTGGTGGTGATATATGCCTTTAATTCCAAGACTTGGGAGGCAGAGGCAGGTGGGTTTGTGAGTTCAAGGCCAGCCTGATCTACAAAGTGAGTTCCAGGATAGCCAGGACTATTATACAGAGAAACCCTGTCTCAAAAAAAAAAAAAAAAAAAAAAAAAAAGTAAATAGATTGGAAGGCAGGGTATCTATGAAGCAGGTCTCAAACCTTGGAGCCAATGTGCAAACAGTGCTTTAAGTTGTTGTCCTGGGAAGCATTGTTTTTACTGAGTAGAAAGCACCAGTCTGTATTGGATGAAAGCAAACTTCATTAAGACGCCAAAGGAGTGATCTGCATCCAGGAGCAAAAATAATCTTTTGTCCAAATTCCAGAGATGAGCCAAAATTTCTATGTGGCAGAGAAACCAAAGATGATGGGGCAAAAAAAATCCTTGCTTTGGGTTAAAGTAGAATCCACATGGCTCTGACCATAGAAGGAAAGGGACTTTGAAGACATGAACCAGACTAGCCCTCTGAGGTGTTTTTTTCTCTAATTAGTTTGACATTCAGTGACTTTGGACTCAGCTTCACAATCCCTTTCCTACCTCCATTCAGTAGTCTCCCAACATCTACTGGCTTTTCTTTTCTTTTTTTTTTTTTTTTCTTCTTTCTTTTTATTTTATTTTATATAACAAAGTCCAATTAAATGAAAACAAACATTTATACACAATATTTGGGAATTTGGGCATCGTTCTTTCCAAACTACTTCCTGCTGGTAAGGGCGCTGTCATGGGGGATTTGAAGAAGATTCAGAAATCCTGGCTGTAGTCTATAAGGCTGCTTTGTCCAGCTCTTTTGAATGTACGATCACCTTGTATTCTGTTTCAGGCAGTCTGGCGTGATCAAACCACATTCGTCTGGAAGGAATCCACATCTTTTCATTTTCTGTGGAAACAAAAATAGAAATCCTTTTCCCCAGTAACTTGTTCTTCAACTTAAATTTTGGAGTCAAAGCGTTTTTTTTTTTTTTTTTTTAATTTATTATTTTACATGTCGATCCCAGTTCCCTCTCCCTCCCTCCCTCCCCTCCAGCCCTCCCTCCCTCCTTCCCTCCCTTTTGCCCTCTCTACCCTCTCCCATGCACTCTAAACACCCTCCCCTCCCAACCCCCCACCACAATACCATATGTAGGGGAATGCCCTCCAGTTGGGGTCATGTAGATCTGACAGGTCATGTGAAGTAGGGACTAGGACTTCTCTCCTGTCTCTAGATTAAGGCAGTTATCACTCCATGGGGGTTATGTTCGCAAAGTCCTTTTATGCACCAGGGATACATCCTGGCTTCACTGTCTGAGGTCTCTTAGACTGCTCAGTCCTTCTGGCTGAGACCCATATTCAGGGGGGCCTGAGTCAGTCCCATGCTGGCTTCCCAGCTATCAGTCTACTGGCCGTTAGCTCCTCCTTGTTCAGGTAAGCTCTTGATACCAAGTTTTTAGAAAATGCAGATGCTTTAGAGATCTTTAATGAGCCAAATAAAATTGAATGATAAGACTGACTTTTCCCAATACATTCCTTCATTTGACTTTAGTCAGGACCTAAAGGTGAATTGGATTCTTTATTTGGTGTACTACCAATCTCAGATTTGAGAAACTAATGGTGGGGGGTTAGAGCAGAGAAGCACAGTGGAAAAAAATATTTCCTCATGAATACTGGGATAGTATTCTGGTCTCTTGAGGTACTTTGTCCATGGGCTTCATAGGGTCAAATTTGGTCTATGACTTGTAGGTGATGTTTAGATTGTAGAAAGATCCATAGATCCATGTTAGACTAATAACTGTGCCCCAACTCAAAGTGAAAGTTGTTCCCTTTCAGCTCAATAAACCTTGATTGTTTAATCTAAAGCCAAGTACTGACTAATACTAATCCTCTTTAGTTAACAAGGCCAGGTAAGATCACAACCTGAGTTTCCCTGGGAAATATTTATATACAAATTAAAAAAAAAAACTTACCATTTTACCTTCAGCAATCTTGATGAATGGGCTGAATTTATTTGAACTAAAATTTATCAATTGAAACTCGCACAAAGAAAAGACATGCTTGCACAGACACATTCTTGAGTATGTATATAATTTCATTTTGAAAAAAAAATATTTAATTTTTATATAAATTGAAAACAATCTTATTTTACATACCAATCCCAGTTCCCTCTCTCTCCCATCCCCCATTCCCCCACCAATCCCCATCCAAACCGCCTAAACACTCCCCAGGGAAAGTGTGGCCTCCTGTGGGCGATCATCAAAGTCTGTCGCATCTTTTGGAGCAGGACCAAGGCCCTCCCCCTGTATATCTAGACTGAGAAAGTATTCCTCTATAGTGAATAGCTCCCAAAGCCCATTCGTGGCTTTTAACCTGGGCAATTGCTTAGTTTATAAATTGGTCCTGGGTTTAAGTCCATAGCAAAGTAGGATGACTCTTGTGGGTAGACATTTTCCTTTCTTTTTTTTTTTTTTTTTTTTATTTTTTTTTATTTAATTTTATATAACAAAGTCCAATTAAATTAAAACAAACATTTATACACAATATTTGGGAATTTGGGCATCGTTCTTTCCAAACTACTTCCTGCTGGTAAGGGGCGCTGTCTTGGGGGATTCGAAGAAGATTCAGATATCCTAGCTGTAGTCTGTAGGGCTGTTTTGTCCAGCTGTCTGGAATGTAGGATCAGTTTGTACTCTGTTTCAGGCAGTCTGGTGTGATCAAACCACATTAGTCTGGAAGGAATCCACATCTTTTCATTTTCTGTGGAAACAAAAATAGAAATACTTTTCCCCTCTACTGGCTTTTCTTACAATTTGGGCACATGATCGATCCACAGAAGGAGAACGAAAGGAAGAGGTGGGCTGGAATCAAAAGTAAAGGCAAGAATACTCTTTGAACTTCCCCTGTGAAAGGGGGATAAATACCCCCAAATTCCCATTTTACCATTGTGTACACAATTCTCCAGCCATTCTTTAACTTTACAACTGAGTCCCACTCTTTGTGATGGTAGGAGATTAAGCTCAAGCATTCTCCATCCATACCTGTGTCTTCAAAAGGATTGTGTCTACATTCTGGAATGCTCACTATAGTGCTGAGGGAAGGGGTGGAGGTGACATTGTGCCCATGTGGCCATTAATAAAGCATGCCATATCCCATCTGCTCCTCAATTTTCTTTTAACAAAATCCCTCAGTAAGACATCCCTCATTCCAGAGTAAGACCTTTGAGATGTGACTTTCTCTTTATGTGTGTGGGGCAGTAGCTCTTGAGGATATAGGATTTGTTTTATGTCCTATCAGGTTCGGGATGGGTTAGGGGTTCCATACATCCAGATCTGCCAAAAATCAGACCACTATGCTATCTACTATTTTGGGGGAAGATGAAAAGTGCAATAAAAGAACCAGAGCAAAGAAGGGATAGTTGGCTTTAGACACAGTAATCTGGGAAAGTTGTTGTATTTGCACAAGTAACTTTGCTAATAAAGCTTATACATTCAGATGTTCATGACATTTCAAGTTTATTCCTTGAACACAATATGATATGGATTTGATGAGTCTTTTTATAATGCATAAGTACATGTGTTAGTGTGTGTGCACCATGGGTGCATGTGTACATGAAGGCCAGATGTCATCCTCAGTAACTCTTCCCACCTCTTTTAAGACAATGGCTTATCAATTTCATCTTGCTGGTGAGTTCCTAGGACCCTCCCATCCCTCCCAAGCACAGGTATTCCAAGGTTACACAACCACATGTGGCTTCCTCCATGGGGCCTAGTGATTGGACTCAGACTCTTATTATGTGAGGCAAGCATTGTACTAACTAAGCTATCCATCCTTTTAACTTCTCTAAAAGCAAATGATCACTCCAACTTAGGAATTCTGGAGAGGTTCACACAAAAGACCCCCTCAAGATCACAGTATTTTCTCACAGTATTTTCTCCATAATGATTACAGGCCTAGAACCATGTCAACAGTGCCTCTAGAAGTTAATGGAAAGTTCAACCATTGGAGCAACTCATTCCATAGAACTCTAGACTGCAGAACTTGAGAATTCTCATGACCTATACTGGGCCATTATGAGCAGAGGCAGGAGGTGTTTCCTCAAGGCTTCTTATTCCATATGTGCTTGCATAGGTTTCCCTTTGGGAGAACAATATTCCCCAACCTGACAATGTGTGCATATACAGACAGGCCCCTGATTCACTGTGCTCTAGTCAAAGCAGCCAATGTGGAAAGTATTACACCAGTGAGACAGCCACCTCTGATTAGAAGCAGCTTTGGCTTCGATAGGATCTATGTTACCAGAAAACTGGGCGTCTTCGGGGCTTACTTAACTTCTTGATTCTTTTCCCTGCTCCTGTCAATCAAATCTTTAACTTTGTGGGGTGAGTTCTAATGGTGTGCTCCCCAGAGAATCCCGTGGCATTTACATTGAAAGTAGATGGTAGAGTATATGTGAAACATTCATGAAGTAGATGTGGTATGGCAGAATGGAAACTACTTGGTCAGGAGAGGTCAGCAAAAGGTGGGGTAAAGTAGGGAGGGAGAGCTAAGTAAGAACAAGGTACAGTGGTGTGTGTATGTAGGTGTGGGTGTGGGTGTGTACAAAAATGTCACAATTAAACCCATGACTTTGTATGCTAAATAGAAATATTTTTAGAAAGAAAATCAGAGAACCTAGGTCCATAGAGTTCTTCCTATTTATGAGAACCAGAGTTCAGATTCTCAGCATCTACAAAGAAAGTTAGGCAGATATGTTGGCTCCCCAGACCAAGCTGGCTAACTACACTGGCTTAATTGGAGAGTTCTAAATCCAACAAGAGACCCTATGTGAGGCTCATATATATGAATGCTTGGTCTCTAGTTGGTAGAACTGTTTGGGGAGGAGTAGAAGGTACATGTGGCCTTGTTGGAGGTGGTGTATCAGTGGGGGGTAGGCTTTGCATTTTTAAAAACTCACCATTCCCAGTTAGCCCATTGTCTCTGCCTCATGTTCTCCTCTACCACTCCAGCTCTATGCCTGCCTGCTTGCCTGCTTGCCTGCCTGCCTGCCACCATGCTCCCTGACATTGTCATGGATTCACTTTCTGAAACTGTAAAGCCCCATTAACCACATTCTTCTGTAAGTTTCCATGTGTCGCACAATAGAAAAGTAAGACACTCTGCCTAGGTAAATGAAGCAGAGTGACAGGAAGATACCCAGTGTCAACCTCTGGCCACCAGATTCATACATATGCACATGAACTTATGCATGTGTCAGCTAAACACATAAACACATACACAGTCAAGAACAAAAGAAGAGATTCACTAGTTCATGAAACCCATTCAGAGCAGAAAGTAAAGGTCCAAAATTTTGAAGGTTTCATTCTTAAGTTTTGGCTCATCACCTGAGAGGTAGAAGCATCTTCAACCAAAACAGCAAACACATCCTAGGTTCTGAGAACCTGAGCCAATATCTGATTGCCTCGGTGTTTGGGATCTGGGGTCTGTAACACAGTGTTATTGATTATGGAGATGTGCCCTCCTGGAGGTCCCTTTGTACTCTCCATCTAAACAACAACTTGGTGTGGAATTGAAAAGCAGCCAGGTTCCCACCTGGGCCCCTGCAGCTCATGTGTGCTTTAAAGGAAGCTTGTTGACCTGGAATGTAGCCCTTTTTCTGCTTGCCAGCTCTGTTCTTCGGTCCTGGTCTGCATCTTTTTGCTATGTGTCATCTTATAGGACACCTTTTGCTCACAGGACCTGGACTGAATGTCCTGCCAAGCCCTTCATCATGCTTGGCTTTTCGAGGACCCTCCGGCTCTGTAGGTTCTCAGGCTGTTAAACTGTAGCTCAAGGAGAAAAGACAACAGACTTGGTATTTCACATAATGCAGTTTTCCCCCAAATCTTGATTCCCCCTGTTATTCTCAGCTTCCTCATTGAGATTGCTTGTCACACATGCTAAGCACACATGAAGATAACAAGTAATTTCAAGTGATAATAGGGATGCCAAAAACACTAAATAGGATAAGGGAATGGTGAGTGGCAGGGAGAGAGTTACCATTTCATACTAAGCAAAAGGACACTTGAACAAAGATTATATGAACTGAGCCATGATAATCTGCAAGGGAAACAGGAGGCTCAAAGTCTCTGAGACAGGGACATAATCTGAGGACACATTTTAAAAGTTACAAAGCAGCAAAGAACATGGACAGAGCTTGCAGACAGACATCAAGAAAGGCCCAGTGAGTAAGAGAAACAACTTGGATTTCCCTGAGGTCATCTGGGTCTGTTCTCTCCCTCCTAGGTTACCCTGTCACACTCTCTACACAGTGGAGTTTAATGGAGTTGCTCAGTTTCAACCAAAGCTTTCATGTTCATCACCCACTTCAAAATCCTCCCTAAATCCTTGTATCAGAATAAAATCTAGATACTTTCCAATGGCTTGAAGGTATTCCTTAATGCTATGTTCTCCCCTTAACCTCCCACCAATACACACACACACACACACACACACACACACACACACACACACACACACACATGCACACACACACACACACACACACACACACACACACACACACACACACAGATCTCAGCGTTCTGGCTCTGTCCTAGCCATATTGCTCATGGAGAGAAGAGGTATCAGCAAAAGTAGCCAAGCAGAGAACTACTATAAAATTCTCTGCCTTAAAAGCAAGACAAGTACATCTGTTCAACTGTGTCTATAGCAGCATTATTTGTAATAGCCAGAACCTGGAAGCAACCTAGATGTCCCTCAACTGAAGAATGAATAGAGAAAATATGGTACATTTACACAATGGAGGAAAACACAATGGAATCCTGAAATTTGCAGGGAAATGGATGGAACTAGAAGAAACCATCCTGAGTGAGGTAACCCAGTCACAAAAAGGCAAACATGGTATGTACTCACTCATCTATGGATTTTAGATATAGAGCAAAGGATACCAGCCTACAATTCACACCACCAGAAAAGTTAGGAAACAAGGAGGACCCTAAGAGAGACATACACAGCCCCTGGAGAAGAGGAAAGGGACAAGCTCTCCTGAGCAAATTGGGAGCATGGAGGGAGAGGAGAAGGAGTTAGGAGAAAGAGAAGGGGAGAAGATGAGGGGAGAGGTGAGCATGAGGGAACAGGAAGATTGAAACAGGGAAAGGATAGAGGAGAAAAAGAAAAGAGATGCCATAATAGGAGCCATTACAGATTTAAGGAGAAATCTGACACTTGGGAAATGCCCAGAAAACTACAAGGATGAACCCAACTAACAATCTAAGCAATAGTGGAGAGGCTTCCTTTAACACCCTTCCACGACAATGAGATTAACGACTACCTTATATGCCATCCTAGAGCCTTCATTTAGTAGCTGATAGAAGCAAAAACAGACACCCACAGCTAAACACTAGCCAATCTCATGGAATCCAATTACAGAGAGGGACAAGTGATGAGCAAAGGGGTCAAGACCAGGCTGGAGAAACCCAAAGAGACAGCTGACCTGAGCAAGTGGGAGCTCATGGACCTCAGACTGATGGGAAACCAGCATAGGACTGACCCAGACCCCCTGTATGAGAGTGTTACTTAAGAGGACTGGGCAGGCAGTCTATGGGGCCTCTAGTAATGGATCAGTATTTATCCCTAGTATACTAATGAACTTTAGAAGCACATCCCACATAGAGGGATGTTTTCTCAGACTAGACACATGGGGGAGGGACTAGGCCCACTCCAAATGATATAACAAACTTTGAAGATTCCCCATGGAAGGCCTCACCCTCCCTGGGGAGCAGAAAGGGGATGGGCTGGGATTTGGTGGGAGTGATAGGGGAGGATGGGGAGTAAGGGAACTGGGATTGACATGTAAACCAAGCTTGTTTCAAATTTAAAGAAAAAAGAAAAAAAGCAATGCAGAAACTACCACTATTAATTGGAGTCGTGTTCTTAAGAGTGCTGGAGATAAATCAAAGCCTTGCAACAATCAGTGTGTGCTTCTTGGTTCCAAAAGGCTGAGGTTTGGGAACAAGGAACCTATAGTTATTTTAACTTCCATCCTTCTTATCACACATGCTTCACTCCAAGGTCACTTGGAAAACTGACAGCGTAAAGTCATACACTGAAAAAAAAATCAAACAAACAAAAAATTAAAATATTAGCCTTGCCTCCACAAGAAGTGCCTGCTAATAACAGCTCCTTCAAAACCTACTGATGCTACTCAGCCCTATTTGTGAAGCTCACTTTGGGCTTGATTAAAATAAAAACTTCTGCTTAAAGAGCAGACAAGTGGTCATCAGAGGTTGGGACAGAGAGGAAGACGAGACAGTGAGTGGGTAATGACGAATGGAGAGTCTTCCTTTTGTCTCTAACAATTTTATAGTGTCACAACAATTTCCATAGTACACCACAGACCTTTGGTGTGTACAAATCACGATGGCCTTTAGTGTGTTTGTAGAACTGTGCACTTGAGAACTGGAGAGATGGTTCCATAAGAGCTGCTCTTACAGAGAACCCAAATTTGGTTCCTAGCACAATGCCAGGTGGTTCACAACCACCTGTAGTCCCAGTTCCATGGATCCAATGCCTCTCACCTCTGCAAGCACCTATACTCATGTACATACATACACACTCACTCACACACACTCATACAACTCTCTCTCTCTCTCACACACACACATACACACACACACACACAGAGAGAGAGAGACAGAGAGAGAGAGAGATACAGCCTCACACACAATTTTTTTATAAAAAAGAATTGTGTATCCATCACCATAATTTTAGAGTTTTTTACTATTCTAAACAAATGCCCTATACTCTTTATTCATGGCCTTCTAGCATCTTCTACCATGCCCCTAAGCAACCACTAAGATACCTTTTGCCTCCATATATTTATACCTTCAGGGAATTTTGTATAAATGGGATTGTGCAACATGTGTTCCTTTCTGATTAGTTTCTTGTACTCAGAGTAATGTCTTCCAGATTTACTTATGACAATCCAAAAAATCAACACTCCTTTTCTTTATATTGCTAAATAGCACCCACTACATAAGCACAACATTTAATTTATCCATTCATTGTTTCCTGAGTATGTGAGCAGTCTCCACTTTTAGCTCTAATGAATAATGCTTCTACAAGGTTTCCTCTTGGGTAAAGAAGATGTCTGGTGATTGGATAGTAGTGATGGTTAAATAAGTTTGTGAATATCCTGCAAACCAGTTTCACAAATTTTATAGATCTCTCTTATTTCTCCAAAAAACAGTTACATTCCTGCTCAGTGGCTTTTGTATTTGCCTTTTTTCTTTGGGGAATCCTCGTCCTCAGATGTTACCAGTTTCCTTTTGGTCTATTGTCATTCACTTTCTCAATATGTCTTTCTCTTGTCACACACACACACACACACACACAGAGAGAGAGAGAGAGAGAGAGAGAGAGAGAGAGAGGAGAGAGAGAAATACACACATATATATGTATATACATATATATACATTATACACACACACACACACACATATATATATATATATATTCCTTTATTGTTTGTGGTTATTTCCTTAAAGCATATGCTCTTCAAAGCAAAGAACACTTTCCTGTATACTTGTTGCCACATCTCCCATATTGTCAGCAATGTTTCATGTAAATGATGTCTAGTATATAGTGATATTTGAAGACTTCTCAGATAGAAGAGGGATGGCCTTTTAATAGCAGTTAGAAATATAAGAGTATGTGCAGGATCTCAGTCACTGACAAAGACCGCCAGTATTTTCTAAGACTTTACAGAGACTTAGATGAGTGGTTATGGTGTCTTTGTTGAGAATCTCTCTGTTAGAGTGTCATGCCTCTCTTCTTAGGCAAGTGAAGGACCATGATGGGTACAGTTCATTGTCCTCCTGATAAATCATCAGTTGTATAGGGTGTAGGGTATACAGACATGCCTATGGGAGATAGGGTAGCACTGGATGATTCAGTCCTCATCTTGCTTCTGTGAATCCTGGATTCTTCTAGTGTTTCTCAGCCAATGTTGCTTATCTAAGCCAGAAAACAATAGAAATTACTTGAGTCATCATTTTCCCATTCTTCTAAGGAAAATCTGTAATTAGTAAGATTCTAAAGATGTGGGAAAGATAATAGTCCATTGTGTTGTAGACAACTGAGGCTGCTAGACTCTAAATCAATAAGAGGAAGATAGTAGGTTGAGACCCATTATGTAGCCATCAGAGAGTTAGGGAAGATGGAAGACCTACAAACACAGACACCTTGAACATTTACAATCTCAATGAGACGGTTCTCCTCTTATGCACATTATTGAGAAGGACTAGCTCCACCCTGCAGAAATGTCTCCTGGATGGTGGAGCTAGATGGTAGAATCAAGAAGACTCAGCTTGTATCTTAATATGATGTAGCTGGAGGCCTGCTTAGCTGCCATTCTGCCTTTGGTTACCACAGGATTTAAGGGAAAAGAGAAATAAATACTGAGTGCAAAGTCATGTTGAAAGAACAGCAATCAAAACCTTCTGAAGATCATGACTAAGAAATTTTGGAAAATGTGAAGGTGGGTTATATGTCAATGGGGGATTAAGATAATTTTTCACAGAAGACACTGGTCTGCTGCGCCTTTGAAGGAAGATGCAATCAGTGCCCAGCTGCGGATGGTTTCCATGTGTTTATTTGTCAACAGCCTAATGAAATAAGGCAAGAGCGGCCCTGGAACTGCCGACTTGGGGTGCTAAGCTTGAGGGAGCTGGAGCATATTTCTTTCCATCCTTCCCTTGGTTTCATCCAATGTACACACACACACACACACACACACAAACTTACTTTAATGTCTTCTCTCCTATACTGGGACCTTTTTCTTTTATGTAAAAAGAACCAGAGACAAACTCCCTGTTACTGTAAGGATTGTGGGAAAAGAGCTTTTAAAGTACCAGAACAATAGGTTTGGGGCTAGAGAGATAGCTCAGAGGTTAATGGTGTTTTATGTTCTTCCAGGGGATCCAAATTCAATTCCCAGCATCTACGTCAAACAGCTCACTGTTGCCTGTAAGGCCAACTCAGAAGCTCTAAGACCCTATTCTGGCCTCTGTGGATTCCCACACATACATGACATAAATGTACACACACACACACACACACACACACACGGGGGGTGGCAATAAGGAGGAGAAAGAAATAAAAAAATAAAACTTTAAGACAGAACACAAGAAAACAAAACAAAGGGCACAACTGGTTTAATAACAACTTAAAGGTTTACTGTTTATTCTATCCATGAACCCATATGCTGACCCTTGGGTACTGTGGGCTGGAGACAGGGAATGTCATAAATCCTGAGTTCTATTTAGATAGAGTAGTAGTAATGCTCTGATCTTGGACAAACAAAGACTTGTCATCGTTTTCTAAAGTGTTTTCTGCTCTTCTGGTCTTGTTTTTGTTGCGTTAAAAAAAAAATACCATGACAAAAATCAAGTAAGAAACAAAGGGTTTATTTTACCTCACAACACTGTGAATATAGCACTATCATTGCAGGGATGTCAAGGCAGGAACCTTAAACGGTCACATCCCACACCATCAATAGCAGAGAAATGAATGCCTGTGTGCTTGTACACTTGCTTGCTGTGCACAACTCAATCTCTTTACTCTTATAGTGAACATGACCCCTGCCTAGGGAATGTTGTGCCCACAGTGGTTTTGGCTCTTCATCATTTAACTTAATTAAGACAATTGCCCACAGACATACCCTCAGCCCAACCCAATGCAGACAGTCCTTCAGTGAGACTTCCCAGTAATTCTAGGTTATGCCAAGTTGACAACAAAAGCCAACCATTACATATGGTGATTTCATTTAACTACAAAAGATGTTTTATTGAGACTGTTCTTCATAAAAGGCATAAAAACAATTATTATTTCTTAGGTAGAAATAATAGTGAAATTATTCAGAAAATGTCAATGCTTCAGTCTATCTGCCCATGCATTACTGAGAAAGATGCTGTATTTTGTATCATCCCGGTATGTAAAATGGAGCATCTGGTAAAACAACATGTATTCACTCTTGAAGTCCTCATATACAGGCCCTTGGCTTGTCTCTTCCTGATGTTTCTCAACATCTCTAGCTTCACACAAGCCAAGAATGTCTGTTGTTAAGAACTTACTTCCTTGACTGAACCAGAGAACTTCAAATTCTTATTCATTCATCATTCATTCCATTAATTTATCCAAAATCTGCTAAGAGTTTCCTATTTGCCAGACTCAGCTAACAGATGATAAGGACAGATATAAAAGAAAATGTGTGACTTAGAGAGACTGCTCAGTTAGGAAAGTGTTTGCTACATAAACACGAGGGCTGGAGTTCAGATACCTTTGTACCCACACAAATAAAAGCTACATGTGACAACCTGTGCCTGTGATCTCAGTCCTGGAAAGGCAGAGATTAGGGATCCTTAAGGTTTACTGGTCAGCCAAACTACCAAAACCAGTGAAACTCAAAATTTAGTGAGAGAGACGCTGTCTCAAAAACTAAGTGGACAGCCATAGAAGAAGGAATAGAACTTCAAGCCCCAGCCTCCATGTGTGTGTGTGTGTATGTGTGCACGTGCGCGTGTGCACGCACACACATACAAAATGATGGATATGTTGCACCAAGAAGGAACTGTAAGATGTAGTCTTCCAGGATTAGAAAGACATTCTAGAGAATAGAAAACTTCAGGGGAGTGACCAAAGTTAAACAGACTTCAGAGCTAGGGTCATCAGTCAAATGTTTCTGTGCACTTTGGTTTTCCCATTGCATGTGGAACCTGATTATAAACAGTTATATATAAAAACTTTCAAGATCCTCTCAAGATGCCAACAGTTACTGCCAGAATTTGGGTAATTACAGTCATAGAATTTTGTCATATTTTGCAGTGTAGCTGCTGTTGCTAGCAAGCTCCAGGCTCAGAGTCAGCCAATCATAGGGAAGTAAACTCTGAGGCCTGGCCACCTCATCCAAGAAGTATCTCTGAATACTCAGTGTGAAACTGGATTTGTGTATTTCCCTTCATGCTGTGCTGAATGTCAGCTCTTGTTCAATTTATAAAAGGATTGAGTGGGTTTCTAGTGGCCTTTCACCAGCCCATACACTTGTCCACACCCATGCTTAAGCCTCCTCTCTTTCTCCCCTAGAGTGCTGAAAGTTGTTACTCACACCATGCTTCTTTAGCAAGACAGTCCCCTTCCTGACTTGTAACATAGAGGACTACAAGGCTGACATCTGGAAAGCTGAGGTTTCCCATGCAGGAGTCAGAAGGGTTTGGAGGATGCTAGGAAGATGAGAGGACAATGTACTGCCCCACATATGCAGGCCATCTGTTTTATCTGGTATTAGTTGGAGCTTTCTTCATCACTCCATAAGAACTTTACAACTCACTGATCTCTGGGTCTGTGCTGTCAGTTACCAAAATCCCCCAGATCTTCCTTTATTGCTTCAGTTCAGTTACATAAGATACAAAGACTAAGGCAAGGCGCCTGTGCGGGAATTCAGTTAGAGTAGTTTTAGTGAAGGGGAATGAGTGCCGAGCAGATGTCAGTGATCCAAAGACAGGATGATGGTGACAATGGATGTACACCAATGGAAAGTATGTGATGCATGGAAATGTATAAAGTACCAGGACTTGAGTCACAGTGTGCAATGGAGATTCTCAGTGAACTTGCAAGGAGCAGGTGATAAGCTCTCATTCAGTAAGCTCATGGGGTTTAAGGCACAGTGTTCCACAGAGGAAATATTAAGATCAGTACTTTGCTGTGCTGTCCTTGGTATTATCTAGTATAGCAAATGGAGTCCCAGTGGGATTTTTATCTCTAAAATAATCATGAATTCAAAAAAAGAAATGTACATTTTTATTCTATTTTCAGTTTTAACAAGTATAACTAAAGTAAGATTAATGCTCATGGAAAAAGCTCTCTCTATATATAAAACTATAGTGGCTACCTCGTGCATTATTCATACATATATATCATATACATATAATGTCATGTAAATAGCAAGGAGTATAAAAATCAAGTGATTACAGCTGAGGCAATAGCACTCATCATACTATTTACCTCTCTTTTGACTTGCTTCTGCACAATGGACTCTGGTTAAAAATACCACTTTCAATTCATATCCCAGAAGAACAGAGGTGTGTTCCTGGCTTCTGCATTAAGGTGTGGAGTACGATAAAAAGAGATCTAAAATGTACTGAGACATCCATCAGATGGAACTTGGGACCAGAGGCCCCTCTCCTAGTCATCCCTTGGTTAATGCAAAGTGGAAGGGCAGAGGAATGGGGAAGCCTTTCCCCAGGCAAGAAGTGGATGTTTTATTATCACTGAAACCCTTCCAATACTGGCTGACTTGGATACCATAGCATCCTCTAAATAAAAGAGTAACTAGAGCTTTATTTTCAGAGACAAGGGCAGGGAAGATGATTGTATTCTATTATTCCTTTCAATCAAGTAATAGCTTTTAATATCATTTCAAATACTTTGTGTATCATCTTAAATCTAGAAAAAAGATTTCAAATCCTTTAATCTTTAGTTTTAAATATTCAAAGCCTGTCATGGTTCTGAGCCATCTTTTATGTGGACGTGTACATATTCATGTATGTGCACATTTGTATATGTGTACATACAAAGAAGCTGGAAAACAAGCACAGATGACATCTTCAAGAATACCATCCCCCCACCTTTTTTTGAGACACAGTCTCTCATTGGCCTGGAACTCACCAATTAGGCTAGATCTGCTGGCTATCATGCCCTTCTGTCTTGAACTTCTCTGTTTCTGCCTCCCCAGGGTTACACTTACAATGGCATTATGTAATGATTAGCATTTGTATCTGAGTTCTGAGGATTAAACTCAGGTCCTTGTGCTTGTAAAGGCAGTGCTTTACACCTATCTTTTGATTGACATATATATATATATATATATATATATATATATATATATATATGATTCATAAAGACATTCTTGTACTTGTGTTTCCTGTACATTTACCATATTCATCCCCTAACTGCTCCTTTCTCATTCCTCTCCCTCTCAATATTCTCAATGATCCCTACAATCACAGTTCTGTCACATTCTATGCACATATGTGATTTTACCTATCAAACTACATGAGAGAAAACATGCAGCATATGCATTTCTGAGTCTGGCTAATTTCATTTCAGATAATTATGTCCATTTGCATCCATTTCCCTGAAAGTAACATAATTTCACTCTTCTTCATAAGCAATAGTTTTATCAAAAATATTTTCTGTAGTAACCAATAAGAATGCTCCTAGATCTCCTGTCCCTGAATTAAAGGAAGATTGGCATTCCAAGATATTTTGTAAAGTTAAGAAAACTGAGATGATTGCATTGTATTTTTAAAAAAGTAAAACACAGAAGCAGCTTTCTTCCATTTCAAGGTTCTAGTGAGACAAAATGAAAGGGTGGGGGCATGTTTCACAATCCATCCAATGCATCTGGATTCAAGTGGTAGAGACAAGCACACCCTCCCAATTATGATCAAGACTATGAACTGAGAATGATGAACTGCTTGCTGACTTAAACTACACAGAGTTCTGATGAGGAATAAGAGTTAAAACACTGGATGATGACAAATGCCCAAGAACCACACATTATTATTATCTGAAACAACTGCTACATCTATTCCTGTGTGATCGAGTATTATTATTGAAAGTCCTGCAAGAAAATCTGATCTTCAGAGAGTTCAGCTTGGTTCTCAGAACAAAGCAACAAGAGTATCGTTTATCCTGGAGCTGTGGACAGAGGCGTGGAGAGTATCTGGACAGTGAGGGAGTGTTTTTCTTGTTTGCCAATATTTCAACTCAAAGGAACATTGTATTTATTGGCATAACCAAAAAAAGCAATATGGTACTTTGGGATAGGAAATAAAACACAAAAGATTTACATTCTAGAGTAAGGAAAGGGAAAATGGAACCTACCCAACATTTTCAGTTGAGATGAAAAACCCTCCTGGCTATTTGAATACATTGCTCTTTAAGTAATTAAAATCCTAACCTATGCTCTTTACTAAACACTGGTAATTTCTCCATACTCGGTTTCAAGTACTTTCTGGCTGGCATCTTTCCAAAGAGTACACCTGTGCGTTAGTTGAACAGTGTCTTACTCAAAGATGAAATGAACTAATTTTGTTTGATTTGGATCTTGGTTAAAATTCTGAGGTTAGATATTTATACACAGAGTCACATAGAGAATACTAGCTTAAATGATTCCACGGGGGACTGAACAAGATTTCCATTGAGCCGACAGAATATGCTTAGCTAATGAAAATTATTCATCTCTGCTTTTCTACCAAGCACAGTGGTGGGGAGGAGGAGCTCTGTTATTTTAGGTAAAGATTTGTAATTATTTGAATTTTAATCTCTTTAACACTGTGCCTTCTTAAATATGTTTGCTTTCTGTTTCTGAACTTTAAAAAGTCCTTGATCTATTTTAATTATAAAAACTCAGTAAAACATTGTTTTGACTCTAAGTTATTGGTCTTTAATGCCTTTGATCCCCTTTCCCATGTAAAACAAAAGCCTAATGATTCTTATTAAATGAGAGAAATTACGTTTTCACAATGACCATTTTCATTTTATGAGAACAACTCAAGGTTTTGCTTTCACCCATTAATTAAATGGGGAGGGTCTTAAATACAAAAAGACAAGATTTGTTTCCAATTTTCATTTCAACCATGGTTATGTTTTGTGCAGAATTCTTATGTACCACTTTCCTTCTATACCCGTAATAGTACAGCAAGAATCTAACGTCATTCACTGTCATGATACAGTGTCTAAACAAGCATGCTTACCATGGAGTTTGTGACAGAATGGCCTCTGATGAGCTCCCCATTTTGTCACATGTGTCTTAGCTGTTCAACATGTGGGATTCAACATGGGTTTGATGGAAAAGAATAGTGTTGGCTAGCCTGGTTGTGATCTGTGGAGCTCCAAACAATGACCAAGTCCAAGACTGAAAGAGAAGTCACAGTTTAAAAAAGAAGGCTTTGGATTGCTTTCAGAGTCCCCCTTAGTTGTTTCTCATATATTTTGCAAACTGCCTCAAAAAAGCAAATGGATATTTGTGATTGTTAAAAGATAATTAAATCCTACAATAGTAATAAAAAATAGAGAAACACAAATTAGGATAGGTGAAAACAGAAATATATATAGTGTAATAAACAAAAAGGAGAACATATGTGTGTTCAAAGTGAGTGGGAATGGACAGGAGAACGAAGGAAACATGGACTCTACATAAGATATGAGATGCATCATGAGTTCATGAGCAGTGAATACCACTTAAACTCACCTTGCCTTAACTCACTACTTGGTTTGAAGTGCTTGGGGGTGGCAAGTGGGGGCAGGCTCCCACTATATAATTCATACTGCCTTTAAACTGTTCATCTGAGGCAGGACAGCTGAGATTGTAGACATGTACTAAAATGCCCAATTTAGAGTGCTTTTGATCTGATGATATTATTCATAGGACATTACAATCCTAAGGACACTCATGCACAACAGAGATGATGCCCAATGAACAAAGTAGTCTCTGTAACTGAAGGCCATATGTCTCTCTAGTTTATAAAACTTGAAACACAGAATGCAATGAAGGACTATTATGAACAGTACAAGTAGAGTTCCTTGACATCGTTCATTAACTTTCACAAGCTGACCAAATAGATTTCTAGGCATCCATAAGAATGTCTTAGAGATATCAAACCATCCACTTATAATCTATGAAGCTTCTCCTACTCCATCCCTATCCTTGAAGTGGTAATGTCGTGACTGTAAAAGGTCCACAGCTCTGAAGTCATGGTGTTCCATTTCACAAATTAGAATAAATAAACCATTCTACATCTGCATTATCAATAGACACCACAGACATCAGTAGCCATTAGAGTGAATAACTCTAGATGGGGAATTCTGTTATGGTCTCAACTAAAGATAGTAAGTTAGTTATCAATGGACCCAAAGAACTAATATTATCACAGAATAGTGAGAAATGACCTATGGAGGCTTATACTACTCTATCCCCATAATTTCCTTCTCCATTCTTTTCCTACCTCAAGTCTTAACTGACAGCTTGATCACTCAAAGGTGGGGCCGATCAGCATGAGATCACCCGGGACCTTGTTAGGCATGGAGACTTTCCATTCCACACTGACAGATTTTGCCAGAATGTGCATTCTAGCAAGTTCCTTGCCTTACTCCATGTCCACTAAAGCTGGGGAAGCACCACTAACAGAGAAGAATTTGTGGACTCTCCCACCCAGTTTTACATACCCACAGTCGCTTTTAGTTGGCAAGCCTGGGAAGCAATGATCTATTGTTCCTCCCTCTCTGTCCTTCTGCATTAGACCTTCCTTTGTACCAAACTCTCCTGGGCAGCATTTGACTCCTGTGTCCATCCTTTTCCATTTCTGTAACCCTGTCATGTGATCCTTGCTGCTTTCTTCCTGTTGACAATGTTTGCAGGCTCCTGGGCTCTGATTATCCTCCTCTTAGGCAGTCTGGAAATGCACCCCAAGGATTGGCTGTAGCTGCTTGATGGGCTCTGTCCACCAGTCTCTTTTTGTGCCAGATGTAATCATTCCCAGAGTGCAGAAGTTTATAGTTTGTTTCTTGTATTTCCAAATTTGCGGTCAAGATGCCCTGGTGTTCAATTGGCAGGACTAATTCCTTAACTATTTTTCCAGCTCTGCTTTTTCAGACCACTCCTTCCATGTTGCTAGATATCACTTCTATGATAAAATGAATGTTGTGAAATATGGGAATCATAGCCATTACATTTGTAGGTAAAGTTTTATAATGGTTAATTTATTGTACCAAGAGTAGATGGAACCTGTTCCTCATATCTTCTTATAGGTAGCTGGAGGCACTCTGGGAGTATGCTTTGCACTATAGATATGTCTAGAAAACTTTTGGTAATGCTGTGGTGAAAAAGGAATGCTCATTCCTTGTGAACTGGAGCACACAATGGTGCCACCGCTCTAGAAAATGGCTTGGTGGTTCCCCCACACTGTAAATACAGAATTACCACACTGTTTAGGAAAGTCCACTTGTAGGAAGCTGATGGAAAGAACTAAAAACAGACGGAGATACTTCCATACCATTGTGTATAGTACAATATTAGAGTCAGTCACAACAGACCAAAGGAGGTGTTTTGTGTTTTCACCTGTAAGTCAATGGATATTTAATGTTGTTTATACACACACATTGTAATATTACTCATTGAAAAGAACCAAGTTGTGATGCATGCAACAACATGGATGAACCTTATAAATTTTACACTCAGTGAAATCATCCAGGTTTCCCTTGAAGGACAATGTCATATGTCTACGCCTCAAGAAATACCTAAAGCAGAGAAATGTATAGATTCATTGAGCAGATTAAAGGCCACCAAGAGGTGGAGACAGGGGAAAGAGTTACTGCTGATGGATCAGGCTTCCATTTGTAATAATGAAAACGTTTAAGGCATACAGGGCACTGACAGGTGCTCCTTTGAGACACTGGTGCATTTTCAAAAGGTTTGTTAAGTCAGCTTAAATTCGAACCACTTGTTGGCTGTGTGGTCATGTGTTTCTGAACTTCTCTGAGAATCAGATTCTTAATGCTGTATTCAGACTTTTAAAGTTTACTATGAATACACTTAACCCACTCTGTCACACCTAAATTTCTTGAGTGTGTGACAGGGTCCCTCACTTAGAGAGCCACTATGAATGTTTATGTATAGCTGGCCTGTCTAATATACTTTTATAATTAATTATTATAATTTAAAAAATAATTAAAATAAGAAAAAATAATAAAAGTAAAAAAAGAAATAATTGCATTGTTAATAACTAAATTTATTTCCTGATGAGTCAGGAAAGAAAAGTCAAGTAGAAGATGGCAGTGACCAAACAGTTTATGCTTGTGTATTGTGTCTCAGGGACAGACAATAAGCAAATACACAAATAAAGAAATAACACAGGATGAGATTAGTAATATCAGAAAAAGAAAGGTGGGATGAGGACCAAGGGAAGACAGGGAAAGCATCTGAATTGATTTGGGTGTGGTCTGGCTCCATAGAATCATATTCATAAAGCTCACTACTGATGCAATGGTTTCAAAGTTGGGACAGTTAACAGAGATTAATGATCTCTCTAGAGGCAAGATTCATCCTTGTGGTGGTTTAGTCTTCCTTGTGACCTATTTCTATAAAATGGGTGAGCCCCTTTCTCTCTCCCTTCTGTAAGTCCAGTTTTCCCTTTGACTTTTCCACTAACTTTGGGGGTGACATGGAGTCCTCACAAAGCATGTGGTGCCATGCTTTGGCAATTCCAAGAGCAAAATATACCCCATTTCTTTATAAAGTACTGGACAAAAAAGGGGTGAATTTCTCTAAGAGAACACATTAAATCAAGCCAATACAAAATCAACCCCTCTGAAGCCAATTTGCATACAACCAAATTGCTAATATCAACTATATTGTACTCCCACTGAGTCTTCTTATGACATTTTACCATTATAGTGATTCTCATGAGGTAGGGCTTATCATGAGGTAGGGTTTATCTTAAGTTTTACCTTTTCTATGTGCTATATTCTGTTTTAGACATGGGCTACATGTATGTCTCACCTCCCTGTTTGTAATAAGGATTTATGCCCATCCACACATGAGTCATCAAATTGACTGAGTCACAGTTTTTATCTTTTTAATTCATATCTATTCATCTCTATGTTTTCATTGACAAAAATCATTTCAGTCTGGTTGATGTGATTCTCAATGCATTAGGAGAAACTACAGGAAGCTTCCTGGAAGCAGTTTCTTTACTAGGCACTGCTAGTTTCATAGACATGAGAATATAAAACTATCTTCCTCATAAATAAGGACTACAGAACCATGTTACAGTCATTTAGAGGCTCAGAGAGGTTGTGGCCACATAGACACACATGCAGACAGACCTCAGGACAGGTTCTCTGACTCCGATATCAATGTTGCAGTCATAACACACAGTTTTTCTTCCTTTTGCACCAGTGCTGTCTGATTTGACACCCAAATTGTCTGTTCTTGTTACCGTTAACTTCAATGAGTAAGAAACTTGTTGAATGAATGAACAGGTCACTTATGTAAAGGTTCTGGACCCCTGTCCATGAGTTTAACTCAGCACCAAGAAAAATAAAATAAAATTAAACTAGGTTCAGGTTTAAGAAAAATACTGATTAAAAACATAGACGAGGAAATAATTTAGCAAACTAACACCCTCCCTAAGAATATAAGTCAGTACCTCTCCATTGGAGAAGGTTTGATAAACTCACTGGACAGATTTCAATGGCTAGAAACATTCTTGGTCACCACACCCTGGAGAAAGGATGTTATTGACACCTAATGGGGAGGCTACCAATTGTTCTACAAGAAGGACTGATTATCTGGGCTCCAATTGCCATTTGTGTTGAAGTTGAAAATCTGTTTTCCAAAGCTGCTTATGTGATGAGGTAGAACATAGTGTGCTTTGAAGATGGCACCAACCTTGGAGAGTCCTGTCTTCACTGAAAGGCACCATATACTTCTTCACAAGGCATCCCACATTTTCCCATTGATACCTGCATGCCTGTTTCAGAAATGAGTCTAGGTTCCTGTGTCCATTTGCTGGGCCAACCCTTAGGTGGGGCTCTGTTTGTCTATCTGTTTTCTCTGGCAGCCTATCCAAGGACTCTCTTTATGGTTCTCCATGGAGAGAAAAGCCATATTCTCTTGAATTCTGTGTGTGATCCTAATCCCTTCCCTGGACCAGGCAGAATGTTCGTGCTTCTGGCCAGCTACCCACTGAGTCCAGGGAAGAGTTCCTGTTCCTTCCCATTTTTCTTTCCATCACTAGGTCACCTAGTCTTTATCGCCTTTTCCTCTTCCCTTCTCTGTTCTCTCTTCAGAGGACCAGGGCCTATCTTAGCCCAAGCTGCTGGGTCAAACCTACCCCATGCAGTGTCTGAACCACGAATCTATTTCTTCCAATTTTCCCTTAACTCCATTCTCAGAAACAGTCACTTGGGAAAGACCCATAAAGCTAATGACTGACAGGTTTGCCATTAGGTGCACTCATGGAAAGAGCTGCCATTCACCAGTGACCCTCAGAATCTGTGCTTATGGTCATCCCTGGGCTGTACTACACAAAACACTCTTATTCTTTTCCTGTATGGCTTTCCAAGCTCCCTGACAGGGAAAACGAGAACTTCGCAGCAGCAGTGGGAACACTGGCGAAGTATGTACAGAGCTGTGGGCTCCAGCTGCTTGTGTCTGCCCACCCTCTCAGCAAAGGGCCCTGCTTGTTGGAAAAGGGACTGCATCCCTGGTAGTGTATCCTGCTATTTGCCCCCAGAGGAATGAGGGCCCCTGCCTTTAGGGGAAGGTACTGCCCTTCTCTCCCCCGTCTCCTGGCCTGTATAGACACAGGGTTTGAGATTATTCCAGAACAGTAACCCATGAGAAACCCTGTCTTACAATCATCCAGTCATACCTTCCTTTCTCGGATGGATCCTATGTAGATACCTGCCCTCCTGGAAAGTACTATCAGTTTCCATTCCTGTGATCTCTATATCCCTCTCATTCCTTTCTGGAATAGGGATACTTCAGAGCAAACAGCTCTTAGCTTTGTCCGCTTTGTTCAAGGATCATTTCCAAATTATTGTCATTTATAACAGCAATGACAAGCAAGCTATTTCCTAACATGCTCCCCTCAAAGGGCATGGAGTGTATTTAGGGAGCTGCTTTGATGTTATCATGATACAGTTGTTGCATTCTTTAAACATTTTTTAGCCCAATTAGCTGCCTCTTTCCCTTTCCTCTTAAACTCCTCCAATGATACCATCATGCCATGCTGAGCACAAAATGAGGTCCAGTTTTACTTACATGAGGCATTTATATATTCTAATTAGCTTTCTCCTTTTTAGCCAAAGCAGGCAATGAAGCTATCTTGTTGGTTATTAATTCTGAGTGTACTCTACCCACAGATTTAGGGTCTAAGCCAAGGTCATAGAGCTTATAATCAATACCCCTTTTTGAAATTATGTACATAACCAGAAAGACTGGCTGTAGACACAGCCTACCTCCTCATCACATACATTTATCTAGATGATTGTCATTGTCATACTGCAAAGAAAGCCTTCTGGATGGAGAGGGAACTATTACTATAGTGCAAAGAGATCTGAGAGGAAGGGTGGCTGAGGGAGGCAAAACTGGAGAATTACCCTCCAAAAAGATCAACACCTCAAGCAAAATATCATAGCAGATTAAGATTGGAGCCCATCATTAAAAGATGCATTGCTGGATCTGCACAAGTCAGGGCATGGAAGGAAACAAGTTTAGGCAGACTGTGTAGGATATCTAATGGCACACAGACTATTCTTCAGGGGAAAGGAATGCAGAAAGCAAGATATCATGAGGTAGTGAGAAAAATTTAATCTGGATACTAACCGGAGAGAACATTGGCGAATTTCATAACAGTTAAACAGATTGAAATCATGTTGGACACTTGAAAGTGAGAGGTAAAAGAAGGATGAGGAGAAGAAGAAACAAACAAATACCAAACAATGTATACCAAAATATTCTCACTCACAGTCCAAAGTCCAGGTAGGCACTGAACATATACCTCTCATAGCTGATGTTTTCAGGATTTGGGGTCCAAGTATAAATTATATCTACATGAATAGTTAAAGGAATATTTATGATTAGAGGGACATAATGGAGGATGGTTTTGATATGTTGCATTGAATTGCTTGAGAGGCATTCAGGGGAGATAGTTAAATGGCATATGATGGTCATACCTGGAGATCAAGTCAATATCTGTGATGTAAGTAAAATCAACCATGCTTGTAGCATAAAGGACACCACAAAAGTGAGTGTGTTCTTCCAAGAAGAAAGTGCAGACACTAGAGACGGATCCTGGAAAGCATTGGTGTTCAATACTGGACAGTATGGTTTGTGTAGGCAACTCACTGCACCTATGTTATTTCTATTGTATTTCTTGAGCCTGACATGGTAAGTGGCAGATACTCATAAATATTCATTTCTGGTAGACCACTTCACTAGAGTGGACAGATGAGAGATCTAACTTTTTCTTGGCATCCACTATCTTCCCTGGTATCCAACTGACTAGAAGTTTGTCCTTTAAGAGAATAAAATGGTGCTAACTAAACAGTTACAAAGCTTAAAGCAGACTCAAATATTACAGTGGCCACAGTTCCTATGCCTCCTCAATAACTCTCCACTATTTTCAACATTTTTGTATTTAATGAAACTCTTTGATCTTAGGACTTTTGACGTTCTCTTCCATACAGATAGCTTTTGGGTTGCCAGAAAACACTGTGGTTCTTCTGGAACTATTGAATTTGTTCATTTGTTTGATCAATTTGTCAGTTTCTAAAAGCTAATACTACACATGTAGAAAAAAGACATGATTCAGGTCACAAGATGCTCAAAGCATCTTACAAGTACATGCTCATGTGTATGAATATCAAGATATAAGTTCTACACAAATAATGTGTTCTGTAGCTATACTGAGAAGAATGAGTAGATAAAGGGCAGAATATCTTCTCCAAGAAAAAAAGGCATGAGAACAGAGCCTTGAAGTTTAGCAAACTGGTTTGCTTGCTTGTTTGCTTGTGTTTTTGTTTGTTTGGCTGCAGGTTTGCTCTTATTGGCAGAAGGGAGTCACATGAATAAAAACATAGTAACAAAGGAAGGCCTGAGAGTTAACTATCTGAAAGGTGGGACACTCCCAAAGTTGCTTTCTAGAAGAATCATGAGTACATGTGACATGAACAAACTTATGTTTGGAGAAGATTATCCTACAGCTGGTGGAGAATCTGGATCAAATCCAGAAGAAACTTGAGCAGGGAGCTTTGAGATAAGACTCCTCTTCTTACTCCTTCAGTGATTTCACAAAATTGCCCAGGTTCCAGAGAACATGCAGAAACTGACTGACCAGATAGACAAGGGATGAGGGATGAATGGTGCAGCCAACAAACGAAGAGTACAACTACGGCAAACAGGGACAAAAAGGAATCTTCTAGAAAGTAGCCTAAACAGTATGTCTAATGTGCACTATTATCATCTGTCCAAATTTACACAAGTTTACCCAACAGTTAACCTTGACCCTGACTTCATCCTCAGACCCTGGGAAGAATGCAAAGTCTTCTAATGTGGAAGAACTTGGAGAAAGGTTCTCAACTTGGCACATTATCTGTTTCCAAGACTATTCCATAATTTACATTTATCCATTATGTCAGCTTAGACAGAAAGTTATGCTAGAAAGCTCAAATAGGATATGCAAACAAATCTATGACATTAAGAAATCTCTCAATCATGTGTTGGAAAAGGAGTTATCTCATGAAGATTCAAGTGTCTTAAGATATGTATGGTAATACACACCTGTAATCCCAGTATTCCAGAGGCCAAAGCAGGAGGATGGTCACAGGTCTGAAGCTAGAACTCAGCAACAAAGTGAGACCATGTTTCAAATATGAAAGATTCAAGAGTCATCACTATTCAGGAAGCTATGCTTTAAGAGTTGGATGCAACTGCTGGTGGGTTGACCAGACTTTCACAAGTGTGCTTAAACATTTTGTAAAGGTTCAAGTGAACTAGAGATTGAGTTTCTAATTTTTCAGCAGACAAGACAAATAGATTTCATCTTGTACTTGAAGGGGCACAAGCCAAGCATGCCTTTCAATAGATAGAAGAACAGCCACAAAAAGGACAGTCATTAGGATTCCTGGGAAGCTCTGCTGCATGTCCACTCTCAGGTATGTATGAAGCAATGTTAGTTAGATCTGGCCTTGAACTTGACTTCTTCCCTACAGAGGATGATGCTGTTGGACCAGACCCTGCATTAGGAAACCTTACAATAACAATGTCCAACAACAGTTTGCCTTCTGAGTTCAGCCTATGTCTTCCTTCATCCTGGGTTCCCCCTGTTCCCAGTGCACAGACTGACACTTAGAAGAAAGGATTCTCACAAAACAGGAACTTGCACTGGCTATTGAGAGCACTACCAACCCTCTGTGTTGAATCAGAAAGGAAGGAATCTCTAGCAGAAAACTTACAGAAGAATTGAGAATGACCCATGACTTGCTGCACATGGGAGTGAATCACTGACATTTAGTATTTATTCCCATAGGAGTTTATAATTATTTCACAATGCTAATGTTTTCCTCGTATCCAGACTTAAAAATTCAACCCATTTGCCCACTCCCAAGAAAAGTGTTCTCCATGTTAATTTTTAAAAATAGTCTTGATTCTACCATTTGTGACTGCCTATAAATTTTAATTTTTTTCACTTTTTATTTTCTTGTGCTCTGGTGGGTTTTTTTTTGTTGTTGTTGTTGTTGTTGTTTGTTTGATTGATTGATTTGTTTTTTTGTTTTTTTTTTCCTCCTCGTGTCTTAATGAGAAATAGTATCAGTGATGAGCCAGGAAATTGAACTTGAACTCTGCATATAACTCCAGAAAACACTAGAACGTTGACTTATTCTCATAAGTTCAAAGTCCTTACCATGCATTTAAAAGACAGTGTTTCTCTGAGAGTCCTGCCCAACATGAGAGTAGTGAGTCTGAGACAGGAACCACATCCATGAATGCAATCTAAAACCCAGCACAAGACAGGGTTCATGGAAGGAAGTTGCAAAGTTTCCATAGATATTTCCTATCAGACAACATGGAGCTACAGTATGCTTGGATTATTCTGGTTATAATTCATAACCTTAGCCTTCACATATTTATTTTACATGGCTAGATGCAATTTCAAAACAACCTGGCACCATTGCCTATGCCTTCAATAATATTTCCAACCAGCTCCAAAGATGACAGTTTCCCTACTAGAGGACCAAAGTCTTAATGCCCATTGCTCCATATTGAAATCTAATCAAATTATAAATTTTATGGTAAGTGACCATCATCTAAACCATTTAGATCAAAGAGATTTGCCAACATGTCTTCATACATTGTTTCCTACTGACTAGTCTTTCCACCCACAAATATGTATTAAGCAAATCCTCCTGCAGAATGCCAATTACAAAGACCCACACAGCTTCGGGAGCCAAGAAGTCATTTCAAGAGAAAACTGAAGAACATATTTATAGACTTAATTTTAGGGTAATTCTTTGGGAACACTGTCCCTAGGTTTACTTTTATTTGTGGATATGTGCACACACACCTGTGTGGTGTGTGTGTGTGTGTGTGTGTGTGTGTGTGTGTAGATCCTACATCTATAGGTACATGGGTGTATGTATTCCTCAGGAACTGTCCATTTTGGCGTTTTGTTTCTCCCATGTGTGTGTATTGTTGTTTGTGTTTTATTACTCTTTGTTCTTTGACTTTTAGGGGTCTGCCACCCACCTCCCAAATAATCACACACAGAAACTTTTTCTTATTTATAAATTCCCAGCCTTAGCTTGGCTTATATCTAGCCAGCTTTTCTTAAATTATTGCATCTACCTTTGCCTCTGGGCTTTTATCTTTATCCTATATGCCTTTCTTTACTTCTTACTCCATGGCTTGTACTTCCAGATCTCCTCTTCCCAGATTTCTCCTCCTCTTTTGTTCTCTCTGCCAACCATTCTGCTTATCTTTTCTCCTGCCTTACTATTGGCTGTTCAGCTCTTTATTAGACTAATCAGGTGTTTTAGACAGGCAAAGTAATATAGTTTCACAGGGTTAAACAAATGCAACATAAAAGAATGCAACACTTCTTTGCATCATTAAACAAATGTTCCACAGCATAAACAAATGTAACACATCTTTAAATAATATTCTGCAAAATTGCCTGAGGTTGAAGTCAGATGTCTTTCTCAATAAATCTCCATCATATATATTCTGGCAGGGTCTCTCTCTGATCTCAGAAGTTCCTAATTCAGTTAGTCTTACTAGGCAGCTTTCCCTGGGATCCTGTCACTGCCTTCCAAACCCTTCAATTATGGATGGGATGTAATGCCTACTGGCACTTATGAGGGCACCAGGTATTCAAATCTGATCCTAATGCTTGTACCACATATAGTTTGCCAAATGAGCCATCTTGCTAGCACCCATATTGTTTATGGAGCACAGTATCTCACTAAAGCCTGTGTGATTAAGCTATTCTGGCTTAATGAGAGAATCCCCTCCCGACTGGGATTACAAGTGTATGCTACAGTACCCAGCTGTTCATGAGGGTGAGGAGAACCAAAGTCAGGTCTCTGAGCTCTGTAGTAAACACTTTAGGGGCTCAGCCATTGCCCTGGCCCCCATTTTTCCTATTCTCAACATTCTATAACTAGTCATTTAAAATTATAGCAATTTATAAGATGTATCATTGGCAGTAAAGATTACTTACTCTGATAAAAAGCTCCATGAATATTCTCAGGGTTTTTTTTTTTCTGAGACAGGGTCTCACTACATAGACCTGAGTGACCTGGAACTCATTATGTAGACCAAGCTTGCAGCCAACTCAAAGAGATCCATCTGGCACTGATTCATAAATGCTAGGACTAAAGGCATTTGCCATCATATCCATCCAGTATTCTCTGTTTTTTTTAGATAATATACAGTAGCATCATTTCTTACTTCCCCTTCCTCCTTCTAAACCTTCCTATAAACCCCTTTTTGCTCTCTTTCAAATTCATGTTCCCTCTTTTGATTAATTATTGTTACATACATACATACACACACGCACACACACACACACACACACACACACTTCTAGGTATAACCTGCTCTGTCTATATAATGTTACTCATATGGTACCTTCCCAGGGATGACTATTTGCTATTGGATAACCACTCTGTGCTCTTCCCATTCTCCAGCATTCCTCAGCTACCTGTAGTTCTTTGGATAGGCCTGAGACCTTGTGGGCTTTCCCCATCCACTTCAGCATGTCTATTGTTAATGTCCTTGTTCAGCTCATGTTTAATTAGTCGTGCTGTTGAGACTTGGTGGGTGTAGCTTCTGATATTACTAGTAGACAGAGTCTTACAGAAAATTCCCTGATCTTCTGGCTCTTATAATTGTTCCAACCTCTCTTCTGCAATGTTCCCTGAGCCCTAGGAGTAGAAGTGTTGTAGATGTACTCACTGGGACTGGACTCCACAACTCAAATTTTTATTGGATGGGGTTTTCTGTGATGGTCTCCATCTGTTGCAAAGAAAAGATTCCTTGATGAGGGGGTGAGGAGTATACTTATCTGTGAGCAATAGGACAAATGTTTAGAATGTGGTGAGGGATCATGTTGGTTTAGTGGTAGTTGTAGGTTCTCCTCCAAGACCCATGACTTCACCCACCCTAAGTAGTTGACAATGTTTCTAATACCAGCCGTGTTTTCCTTCATGCTGGTCAGATTTTTCAGTCCAATAAGAGAGCTGTTGGTTACTCCTAAGGTATGTGTGCCCCAGCTGCATGCACTCTCAGGGTTATTGTGCCATGTTGGTCACTATTGTGCCATAGTAGGTAGAACTGTTGGTTGCTACCCTCGTTTGGAACCTTTCATGTCACCTTCTGGATCCATGAAAGCTGGCCCTCAGGGAGACATTCAGGTCAGTTCCAAATCAAGGGCTTATGCGGCTGTTGCTGAAGTACATGGCATCGTTAACAACAGGGACTTACCTTCCACATCTAGAGGGCAACTAAGGGTAACTGCAATAAGCTGTATGTTTTGGAAGTCTCGGGGACAGCTCTTACCAACAAGTCAAAAGTGGGCTTCTCATGCCTAGTGTTGGCAATTTTGTTAGGTGGATTTTGGCTCTTGGAAGAGATATTGTCAGCAAAGGTGAGAAATTTTCATGTATAGGTGCATATTTATACATAGAATTACATGTATTATAAAGTATTTTAGATAAATAGTTTAATATGCTTCCTTGTGACTTTTCAGCCATCCTTAGTGCTATTTGACCATCCTCTCCCCTTATTTATTTACAACTCTCCCCCCTTCTTAAGAGTCCCTCTTATCCCATGTCCCAAATCAGATCTCTTTTAAACAAAAGCTCTAAAACTTTTTTTTGTGTGTGTGGTAACACAGCAGTGAATTTATTGGGATGTAATTTGTTACAGTAATGGAATACTCAGATTAACATTCCTCCAATCTCAGAAACAAACCATAAATTGAAATATATTTCTCAGAAAAAATATTAGAAGGTATTATAAAGAACAGTCAACGACCATTCAGGTTTTACAAGAACAGGGCACAATAGCTCCTGACTGTCAAATGTCAAAGGCACCAACAGCTCTACCTTTAAAATGGTTGACAGGGCTGGAGAGATGGCTCAGCCATTAAAGGCTAGGCTCACAACCAAAAACATAAAATGGTTGACAAACAAATCTATATGGGTTGAGCAGTGGTCTTTAACAACAGAGAAACTGTAGGTTTTAGAAGAGCTGGTACATGTTGGGCATTGGTGGCGCATGCCTTTAGTCCCAGCACTTGGGAGGCAGAAGCAGGTGGATCTTTGCCAGTTCGATGCCAGCCTGGTCTACAGAGCTAGTTCCAGGCTCCAAAGCTACAGAGAAACCCTGTCTCAAAAAAACGAAAACAAACAAACAAACAAAAAAGAGCTGGTACAGGAGCAGCTAAATGCTCAGCATATTGAAGAATCAACCAGTCCTTAGAATTCTGTATTTGTTATTTATTTATTTATTTATTTATTTATTTTCATTTTAACACCCTGTCTTAATGTCTGCTTTTTACTTTAATTTTTTTTACATGCCGATCCCAGTTCCCTCTCCTTCCCTCCTTCCCTCCCTCCCTCTTACTCTCTCTCTCCCCTCTCACATGCACCCTGACTACCCTCCCCTCCCATCCCCCCACCCCAATTCCACATGTAGGGCTATGCCATCCAGGTGGGGTCATGTAAATCTGTCAAGTCATTTGGAGTAGTACCTAGGACTTCTCTCCTGCGTCTAGGTTAAGGGAGTGTCCCTCCATGGAGGATGTATCCACAAGGTCCTTTTGTGCACCAGGAATACATCCTGGTTCTACTGTCTGAGGTCCCTTAGACTTCTCAGATCTTCTAACTAAGACCCATATTCAGGGGGTCTGAGTCAGTACCATGCTGGATTCCCAGCTATCAGTCTGGGGGCCCATTAGCTCCTCCTTGTTCAGGTCAGCTGTCTCTATGTGTTCTGCAACCTGGTCTTGTCATCTCTCTTTGCATCTGGATTCTAGTTCAACTCAGTGTTTAGTTATGGGTGTTTGTTTCTGTTTCCAACAGGTACTAGATGAGGGCTCCATGATGGTGGATAAGTTAGTTGTATATCTCACTATCATGGAAGGGCATTTATGGTAGCCTTTCTACTCACCTAAAACTTTTTAAAACTGTATCCATAATATAACAGAATTTAAATGGTGTTTGGAGGGTTTAAGATTCCAAATCAGCTGTTAGGACGCCGTATGTCTTAAGAAAGCTGTATAAAATGTTTATGCTGATGTATAGACCGGCTCCATGTCTGTGGCATTAGCGTCTAATCTCCAAATGCCAAAAACTACAACAGCACTATATCAGGTCCAACCAGGATGTATCTATTGTAATGAAAATTAGGGTGTTTTTGTTTGTTTGTTTGTTTTTGTTTTGTTTTGTTTTTGGTGAGATTTGTTTTCAGCTATTAGTAAATTCTGCCACATGCCATCCAAGAACCAACAAAATCCTTAACTCTGCAGAACACTTACTTTTGGCAGTAGTTTAAATGAAACAACTTTGAAGTCATCCTAAATGTATAACTGAGTTAAGCAAATGAATTAAATGTCGCTATTATTGTGAAACAGGGTTCGTATTATAAAGGAAAAACTGTCAAATACTAAACAGTGGGGGAAGAAAAAACTTGATCCCATTATAATTAATGTATAAGTTTGGACTTAATAAATATGCACAATGTTGTATAAATAAAATGCTTTAAAATATCTATATGTAAATTTATAAGCAAGTTTACTTTTGTGTATTTCATATGTGTACAAATGAGCACGTATTTCCTAGCTCTGTTCACTGCAAGGTCCAAATAAACGAAAATACCCTTGCAGTATATTTTCAGTATAAACACCTTGGTCTACTGCAGTCATCTCCATTTTGAAAATCAAGGCTGATTCTAGAGCAGGGAAAAAACAATCCTGAGGGACTGGATGGAGATAGGGCTCAGTTGGTAGAGTGCCTGTCACCCACACATGAGCACTGCATTTGAGCCAGCATCAAAAGAAATGGTAGGCATGAAATAATTGATATCAGAATGTTTTTTTTTTCTCTTTTTGTGTGTTTGTTTTGTTTTGTTTTTTGAAACAGGGATTCTCTGTGGCTTTGGAGCCTGTCCTGAAACTAGCTCTTGTAAACCAGGCTGGTCTCAAACTCACAGAGATACACCTGCCTCTGCCTCCTGATTGCTGGCTAATAAGTCAGAAAGTTACAATGTGTTAGGAAACACTATGAAAGGCTGTCACAAGAATATAGAAGTCAGCTTTAACAACTTGAAGAGACTCTCTAACCAAATGAACTTACTAGCCATGTAATCACATCAATTCTGAGCTATTAATAAATGATTCTGTATGTTATGTTTTAGGTGGTAAGAACCTTCATGGGGAAAAAAAAACTCATCACATGCTGATGGCTTTGTCCACAACTAGTGAATCCAAACGCTTAAACACAACTGCATAACCTGAGCATTAACTTCACAACCCCAGTGATGAGCTCATATTGAATGGGCTATTAGGAGGTAGGGTCTGATTGACAGAATGAATAGCTCAGGATAGACCTTTGAGAGATATGCCTGCTCTGTTGTCTCTCTTCTTCCCTTTCTTCCATCCCCTCTCCCTTTCTGTTTTCTTCCCCACCCTAAAGTAGGCGATTTTGTTTTACAGTGCCCTCTTACCATGGTTCTCTGCCTCACCATAGGCCCAGTGGAGTCAGTCAACTGCAGACTGCAACCTCTGAATGCAAATGTTGAAATAAGGTTATTCTCTTAAGTTTTCACTGGCAGATATTTTGTCACGGCAACAAAAAGTCTGGCTCACATGCCATGCATTCATTGTAATTCATAAGCAAAAAGATGAAGGAGAAGGAGGTCTCTTGCTCACACCAATATGTTGGGACTTATAACTGTCAGGGTAGTTGAGGATTATTTTACAACCACCATGGTAATCATCAATGGATGGAATTCCTTCAGGAGGAATTTTCATAAGAAAAAAAGATGTTTGAATCACTCTACAGATAAAATGCTTATCGGCTGAAAGAAATAGATAATATTTAAATTACTATAAAGTTGAGCAATGTGTTACCCAAATGATCCAAGTTAATGCCATCAGTAAGGAACATCATACTATAAATCTCTAGCAATGATACTTGAATACAGACACAACACTTATCTTGTCTTTCTAGCTGAAACTGTTAACCTCACATTAATTAGAGACATACAAACATTAAAGTAAGGAGAGTATTAGTTTAAAAAGTCAGAGGATCCATTTATTATCTCCAAAATGTCAATGCAATCCAAAGTACAGAAAGACTGTAGAGATGTTGTGTATTAAGGCCACAGACACTAGCAGATGAATATGATAGCTACCTCTAGACTGTGCCTACAATTATAAAAGTACTCTAAAGACATTGTTGGCTTTGTTACCAAAACTGGATTGCAAACAACAGCATAATAAAACCGATGTATGAAGTTCACTTGTGGAGGTGACAAGTACACTGCTATTATATAAGAAGACAGACACACAATGAAAGAGACAATAGAGACATACTAGAGTGGTGTGTCTATAAATCAAAGATGATGTTAAGTGGGAAACCAAAAAAAGATTGGCAAGGTCTCCTCCAGAGCCTCCAAAGATGTGTCTGGTGAGACAGCTCTGTGGTTAAGAGTGCTTGCTTCATAACTATGAGGTCCTGATCTGGATTCTCTCTATACAATGAGGAATGACCTCATGAGCACCTGCAACCTCAGTGGAGACAGCAGAGACAGGAGGTTCCTGGGGCTTTCTACAGTGCAAGCTCTGGGTTCAGGGAGAGACATTGCCTCAAAGGAATAAGGTGGAGAGTGATTTTAAAAAGGACATCCATGTACTCCTCTGGCTTCCAGGCACATACACAAAGGTGGACAAACCATATGAACATGTGCTTCTATAACACACACATGAACATCACACACACACACACACACACACACACACACACACATTTACATTCAAATAAAGCTAAAAAAAATTATAGAGTCTGTTATAAAAAGGGAGGCAAAGTCTGATCGATACCTTGACTCATCTCCAGAATTGTTAAATAACCTTTGTTTTAAGCCACCTAGGTTGTGATGATTTGGTACCCAACCCCAGGAAACATGTGTAAAAGGCAAATCTGGGATAAAGGGATAGAAGTGAGCTTTGCACAGCATTCTGTAACCTTGAAGACAGAGACAAGATACAATAATAAAGCAACAGACCAGCTTCATTATTGTACCTTGACATTTTCTAGGATTCAAGGTGGAGACAATCTTACAGAGAAACATGTGAATGCCTCATAAATTAACAGGGAGGATTACAAATTGTTATACAATATCATAGTATTTTGTAAAGGAATGATGTAAACTTAGATGGGAAACAAGAAATAGAACAAAGGAAAAGGAAAAGAGACCTTTGAATTGCCAAACTACTAATCAGCTCCAATACAGGCCACTTTTATAGAAGGTGCCTTGGCAGAAAGATCTAAAGCCTAGACACAGCCAAGAGCCCTAAGGACCCATCCCTGGGAAAAAGTGTTGAGACACAAGCCAGGAACCTACAATATTCACCTAGCAGAATTCCAGAACCATCCCAGATAAGTCACTGCTATTCTTTCTACTTAGGAATGGAAGTCTGAAAAGTAAAAGGGAGTTGTACTGAAGGAACAGTAAGCACATCAAGACCTTCACCTACCCTTGGACCTAATTGAGAGGATGGGATTCTAAACTTCAAATCAATTCCTATAGAAAAGAGACTTGACTTTCTGTTGCTGACCCTGAAAATATTTTACACATGGGATGAATCAGACGCCATGGAAGAGTGGTTTCCAAATATAGGCACAGTACTGTCAGGCCACATGCTCTTGCTATATTATGATTTTGACATTTCTCCCATTGGTAGAGGGAGATTAATACAGATGTAGCAAATAAAACTCAAGAAGCTATGACTCACCAAACTTGCTAGCATAAACATGATCCAAATATTGCCGATAATGTCTTTTTTTTAATATTTTTTATTTTCTCTTATTTTACATATTGATCACAGTTCCCTCTTCCTCCTCCCTCCCTCTCTCCCACCCTCCTATGCCTCTTGACCACCATCCCATCCCACCCACCCCCACTCCATATGTAGGGTGATGCCTTCCAGGAGGGGTCATCTAAATTTGTCAAGTCATTTGGAGTAGGGACTAGGACCTCCTTCCTGCATCTATTAAGGGAGTATCCCTCCATCGGGAATGGGTTCCCTAAGTCCTTTTGTGAACCAGGGATACATCCTGGTTCTACTGTCAGAGGTCCCTTACACTGCCCAGGCCTTCTAATTGAGATCCATGTTCAGGGGGTCTGAATTAGTCCCATGATGGATTCCCAGCTATCAGTCTGGGGGCCCATTAGCTCCTCCTTGTTCAAGTCAGCTGTGTGTGTTTCTGTAGCCTGGTCTTGTCCTCCCTCTCTGCATCTGGATTCTAGTATGGTTCAGTGTTTAGTTGTGGGTGTTTGCTTCTGTTTCCAACAGCTACTAGATGATGGCTCTATGATGGTAGATAAGTTAGTCATCAATCTCATCAGGGAATGGCGTTTATTGTAGCCTTTCCACTGTTGCTCAAATTGTTAGTTACATGTGTTCAACTATGTTTGTAGCAGCATTGTTTGTAATAGCAAGAACCTAGAAGCAACCTAGATGCCCCTCAACTGAAGAAAGGATAAAGATGTAGCACATTTACATAATGGAATACTGATGGGAGATGTCATTCTGTAAATATGGTTCTCATACCGGTTAATGAATAAAGCACTGTTGGCCAATGGGAAAGTAAGATGGGCAGGACTAGGAGACAAGGAAGAAAGAGGAAGTAGTTAGGAGGAGTCAAGATGGAGAGTCTGGAGAGAGCAGAATGCCAGCCAGACTCTCCGGTAAGATAAGACCACATGGAAGTACTTAGATGAAAAGAAATGGGTTAATAAATAAGCCGATAAGAAACAAGTACCTGGCCCACAGCAATATATATATATATATATATATATATATATATATATATATATATATATATATATCACAGTCTCTGTGTGTTAATTGGGGCTGGTGCGGCGGCAGGACCAGACCAGCAGCGGGAAAAACCTCCTCCTTTCATAAGGCACCCACGTGGCTAATAACTTCCACTTAAAATTTTAAAAAACCTTAAAAAGGGGTTTTAGAAACAAAAAAAAAAAAAAAAAAAAACAGAGACAAGCAAGGTTTCTTGGTAGCAGCACTTTTCTCGGTTGGACTCTGCTTTGCGAGAGACAAGCAGATATTTGTGAGGCTCCTTTAAGGGAGGTTTCCTGACTCAGCATAAACGGCAAAAAACTGCACAGCTTTAAAAAAGCACTGCTAACAATTTATTGATATGTACGAGAGCTGGCAATGGCAGTGACCACATCTCCAAGCTGGCAACATGCGGCTGGATGGAAGCATACACCAAGACAGTGACCACAGCTCTCAGTGCTGGCAGTAAAATAGCCGCTGCCATCTTTGATAAACCATGGCAGAAACAACTATGACTTTCATTTTAGCAATGTTGCTGTTTACCTGATAAAAGACTCGTGGTCAGTAAAAGATACAGATTTACAATAAAGACAGATTCACATTAAGAAAAGGTCCTAAGGTTTACAGTGTGTTCTAAAATATATGTAGCCTTGGGAGAGAAAAGGAATAAAATGGTTTTAAAAATACAGTGAGGAGCTGGGTGTGGTGGCACACACCTTTAATCCCAGCACTCGGGAGACAGAAGCAAGCAGATTTCTTGTGATTTCAAAGTAAACCTGGTATGCGGAGTGAATTCCAGGATAGATAAAAGTTACACAGAGAAACCCTGTCTCAAAAAATTTAAAAAAAAAAAAAAAAAAATAAAGTAAAAGAAACACAGTAATAAAAAAGCCAGGATGGAGAGAATCTGGATACTGTATGGTGTTATATTGTCTTTTTATCTTTTGACTGCTGAGGAAATAACAACAACTGTTAAAACAAATGCTGCTGGATCAATCCAATTTATCTATTTTAAAAATGCTTTGACTTCAAAATTTAAGTCTAAGGACAAGTTACTGGGGGAAAGGATTTCTATTTTTGTTTCCACAGAAAATAAAAAGCTATGGATTCCTTCCAGACTAATGTGGTTTGATCAAGCCAGACCCCCTGAAACAGAGTACCAGATGATCCAACATTCAAAACATCTTGAACAAGGCAGCCTTGCAGACTACAGCCAGGATTTCTGCATCTTCTTAGGATTCTCAATGACAGTGCCCCCTATCAGCAGGAAGTAGTTTGGAAAGAACAACGCCCAAATTCCCAAATACTGTTTATAAATGTTTGTTTTCATTTAAATGGGCTTGGTTATAAATGGTTAATGACCACAACCAATATCTTTTTAATGGTAAAAAGGGAATTATTGGAATGGATTTTCATTTATTGATACAAATTTAATGTCAATTTTGTAATATGTATATTTCTCCTCTTGTTTAGATATTGTTTGCATAGCTCATTTAGAAATGTAATGTATAATTTAGTACAGATTATAGTTACTTATAATAGTCAAAACTTATAGTTAGATGAGCTAGGTTTTCTAGATATACAGAGATGTATTTGAGATGAATAGGCATTCTTCAGACCTTTCAAAGACATACAGAATATGGCATTTAAAATGGTTTAGGGTTTTTTCTTGACAGTGAGACATAAATGCTCTTGGCAACACCACCTGCATCAGAAAGGAAGATGGACATTGAAGAAATGCGTTATGAAGCTTACTTCCAATATGGCAAGACTAACCATTTGGACAAGATACTGCTCTTGTCTGGACTGTTTGACTTTATGCTGTATAAACTGGACATGCAGGACCCACAGAAAGGTGGCTGGTGATTCAAGATGGACATTGCTACAGCGTTCCTGCTTCATGGAAGAGTCTGCCAGACAGTCTGCAGGACACAGAGAAAAGTGACTGACAAACTGCCAATACAGGTGGACAGTTTAAAGTTTCCTGCTTTGCTGAAGAGTCTGCCAGACACACTATGGCCTATGGGCTGAAGATGGAAGATTACAAAAGAACTTCGGGTGACTGACCAGGCAGTGAATTGGCTCAGTCATTTCTAGAGTTTATATATTATCCTTCTGTGGTCTTTGAGGAAGTTGAAGACAAATAGTTATGTTTATAGTTTTCCTTAGTTAGGATTAAAGATAAGTTACATAGACTTTAGACACACAAAGATAGGATAGATGATGGAATATTTTCTTAAATCTTGGTAAATGTTAATGGACTAAATATTGTTAACTCTGATTCTTATTTGATAACTGTTGTGTGATATGTTTTGCTATGTTAAGGTTAAAACTCTTCATTTTATTTTAAACAGAAAAGAGGAGATGATAGGAGATGTCATTCGGTAAATATGGTTCTTATACTGGTTAATGAATAAAGCACTGTTGGCCAATGGGAAAGCAAGATGGGCAGGACTAGGAGACAAGGAGGAAAGAGGAAGTAATTAGGAGGAGTCAAGATGGAGAGTCTGGAGAGAGCAGAATGCCAGCCAGACTCTCCAGTAAGATAAGACCACATGGAAGTACTTAGATGAAAAGAAATGGGTTAATAATTAAGACAGAGCTAGCCGATAAGAAACAAGTACCTGGCCAACAGCATTATATCTAATACAGAGTCTCGGTGTATTATTTGGGGCTGGCATGGCAGGATAAGACTAGCGGCAGGAAGAAAAACCTACTCCTTACAGAATACTACTCTGTGGAAAAAAAAAACAATGGAATCTTGAAATTTGCAGGCAAATGGATAGAACTTGAAGAAACCATCCTGAATGTGGTAACCCAGTCACAAATAGAGGAACATAGTATGTACTCACTCATATATGGACTTTAGACATAGAGCAAAGGATCACTAGCCTATAATTCACACTGCCAGAGAAACTAGGATACAAGGGGGATTCTAAGAGATTCATATAAGGTCCCTCACAGAAGGGCAAAGGGACAAGTTCTCCTGAGCATATTGGGAGTGGGGGGGGCAGTGAGTGGAAAGGGAGCTAGGAGAAAGAGAGGGGAAGGAGAGAAAAGCACATGGGACTAGGAAGATTGAGTCAGGGGAGGAATAGATGAGAGAAGAGGGAGAGGGAGAGAGAGAGAAAGAGAGAGAGAGACCATAAAAGAGGGTGCCATTATAGGTTTGAAGATAAAACTGACTCTAGAGAAATGTCCAGAGAACTGCAGATGATGTCTTAATCATAATCTGAATATTTCCCTTGAGTATAAACAAGATATCACTACACAGCTCCTTCCCCAAAGCTCTGGCCACACCTACTGGCCAACTGTGTAAAACAGCTTTCAACAAAACTGCTTTTAGCTGCTATAATAAAGTATAGGATGTAACAGGGGTGAGGGAGGATTGGCTATGGCTCTCAGTTTCAGAAGTACCACAAGCTGGGGACCAAGACTTCCATATGGACCTGAACAGAGGGGGCAAGCATTTAATATACAAAGACAGCCATACTGTGTGAGTGGAAGCCAGCTTAAAAAGAGGTTTTTTACTCCACCCACACAGCTGAACATTTGAGCTATATCCCATCAAGCAGAAGCAAGCCATTCCCAGGGAAGTGTAAACAATTTTCAAATCTGTGAGCAAAACAAATGGTTGTAAGCACTAAATCTTAGAATTGTTTGTTATATAACAATGAGATAATGAAACAAAAACAAAAACACATTAGTCAGAGTTCCCAAGAAACTGAACAAATAGCAGCAACAGTGTTGTGTGTGTGTGTGTGTGTGTGTGTGTGTGTGTGTGTGACAGAGAGAGAGAGAGAGAGAGAGAGAGAGAATTATCTGTATGTGTGTGTTCAGTTGCCAAATAAAACTGGATATTCAACTAAATATGAATTCTTCCACCCTTTTCTTCTCTCTCCTTCTCTGTCTTCCTTGAAGATGATTATTCCAACAAAGTTAACACATAATGTGAAATACCACAGACATTAGACTCTTGAAGGTGAAGATATATGTACACTGAAACTTCACTTCTGGCCCCTGTGAAAGTTTTGACCCCTGCGAGGAAAATGATAGCACTGGATGCTCTTTGCTACTAATCTCCCTTGATGCAGAGTTCCTGGGTTGTAATTATGGCACCATGACATTCACTATTCTCACAAAACAATGTTCTGAAACACATTCCATATAAAAATGAATCTAATTATAGGAATCTTTTCCAGAACCCCAAGGCAAATAGGGAGAAGGACTATGACGTTCTTGATCAAAGGTATACATACTTTAACACTCTAACACTAATTAACGGAGATGAGAATGGAGAAGGGGTTGATTTGCACTTCTACCTTCTCCCATCCCATGGAGAATAAAGGAATACATTCAGCACTGCCCCAGCAGTGTTTCTGGAGAGTACTGCATGGGATGGCCATTGCAAGAAGCATCTCTTCGTATCTTGTGAGGACAGAGTTTATCTTTCACACAGCTTTCCCACAATCATCTCGACATTTGTACCTTATGCAAGACCCCATCTTTCATCTTGCTCATACAAATTAACTTCCCCATATTAAAGGGAAAGGGTGGGACTCAATATTGTAGATAACAAACTACGTCCCAAAATAATTTGAGCAAAGAATGACAAATATTACACTGAAGAGCACATCCATCTCTACTGGGGAAGACTCTAACACTGGAGTCACATCCAGTGATACCTAATTACTCATGTCCATGGTACTCACCTCTTGCGGGTAGGCCAGGACTGGTGGTACCATAAAGCCCACCTCTTCTTACACATAGTATGAATGTAGTCCTCTCATTTCCCTAGCTGAACCCTCTCATACCTCTGTATCCCCATGATACTTGTTCAGTGTCTTCTCATTTCTTTGATCAACAACACTATCAGCCTCAGTGGGGTCACTGAATAATTGAACCACTTAAGGTCACTGAACTTCAGCTTCTTCTTGATTAAGAGTAATAGTTATTTAATAGTCATTAATCCATGCCTAGCTCATGGATTGTTTTGACTACCAAGGGAGACAACTTGGGAGTAATGTCTTCAAAGTTGAAAAAAGAGAGAGAGAAATCCATATGATACAAAATATTATACTGACAGATAACCTAAAGTTTAAAAAAAAAAGTTCTCAAAACAGAGATGTGGTCTGTCCTTGCCTTTAATGGCTTTACCTATCCACTTTTTCATATCCTCAAGCCATTATTCTCATCTCCATTTTACACTTTCCATTATAAAGGTCATTAGCCCTTCAGAAAATCTTTTTTTTGTTCTCTATAGAAAAATTCTCAACCCTACCTTAAACTTCCCCTGTCCCAGAGCTGGTCACTGCAAATGTGATGCTGACACTGCTGTCCTAATGGATCTTCTAAGCCATTCTTTGACTCCTGAATGACTCATACTGCCTCACTTTCTTGTCCGGTAAATTTCAATGGCCTTTGTCTAACCCATCCAATCCTGTCTTCCACTACTTTTCCTTGGGATTTCTGCCCAGGCAGTAAAGTCTTGCCCCACTTTTGATCATTCCAGGGTTTCATAACCTGTATTCTTTCCCTTATACAGCTTTTCTACCAAGGACAGTCCTTGTGTTTTATCCCTTCCTAATAAAGACTCTAATGTGGTTTACAGTGCTCAGCACACAGATAATCATTAGAAGGAAGTGAAGGGGTTCTTTTTGTTGTTGTTCCCATAATAAAGCTATTTCCATCAGATGTTCAGGTCCAGCCTCTCTGAACACATGGACCTGGGGAAATGCTTGATCAGATTTATAAGTACACCTTATCCCCAGTGCTAAGCCAAAAAGGACAGAAGCTTTTATTGAACAGAAATGTGGCTACAACTAGGACTTGCAACAGTCAGTCACAGGGGCCCCTCTCCATTCACATGTAACCTTTTAACAACTTAGAACAATTTAGAACAATGGAGAAATCCTTACAAATTTTCTCTTGAAATCCAATTTTTATTAATTATACAAGTAACAAGATTTGTTATGCTGTTTAGTTTTCGTGTGTGTGTGTGTGTGTGTGTGTGTGTGTGTGTGTGTGGTGTATTTGTATCCTGCCCCTACTGCCTTCTCTAGATCCCCTCCTCCAGTTGCTCATTCTCTTTCCCCTCTCTCTACTTTCATTTCTAATTCTACAAATGAAAGAATTAATGTTTGTCTTTTTGAGTTCAACTTATTTCACTTAACATGTTCCATCACTTTCCTGAAAAAAAAAATCATATAATTTTGTCCTCCCTGTAGCTGAACAACACTCCACTGTGTATATACAGCACATTCTGGCTTCATTCATCTGTTGATGAATGTCTAGGCTGATTCCATACCCTACAGGAATACACCCCAGCTGCTCACTCAAGTAGGATCCTTAGTAACTACCCATGCTCTCTTTTCCTTTCCCATGGTCAGTTCTAATCCCACCAAGTCTCCCCTTGACTCTCAGCAAATGGTATCTTCTCCTGTTGTTTGCCACTACTCTCCTAGTATGGAAGACCCATAAATGTTCTCTCACGATAGTCTTCTAAGCTGATAAATTAGTCACTTAATTTCCTCTCCTTTCACTGGTTTCACCTTCAAAGTAAATACAAGGACTACATATCTCCTGTTTCTAATATGTCTTCATACACTGTAGCAGGAAATGCGTTATGTTCACTTCACTACACAGAGATGAGCCAGGATAGTAGACCAGCTAGACTTCTCATTAATCTCATTCATTATTCCTGACTCAACCTCCCAAGTGGTGAGATTGTAGGTTCACATCACTATGCCTGGCTTGGTGAGCAATTTTAAGCCTGAGAGTGATGCTGAATTTCATAGATGAAATATCTTTTAGCACCTGCTCTAGAATGGCTGTCCCTCAGCAAGTGTTATGAAAATAACTATCTTACCCCTAATGATTCACCCTAGCAGAAAGTCACCAATGGATGTCAAAATGACACAGCTAGAGTTATCTGAAAGGAGGGAACCACAGTGGAGAAAATGTGTCCATAAGATCCAGCTGTAAGGCATTTTCTTAATTAGTGATTAATGGGGGAAGGCCCAAGGGGGATGTATGAACCCGCCTAGGAAGTGGAATGACAATAGACATGCCAAGTGGATGGACAGTGGGGGATCAGGCAGGGGTAGTGGTGGAGGGAGAGTACTCAAAGAGACAGCTGTAATTTGGGGGTGGTTCTCCTCAGGGACAAGCAAGAAACCTAGTATAATGGAAAGTCCCAGGGATCTACAAGGGTGACGCTAGCTAAGATTCTTAGCAGTGAGGGCTATGGAGCTTGAACTGGCCATCACCTGTAACCAGGCAAGACTTCCAATGAAGGGATTAGGACACCAACCCAGCACATAACCTTTTACCTACAATTTGTCCTCCCTATAATGGGAGTAGCCAACCAATGCCTGATTCCTTTTGAGATTCATGCCACGAGAAGGATCCCACCCCTGACATTGCCAGGAGTACAAAGACCCACAGTTTGGATAGCCCAGAGACGTAGGATAGAACCAAATATTACTGAAAAAAAAGTCAATAAAATGATTCCTGGTGATAGTCTACTACTCGTAGATAGGTGCCAACCCCAACTGTCAGCAGAGAGGCTTCATCCAGCAACTGATGGAAACAGATGCAGAGACCCAGAGCCAAACATTAGGCAAAGCTCAGGGAATCCTGGAGAAGGGAAGGAGGAAGGATTTTAGGAGCCAGAATAGTCAAGGACATCAAGAAAATACACAGAATCAATCTGGGCTCATAGGGGCTCACAGAGACTGAACTGACAACCAGGCAGCATGGAACTGACCTAGGCCCTCTGCACATATGTGAGTTACATAGTTTGTGAGACTCCCAGAAGTGGGAACAGGGGCCATCTCTGACTCTTTTGCTGGCTTTTGTGTCCCTACTCTACATACTGGGTTGCCTTGTTCAGCCTTTATATAAGGAGCAGTGCTTTGTCTTACTGCAATTTGATATGCCATGTTTGGTTGAAATCCATGGGAGGTCTGCCCTTTTCTGAATAGAAACAGAGGGATGGTTATGGGGGTGGGGTGGGGTGGGGCAGAGTGGAGGTGTTGGGGAGGGACTGGGAGGAAAGGAAGGAGGGGAAACTGCAGCTGGGAAGTAAATCATCATCATCACCATCATTTTAAAAATGTAGAAAAATGAGTAATGGATTTCAATATGCTATTTTCAGAACATGTAAACAGCATAAGCTGATCGACTGGAGTATATGGACAATTAATAAATGGTCCTCAAAAGCAAAATACAGTTCTTTCAAGTAACAGATTTATCTCAAGCCTACTCTTTTGTTCTGTCGTTTATAGATCCGCTTCCTTCCCTCACATGTGGCTAATCCTATCTCACCCTAAACATAATAAAGAGCCAATTTTTTAATCAAAAACCATTTTTAGGATCAAAGAGAAACATTTTTTTAGTCAGATAGAGTGTTCATTGTATCATCTGTGGGGAGTATACAGCCAAAATTATAGACTGTGTTCACCAAAATTCTCAAAAAAAAAAAAAAAAAAAAAAAAAATCAAATGCTCTCAAATTCAGGGAAAGGGGATTTTTCTCAAGTACTATAGGAAGTGCTAATGAGAGACAGGCCTCCTTGCCATCCAGTGACACATGTAACAGGTCACACGAAACCACAGAAAATGAGTCTATTTGAAAACGTCAGAGGCAACACTAAAGGAAAACCCAGACTAGTACTATTTCCTCTTGATCCCAGTCTACTAGAGACAATTCAGACATGATCTCTTCTGAACTTGCTGATATCTGTGATTGAAACAGTGTTGCTAATGATAACAATGTGTAGAATTATTACATGGAAAGTACTAATAATGCGAATCATATGGTCCTCAGCTTCAGTTCCTCTGGAGATTATTTTCCCGAGGCATATCTGATTCCTTAGAGATTCGCCTACTAAAACTCATATTTGCACTACTACAGAGAGAATTTGGATTTCTAAGGAAAAAATCAAAAAATTAACCAAGTTTCACTTGTGCCCGTTTTCCCACATAAAACAACCTGGTGTGCAAAGCAGTAGACAAACACAAGACAAAACAGTATTTTCAAGTATTTTTAGCACCTGTTATATTTTTCTTAGATCTGTCTATGAGACATAATGTTAAAACAATCATGTGACATGAGAGCCACAGACATGGCTCTGTGGATAAAAGTCCTCACTGTACAAGCCTGGTGATATGAGCTCAATCCCAGGAACCCATATAAACATGGAAGGAGAGAATCAAATTGATATAGTTGTTCTCACACCTACACACACACATACATGCACACACACAACACACACACAAGCACACATACACACAAACATACACATACAGCACACACACATATACACATACATACAACACACACGCATATACAAATAACACAAACAACCACACACACACATACACAAACAACATACACACAGCACACACAACACACACACACATACAACACACACATCATGGCACACTTGCCCCCTTTATACACACATAATTAATAAATAAATTTTTAAAATATGTGTGCTATCAAAGTACAATGTTCACTTTGAAATCTTTAAATATTGCCTAACTTCTAGATGATACTTTCACCTGTTTACATTTCTGATGGTCATAGGAACTCTATCCATTTGGAATGGTACGTGATGTCATTTTGACTGAAAGTTATTTCTACTTGTTTTGGGGGTATAATTAAAACTGCAAACTGGAGATGGTGTCCTTTTCCATATGATTGAATTTCTAATATTATGTCCCTGGGTTGATATAACAAGACTAAAAGAAGGAACTTGTCTCATTAAACACTTGGATTCAAGGAAATCATAACTGAGGCTGCATGTTTACCATAAAAACAAAGACTCCAGAGCTGGAGGGATAGCTCAATGGTTGAGAGCACTTGCTGCTCTTGCATAGGACCCAGGTTTGGGTGCTAGCACAGAGATGGTAGCTCACACCACCCATTACTCCAGTTCTGAGGGATTTGACACATCTTCTGACCTTTTTAGTCATCAGGCAGATGCATGGTGTATGGACATACAAGCAAAACACACATATAAAATTAAAATAAATAGACCTTGTTTAAAAAGCAAATACTTGGAGCTGAAGATATGGCTCAGAAGTTAAGAACACTGGTTGCTCTCCCAGAAATGCAAGGTTTGATAACCAGCATCCACATGCTCACTCACAACCAACTGTGACTCCAGTCCCAGAAGAGCTGATAACTACTTCTGAACTCTTCAGGCACCAAGCATGCATGTGGTACACAGACATTCATACAGGGAAAACATACACATACTCATTTAAATAAATAAATTCTAAAAATTAAGATAAAGACTTAAACATACTTATATTTTTATAATTATACACTTATATATTTACAATTATAATTTAAACATAAAAGCTATGTTTTATAAAGTTTACTTATAATTTATACCAAAATAGCATTTAAATAAATATTATACTGCTATAAATAAATATATATAAGCATAGCATTATATTGCTATACATAAATATATTATATAGTATAAAAATAAATATAATGAATACATAGCTATACATTCAAAAGGTATTATGTAACAGTTTTGCTAACATTTCCTGCAACAACAAACAACCCCCAAATCTCAGTAGTTTACAACAACAAAGATTTACTTCTTGCTACATTATACATCAATGTTTGGTTACATCTTCCCTCAATTTCTTCCTTTGTGACACAGGACAAAGAAACCCAATCTGGAACATGAGGATTTTAGGGAAGAGCAAAAGAATCTCAGAACTCCCACAATGGTAAAATCCCACAATAAATATATCAACATTCCAAAATAAGCCCCATGACTACAAGATGTCAATGGAAAACAAAATACAACCCTTCACAGGGAAGGACAGAAAATTGGGAATAAATTTATTGTTAAAGAGACTTCCTAAAAACTGGGTGGCACACACCTGTAATCCTGGCACTCTGGAAGCAGAGACAGGAAGATATCTCTAAATCTCTAAATTCAAGGTCAGCCTGATCTACATAGTAAGATCCAGGCCAGCCACATTTACATAGTGAGATGCTCTGTGTGTGTGTTTGTGTGTGTTTGTGTGTGTTTGTGTGTGTGTGTGTGTGTACGTCTGTCTGTCTGTGTAAATGTATTGGGGGGAAGAGAGGGAAGGAGGAAAAGATGGAGGAAGAGAGGGGGACAGAGAAAGACTTCATGAAAAGATTCTTACACAAAGAACAGATTCACAGGATATTGATCACTTTAACAAGAAAACCCTGCTTCCCTACCAAGCAACTATGTGTTTATGGTAACATCAGAAATCTGAGACTAAGTGGAGGAAAATTCATAGCTGGAATAACTTTATGAAGAGTCAAGTCACAGAGTGCCAACAGAGGCAGAAGAAAAGAATGGTAAACAAACAGCAGTCAATAAATAATTTTAAAAGAGATGCCCTACATCTACACAATGGAATACTACTCTGCAGAAAAAAATAATGGTATCTTGAAATTCGCAGGCAAGTGGATGGCACTTGAAGAAACCATCCTGAATGAGGTAACCCAGTCACAAAAAGAGGAATACAATATGTACTCACTCATATATGGATTTTAGACCTAGATCAAAGGATCACCAGCCTATAATTCACAGAGGAACTAGGATACAAGGTGTATTCTAAGAGATTCATATAAAGTCCCTCACAGAATTGGTAATGGACAAGTCCCCCAGAGCTCAGGGGAAGTGGGGGGGGCAGCAAATGGAGAGAGAAGTAGGAGAAAATGAGGGGGAGGAAAGGAAAACATGTGTGACCAGGAAGATTTAGCCTGGTTAGGAATAGAAGACAGGAAAGAAAGAGAGACACACACACACACACACACACACACACACACACAGAGAGAGAGAGAGAGAGAGAGAGAGAGAGAGAGAGAGAGAGAGAGAGAGAGAGAGAGAACATAAAATAGGGAGCCAATATCGGTTTGAAGATAAAATTGAACACAAAGAAAGGTCTAGAGAACTACAAGACTGCTGCCAAATAACAATTTGAGCTTCCATGGAAATGCTACCATAAATGCCCTTCCCGGAGAGTGAGATCAACAACTAACTTATTCATGGAGCCCTCAACTAATACCTGTTGGAAACAGGAGCAAACACCCATACATAAACACTGAGTCGAAGTAGAACTCAGATGCAGAGGGAGAAGACAAGACCACGAGGCAGAAACATATAGAGACAGCTTACCTGAACAAGAAGGAGCTAATGGGCCACCAGACTGATAGCTGGGAAGCCAGCATGGGACTGACTCAGGCCCCCCTGAATATGGGTCTCAGCCAGAAGGACTGAGCAGTCTAAGGGGCCCCAGACAGTGGAGCCAGGATGTATCCCTGGAGCACAAAAGGACTTTGCGAACACATCCCCCATGGAGGGATAACTGCCTTAATCTAGAGACAGGAGAGAAGCCCTAGTCCCTACTTCACATGACCTGTCAGACCTACATGACCCCTACTGGATGACATTCCCCTACATATGGAATTGGGGTGGGGGGATGGGAGGGTGGTTAGAGTGCATGTGAGAGGGCAGAGAGGGTAAAAGGGAGGGAGGGAGGAAGGAAGGAAGGGAAGGAAGGAGGTTGGGAAGGAGGGAGAGAGAGAGAGGGAACTGAGATCGACATGTAAAGTAATAAATTAAATTAAAAAAATGCTTTGACTCCAAAATTTAAGTTGAAGGACAAGTTACTGGGGAAAAGGATTTCTATTTTTGTTTCCACAGAAAATGAAAAGATATGGATTCCTTCCAGACTAATGTGGTTTGATCAAGCCAGACCACCTGAAACAGAGTATCAGGTGATCCTACATTCAAAACAGCTGGACAAAGCAGCCTTACACACTACAGCCAGGATTTCTGAATCTTCTTCAAATCCCCCATGACATTGCCCCTTACCAGCAGGAAGTAGTTTGGAAAGAATGACGCCCAAATTCCCAAATATTGTCTATAAATGTTTGTTTTCATTTAAATGGACTTGGTTATATTAAATAAATAAATAAATAAATAAATAAATAAATAAAAGAGATGCCCTATACCACTAATATCTAAATACAAACCCTCTTCTACTGAGATAAAATTAAAATTTATTTTAAGCATTGATTCCCTGGGTCATCTGAAAAAGTACCGAAAAAGCACAAAATTTGAAAATGAGAACAAAATAACCACAAATTGAGAGGAACTTTAAAGATTCATGGGTGTCTACTTTACTCAGCTGCAAGCAAGCAAAAGAAAGAAATTGAACTAAATGGTAATCTTTATGCAAATAGAAACTACTGATAGTTCAACAGCAAAAAAAAAAAAAAAAACCAGAAAATACCTGAATTCTTTTTATGAATCATATTTTAGTATCATATTGGTGAAATTTGAATAAGACCCTAAGTGAAAAATACAAATTTCTCCTTTAAAATTCCATTTAAAATATTAGTGATTATAACATTCTGTTAAAAAAGTACTATACTTCTCTCTTTGAAAGGACAACCCACCAACCCCTTAGATTGATATCCTTTATCTTCACTGGATTCTAGAAAACAATGAGAAATACAACTAGAAATAAAACATAGAAACACCAAAGTGTTACCTCTTTTCTAAGAAAGGTCATGTTAGGATCTATAGTTAAAAAAGACAAAAGTGACTCCCAGAATTAGAAAGACTTATCCATGCTGTCATAGGCAGGGTTTGGTTGTGATGGACAGCTGTCCAGACTATTGTATCATAGAAAAGACTAGACATTCCCCCTCCATTTGGGAAGCCAACTTCAAAGCAAAGAAAGCAAGTAATTCATCAGTCATAGCGAAGTCTTCTAAAATTTATCTATTTACCAAGTTATTGTGCTTTTCCTGTGGCACAGTAAACAGAAGATTAAGAGATGTCAAGAATGTTATACTAATTAAGGTCATTCTCACAGAAACACTGAAAGTGGAAAATATATTCTAGTTCTGTTAGAGTTGTTTCATTTTTAATTCATTAGGTTTAATCATTAGCCTGTAATGTGTGTCCCTAAAGAGATACAACTATTAGGAGAATCTTGCTTCTACCTCACAAGAGGATATTACATCAGCAACTGATATTTGGTTATCATTTGGGGACCACTGATATGTAAGATGGATATTTCCCCCAGAAGCTTGGAATCAAGATAATGCATCATTTAATAACTCTAAGACTATGCAGAGCTCAAGGCTGGAATCATATTCTTTGTTGCTATAGTTCAGAAGTGGTTTGGGCCCAAAAGCTTTACTGAGGGTAGGACAGAACCTTTAAAAATTAGAACCTAGTTCAAGACAATTAGGTCATGGAAGCATGGCCTTGGAGATTTATGTAGTTATTACAGGATCCTTAGTTCTCGACAGATCATGTCCTGTACACTGAGTTGCTTCTCTGCCAAGTTATAATGGAAAGTGAGGTGGGGGGGGGGGCGTCTTCTAAAGATCAAATAGATAGGGCTTCTGAATCCAAAGCAGGAAGAAGGTCCTTAAACTCTAGTATGTGTTACAGGGTGAGAGGTAGACTTATGTAGCCAAACTTCCTTCTGTTTTAAAGTGAGTCCTTGTTGTGATATGTAAGAAAGCTCTTCAAAGTATATAATCTCTATAACTATAGTTATCACATTAAAGTACTCTAATAATAAAAATGCATTGTTCGACTAAAAACTCCAGAATAGCACTAGATAGTAACAGTAACTCAAGTCCATATCTGAGAAGCTGAAATGTTCTGCATAACAGACCATGTTAAAGGTATTTCCTAGTTTATGAGATAGGAAAACGGCATTATTTTAAAGTCTTTGTCTCTTAGAGGTTCATCTGAAGCACTTGAGGCTAAAGTATTATGATGAATGAAACTGTTTGTAAATGTTACAGCAAACAAACAAGCTATTGTGTTAGAGCACACGACTACCATGTTGTAGATTACTTGTAAGACCCCAAGAGTTCAGGAGCTTTCATTGACCTAGGAAAATTAGAGGACAGGTATTGAGTATTCCAATGTGTAAGAGATTTTGGGTTATCAGGGAAGTAAATAGTATTTATGAAGGGAGCTTAACAGTGAGGTCCAAGATGTTCAGTAAAGCATCCGGAAATAGTCAGGAAACAGCTTGGGACAATTCTACAGAAACAGCTGTACCATCAGTGAAAACATCTAAGGATAAAATAGAACACTCGGCTATAACCACCATCATCATCATACCATTTAGTTTTTTGTGGTGTTTGTGTATGTTATGTAGTTCTGTTTTTGTTGTTGTTTGGTTTGTTGTTTTAGTTGTTTTTTTCTAAGCAAGAGTCTGATGGGAGATGCCATTCTGTAAATATTTCTCATACTGGTTAATAAATAAAATTGGCCAATAGGAAAGGAAGATAGGAGGGACTAGGAGACAAGGAGGAAAGAGGAAATAATAAGGAGGGGTCAGCATGGAGAGACTGGGGAGACGAGGCGCTGACCCCTTTCCCCAGTAAGGAGACCACGTGGAAATATTAGATTAACAGAAATGGGTTAATACTTAAGACAGAGCTAGCCTATAAGAAACAAGTAATGGGCCAACAGAATTATATCAAATACAGAGTCTCAGTGTGTTAATTGGGGCTGGCACGGCAGCGGGACCAGACCAGCGGCGGGAGGAAAAACCGTACACCTTACATATGGTGCCCACGTGGCTAATAAGAACTTCCACTTAAAATTTAACAAAAGCTTAAAAAAGGTTTTAGAAACAAAAGAACAGAGACAAGCAAGGTTTCTTGGTAGCAGCATTTTTCTCGGTTGGACTCTGCTTTGCGAGAGACAAGCAGATATTCCCATGGCTCCTTTAAGGGAGGATTCCTGACTCAGCATAAGCGACAAAAAACTGCATGGCTTTTAGAAAGCACTGCTAACAATTTCTTGGTGTATATGAGAGCTGATGATGGCAGTGACCACATCTCCAGGCCTACGGCATGCTGGTGGGTGGCAGCTTAGACCAAGGTGGTGAACACAGCTCTCACTGCTGGCAGTAAACCACAGCTAACACAACTATGATTTTCATTTTAACAATGTTGTTTACCAGATAAAAGACTCGTGGCCAGAAAAAGATAAAGATTTACAGTAAAGACAGATTCATATTTAAAAAAAAAAAAAACCTCTAAAGGTTTACAAGGTGTTTTTAAAAATACGTAGACTTAAAAAAATGGTTTTAAAAAGACAAAAAACAACTGGGTATGGCAGCACACACCTTTAATCCCAGCACTTGAGAGACAGAGGCAAACAGATCTTATGATTTCAAAGTAAACCTGGTTTACAGAATAAATCCAGGACAGATAAAAGTTACACAAAAATACTCTGTTTCAAAAAATAAAAAAGAGAGTAATAATAAAGCCACTTACAGATGAAATACTCAGAGAGAATTTGTATGCTGTACAGTATGATATTGTCTTTGTATTGTTTGACTACTGAGGAAACAACAACTGTTAAAGAAAATACTACTGAATTAATTCAATTTATATATTTTAAAAATACTTTGACTCAAAAATTTAAGTCTAAGGACAAGTTACTGGGGGAAAGAATTTCTATTTTTGTTTCCACAGAAAATAAAAAGCTATGGATTCCTTCCAGACTAATGTGGTTTGATCAAGCCAGACCCCCAGAAACAGAGTACCAGATGATCCAACATTCAAAACAGCTTAGACAAAGCAGCCTTGCAGACTACAGCCAGGATTTCATCTTTTTAGGATTCCCCCGTGACAGCGCCCCCTATCAGCAGGAAGTAGTTTGGAAAGAACGATGCCCAAATTCCCAAATATTGTTTATAAATGTTTGTTTTCATTTAAATGGGCTTGGTTATAAATGGTTAATGATCACAACCAATATCTTTTTAAAGGTAAAAAAGGGAATTATGATATAGATATGAATACTTGTTTTGGAATGGATTTTCATTTATTGATACAAATTTAGGTTCAATTTTGTCATATATATATTTCTCCTCTTGTTTAGGTATTGTGTTTATATAGCTCATTTAAAAATGTAATGTATAATTTAGTACAGATTTTAGATAGTTACCTATAATAGTAAAAACTTATAGCTAGGTGAGTTAGGTTTTCTAGATATGTAGAGATGTATTTGAGATAGATAGGAATTCTTCAAACCTTTCAAAGACCTACAGAATATGGCATTTAAAATGGTTTACGGTTTTTCTTGACAGTGAGACATAAATGCTCCTGGCAACACCACCTGAGTTAGAAAGGAAGATGAAGATGAACATTGAAGAAACTCATTATGAAGTTTACTTCTAATATGGCAAGACTAGCTATTTGGACAAGATACTGCTCTTGTCTGGACTGTTTGACTTTATGCTGTATAAACTGGACATGCAGAACCCACAGAAAAGCGACTGCTGATTCAAGATGGACATTGTTACAGCGTTCCTGCTTCATGGAAGAGTCTGCCAGACAGTCTGCAGGACACAGAGAAAAGTGACTGACAAACTGCCAATACAGGTGGACAGTTTAAAGTTTCCTGCTTTGCTGAAGAGTCTGCCAGACACACTATGGCCTATGGGCTGAAGATGGAAGATTACAAAAGAACTTTGGGTGACTGACCAGGCAGTGAGTTTTCTCTGTCATTTCTAGAGTATATATATTATCCTTCTGTGGTCTTTGATGGAGTTGAAGACAGATAGTTATAGTTTTCCTTAGTTAAGCTTAAAGATAAGTTACATATAGGACTTTAGACTCACAAATATAGGATAGATGATAGAATAGTTTCTTTTAATATTGCTAAATGTTAATGGACTAAATATTGTTAACTGTGATTCTTATTTTATAACTGTTGTGTGATATATTTTGCTATGTTAAGGTTAAAACCCTTCTTTTTATTTTAGACAGAAAAGAGGAGATGATGGGAGATGCCATTCTGTTTCTCATACTGGTTAATGAATAAAGCACTGTTGGCCAATAGGAAAGTAAAATAGGAGGGACTAGGAGACAAAGAGGAAAGAGGAAGTAGTAAGGAGGGGTCAGCATGGAGAGACCGGGGAGACCAGATGCCTGCCCCACTCCCCGGTAGGTGAAACCACATGGAAATACATAGAGATGGGTTAATAATTAAGACAGAGCTAGCTGATGAGAAACAAGAAACAGGCCAACAGCATTATATCAAATACAGAATCTCTGTGTGTTATTTGGGGCTGGTGCGGCGGCTGGACAAGACCAGGTAGGGGGCGGAAAAACCATACTCCTTACAAGAGTCTTGCTATATATTCTAAGCTAGTCTTGAATTCATGGCTGTCCTGTTTCAGTCTGCTAAGTACTTGGATTAAAAGTGTTTGCCACCATTCAGAGAAAAAGGAACATTAGTCTTTACTGTATAGAGTTGACAATAGTAGAGTCAGTGGACCATGCCATTATTTCAAACCCCTTTATATGTTGTGTTGAATTAACCACCTTGACCACAATGCAACCTTCAGTCACCTCCACACAGGTGAGACAAAGAACTGTCTTCAGTCAGAGACCTCATTATCTAATCCATAGCTTTCTGAACTTCTCCTTCTTTGTAAGAGCACAGGGCTCAACCTTTCTATGAGGTCATTGGCAGTATAGGCATAGTTTCATATAGAATAATTTCATCTCTTTGACCAGAAGGAGGCTTCCCAAATCAGGCCTTAGAATGTAATGGGACATTCTCCAAACACAAAGTTCACACATCCTCTTGATTTCAACATACTTTGAGATTGGCATCTCAGTTTCACATCTAGAGGGAGAAATTAAAAAGAGAGAGGAGAAAAGAGAAAAGGAAAGGAAGAAATAAAAGAAAGGAGTTGAGGGTGGAAAGGAAGGGGGAGGGAGGGGAGGGAAGACACAGCACGATTTCCTTGGCTTCTGGAAACAGTAAAAATAAATGGTTCGAGAACCAGAAGTTTGGAGAATTTAAAGATAATCAGAATTCACCAATTCTTTTAAAACTTGGTTTCACCTGAACAATATCAGGTAAGAACCCCATAGAAGACCATACATGATATAGGATCCTGGGATGGATTTGAACTCTCTACTAACAACATGGCTACTGCACTTGAATGGGAGCCCATCTGGTAAAACATAGGACATCATAAGACTTAAATATTTCCACATCTAAGAAGTCAAAAGTGCAATAGAGATACTTTATGAGTGCAAGGACAGTAACAAGCACTCAGAAGTGTGACATCTATCCAGCTAATACCATCCACTCATGTTTAAAGCAGAAATGGTCTGGACATCTGTTCCATGATCTATTAGTCTGTTGTGACTTCAGAAACACATGCAGTCAGTCCCTTAAAACAACATCTGTTTTGGAGGTCAGAACTTCAAAGTTGTTTCAATGGGCTGAAATCAAGGTGTTGGCTAGCCTATCCCCCTCAGATTCTTTTTTTTTTTTTTTTCCCTCTTGCTTCTCCCCAGCATTCCTCCCTTTGTGGCGTCCATCTTCTATCTACAGGGCAGCAGAGCAGAATCTTTCACTGTGTAAGTGTTTGTACCATCACATCCCTTTCTCTCTCCATTGCTTTCTATGTCACAGTGTCTCCTATGACTCTGGCCCTCCTCCTTCCTAGTCAATCTGTGATTTCTTTGGTTCTGTCTGAAGAACCCAAGATAATTTTCTCCATATCACAATCTTCAGCATATTAGCAATGTCCCTTTAACCATGAAATGTAGTATAAAGCAACTCCCAATGTTAGGACATTAGCATCTCCAAAAATCCATCATTGTGTTTCCCACATTTGGATAGATGATTGTGTGGAAAGGTATTTGGATCTATGAAAACCCTGATCTTCATTTTACTGGAGAATATGAAGTCTCCATTAAAAAATTAAAAGGAATGATTTGTAAAGTCCTAAAGTACTGTTACTAGCCCACAAAACCTCACTGAATGGTGCAATGAGCTTCTGAGGACTTCAATAAAATGGGAACACCCTGTACTGTAAAGTGGTGTCCATCTGTAGCTAATGTTGACCTGTTTGTTTTGAGTTTATAGAGACTTTTGAACTACAACATCCATATTTTTCTTATCCTCACTCTAGCCTACCCTGTCACTAAAAGCTTCTTTATGGTGTAGACTCAATGAACACATGGACACAGCATGGATTAAGGCAAAACATTTGGAATCACAGTGAGATTATATGTGTGATTTACTTTGGAAGTGTTAAACTACTATTTATTATCTCTCTAAAATATACTCACACATGTAAATACATAGGTAAATATATTAGGTATGTTGTATACTTTTTATGTCAAAGACATCTAATGTTATTTGTCAGACTTTTGTTCAATTCTTTTAAATGCCTTTGCAAAAGCAATTTAAAAAAAAAGTTCACTAGTAACAATCTCCAACTTTTACAGATGAAGTTGTTTACTTTAGCACTATCTGACTGCCTTCATTAACTATCACATAGAACATTGCAGTTATATTAATGCATTTGACAGTCTGTAACTATTACTTCTATATTTCCATTTACTTGTTAAAATTAAAATAGCACACTTGTACTTTTCTTGTGTAGCAGCCTGTATAGCACCTTCCAGTGTGGAGAGCTAGTCCTTGAGGACAATACAATCAGGCCACCTCCAGCTTCATCCCTATAAGGCCTGTATACAAAGTGTTGTCTTTCCAAGAAGGTATACCTTCAAGTTCTGGAGGGCAAGCAAGGAAGATGGCGGTAATCTATATTGTCTGGGGAGTCTCTGAGACACCAGCCTCTTTGACCAACAATTTCCAAGGATGTTTTCCATGCCTAGCAGTCACATTTTTTCTAAGATGGTTTATTGCTCCTGGAGTTATCCCATGTAGTGCAACTCTACTTCAACTATGTGTGTGTGTGTGTGTGCATACATGAGTGTGTGCGTGCCTGTGTGTACAGTACCTTTATATATAATGCATATGTATTTTTAGGTAAATTTGTAAACATGTTTCCCTATAGCTTTTGAAACATCCTTAGTATGCTGTTTATTTCCCTTCTCTTTTTTTAGATTACCCTCCTTTCCCTCCTCCAGGCTCCATCCACCCCCTTGTTTTCACTTTTCTTAACAATGGCCCAGCAATATAACCCTGCCTTCATTACTGTTTTATTGCTGGGAAGAGACACCATCATCCTTGCTACTCTTACATAGGAAAACATTTAATTGGGCTGGCTTACAGTTCAGAGGTTTAGCCCATTATCATCATGACAGGATTCAGGGCATCGTGTAGGTAGACATGCTGCTGGAGAAGTACCTGAGAGGAAGAGAATTGTGAGCCACTAGGCCTGGTTTGAACTTCTGAGAACTCAAAGCCCACCAAGTGACTCACTTCTGCCAATAATGCCACATCTACTCCAAAATGGTCACACTTGCTGATAGTGCCACTCCCTGTGAGCCTCTGGGGCCAATTGTTTTTCACACCATCACAATCCCCAATAGTAGCACTATTATCTTGGAAGTAACTTGGAGGAAATTCATGCCTAATACTGTAAACCTAGACAGCTTTTTATGGATGAAAGAGTTCATAGACCCGAAAGAAGCTACTGCCTCCATTTTCCTAAACAATATAATTTCTAGCTGTATTATAAATATCTATCCTTGTAACCATAGATAATAGTAGCTGTCACACCTCATCAAAGAAGCTCAGGGAACATTATGAAAGAGGGGGTAGAAATATTGTAGGAGAAAGAAGTGATGTTTCCTAGACATGACAAGGAGCTTCATTCATGAAATCTCAAAATATGGCTGCCTAAAGAAGCCCTTTGTGATTACAATACCATCCAACATGTCAAGATGAATAAGGGAAATTTCACAAAGTCTCACTGCTAGACAAAGAGTTAGAAATACCCAATGGTTCCTGAGACAAGGAAGGCCAGCCAGCCTACTCCAGGGATAAGTTTCCTGACAGGTTACCTACTCCCAAGTGGTCAGCCTTAGACACATGTACATAACTGAAAAAACAAAATGGGCTCAGTAGATTTTCCATGTGAGGTAGAGGGGGTAGAAACAATTACAGAAGAAGAGGCCATAAACTTGAGAAGAGTATGGCAGAAGTTGGAGTTCTAGAGAGGGAGAAGTAGAAATGATGTAAATACGACATTTAAGTGAGAAATTCTCAGAAAAGACAATAGGATTAAATTAAGAAAAATAAAACTGAATCCATATGTTATGATAATTTAAATAATCCAATATCTCTACAAAAAAGTATTTTAACTTAATTTTTATATTTTTTGATGCTGAGTGAATTGGATCTAAAATGAGCTATTTTTTAAAAGAATATATGTGCTAAATCTTTTATTGAAAATAATATATTTCCTACAATATACTCTGATCATGGTTCCTCTTCCCACCTCCTCCTTGATCTTCCCCACCAAGCTAGCTCCACATCTTCTTTCTCTCTACAAAAATATTTTTGAAACATACTTAAGCCGGGCAGTGGTGACACATGCCTTTAATCCCAGCACTAGGGAGGCAGAGGCAGGCAAATCTCTGTGAGTTCGAGGCCAGTATGGTCTACAAGAACTAGTTTCAGGACAGCTTCCAACGCTTCAGAGAAACCCTGTCTCAAAACACCAACAATAAAGAAAAAAAAACTTGTACTTTCTCTTACATTATCATTATATATTAATTTGTATATTGTGGACCTATAATATGCAGAGATTTTCTTTGGATCCCCTTTTAACCCTGACCTTGAGGGAAGCTTAGGATGCAATAAGTAGTCAATAAAGGTGAAAGAACACTGGGGCTCTAGTCTTTTCTGTACAAGATAAAAGCATGGCAGTAAAATCAATATACAGTGATCTAATTTTATGGACACCTATGCTTCTAGTAGACTCCTTTATGGGATGTTTGCCCCATTCACTAGGATCCTTCACTTATGCTGGCAGAGGAACAACATGGCCATTAGCACTTGTCATTGGTTACTGGACAATTGTTGGACACCAGACCCAAGATGGGCCAATTATAAATTCTCCCACTAGGTTTTGGGATTAAAATCAAAGAGAAAGACAAATCTGATGTGACCATCCCTCACAATAACCTTGATGGTGAACACTGTGTTCCAGTAACCAACAAGAATATTAGAAACAAACCACAAATATAGCAGCAACTACTCAAGGATGCAGGCTGTTGGCACAGACACCATCTTTAATGTTGCCATCACCTTGCCCAGTATGAAGTTTCAGAGAACCTCACACTGGAAAAGAACTGTTCAACCAAAGGCCACTTTTCATCTTCTCTATAAGTCCATGGTCAGACAGTCTCCCACATCACCCACTCCTCCCCCTCCCACACACCTCCCTTTAGTCAAACAATGACAAAATAGATGTCCAAAGCAACTCAAAGTCAAGATATGAAAAATTAATCATGTCAGGTCCGTACTGTTTTTCAGGTTCTATTTTTATTTTATATCGGGGAACATCTATATCTGACTGTTGGACTTCCAATCAACCATTGTGCATGAACAACACTAACAATAGCCCTTTGTCTTTCAAATGGAGATGTTTGATGGACCAATTGATGACAAGCTTGGAGCTCATGGGAAAGTTCTGGGTTGTCAGTGTGGACCTGAGATTTATCTGCTTACTGATAACAATTAAATACATGGAACTGGATGAACTCACCTAAAAAGAGATTTTAGACAAAAGTGGAGGGCAAGGAGATTGCTGCATGATACCAGGTGGTCAGACTAAAGGAGACAGAGGATGAGAAGGAATCTGGAATTATCTCCCATTACATCATCAGGACTGAGATTCCATGATTTTCTAGTGGTCCCACTTAATTTTTCTTATGTCATCCCAGGATTGCCTGCTTACCCATAAGAGAACAAAGATCTACCTCTCTTGTTCCTGGTATTCAGAACAGTATCTACATATTGTGGTACATGATGCAGTACAGATATATTTCCCCAGGAATATTCTGAAACATCAGTTGTAAGACATATATTTTAAAACATAATAATTACCAACATTTTCATAACTACTAATATAATAAATAATGTCACCTTACCCATGAGAATGGTTCCTATTAATATTGTTGAGAGGAGTCAGTCAACACATAGCCTAACACTCACCAGAAGCAGAAGCACGTGGTAACTTGTTTAAAATCCAAATCCTAGACTCCATCCATGACCTACCAAATTATCCTTTGTCTTATCAACCCAGGTGATTCTTACTTACACTAAAATTTAAGAAGTACTAATAAATAATACAAAAGGGTACTTCATTTCAAAAATCTCTAGACCTACAAATAAGTGAATAATACACATGGAGTTTAACACTACTTAAAATTGTAAAAGGATGATTTACAGGGAATCTCATTTTAATGGGGGTAAGGGTTGTTTGTTTGTTTTTTAGACAGTTTTATAAAATGCAGCCATGACTGGTCTCAACCATGCAGTTTCTGCCTTAAGCTCCCAAATTCTGAGATTCTAGGCATGCACCAACATACCAATTTCCATATTGGTATTCTTTGACTCTTCTAGAAAGCCCTTATGTTTATTAACCATCTGTTTTTGAACATTCTCTTTTATAAAGTGCTCTTCTGATATTTTGCCTGTATTATAATTGGATTGTCTATTTCTTGCTGATTTGGAGGTGTTCTTTGCACATTCTAGATGTGTGCATGTGGAGAAAATCTATTTTGTATGTGTAGATGCTACATATAGATAATACAAAACATATGGGCTGAAGATGTAGCTCAGTGATAAAGCAATTACCTAACATATGCAAGGTTCAACCCCTAACCCCACAAAATAGTAATTTATCTGTTCACAAAGATAGCATACAGAGAGATTAAGAGAATGAGAAGACAGTCACAGAGTAACTGGAAACCTGTATACACCCATGCACAGACAGACATGCATAATGACACATGCGTAGCTTTCAAGATTCAAACTTGTTGCTGGAGAATATCCTAGCAACAATCTTATAACCTCAAGACTATACATATGTGTGTGCACCTTCTCCTACTCTATTTTCTGACTATACTCTCACTGTCAATGTCTATTGATCAATGTATGTCCTTAATCTAAAGGATGCATTTTAGAACTCCTTTGCAGTTAAGGTGTACTATACCTTGTTTAAGTGACCTTTGACTGACCAGAGGTCAGGTATAAGGGAAACATGAGTCTCTGGGAAACTTTATTGTTCTCTTTTCCTTTTAAGCTGTATGTGGCACTCTGTGTTATGGTTCATTGATTTCCTTATTGATAATCTAGTTGGCTTGTGTTTTGTTTAAAAGACCATTTTTCCCTTCTGTTCTATATAGCTTGATTTTTTTTTTCTTCACATTTTCCTTTGTGTTTTCTCCATGCAGACATCCAGTTTGACCAGCACTGTTTGTTGAAGATGCTTTCTATTTTTTGATTGTGTATTTCTGGCATCTTTGTCAGACATCAGGTGACCATGGATGTGTGGATTTATGTCTGTGTCTTCACTTTGATTCCAGTGATCATCATGTCTTTTTATGTCAATACCATGTGGTTTTTATTACTGTGGTTCTGTGGTATGACTTGAAATCGAGGATGATAATACCTCTTGCAGCCCTAATCTTTCACTGTGTCTTTTTATCAGGGAATTGAGAGCATTGACATTAGGAGATATCTGTGACTAATGATGGTTAACTTATGGTATTTGGGTGGAGGGGTGTGTGCTTGTTGTGTGTGCTTGCGTTTCTGGCTTTCCTTAAGGAATGTATTAACTTGCTCTTTAAGGACCTCTATCATCTTCATATAGTTGGTTCTCATGTCTATTTTCTGTGCTTCAGCTCTGTTGGAATATCCGGGGCCTGCTGTGATAGGATAGCTGTGCTCTAGTGGAGACATACGGTACTGGCTGTTACCATGTTCTCACGCTGGCCTCTAGGCATCTGGCTTTCCGGTGATTACAGGTCTAGATGCTCTGATTGCTGGGATTTTCTTTCTTGGGTGGTTATTTTGTTTCTTGGTTTGTTTCCTCTCTGGATTTTCATGGTGTGATGGCTGTGTGTTCCTGTTTTCCTGGCCTGCTCAGCTGATGTGGTCATGGGGAAAAGCCTGCTGGTGCTGGAGGCTGGGATTAAGTGATGAGTTAGGAGGAGGTAGGAAAGGATGGTGCCTGAGATCAGGAGACATGGGCAATTGTGGCAGGCAGGGAGCCCTCAGCTGGTGATTTGTTGCAGAGCTAGGGAGGAGACAGGGATTGGATCTTGGGGAACAGAGAAGTCTTTGGCCAGCCTACCTGGTTTTCTGGCAGTTGAGCAGGGGACATCTTCTTGCCTTGGGGGCTGGAATATAGCAATGAGTGGGGGAAGGGAAGCCAGGAGAGAATGGTCTGTGGGATCCATAGGAGATGTGGGCATGGGGAAGGGAGGCTGCAGCTGGTGTTCTTTGTAGCACTAGGGATGGCCTGTGGCATTGGATCTGGGGAAACAAAGAGTGGAGGAGGTCTGTGGGCAAGCTCTTTATTCTATATTTTTATGTTACATTTTAAATCTGTTCTCTGCTTTCTTCTCACTCAAATATCACATTTTGTTTTTCCTGTTGTACAAATTTGTTACGCATTCTTGGACAATTCTTTTAGTGGTTACTGGTATTTAAAAAAAAAAAAAAAAAACAGGCAGAAAAAACTTTTCCCTGGCTTTTCTAATTGTCATCAGTGGAAGATTATTTTGGAAGCAAGCTGGTTTGCTATTACAAAATCAGATTCACTATAATTTAAACCTAAAACAAATCTCAAATGACTGATAACATCATTAAATAGTAGAACACTTTCCTAACACATACAAGGCCCTGGGTTCAATCCCCAACACTACTCAATAAATAAATAAATAAATAAATAAATAAATAAATAAATACCAATTGCCAGTCCCTCCTCTGTGGCTGAACACAAAGACAATCAGCATGTTAGTGTTTGAAATAGAGCTTCTGATATTTTTCATATTTCCTTCTCATATTGTCTTTCCATGTGAACTACAAATTTGGTGTGTCTGCCACAAACCTTTCAGAAGTCAATCTCTGCATATCCAGTCACCAAATATTTCACATATAGATTCTTACAGATTTCTCTTTCTGTTTTAAAATACAGTAATACTTTTCCTTTGTTTTCTTTATGATTACCTGTTCCTAATTCTTTTAGATATTAATGTTCAAATTTCACTACACAAACCTTACTCTATGCATGATCTACATGATATTCAAGGCTAGTTTTGATTATGTTTCTTTTTAAATGTGTACTCTGGCCGCCATCCATCATATCTGATATAGCTGTTGTCTATTTTAAAATGATTGTGGTTATGATTATGTATGTGAACTTTTGTGACTACTCTCTGAAGTTTAGTGTGTTCATCTAGTTTTTGGTAAGTGTTAAAAGTAGATAAACAATACCAATTTATCTTGTTTATAACTTTACAGTTTATATGCCATCCAGTGACTAATACATGGTTTTATTCCTTTTTAAATAAATACTATCTTTTTCAAATTGAAATTATATGTGCCTCTTGTGTAAATTTTAGATAATACATAAGCTAAGTAAAATGTTTTAAATTTTCTGTTTTATAATTTAAAATTGAAAGAATATTATAACTTACAATGCCTTGTTTTAATTATGCTAAAAATTGTTAATATTGGCACTTTAGCACTGAGAGAAGAGACTCTGTAGTACTTTAATGCTATGGATAGTAGCCCAGGATTCCCACTTAGATTGAATTAACCTGTGACTGCTACAGGGTGGTGGGCACTTTTGTCTTTTGTTTTTGTTTTTGTTTTGCCCTTTGTAAAAATATTATGATGAATTGTGTGTCTTAAATCTGAGTACCATACTTTTTCATAAAGGCACTTTTCCGCATTTATTTACTGCTTATTACTGTTCAGAAAGTATGGTTTCATATAGTATGCATCAAGAAAGTCTCTAATGTAGAATTTTTCCAAACTAAGTAGTAGGCTTCAACTCTGACATGTAGGGCTTAGAATCTACTGCCCCTATCCTCACAACAAGAAAAAAAACTGGACAAACTGAAAATCAGTGATTTTCCTTAGATATGTCAGTCAGAACAAAAGCCATGTCCAACCTGGAGAGCCTCCAGCACTGGGAAGGAGCAGCTCACTTGAAAGAACTTAGGGAAGCATAAGGCAGCAGTACTCAATGGAGGCTGTCATGAATACTGGCCACAAGTGAAATGCACAGTTTTGAGAGTGAGATGGAAACTCTTAGGGTCTTCCCACTCTCTCTTGAGCATTACCTCCAGGACTCCCATTGCAGTTGTTAGTCAGTGTTGTGGCTTTGGTTTTTGTTTTTGTTTAGACTTATTATTTTGGTATTATTGTGTGTGGTGTAGTGCCTGTATGTATGTATGCACATCCCATGCATGCTTTAAATATGAGGAGGTCAGAAGAGATGGAATTGGAGTCACAGGCAGTTGTGAGACACCATGCAGGTAATAGGAACTGAACTCAGGTCCTCTGCAAGATCAACAAAGTGCTCTTAACCTGTGAGCCATCTCTCCAACCCTGTCTGTTTATATTTTATGTCAGGGTCTCACTAAGTAGCTCAGGCTGTCCTTAAACTCACAATCCTTAAGCCTCCTGCTCTCTAATGGTGAGGTTGTAGGAGTGTACCACCATGTCCAACTACAGTTTAGATTTTAAATGTCCCCAGAATGTTCTGCTGAGAGATCGGTCTTCAGTGCAGTAGTTCTCAGAGGTTAGGGTGTGGCCTTAGGAGGTGATTATGTCAAGAGGGCTCTGATGTCATGGGTAAGTTACTCCATTTAGGGATTCATAACATAATGGGGTCTTGGGAGGTTGTAAACCATTTTGGAGTACATAGGTCATTTGGGTAATAACCTTGGAGGATATTTTTTCCTATCCTCTTTTTTCTTTTTACTTCCTGATCACCAGAAAGCCAGGAGCTTTGCTATGTCACTCCTTACCTAATGGTCTGTTCCACAAATCTCCAAAACCACAGGGCTAGATAGCTGTGGGCTGAAACCTCTGAAAACTTGAACCAATCTCTGTGAGAGCTTTGTCATGGCAGTGATTATCTGAGTGACTATCTGAGCACATCCCCAAGGGTCTTCCTGAGGGGAGATGAGAAAAATGATTTTGCAGCAAAGAATTCTCAATAGCAAAGGCCTACTCTCCTAGGGATGAGACTGTACCAGACCTTGTCTAACCCAAGAGAAGGGCCTCCTGGCCTTCCTGCCTCTCATAAAGAAGAAAGTAATTTGAGAAGTATTTTTCAAGATTGCAGCATAGAGTTTCAGGCCCTCTGAGGATATTAAGTATAAGGTTTTAGAATGCTTCCTCCTATATTTTCCACTGTAACAATTGGCTTCGAAGGCGACAAAGGTCTGTGTGCACTGCAAGACACAGGGCCTATTAGACAGGTCTTATGGAAATCTAACTGCAAGAAGGGTGAAAAAACAAAGGCAGGAGGAAATCAAAGCCTCTGACAGATAGCTAGGGTCCTGGCCACCCTGATACAAAGCTTTATACAAGGATCTGTTTATTTCAGTTCCTAGAGCTGGTACATCATACCAAACTTCAGTCAAAAAGGTTACAAGGTTTTGTAAAAGGCAAGAAAAAATAAGACTAAACAAATTGTGAATCATAACCAAACTCAGATGTGCCTCCTATTATTGATCTTCAGACTATCAGACAGAGAAGTTAAAAATAAATATGACAATCAACTATGACATCCTGCAAAAGAATTGAAACCAGTGACAGCTGGAAACTCTTTCTTTAATATATAATATTTTATTTAAATTTGAAACAAGCTTGTTTTATATGCCGATCCCAGTTCCCGCACCCTTCCATCCTCCCCTGTTCCCACCACCAACCCCTATCCCATCCCACTTCTGCTCCCCAGGGAGGGTGAGGCCTTCTATGGGAGTCTTCCAAGTCTGCCATATCATTTGGAGCAAGGCTTAGGCCCTCTGCCATGTGTCTAAGTTGGAGTATCCCTCTGTGTGGGATGTGCTCCCAAAGTCCATTCGTATACTAGGGATAAACACTGATCCACTACCGGAGGCCCCATAGACTGCCCAATCCTCCCAGCTAACACCACACTCAGGGAATCTGGGTCAGGCCTATGCTGGTTTCCCAGACAGCTGGAAACTCTTTAAGAAGGAATCAAAAGGAAATAATAAAAATACTGCAGCAAAAATGAAGAATGGGTTACTAGGCTTTGCCATTAGACCTCATGCAGCTAAGGAAAAGATCTGTGAAATTGAAAATAGGTCAACAGAAACTTTCCAAACTGAAATTCAAATAGAAAAGAAAAATGTTTTTTTAAAGAACAGAATATCCAAGAGCTATGGACAGTTTCAAAGGTGTGACATCTGCACAATTGCAGTACCAGAGAATGGAGAAGGGAGCCAAAACAACTGAAGCACTTAAGTCAGATAACAAAACTCGGATTCAGAAAGTGTGGAGAACACTCTGTGGGATAAATACTGCCTATGTGTCGCATGTTGATATTACAGGAAGCCAAAAGCAAATCGAACCCTAAAGGAAGACAGCAATAAGACTTCTGAGAACATTCTTGTCAGATATAAAAAGCAGAATGAAGAAAAATGCTTAGTTCTGAAAGAAAATATCACAGGCCTAGAATCCTGTGTCTAATAAAGTTACCCATGGAAAGTAAAGGATAAGTAAAGACTCTCCACACAAAACTCTGTAACAAGACAGGAAAGGCGTGGTTAGAGAAAGGCATGGTAGAGGGATGGCTAACTGGTTAAGAGGACCTGATGGCCTTCAGATGCCCAGAGCTCTGTCCCTAGCATCTATATCCACAGGTTGAAACCACCCTCTTCCACATCATCCAACACCACCTCTGGTCTTTGTGGACACTGGTGCATATATGTGTTCGTACATGTACACACATAGGCATGTACATACATAACACGCACACATAAATAAATTAACAAAACATAGAAAAGCAAGAAAAAAAGTGAGTGAAAATTTTAAAAGTTCTTTATTCTGCATCCAGTTCCATCAATTACTGGATGAAGGCTCTATAATGATAGTTGGGGTAGTCATTGATCTGATTACAGGAGTAGGCCAGTTCAGGCATCCTTTCCACTATTGCTAGGAGTCTTGGCGGGGGTCATCCTTGTGGATTCTTGGAAATTAGCCTAGCACCAAGTTTGTCCATAACCCCATAGTGGCTCTCTCTATTAATACATCTCTTTCATTGCTCTTCCACTGCGTTCCTCCCACCCCACCCCGCTACCATCCCATTCCTTCATGTTCTCATCCCCTGTCCCCTTTCCCTGGCAGCAGGACCACGGTGCAAAACTGGTACATGAGCTAGCTTATTGGAGCCGACTCCCCAAGGTCCTGCCCCAAGCTTTTGTGTCAGATTATGTTGACTCCTCATGGGAGCCCGTACCTGTGAGGAGGGGTGGACTGGGGGTGGACTGGAGGGGAGGCAAAGGTGGGGTGGGAAGGGAGGACTGTGGTTGGAATGTAAAATGAAATTTAAAACAATAAATAAATAAAAATTTAAAAGTTCTTTATTCTAACTTTACCTAATAACTGCTCAAATGAATTAGTGATGACATGTGGGAAAATGGGATGAGTATTGACAATGGCATAAAGGATGAACAAGAACAAATGAGAATTCTGTTATATAACGCCCCTGAACTAAAGGGAAAAGTGATACACTGTTACTTTTTTTCAACTTAGATTAAGTACTGCAAATTCTAGGTCAACCACAAAAAATAATAATAATAATAAAGAAATATAGCTACTATGACAAAAATGAGAAAATAGGATGATTAAATAATGTTCAATAATAACTAGAAAAAAGAAACAGGAGAAGGACAAATGTGTCAAATAGAAAGCACTGAGAGGAGCTGAAATGGTAGCTCAGCAGTTAAGAACTCCTCTTGCAGAGGATCCGACTTGGGCAGCTCCAATCACCTGTAACTCCAGCTCCAAGGAAGCCAATACACCTTTCTGGACTCCCCAGGGATGTGCACTCACTTACACATACCCTCACATAGACATTCCCATGTACACATAATTGATTTGAAAAAGCACTTGCAAAATTGTATATAATTGTTTATCTATTATATTAGTAATCAGTCTGAAAAATATAGTCTCTCACAATATATAAAAATAAGGTCCAACTATCTTCTATCTACAAGAAACTCTTAAATATGAGAAACTAGTGAGTCCCTAATGAAGATGAATTATCCTGTCCTTTTTCTCAAACTTCTAAGCAATATAAGTAATATGCAGCTGTCATGTCTTATTCTTACACTCTTATCTTGGAGGGGAAGGCATATAGTATAAAGAGAATTCTTAATTATAACAAAAGCAACTGTTATAGTAGCCATCCAAAGTTGTACCAAAATCAGAAGCAAATGAACAGAATGCGGGTAGCAACTTTGAAAGTGAAAAAAGATGTGAAGGATAACCCAAGATCAGGGTTCTCAAACTCTGACATGCATCAGAGTTACCCAAGAGGTTTATTAAAATAAGGGGTCAACCCTGAGTCACTGATTCAGTAGATGTGGGACACCACTTAAGAATTTGTATTTCTAACAAGTCTCCAGCTGCTGGTCCTTGGACCCTTCAAGAGCTTGGGCATGGATTTTTCCATACTGCACAATAGTGCCCAAAACCAGTGAAAGGTATATGTGATGAGTCAGAATTTTCTAGGAAATGTGTTTAATTTGTATCTTAAATTGATATTTGCTTAGTTATGACTTTACTTGAGTGCTTATTGTTTGGATTGCTTCTAGCCCTACTAATGTGTTAATAATTTAGAAATTAGACTGAGCTCTTTGCTACCTAATGAGAACAGTGCCTTCGAGAAGCATTATCCCAGAGGCCAACAGACTCTGGTAGAGAGGACCAAAGGGCAGTTTATCATCCCCAAGGATTTGTGATCGCCTAAGCAATGATATATAGTACTGCAGGAGAATTAGAGATACCCATCTGTGCCTTTTGAGGTGACTATATCCATCTGTACCTTAAGTACCCAAAAATTCTATTAGGCCCAGTATAACCATAGGCCTTACCAACCTACATTACCTATTAGAGGCTATGTGTATGAGTGTGTGCCATAAGATGGGTTAGTGAAGACAGGACAGAGACATTGTTCCCCATCCAAGATTATCACTCTAAGTACAGGTTGACTGTTGTGCAAAGTGTGGTTTGAAAAATACATAATGAACACATCCCCCATGGAGGGATAACTGCCTTAATCTAGAGACAGGAGAGAAGCCCTAGTCCCTACTTCACATGACCTGTCAGATCTACATGACCCCAATTGGATGGCATTCCCCTACATATGGAATTGGAGTGGGGGGGGATGGGAGGGGAGGGTGGTTAGAGTGCATGTGAGAGAGCAGAGAGGGTAAAAGGGAGGAAAGGGGGGAGGGAGGGAGGGAGGGAGAGAGAGAGGGAGAGGGAACTGAGATCGACATGTAAAATAATAAATTAAATTTAAAAAATGTTTTGACTCCAAAATTTAAGTTCAAGGACAAGTTACTGGGGAAAAGGATTTCTATTTTTGTTTCCACAGAAAATGAAAAGATGTGGATTCCTTCCAGACTAATGTGGTTTGATCAAGCCAGACCACCTGAAACAGAGTACCAGGTGATCCTACATTCAAAACAGCTGGACAAAGCAGCCTTACACACTACAGCCAGGATTTCTGAATCTTCTTCGAATTCCCCATGACAGCGCCCCTTACCAGCAGGAAGTAGTTTGGAAAGAATGATGCCCAAATTCCCAAATATTGTCTATAAATGTTTGTTTTCATTTAAATAGACTTGGTTATATAAAGTAAATAAAGAAAGAAAAGAAAAGAAAGAAAAAAAGGAAGGAAGGAAAAAAAGAAAAATACATAATGAGAGTGAAAGCTACAGCAGCACATCAAAGGTTGGCAGTACACTTTGCTTCATATAAGCATGCGTTAAAATTATGAACACTTAGCAATGATGTTCTTGTTATAGCACATTGATAGAATCAGAGTGGATATAATGACAGAACAGCTGTTCTCTGATACCACAAAGGGATGATTCAATACAAATGAAAACATTTAACAAATTGGGAGTTTAAATTGTTTTCTGGCTTTGACTTATAAGAGTCAACTTACTTGGTGACAAATTTATTATCAATTACTTCAAGTCTTTTGTTCAAAACATATGAAACACAAGGTAGAAATTATACTGCTTTTGCTTTAGCAGATAAAAGTTCTATGAGGTCTTCAAGTGGAATGTATGATTTGATGACTTGATTATATCATTATGTCATCTGTGTGGAGGATAACAAAATTATTTTATAAGACATTTTGGGGATCATAGGTTTTTGTTTATTTTTAAGTAAAATAGCATTGGTAAATGGTTGTAGATGCCCATCTCTCATCCCTTCATTGTGTCAAACACTTTCAGAGCTAGCAAAGTCTCATCAATATTCCCATGCAAATACCTTACAGAACAGTGAGAAAGCTAGGAACAGATGATCCCAAACTGTGAGAGTGACCCTTCATCACAGATAGTAAATCTAGGGATAATCTCTGAAGAAAGAAAGCATAAAGAATGAGGGGCCACAGTTCTTACCCAGTTGCTTCTCTGATCTTTAGCACGAACTTACAAAGTCCTTTGAGCTTTCTCTGTCACATTTGAGTAACAATGAAATGATTGTTTTCCTGTAAAATAGATGAAGATACCTGGGGACTGCATGTCAAACCTTCTCTTTTTTCAAACAAATTTCAATATTCATACTTATTTAATAGTTCAAGTTCTATTATTACATGATGGCTAGCATTGCCAGACTCATTTTAACATTATAAATAAATACATATGAAGTTTTCTTGCATCCCATCTCTGGTTCTACTTTGAATTCAGACTAAAATTTTCATGACTTTTTAGATATTTTGATTATTTGTGTATATACATATATGATAAACATTGGTTTTTAGAGTCTGTTTAAGGGATAAAGCAAAAGATCACCAACCTGTAATTCACCCTGCCAGAGAAACTAGGATACTAGGAAAAACCTAAGAGATTCATACAAGGTCCCTCACAAAAGGGGAAAGGAACAAGATCTCCTGAGCATATTGGGAGTGGGGGGTGGGGAGGCAGTGAGTGGAGAGGGAATTAGAGGAAAGAGAAGAGGAGGAGAGGAAAACATGTGGGACCAGGAAGATTGAGTTGGGGGATGAATAGAGAAGAGCAAAAAAAAAAAAGAGATACCATAATAGAGGGAGCCATTATAGGTTTGAAAAGAAAACTGACACTACAGAAATGTCCAGAAACCTACAAAGATAACCCTAAGTAACAATCTGAGCAACAGTGGAGAGGCTATCTTAAATGCCCTTCCCTGTTAATGAGATTATATGCCATCATATATGCTCTTATATGCCATCATAGAGCCCTCATCTAGTAGCTGATAGAAACAGAAGCAGATGCCCACAGCTAAACACTGAGCCAAAATCCTGGAAACCAGTTGTAGAGAGGGAGGAGTGATAAGAAAGGGGATCAAGACCAGGCTACAGAAACCCACAGAGACAGCTGACCTGAACAAGGGGGAGTTCATGAACCCCCAGACTAATAGCTGGGAAACCAGCATTGGACTGACTCAGACCCCCTGAACATGGGTCTTAGTTGGAAGGTCTGGGCAGTCTAAGGGACCTCTGACAGTGGAACCAGGATGTATCTCTGGTACACGAAAGGACTTTGGGAGCACATTCCCCATGGAGGGATCCTCCCTTAGTCTAGAGACAGGAGGGAAGGCATAGGAGGGAGGGAGGGAGAGGGAACCGGGATCCATTTGTAAAGTAAGAAAAAATAATAAATTTATATACAAAAAGCACATAAGAGTTTAAAAAACAGAGTCTGGCTAAGGAATATATGGTACATTCATCTTGCTCAAAGAATTTCAAATATAAAGTTGTGACTTCAGTCATTTTATTCCTACATTTAAGTCATTTGATCAAAATTATTAGGGTTCCATTTTGGAATAACAGTGGGGCAAGATGGAAGAATTCCATAGATTTGAAAATTCTTGTATGAGATGTGAGAGGTTACCATCTGGACACTAAATCCCAGCACAAGCACTAATTTCAAGTCTTGCCTCTAATCTTATGGTCATTAAAGTTTTATAAATACAGTTTGAGCAAAAATACATAGTTAAATTTATACATTTACTATTTGATTTGTAGCTAAACATACTTATACAGACATATAGGGAAATATATACAGACTGGTATGCTCACATTCAAATATGTAGTGCATCCATGGTAGTGTTCAGGTAGTATTTCTAGTGTTCCCATAGTGTTTCCCTTAAGTAAGTAGGAGAAGGGTGCAGCACTTCTGAGTACAGAGGCTCAGTGCTGTTTACCATGACTCAATAAATGCTGTTCTTTCTCCTTGAGGTACTTTTCTCCTTGAGATATTTCTCGAGAGATGCTTAATTACATTTTTAATATACTTGGAGGGCTGGGGAAATACCTCCATGAAGTGCTTGTAGCAGAAGCCTGAAGACCAGAGTTTGGAACCCTAGGACCCCAAGTAGGCATAATGGCCCTCCTATATTCTCAGCAAGCAGGAGGCAGAGACAGGATCCCCAGGGAAAGCTGGCTACCCATGTCAACCAAAACAGCAAACTCTGGGTTCAGTGGGAAACCCTGCCTCAATACACAAGGTGAAGTGTAATCAAGAAGACACCCACCATCAACCTCAGGCCTCCACAAGCATGTGCACACATGCACACCACACAAACATGTACATATGCAAATGAATAAAATCTATATTTCCTCTATCTAGTCCATACTCTCCTTGAAGGCAAGTGTAATTTTGATTTTTGTTTGCTTGTTTATTTTTTCTCTCATACAATCCATTTCAACAGTAGCTTCCCCTCTGTCTGCTTCTTTCATCCCTCCTCCCACCTCCCCTCCCTGTTCCCCTGAGAAAAGAGTAGGCCTTCCATGGACATCAGCTGAACACAGCACAACACAATATTATAAGATCAGGCACAAACCCCCAAATGAAGGCTGGGCAAAGAAACTCAGGAGGTTGAAAAGGGTTCCAAGAGCAGACAAAAGAACCTGAGACACCTCCAGTCATACTGTCAGGAGTGCCCAAAAACTGCAAGAAAACAAGCATAACATTTATGCAGAGGACCTAGAACAGACCCACGCAGGCTCCTCCAATGTTGCTTCAATCTCTGTGAACTCCCATAAGCCCACTTAGTTGGTTCTGCCAGCCATGTTCTCAATGTATCTTTGATTGCTCTGGGTCCGAAGGACCCTCCTCCTCTTCAACACGGTTCCCCGAGCTCCAGAGGGAGAGATCTGGTGGACTCCTCCAACCTGAGCTTGTTCTCATTCTAATGTTTGGCTGTGGATCTCTGTATCCACTCTGAACAGCTGCCAGAGGCAATCTCTCTAGTGATGACTGGACTTGGCACTGGTCTATGAATATAGCATATTGCTGTTATGTATTATTCCATTGATTTTTTTTCTGCCAGTGGTGTTCAGTTCTAGCCTAGGTGTCTGGGATATCCAGTCTCTGGTTCCTGGTCATCTAGGCAGTGTCAGGAATGGGATTCTTTTCATGACATGTGCCTCAAATTAGAGCAGTCACTGGTTGGCCAGTCCCCACAAGTTCTATGCCACCATTGCCCCAACACATCTGGGAGGTATAAGTAGGGTATTGTGACTGGGTTGCTGTCCCAGTCCCACCCCTGGAAGCCTTGAATGGTTACAAAAGATAGATAGTTCAGGATCCAGATCCTCATTACCAGGAGCTCTAGCTAGGGGCACCATCATAGATTCCAAGGAGTTTCCACTGTTCTAGGTTTTCATATTGCCCCCCAAAATACCCTCCAGTTCCAGTCATCTCTCCCCATATTATCTCCCTCCATCCCCCCTACCTGACCTGATCCCTCCTGTTCCCTTCCTTGCCTGCCCCTAGTCCTCCTGCAAGATCTATTGTACTTTCCCTTCACAGGGAAATCCATGCACCATGCCTCCAAGAGCCCTCCTTGTTACTGAGCCTCAGTGAGTCTTTGGATTGTAGCATGATTTTCCTTTACTTAACAGCTAATGTCCACTTATAAGTGAGTACATACCATGTTTGCATTTCTGGATCATTGAGCTTAAGCAAGGTCTTTTTTTGTGTGTTTTTGTTTGTTTTTTTTTTATTTAAATTTGAAACAAGCTTGTTTTACATGTGAATCCTAGGTTCCTCTCCCTCCCCTCCTCCCCTACCATCCAAAGCCCCATCCCATCCCCTTTCTGCTCCCCAGGGAGGGAGAGGCCTGAAATGGGGAGTCTTCAAAATCTGTTATGTCATTTGGAGCATTACCTAGGCCCTCCCCTATGTCTCTAGGCTGAGAGAGTATCCCTCTATGTGAAAAGGCTCCCTCTATTGTGGTATCTCTTTTCTTGCTCTCCTCTATTCTTTCCCTGACTCAATCTTCCTGTTCCCTCATGTCCTCTTCTCCCATCCTCTTCTCCCTTTCTCTCCTAACTCCCTCTCCCCTCCCCCCATGTTCCCAATTTGCTTGGGAGATTTTGTCCCTTTCCCCTTCTCCGGAGGACCATGTATGTCTCTCTTAGGGTGCAAGGGTAGTTTAATTAGGTCTTAAGAGGAAAAAAAAAAAAGAGTTGGGACAGAGAAGCCTATTTCAGGGAACTACTACATGAGTTAATATTAAGGTTTCTATTTAAGTCTTGAAGTTCTTTAAATATATACAGATTATTCAACATAGTCAAGCAGTATCATGTGTTTTCTTAGTTCACTGGATATGAGTCAGCTTAACACAATGGTTCCCAGTGTGTACTCCTAGACTCAGCAGGTCTGCAACTCCTGGAAACTTAGAGAGGAGAACTCTTGGACCTCTACCCAGATGTACTATGTCAGGAACTCTGGGGTCAGGGCCCAGCTATCTTGTAGCAGACCTTCCTGGGTATTCATTACATGGTCAAGTTCAAAAACCACCAGCCTCAACTAACAGGAGTTCATGGAATAGTTGAAAGTTCATGGGCTTTGAGAATGGACCTGCATCTGAATCTCTGCTCTCCTACTTCATAGGTCTACAGCTGCCAGTCTTCTCATAATATCTATGAGTTGTGATGTTTCAGATAATGCTGCCATCCACTTCTGTGGTGAGGGTGGATTTCTGTAATTTAAGTGTAATTTAAGTGTAATTAAGCAGCTAGTGTGTTACAGGTTTAGGACAAATGGTTAAGACTTAACTCTAAGTTACTGCTTTGAGTCTGGGAACTTTTGTAGGTACTTTTCCTCCTTGAATAAGCTTGATTAGTTATTAATTACAGTATGTTCATGCTTTTTATTTAGAGACAAATGTTCCAGAAATTGTTGATGTCTATGGTCTGAATGGTCAAATACAACACAAAGTGGCCTTTCTGAGAGCTCATGTGCCAAAAGATGTAAAGCAGATACTCACTGGCCATTCCATAGGCTGCTATATTTCTCTTCGGCTCATGAAGCATGTTCCTGAGCTGCCTGTGAGTATACCTTAGAAGATGACGATGGGTACCTGATTGTGCACTTGCAGAAACCCTCCTGTTTCCTTTGCTGTTTTGTAGGCAGAGGGAGGAGTGCAGGTGGCTGCCTTTTTCTTTGTGTCTTTATTTCCAAAGACCTGTGCCTAAGAAATTCCGTAATGTTCCAGTGAATAACAGTGGGAGAGATAGAGATTTTTCCAAATGCATGACTTGGGATCTAGGGTTCTCTGGCACTCTAGAGTTATTTTTGACTTGCTCTCACTTATAAAACAATATTTAAGAACAGTTACTGACAGTGGCATGGAACAGACTCTGTCTTTATTGAGAGAATGTTTTGACGGTATCAGTGGACTGGAGAGATGGCTCAGGGGTTAAGAGCACTGACTGCTCTTCTAGAGGAGCTAAGTGTGAGTCCCATCACCCAACGTGGTTCTTGCCCTCCTGTAAGTACAGTTAGGGATCCTATGCCCTGGTAGGCCTCCGCAGGCCCTGCATGCAGATGGTGCACTAATAGACTGCAGACAAACACCCAGAAAACAAAGTCAAAATGCATAACTCTCCCAAAAAAAAAGTGAAATAAGTAAATTTTCCTGTCTCTTTTAAGAAGCAAAAGAATGTGTCCTTGTCATCATCATTGAGAGGTAAGTGCAACTTTGTGGAACATGCTCAGTGATCATAGGTTTCCATTCTTGTATGGTGGGTAGTTGGCTGGTCCTTCTGAGACACAGATGCATCAATTTCTTCACAAATACTTTCTGTTTGTCTGCTTTATGTTTGTTGTTACGGTGTTGGGGATGGATTCAGGACCTAGTGCATGATAGACCAGCACTATTCCACTGAGCTGGACCCACAGCCTCATAAACTAGACACATAGTGAGGCGTTGAAGTCACAGAGTCCAACTTAAAGTGACCACAAAAGGGAGCAAACTCTTTAAGAGCCTTAAAACTGACCTATGGAGTGGGTAGGATTTACAAGATAATTTATGTCTTCATTTGGTACACATGTGTACAAAACCACTTTTGTGCATCTCAAGGACACACCAGGGGACAACACATGTTTCTGAGCTAAGGGCCTGGAGTCTCATGGATGAGACAGCTAAACAAGAGGGAGCACTATCCCTTCACAGCAGCCCTGTCCATGAATTCGTTCTCTGCATGTGAGAAAATATCTCCAGCAGGGTCTTGGATCCCACTAGGAATTTGACTCCTTTCCTGCCAGCTTGCTACATTCAGTGCTCAAACCAGCACTTGGAAAGAGTAAAACTATAGTCTCCCTGTTTTTAATACTAAATTGATTTTAATTTTCTCCTCTTGGAAATAAGAAAATACATTTTTATGTCTAAGTTTGAACTCAATAAATAGAAGATTATACTCTATTCATTGAATTCCTATTCTACTCAGCTGTGGTTTTATCCTCCTAGATAAGGCATTTAGTTTAGAACACAGCTTTCCCTTTGATGCGGGCCTTGGTGTGACTGACAACCTCTTTCCTGTCCTTGAGATTCCTCTCACAATATATGTGGCTGCCATCTTTCTAGTGCACAGCCTACAAGTGACACAGTTTCTGCACACTCTGGCTCTCACTGGTCACTTAGACTCAAATATGTTTTGTCACTTTGTTTGCTTGTTTGTTTGTGTGAACTTGGACAAGTCATTGAGTCTCTGGCCTCAACAAATTGGAAATAATAATGTATTCTTCAAGGATGTTGTGAGGAATTATGCATAATATTAAGAGTGTTGCCTGGTATTCTAAAGTTCTAAGTACGTGTTACCTATTATTGTTGTTGTGGAAATAACACTACTGCTATGTATCAAATTCCCCAGACTAGTAATGTAAAACAGTATGTATTTAGCATCTCAGTTTCTGGGCAGAAATCTGATGGCTTAACTAGGTCACAGACTGCAGAGCTTTCACTAGGTAGCAATCTTGTTTCTTCCCAGGATTGCAGTCTCCTGTGAACACTTGAATTAGGATGGAGAGATGGGAAAGGATGGAAAGAGCTGGAGGGGGAGTCAGAACCAGGAGCTTAACACAATGCATGTAAAGATAATGGTTAGAGTTTCAGAGAGCTGTGAAACTGTATTTCCTCTTCTTTATGGGGCTGGAGAGATGGCTCAGTGAATAAAGTGCCTGCTCCACAGGCATGAAGACCTTAGTTTGGATCTTCTATACCTACATAAAGCCCCATGTAAACCCTAGATCTATGGGAGCAGAGAAGGTAGATTGCTGGAGCTTGCTATCCAGCCAGCTTCAACAAATCATTGAGCTCCAGACTCAATGACAGTGTCTCAGAACCTAAGATGGAACACAGTTGAGAAAGACACCAACATCAAGTTTTCCCTCAACATGTACTTGCATACACATGCACACACATACATGCCCATATATACACATACTTATGCTGCATACATGCAGTAGAAGAGACACACATGCTAGAGAATAATATGTGTGACTGTACATACAAGGCACCTTTGGGGAGGAAAAGGAGTTGTCTCTGCAGTTTTGTGGTTTCATTATTCAAGGGTTTTATCTGAGGTTAGAGAGATTGTTCAGCAGTTAAGAACGCTTGTAGTTCTTGCAGAGAATTTGGGTTCAATTCCCAGAACCCACATGTTAACTCCCACTACCTGTAACTCTAGATCCAGGGGACGTGATTCCTTCTGACCTTTGCAGGCACCAAGCATGCACATGGTATACATACAAACAAATAGGCAAGCAAACACTCACATAAATAAATAGATCTAAAAGAAAAAAAATTATCTGTTTTCAATTATCTGCATTGTTGAAATTCCCCACCACTCACTACATCCTGCCTCCCAACTATTAAACAATTAAACACCTGGGCCTGTTAATCTGGTGGTGTGATCCATGCTGACTTGTTGAAATTTCACTGTCTCTAAGACAGCACAAAGCCTGCATGCCTGAAGTTCACATGACACGCTCCATTTGAGATGCACTTGACAATCAAGTGAATTTGTGAAAGCCAGAGTGTTGCAATCCTAATCATTTTGCCAAAAAATAAGTGGGCTGTTATGTTTTATAACATATGAAGTGTGATAATAAGAAACTTGTGTTTCCATCTCCTCTGTTATTTTTACTGGAATTTTTTACTCCATTAAGAGTGTGAGGACACATTTGCTGTGGACTAACTGGTTTGTTTGATTTGCTTTGATTCAGATCTCTGCAATATTTTTGTTTAATTATTGACAACTTTGTTTTTAAATAATTTGAAGAGACTTACTGCATAATGCCAGATAATATGGCCTGACCTGTAGTTTCACACAGTGCAAAATAATTGCCACTTTTGAAATCTGGAATTATTTTTTTATAATTGAGTTTGAGGTATAGAAATACAGAAATTGAAGTTAATCAGATATTTTGAAAGTAGTATACAAAATAGCAATTTTTTTTCTTTAAAAAAGTTAATGGAAGACTGATAAATAGTGGTTTCCCTGACATGTCATGATAAACACAATTGTTTTTAGATCCATAAGATCTTAAGAGCTAAGATGAGCTTAATTTTTAACAGTCATCTTCATTTTATATGTGAGAAGTAAGAGACAGGGGACTGGTCAGGACTCAGCCTCATCTGGAGCTAAATCTTCAAGTTGGTTGTGTTTATAGAGAGGGTCCTTCAGTCTTTGGGTGATGGACTATGGTGTGGGTCTACAGTGTGCATGACTACATTAATGGTAGCTAAAGGGGTGGAGGCCTGCAGGTGCGCTAGCAGCTATAGGTAGCAATTTTTCTGTATTACATACCCTGCTTTCTCAGCATCCGCCTCTACATGTTATCAAGGTGCCTTCCCATAAAGTCAAGATTAGGATCTGACCAGTCTGTAGATGGAATTGTGAGGTGATTTCAAGTAATTTCATATTTGGTAATACCATCCTCTGGGATGTAGCAGAAATTTCACAAATTTGTCTTGTGATATTTGCATTCCCTGGGGAAAGTGCATGGTAGCTGACATCTGGCTTTTTCTGAACAGCATAAGTCTCTTCTTTTAAACCACATAGCTTCAACTCCGTGATGTACAGCATGCTTGGGCTGACCCTGTCCAAGTCAGGCAGGCAGTGAGAACCACATGGAGCTGTGTTGTGTTCTGTTCAGTAGTTAGGCTAACATAGGGAGGGAAGAGAAGATGAGCTGTGTGTTTTAGCAGCTGTTTCCAGAACCCTGTCCCCAGACTACTGATCACAAATAAAAGATGAAAGAACTGTGTTAAAGGTAAAACCTTCCGCCATTCCAGAAGATCAAAACCAGCTTCATAAGTTGGAGTTTCTGAACTGAGCTCTTCTCCATAGCAGGGATATTTGAACAGGATTCTAGAAGTATTCCTTCCTCGAGAAAGGAAGTAGGAGACAATGATTTTAGACATTCTGACAGGAGTTAAGATGATATCTCAGAGTTGTTTTGATTTACATTCCCTGATGGCTAAGGATGTTGAGCACTTTCTTAAGTGTCTTTCAGCCATTTTGGATTCCTCTATTGAAAATTCTCTATTTAGTTCTGTACTCTACTTTTTAATAGGGTTATTTGATGTTTTGGTAACTAGTATATTTTGGAGATCAGCCCTCTGTCATATTTTGGGTTTGGTGAATATATTTTCCCATTCTGTGGGCTGTGGTTTTATCTTGTTGACTGTGTCCTTTGCCTTACAGAAGCTTTTCAATCTCAGGAGGTCCCATTTATTAATTGTCAACACCAAAGACAGTTTATGCTGGAGAGGATGTGCAGAAAGGGGTACACTCCTCCACTGCTGGTGGGAGGGCAACTCATACAGCCACTTTGGAAATCTGGTTCCTCGGGAAAATGGGACTCAGTCTACCTCAAGATCCAGCAATTCCACTCTTAGGCATATACCCAAAAGATGAACATTCATACAACAAGAACATCTGTTCAACTATGTTCATAGCAGCATTATTTGTAATAGCCATAACTTGGAAACAACCAAAATGCCCCTCAACTGAAGAATGGATGGAGAAAATGTGGTACATTTACACAATGGAGTACTACTCAGTGGAAAAAGAAAATGGGATCTTGAAATTCGAAGGCAAATGGATAGAACTAGAAGAAACCATCCTGAGTGAGGTAACCCAGTCACAAAAAGACAAACATGGTATGTACTCACTCATATATGGCTTTTAAACATACAGCAAAGGATCACAAGCCTACAATCCACACCGCCAGAAAGGCTAGGAAACAAGGAAGACCCTAAGGGAGACATACATGGTCTCACAGAGAAGGGGAAAGGGACAAGAACTCCTGAGCAAATTGGGAACATGGGATGTAGGAGAGAGGAAATTAGAAGAGGAGAGGAGAAGAGAAGGGGAGAGGAGGGCATGAGAGAGTAAGAATATTGAGTCAGGGAAAGAATAGAGGAGAGCAAGAAAAGAGATACCATAATAGAGGGAGTCATTACAGGTTTAAAGAAAAATCTGGCACTAGGGAAATGTCCAGAGAGAGCTATGAGGATGACCACAACTAACAATCTAAACAATAGTGGAGAGGATACCTTAAATGCCCTTCCCTGATAATGAGATTGATGACTACCTTATATGCCATCCTAGAGTCTTCATCTAGTGGCTGATGGAAGCAGAATCAGAGATCCACAGCAAAATACTGAGCTGAACTCCTGGAATCCAGTTGCAGAAAGGGAGGAGTGATGAGCAAAGGCTGGAGTAACCCACAGAAAAAGCTGACCTGAACAAGGGAGAGCGCATGAACTCCATTCTGATAGCTGGGAAACCAGCATAGAGTCGACAAAGAACCTCTGAACATAGGTGTTAGTTAGGAAGACTATGCACTCTATGGGGCCTCTGGTAGTGGGTCAGTATTTATCCCTAGTACAGGAACCGACTTTGGGAGCCCATCCCACACAAAGGGACACTCCCTCAGCCTAGGAATGATATGACAGACTTTGAAGAGCCCCATGGAAGGCCTCACTCTCCCTGAGGAACAGAAAAGGGATGGGATGGGGGTTGGGAGGCAGACAGGGGAGGAAGGGAGAGTACTGGAATTGGGATTGACATGTAAAAAAAAGCTTGTTTCAAATTTAAATTTAAAAAATTATCAAAAAAGAAGAAATAAGAGTCACTGTGCACAATATGCAGTGAAACATGGTAAGAATTCGCTTTTGTCCCTGGCCGCCTGAAGACAGTAATCACAGGAAAATGTCCACTTGGTTTGTAGTTTGGTGCACCTAAAGAGGTTGTTAGCTCCTGGACTAGTAGTGGGGGACAGACAAATATAGGTTGTCTAGAAGCCACTGAGGGCTCATGGGTCATGTCATACCTCATTTCTCAGTGACAGAAATGAAACAGGAAAGAAAATGCAGTGAAAGGCAAGTGAGCAGGGGAGGGGATAGGCCTGTTTCCCAGCCCCAGTGAACAACACTAAGTGCACTATACAGAGTATAATTCTCTGTAGAGATTAAAATAAAGAGGGATAGACATGTGTATATCATAGGAATTGCTTCATTTGGTGTAAGAAGAAGAAACAGTGAAAGATGCAGAAAATACAATGGTGTCCCAGAGTGTCTCCCACAGTCCATAGGCATACCCTGTGATGTTGCAGTGGGTTGCCAGCATGCATGAATGGGTAAAGTTCTAGGCTGTGCCACAGTTGCACAGGCACAGGGCAGAAGCCTGAGCAAAATGGCTTGTTTCCTACTTGTAATACAAATCCTTTGAGGATGGGCTTCCCCTTTGTGATGCTCTGAACAGTCTAACTCCAGATTGCATACTAATGGGGTGGCTGCTTTCTGAAATAGTCTAGTGTCATGCAGAGGAAAGAAGTGGGTGGGCTGCATCCTAAAGTCTTTCTGAAGATGATACCTCTCTTCTCAATCCAGGGCAAGTCACATGACCAGTGTTTGGTCTATGAGGCTTGGATGGTTAATGCTCTCCAGAAAGAAAAGCCTTTATGAATGATAAAACAGCACCTTAAAAAATAGAACAGTATTTATATTGTAATATTGGTATTTATTATGTGACATTTGTTTCTCATTTTACACGTGTGTGCAGCTATCTCAGATTGCATTCTGGAATGTATATCTAATTGTGAGTTAAGGTAAGAGTTTTGAAAAGGATTCATCCATACTAGCATAGCACAGAAGCTTCAAGAAGAGAAAGGAGGTCAGGAAAGGTGCAGTGATGTTGAGGTCTGAAGAGCCCTGGCTCCCTGTCAGTCATCCCTCAAAATGGAGTTGGTTTCCTCTCCCCTTTGCATTTAGGCTGGACACCTGGCCTACTTTCAGCAAGGCACTGCAGTGACTTGAGTGAGGTTCTGGCACTTCCAAGGGCAGACCTCCAGGGTCTGGGAGCTTCTATTTCCTCCGTCTCAGTAGCCACTGCCATATAAAGGTGTAGCTACCCCGGTATTGCTTGGCACATGAGAGGGTCCCAAGGAACTTGGCAAAGCAGCCGTTTAGACCACTGAGTGCTGCATCAGTGGCCCAGCTGATACAGGAGCCACCCAGCCACCCAGCTGAGCCCTGCTGGAATTTCTCGACTGCAGAGTCCTGAGACAGAGAAGTATTCTACAGTACCAGATAGCTGAAATAACCTGGCAGTGGCTGATAGAAGGACGCAGAAAGCTTCCCATTGCTGAAGTTAACAGTTGGAGGTTATCCTGGAGACTACATTGTTGGTGCAATAAGAGAAGGGAGCTGCGGAATGCGGAGTGGTAGATATTCATCTAGAAGCCGACCAATGAGGAGAAAAATTCAATTAGGAAATAAGGAACTGGTCGAGGGAACATATTTTTTAATTTTCCCTGTTTTGTTTTTACACACATGGGTGTTTTGCTGGCATGTGCATCTGTGTATCAAGTGCATGTAGTATTAGGGGACCAGAAGAGGCAGGCGTCATTTCTGCTAGGACTGCAGTGACAGTCCCGTGTGAGCCTCCATGTGTGCTGGCAGTCTAACCCAGGTCCTCTGCAAGAGCAGCTAGCACTCTTAACCACCGAGCCCTCTCCCCAGCTCCTTTTACTTAACTAAGATGTTGACTGCTGTTTCTTAAATACTTGAGTTCTTCAAGGACATAGGGAGGTTTAAAGGGAAGTAGGTGGACATTTGCTCTGCAGGGAGTTTGGGGAGAATCTGGAGGGTTCGGAGCGTGTGTGAATTTGTCAAGTAGAAGGTATAAGAAGGTGGCAGTGAGGCACAGCTAAGGGCAAACATTAAACTACAAACAGGATCAGACTTGTAGAATTGAGATGGGCCTGTGGGACAGTACAGTGCAGCATACCGAATTCTACAGAAGCAGTGCTGTCATTGACACTTTTCTCCATGTGACTCACTAGTGAATCCTGGTGTGTCAAAACACAGCGGTCAGGTATTCAACCATGAATACTCTGCTTGGGAAAGACTTCCGTGCTAGAAAACAGTAAATCTCTCCTGGGGAAAGTCCGTATTAAATATACTATACTGCTGTTTTCCAGTGGCTTAACTATGCTCTCCCTCATTATATATCTGTCTTTGAATATTTTTACATTTTAATTCATGTCATGTATATGAATGTGTGTGGTTTCACATGCCAGCACTGCACACATGTGGCCGTCAGAGGGCAGCCTGGGATCGATACACTGCTTGCATTGCGTGGGTCTCAGGGATAGAACTTGGGTCCTCATGCTGGGCAGCAGGTGCCTTTTACTCACTGAGGAAACTTGCCAGATCCAGTATGGATTTGTTTATGTTGTGCAAACACATTGTCTTCTCTGAATCTCTCAGACTACTTCCTTGACAACTGGACACATGGAAAATTTCAACTTTTCAACTTCAGCCATTGTTAGCTATCTGCATATTTTTGCAAATCCCAAAACTGCTTTCAAAGTGGAAAGTTTATGTGGTCTTTTTTTTCTTCATCTTTTTTTAACTCAAAGCTATTTAATATATTTTTCTCAAACTTTGCAAAAATAATCACCTTTGGGCTGAAACTAAGCATGGAAAATTTCACCACAAAGGCTAATTTTTTGGAAAGCTGCAAGAAAGTGAAATGGGGTTTATAGTAGAATATTCTTGAAGTGTGTCAGCACCCAGTGCTCTTTCTAATATTCGTCAACCAGGGCTTCTGAGCTCACAGATCTTAGCATACACTGTCAAGTGTAGATAGTTTCCCTCATCCCTCCAGCACTTGGTGAGCTGTGCTTTAAAGGACAGAAAGGACACGAGAAGTGGCTACTGGCTGAGCACATCTGCTGTTTACCAACTGTTTGTGATGTCACTTTCTGATCCAGAAAGAATCATTTTTATTTCTGAAATTATCTCAATACCTTAAGTTTTTAATTTTCAAAAATTCTAAAGAATTGTTTCATAATAAAAAAAGTAAAAAAAAATAGCAATTAGCAAAAAAGAAGCTTCATATTTTTCTCTTTCCTTCTACATTAGCTTACCATACATTTCACTGAAATGGTGTACTCCTGAATATGCTTGGTTGGTTTTTGTTTGAAGCAGGCTTTTTCTTTTAGGTCTCCAACCAGATCCCAAATCAGGATAAGGAGACTTTTTATTATCTATGAATGCTGAGTCTTATTTTAATCTCTTTATCAATGTTTTGCCTCAGAGCTTTTTACCTTTCTTTCCTTCTGTATATTTTACTTTCCTGCTGTCTCCATGTCTGCCTGGCACCTTCCTGACTTCTTGTCCCTCGAGTGTTCCTCTTTCTCCCTGTTCTCTTCTCTCTTCTTTCCTGAGCCTAGATCTCTCCTCCTAGTTATTCTCCCTACCTGCCAGCCCAGCCTATCCCTCTCCTGCCTAGCTATTAGCCAATTAGCTTTTAATTAAACCAATTAGGTACCTTAGGCAGTCAAGGTGCAAATGCAACACATCTTTACATAATTAAACAAATGCAGTACAAACAAATGTAACACATCCTTACATAATTTTAAAAGGCAGCAAAAGTCACATGCTGTACACAGCTGGCTGCTTTTCTAATGCAGCAAGTAGCTCCTGAAAACAACATGGAAACTAACTAGAGCTGTGTGTTGTTTATTCTGAGATGTCTGCAGTAGAGTTACTAATTCACTTGTTAAAACTAACTTGGGCCAGCAAGATGGGTGAGTGGGTAAAGGCCACCAGTCCTGGCAATCTAAGCTAAAGTTTGGAAACCACATGACAGAAGGAGAGGACTTCCACAAGTTGTGCTCTGACCTCTACACATGCTCTGTGGCATACACACACACACACACACACACACACACACACACACACACACACATGCAAACACACAAATAAATAAATAATTACTCTCACACTAACATATCCCTGTGCTCAGAACAGAGAAAATAATGCAGTACCCTCTGTTTAGTTTTAGTTAGTTAATGGCGATATAAAGGAAAACTTAAGCTCTTTTAACATTCTTACTTTTAACATATACAAAATTGTTTCAAGTGTGAAATTCCTTGTGGCTATTTATAGTAATGTTAGTAAGTCTCTTTACTGTAGTCATTATATTGCATGATTTCTCTGCAGAGAGCCCCATTTCTAAGACCAATCATGGCAAGTGTATCAACATCTTTGTTAATAGCAGCTTCCCCTGCTTCTCACCCTGCCACTTTTCACACCTCTGCCCTGTCTAGCCTCCTCTTAGCATCCTTCCCTGCTACTTTATGTTAGTGTGCTAGCGCTGCCTCCCCTGCCTTCAGATGCCTGGAATGGTTGGGAAGTATGCCTTCCAGTGGTCCTGCCTCATCATTGGCTTTTGAAGTCCTAACAAAGCCACAAGTAGAGATTGGCATCATTTGTTCAGCTGAGTTAACACAGGCATTGTTTGAAAAACAGATAGCCATATTCATATCTCGCTCTATCATGAGAGTCATAGTGCTAGAATAGTAAGAGACCCTGGGAGATGAATGAGTGGCCTGTGATAAGGCAGAATACAATCGATGTGAATTCTTTTGCAATCAGATAGTTATAGACATGAAAAGTACAACTTGCACTCCATAGAGGCTCAGCTTATGGATTCTCAGTGGATGGAACCTAACTGTCAATACAGAGATAAAGAGAAAGAGATCAGAAACAGAGGCACAGAACTCCGTGAAACTGTCTTCTGGTGTTCATACCCTCCAGAAGCTTCTTTCTGTAGCTCTTCATAGAGATAGGAAATATGAATGAGGCCTCTGAGGGAGAGGCCTCTGCCACAGCTAGCAGCACTGGAAGTTGCTTTGTACTTGCTTCTTACTTGTATGGAAAACCTGTGGACAGTATGCAGCAGGGACCACAAACAGTTCCCTGAAGTGGAAAAAGCCTAGGAGATACCAAGTGAAGGATATCTCACAAGAATAATATGTGGTTACCTTGAAATCAAACATTCCAAAGCAGCTTTCTTATAGTGCACAGGCAAGAAGCAAGATCACCAAGTTCCAGGAAGGAATGCCCATGGCTGTGTAAGACACCTAAGTCTGGTGGCAGACCGTTGGAAGCCTAGGGACCTTGTCTTTAGCTTCTAACTTTAGTTTCTTGAGCCCATCAGATTTCCAGAAACTTTTCAACTCTTTGGCACTCCTCTCTAAGTTTCCCCCATTCCTGGGATTTTGCCCTTTGGCTATCCTCTGCACTGTTTTCTTTTTGTGTGTGTGTGTGTGTGTGTATGTGTGTGTGTGTGTGTGTTTGGTTTTTTTGTTGTTGTTGTTTGTTTTGTTTTGTTTTTTGTTTTGTTTTGTTTTGTTTGCGGGAAAGGGCTTCTAGATAGTAGTTTCCCTGATTTGTGAATTGCTCTTGGCAGGGAGATTGTGTAGCAAGTGTCCACTGCCCCATCCCCAGCTATGCCAGCTATTGTCGGGCTTTGGGTTCTAGCAATCTGTAGGAGGACACATTGAACAATTAGGTTTTTCTGGGGGAAGTTTAGAATCTCCACTTTATCCCCATGAATGACTATATTCATGAACTATTTACCCCTTTTCCTGTGGACACTGGCATACTCACATACTGAGAACTGTCTCCTTGATTTCTCATTATTCATGTTCCACTTTCAATAAAGATTCCATTCATTTATTTTTTGCCCTGTACATCTCCTGCTTTCTAGTTCTACATGAAGAGAACTAATTTCCCTAAACTTTATCTTCCACTTCATCTAATGAAACTTTTGATTCCAACATGCAGGCTAATAGTTTTCTAAGGAATGTCTTGTTCTCTGTTCTTTTTGTAATATTTTTCATTTCATGGACCTCGGGAAAACAGATCTGGGGAGTTTTGTCCTGTGTTGTCTCCACTCCAAATTAACTTTTTCATGCTTTATGTATCCTGATCTGTTATAATCAAGGCTTTCCTCAACTGTCTGATGCTCCTTTGTCATTTCTTCATAGTGAAGAGTGAGGCACTGAAACGCTAAGAGGCTCTGTGTGGGAGAGTGTTTTATTAGCTGGTCAGAGTGAAGCAGGAGCACTGACATCTTAGTCTCTTACTCCCTCCTATCCCCTGTGTATGGCTTTTTTATTATCTAGAGCCACTGTTTCCCTGGGAGAGGGAGAATCTCCAACCCCCTTGTCTGAATGCAGTGTCCTAGAAGCAATCAGTCCAAAGGGCTAGTGTTGACTGAGAGAGTCCTGGAATCCAGGCTGGAGCTTTTGCTTTACTATGTCATGTACCAAGATTCAGAAGTTTTTCTCTTTTCTTTATTTAAAAACAAGACCTTACTATGTAGCCTTAGCTTGCCTAGAACTTGCTATGTAGCTGAGGCTGACCTTTAATTTGTGGTGATCCTCCTACCTGTGTTTTCCAAGTGCTAGGCTGACACAGTTGTGCCATCACACTTTGTTTTTCTGTCTGTGGACAGAGTAAATGAGCAGGCTGTGTTTGGCTTGCAGAGAGAGCCTTTATATGCAGACACTAGATGAGGCTGGCGTTTTGGAGGACTGACTGCCTCTCAATTGACCATTCATTCCTTTAGTCCATGAGACTAAACAGAGACTTGGGGAAACTTGCATGCTTCATTCCTGTTAGGTTCCCTTCCCTTTTTATTTTTTTCTTTTCTTTTTGTTTTATTTTGTTGTTGTTTTATTTGTTTTGTTTTGTTGTGAGTGTGTATCATATCTTTCTTGATTTCATTGAATAGAAATTTATTTTTCTTGGATTGGAGATACACATAATTTTATTAGTTCTTGAGAATTTCATACAGTGCATTTTGATCATATTGACTCCTTACCCCCTAAGTCTTGCTAGATTACTCCCTTCACTACTCTTCCAGATTTTTATCCTTTAAAACACAGAATCAAGATCAATATGTGATGGCCAATTATTCTTGGATGTGTTGTCTTCCACTGGAACACTGTTGGAGAAACTGACTCACCCTCTCCCAAAAGCTAGCAATCGCCAACAGCTCCATGGCTAAGAGTGAGATTTCATGCCCAGATCCCCTCTCCATGCTGTGATTTGGTCTGGCTTGAGCTTGCCCAAGTCTTATTCATGTTGTCCGAATACCTATGAGTTCATATTGCAGCTGCTTTGCTGTTTCCCAAAGTCATTGTTTCCTTGTGGACACCTATAGCCTCTGCCTCTTACATGGTTTCTTCTCCTGCTCTCATGATGACCCTGCCTGCTAATCTCTGCTTCCAGCAGGGTTGCTTCTAATCTAGTCCCTTTTATACTTCTGCCTTCATTTTGTAATACTGTCTTAGCATTTAAACAAGCTGTCCTTTCTTCTGGTCCTTTATTGTCTTTCTTTGAGCTCCTTTTGAAATTAATTTTGTTCTTTAGCTTTAGCTAATATCTGTCAGTTTGTTATTTCTTTTTGCATTTAAGAGTGAAAATGAGTTATTTGGAGGCTGTCTGTTTTTGTGTTGGCTGAACTTGTGAACACGTAGACTTCTGGCCTTCCCTAAGACATGATTAGATTCAAGTTACCTTTTTGTCAAGGACCCCCAAATGTCAGTATAGTAGCCAAACCAGGCTTCTTTAAAATGATTATTGATTTGAAGTTCCATTTATAACAACAGAGTGATTTTTTTTTTTTGGTTTTTGAGACAGGGTTTCTCTGTATTGCTTTGGATCCTGTCCTGGAACTAGCTCTGTAGATCAGGCTGGCCTCAATCTCACAGAGATCCACCTGCCTCTGCCTCCCCAGTGCTGCAGAGTGAATTCTTGCATGCTAAGTTACTGTTCTTGATGGTGTGTGCACACACACATAACACTTACAAGACACTCATAAAAGCTGTAATCCAACCATGAGGATTGTTAGTTTCTGAAGTAGTTGTGTCTGCTTTGGTACAATTTGGAATTTAAGGTATGTACAGTTTCCACTACCCACAGCCACTGGCATAAACTAATGCATGGTAATTTTGAAGACATAAGAATATCCTGCATGCAAGAGCACGTCAGAGGCATTTACCCTCGTGAGGTTAAACAAATTATCATGACTTATTGCTGCAGATATGACTTTCTTGTTGAATTGTAAATTGCTTGTTTCATGGCTTCATTGTTGTTCCATATGGCTTTTCAAAGGAGAAAGGGGAATACTTTCACCCAGAATAAAGTCTGGAAATGAGTACTTGCTAGGGGCATTTGATCTCTGGGTACTTTTCCTAACAAACACACTTTTCATGTAGTAACTGTTTTCTACCTGTGGAAATTACAATCCAGAGAAGACTTCATAGAAGTTGTGTGATGTTGAAGATAAAGGAGGTGCTTTTTCTCTTTAAAAAGACAGATGGGATTAACTGAGAATATCATAGAATTACTTAGAATCATACCAAAAAGAGTTGACTGTGATAATTGTGGCAAAATGTGTTTAACAAGGACTACTTTGTATTTACTTAAAATATGAATTAAATCAATTAGAAATATTAGCCATGTTTAATGAACAGCTATTCAGGGCCTCTGAATTATCTTAATTTTATAGTTTCTGGCTGAAAGTTGAATTGTTAACTGTATAGTTCCCCCATACAGTATTGTTTTTGATACCATGGGCATTTTTGACAGATAAATTAGTGACCTGTGTCTATAGGCCATGCATTCTTGAACTAAGAAGTAGGCAAGAATGCTGTCCCGTCCTTTCAGAGGATATGAGGGCCTTCCTAGAGTCAGGAGTCCTTTCTATGAGTTCTTCAGGGACTATGAGAACCCTCAAAGTCAGGGAGCCATGGACAGAATTCAGCTGAATTGTGTAGGCCTGGAGATGAGGCACTCCTGGTATAAGAGCTGCCTCGTGAAGCTGGTGTGTGGGAGCAGGTGAGGAAAGGGAGCAACCATTACTGTGCCAAGAATGCACCCTAATGAATAATAGCAAGGGTGTGATGCTGTTCTCTTGACCATGTCAAAGTATTATTGTCCTGGTTTCCCTTAGTCACAACATGCAGGCATCACTGTTGCTCTTGAGGGACAATGGATGCTTGTGTAGTAAACTAACAAAATGTTGAACTGCATGACATGCATTTAAGAGTTACTAAAGTATGAAAAATAAGGTTCTAGGGCAAAATACTGTTGTCTGATGGATGTTTGTTTTGGGAGAAATCACTTACACCAGAAAAAGATGATGGCCACAGGTTTCTGTCCCAAGGATCCCTCCAGATGCTCTCTGTCTCTGGCCAGGAAGTAAGAGAACAAGCTGGGGTCTGGAACCCCAGACCTAGTACCCCCTGGTCATGCCCTGCACCTGTCCCCATGCCCCAGTGGGTGTGATCAGTGCAACAGGTGCAGGCAGGGTGGATATCTCACTACAATTCCCCTTTAGTGTAAAGAAAAAAAATGTAGGCTTGATTCAAAACTATATACAAAGATAGTAAATATCAAGTATGCTCTAGAAAAGGAAAAATTAAGAACACAGACACTTAAGACCTATTGCTAGTGAGGTAATAAGAGTAAATGGCAAGAATTACATATTCAGTCCTAGGGTGAAGGCATAACAGAGATTACTATGGAGTTGTCCTAAGCTGGAAAGTTTAAGTCTTGTGCCTAATATTTCTAGCTAGGAAGAGGGAACAATAATTGTGACTGTCTAATCTTCAACCTCATCAAGAATTAAGGAGGAAGATAACAATACTAGGGTAGACAGGAAGTGAAGGCAAGCAGCTTCCAAAGGGTTCAGCGAAGACAGAAACACCAGGCTATATATGTAAATCTCTAAAACAGAGGTAGAATTGAAATGTCTTCACTACCAGTAGAACTGTATAGTGCAACATGATAAAAAAAATCCAAATTATATCAATATATAAAATCTATCTCTCACTACAAGTCACTTTACTTTTATGTTAAATTCTATTTCATTTTTGATTTCCAGATGCCATGAAAATTAACTAAATATTACTTAGTGAAATGTTACACAAAAGGCACATGCTCTTTCCCCATAGCCACATCTCAGAATGTTTCTTGACTTCTGTTCTAGAATGATTAATAATATAAAACAAGAAAAATAAACACCAGTATACTGCCACTGACCCCAAATGTAGCCAATATACAAATTCCTATGCATACTTATTTTTTGAAATGTTCAAGAAAACTTGATTATCAGAACTTGACACTGAGCTAGACATAGTGGTACACGATTTACTCCTAGCACTGGGTAGTCAGAGGGAGGATGATCTCTGTGAGTTGGAGGCCAGCCTACCACATAGTTCGAGATGATCCAGGGCTGCCTAATGAAACCCTGTCTTAAAATTAAGAAAAAACAAAAACTCAAAGGGCAGTGAGATGGCGCAGTGAGTAGGAGCTCTTGCCACTAAGCCTCAAGGATGACTCAAGTATGGTCCTCAGAACATACATGGTAGGAGAGAACCCACTACCAGGAGTTGTTCTCTGACATACATGTGTGTCCATGCCTACATACATGTGAACAAACACACACATTAAATGTAAAACTTTTTTTTTTCAGATGAAAATGTTTCCATGAAAGAGACTGAGCTGGCCAGTGGGGAAGTGCTTTATGTAATGCAGAAGTAACATAAGAAAAGAGCTTTTGTCATGTCAGAAATATGGAAAGCTGCTCTGCACAGCAGTGTTAGAAAATCAAGTCCACTACCTTGGCCTGGGTGGATTTTTTCCTTTGAAAGTAGGTTTCTAAATGAAGAATAAAATAAATCTCAGCAGTAGCTTTTCCTACCAAATGTAAACTATAAATGTCACTGAAATTATGTTATGATGTCTGAGGCAAGTATGTTTCAATTGAGCAGAGGTTAATTGTTCTCCATGGGCAGAAGGGAGAGTCTATACCATCTACAGAGTACTGGCGGTAACAAACAGTCTCCAGGCTTCTCATGTTTTTGCGAGGCAATGGGGCATTCAGAGCAAATATTAGAACTTCCTTCTTGTTTTGGTCCATTCCCATGATTTCAGAGTGCACTTCAATTCTCAATTTGTTTTGATATAGATCAACCAAATATAACCCTGTGGTTGCTCGTGTGTGTTTAGTTTCCCTTGCTGCATGCAGTTTTCTTTTAACATGGGTCACAGTAAAGGACCATTTGTAAAAATAATGGATTGCTTCCTGTTTCTGCCAGCTGATTTGATCAGCCCAGAGTTCCTTAAGGACTGTGGGTTACACAACTTGTGTGGAATCTGTGATACTTTCAGTTTGGTAGTGACTGAATTAACCATTTCTAGTCTCTCCTCTCTGAGGACGATGTAGTGAACATAGGCCTCTGATTGTGAAGTCAATGAACTTGAAACTGAAATGAGCAATGAGTTTCCAAACAAGACTCAGTTATCAGATATCTTGGAAACCAGATTGTTTTCATTAATTGATTGCACTGGTTAGCTAAAGGCTTACCAGGAAAGGTAAAAGAATCATTTCCAGTGTCACCATTTGCAATGCTTGTGGTGTGTGCTGTCTTGTCTACCTGTGTTCAGAATACAGTGGGGTATGCTTTGGTTTTACTCTTCTAAATAAGAAGAGCAATGGTGTGAATGCAGGTAGGTAGTCCTCTACATGCTTAGTTTATAAAGATTTATTTCATTGTTTATTATGTGTGAATGTGCCTGTGTGGTTATGTGCATGTGGGTACAGGTGCCTGTTGAGGTCAGACGAAGGTATCAGATCCCCTGGAGCTGGAATTAGAAACAGTTGTGAGCCACCTGATGTGGGCGCTGGAAATTAAACTCAGGTCCTTCTGAGAAAGCAACAAGTGTTCTTTTCACTGCCAGTCCATCTCTCTACCCCCTCTTCTCATTTCTTAATCAAATTACTTGTTTTCTTGTTTTGATTCCTCACCTGCTTTGGATATTTATCACAGGTAAGAAATATAATTCGTAAATATTACCTCCTGCTCTATAGTTCCCCTTAGTTTTGTTGTTTTAGGTCTTACAGTTAAACCTTCAATCCTTTTCTTTTTTTTTAATTTCCAATGCGATGAGGATTTAATTTTATTGCTCTGCATATGGGTTTGAATTTGTCCCAACTCCATATACTAAAGAGTCTCTGTCCTTTCCACAGTGTGTGTTCTTGACATCTATCTTTTGAAAATCAAACATGTGGAAGGATCTTTTTTTTTTTAGTTTTCATTGTACATGATGTTAAATTTCATAAGGACATTTTCATATTGTACACTGGCCACACTTTGTGTAATTGGCCAATTATCCTCTATGCCATTTTCATCCTGTTTGGTTACTATAGCCTTGTATTGTATTTTGAAGTCAATTGATGTGATGCCTCCATCTGTGTTCTGTTTCTTAAAGATTGGTTTGAATATTTGGTATCTTCAGTGACTCTGTACATAGTTCAACTTTTTAACGGTGAGAAACACCTTTGTAACCTTGGTGGAAATTACACTGGGTCTGTAATTGGCCCTAGGTAGTGTGGACATCTTCATGGTACTCTTCTAATTCTTGGTCATGGGATAGCTTTTAATCATTCATGTCTTCAGTTTCTTCAGCATTTCACACATCTGAGTATACATATCTTTGGATAAATTACTTCTTTTAAGAAATACTGTTTAAAATTATGTTATGTGATGGGGTAGGGGAGGAGTTACACATGTTTTCAGAACCAGCAGATGCCAGAAGACATTGTCATATCTCTTAAGGGTGGAGTTGTTTGTAAGGCACCTGACATGGATGCTGGGAGCTGAACTCTGGTTCTCTGGAAGAGCAGTACATGCTTTAAACTGCTGTACCATGTCTTCAGCCCTATTGAATAAACTCATTCTTAAATAAAAAGTGGAATTGTTTCCCTGATATCCTTTAGGGAAAAGTTTGTTGCTGTGATATAGAAACATTATCAATTTTCGTTAGTGTTGATTTTCTTATCCTGCAACTTTATAAAGCAGTGTTTTAGTTCTGAAAGATTTTCAGTGTGCCATTAGGATTTCCCTTAAGCATCGTACTGTCCACAATAGAAAACACCATCCTTCTGATTTATATACCTTCTATCTCTTGAACCTAATTGCTTTAGTAAGGATCCTGAGTACTGTTGTCTTCTTCCTGATGGGGAAAGCTTCCAACTCCCTGTCATGGACTGTGATGTTAGCATCAGGGATATCATATACAGCTGTGTTGAGGTACATTCCTTCTACCTAATTCATTGTGAAATTTTATTATGAAAGGATATTATATTTTTGTCAGATGATTTTTTTTCTGCACTGTTGCCATGACTGTATAGTTTTTGGTTTCCACTCTTGGAGTGTGATCTGTTGCATTTATAGATTCACATTACTTTTATTATTACCTATTAAAATGTGATGAGAAAGATAAAGAAATATGGAGAAAGCTGAAAGGGGACAGGGAAAACGGATTTGGGTACCTGGGGTTCATACCTAAAATATTAACCGTAACTTTAGATGAAAATGTATTCTAACTAAATTATGACATTGAATAGAGGAAAATTCCAACCATATCCTGTATAGAAATATATAAGATAAAAGAATTGGAAAAGTCTTATCGTAAAATTCTTGCCAGGAAAAGGCTGTTCTAGCTGTGTAATGCTATACAAAATAAGCCCCAAGAGAAAAAAATTAACTGAAAATGAAGTGAGTTGCTTTATAGTGGTAAAAATTTGCTCTTTCAGACACTACAGGCAATAAGAGAAATATGAGTCGTGACATCATTAATAGTAGTACAGGGATTGGAGTATAATAACAAGATGCTATAAATAACCTTATGCAAATGAATGTGGAGATTCACATGAAATGGACTCTAGCCCAGGGCAGGAAATCCAGGAAAGTAAATTCAAGAAGAAATATCCTGGTTAAGCTTGAAAGAATAGTCAATAGACTGAATAAATCAATAGTTCATCCCTTTGGGGAGAATAAAAACCCAGACCTAGATAGTTTCACAGATGATGTCTATTAAATATTGAGAGTATAAATAATTGTGTTATTTTATTAAACCTTCTAGATAGTGGGGAAGGGTCTATGCTTTCAACTCAGCAAAGTCTTTATATACAAATGAGCATAGACTCAAATGAGAAAAGAAAGTGACAGACCAGTCTTACCAACATACAAAAGTCTACCCAAATATTACTGAAGAATACTGACTATCCAAGAAGATCCTAGTGGCTCCCTGGGTTGACCCCTGACCTTCTGCTCCTGTGTCCAGTCCCCATCAAGAGCACCCTTGGAGCTCTGATACAACCCCACCCATCCCCACTGCGAGCCTGCCCCCCCCACCCTACCCACGGTCCTGCCGCTCTGGTTGAGCATTGGGACAGAGGGTGGAGCCAACAGTCCACCCTACTTCGGAGACTTCTCAAAGCAACTCTGAACAAAGGAGACCTGCCTATCCACATGGGACCACCCATAATTTCCACCTGCTTGGTCTCTGACCCCACCTCCAGTCCTCTGCTGGAGTCCCTGGCCCCTCCCAGAGATCGCCTATCTCTGCGGGACCACTGTGAGTTCCTGCTGGCATCCTCTACTGGATCCTCATCCTTGAACCCATCCCTGGGTCCCTGTCTGCAGAGAGACCTCCTAGAGAGCTTGGACCACACAGAGCTACAGATATTGAATCTCTGACCCACATAAGCCCACCGGGGAAGTACCACAGAGAGAAGGGGAGACACCACCAACACCTACTGGAAGAAGCTATGGGAAGGCACCAATACAAGAAAACACCTAACAACAGAAAGACAAGCATGACACCACCAGAATCTAGGGAATCTAAACCAACTAGAACGGAACACAACAACAAAGCAGAGGAAGCAGAAGGGAACGACATAAAAATAATAGAGGCCTTCAAAGAAGATGTGAGAAAATCCCTTAAAGAAATGGAGGAAAAAACAAACAAAAAAGTGGAAGAAATGAACAAATTCCTTAAGGAAAGTACAGAAAGCCAAGAAAAAAACAATTATGCAGGTGAAGGAAACGGCTCAAGACTTGAAAACTGAAATAGAGAAAATAAAGGTAACACAAACCGAAGGAATGCTGCAATTAGAAAAACTGGGCAAAAAAAAAACAGGAACTACAGACATAAGCATAACCAACATAATTCAAGAGATGGAAGACAGAATCTCAGGCGCAGAAGATAAACTAGAAGAAATAGATTCATCGACCAAAGAAAATCATAAATCCAACAAATCCTTAACACAAAACATCCAGGAAATGTGGGACACCATGAAAAGGCCAAACCTAAGAATAATAGGCATAGAGGAAGGTGAGGAAGTCCAGCTCAAATGTGCCGAAAACATATTCAACAAAATCATCGAGGAAAATTTTCCAAATCTGGAGAAGGACATGCCCATGAAAGTACAAAAAGCATACCAAACCCCAAATAGGCTTGACCAAAGAAAAAAGACCCCTCGACATATAATAATCAAAACACCTAGCATAAAGAATAAAGAAAGAATATTAAGAGCAGCGAAGGAAAAAGGACAGGTAACATATAAAGGCAGACCTATCAAAATTACACCTGACTTCTCCATGGAAATCCTCAAGGCCAGAAGGTCCTGGATAGATGTTCTAAAAATATTAAGAGAACACGGATGCCAGCCTAGGCTACTATATCCAGCAAAACTCTCAATCACTATAGATGGAGAAAACAAGATATTTAATGACAAAACCAAATTTTCCCAATACATATCTACAAATACGGCCCTACTGAAATTTTTGGAAGGAAACTCCAACCCAAGGAAGGTAACTACGCCCACAAAAAATGTAGGCAACAGATAATCCAACTACACCAGAAACCAAGGGTAAAGCAGAACTAATATATTCACAATACCACTGCCAACAACAAACCTAAATCAAACAAGCATCAACAATCAATGGTCCTTATTCACCCTCAGCATTAATGGTTTTAACTCACCTACAAAAAGACACAAAATGGATATGAAGACAGAATCCATCCTTCTGCTGCATACAAGAAACACATCTAAGCTTCAAAGATAGACATTATCTCAGGGTAAAGGGTTGGTAAAAGATATTCCAATCAAAGGGAAATAAGAAGCAAGCAGGTGTAGCTATCCTAATATCTAACAAGTTAGACTTCAAACCAAAATTAATCAAAAGAGATGAAGACTGTCATTTCATATTCATCGCAGGAGAAATCCATCAACAAAAAGTCTCAGTTCTGAACATTTATGCCCCCAATACAAAGTCACCCACATTCGTAAAAGAAACACTACTAAAACTCAAAGCTCATATAAAACCTCACACACTTATAATGGGAGACTTCAATACTTCACTCTCAACACTAGACAGGACCACAAATCAGAAACTCAACAATGAAACAAAAGAACTAACAGAAGTTATGTCTCAACTGGGGTTAACAGACATCTATAGAACATTCAAAAGACAAAAGAATATACCTTCTTTTCTGCTCCACATGGAACCTTCTCTAAAATAACCACATACTAGGTGGCATAACAAGCCTCAACAGATACAAGAGATTAGGAATAGTCCCCTGTATCATATCGGACCACCATGCTTTAAAATTGGAATTCAAAAACACAAATAGCAGAAAACCTGCAAACTCATGGAAACTGAACAATGTGCAATTGCACCACTCCTGGGTCAAAGAAGAAATAAAGAAAGAAATTAAGGACTTTCTAATATTCAACGAGAATGAGGACACAACATACCTGAACTTATGGGACACCTTGAAAGCAGTGCTATGAGGGAAGTTCATTGCACTAAATGCCCATATGAAGAAAACAGAGGATACTCACATAAGAGAATTAACAGCGCAATTGAAAGCCTTAGAACAGAGAGAAGCGAATTCACCCCATAGGAGTAGACGCCAGGAAATAATCAACTTGAGGGCTGAAATCAACAAAATAGAAACCAGGAAAACAATACAAAAAATCAATGCAATGAAGAGTTGGCTTTTTGAGAAAATCAACAAGATAGACAAACCTTTATCCAAATTAACGAAAAAGCAGAGAGAGAACATGCAAATAAACAAAATCAGAAATGAAAAGGGGAACATAACAACAGACACAGAGGAAATCCAGACAATTTTCAGATCATACTTTGAAAATCTGTATTCCACAAAAATTGAAAATTCAAAGGAAATGGACAAATTTCTGGATAACTATCACTCACCAAAATTAAATCAAGAACAGACAAACAACTTAAATAGACCTATAGCCCACAATGAAATAGAAGCAGTCATCGAAAGCCTTCCAACCAAAAAATGTCCAGGGCCAGATGGATTCAATGCAGAATTCTACCACACATTCAAGGAAGACCTAATACCACTACTCCTCAAACTGTTCTACAAGATAGAAACAGAAGGTTCATTGCAAAACTCTATTTATGAGGCCACAATAACCTTGGTACCCAAGTCTCACAAAGACACAACTAAGAAAGAAAACTACAGACCAATATCCCTGATGAACATCGATGCAAAAATACTCAATAAAATACTGGCAAACCGAATTCAAGAATACATCAGAGAAATCATCCACCATGACCAAGTAGGCTTCATCCCTGGAATGCAGGGATGGTTTAACATACGAAAATCTATCAACGTGACCCACCATATAAACAAACAGAAAAAGAAAAACCATATCATTATCTCCCTAGATGCAGAAAAAGCCTTCGACAAAATTCAACACCCTTTCATGATAAAGGTCTTGGAGAGGTCAGGGATAACAGGAACATACCTAAACATAATAAGCAAACCAACTGCCAACATCAAACTGAATGGAGAGAAACTTAAGCCAATTCCTCTAAAATCAGGAACAAGACAAGGCTTCCCTCTCTCTCCATATCTCTTCAATATGGTACTAGAAGTTCTAGCTAATGCTATAAGACAACAAAAGGAGATCAAGGGCATCCAAATTGGAAAGGAAGAAGTCAAACTGTCTCTATTTGCAGATGATATGATAGTTTACATAAGCGACCCAATAAACTCTACCAGGGAACTCCTACAGCTGATAAACACCTTCAGCAAACTAGCAGGATACAAGATAAACTCAAAAAAATCAGTAGCCCTACTTTTTTTCAGAAGACAAAGAGACAGAGAAAGAAATCGAGGAAACATCACCCTTTACAATAGCCACAAGCAACATAAAGTATCTTGGTGTAACGCTTACCAAATAAGTAAAAGACCTATATAATAAGAACTTTGTGACTCTAAAGAAAGAAATTAAAGAAGATACCAGAAAATGGAAAGATCTCCCATGCTCTTGGATAGGTAGGATAAACATAGTAAAAATGGCAATCTTGCCAAAAGCAATCTACAGATTCAATGCAATCCCCCTTAAAATCCCACCACAATTCTTCACCGACCTTGAAAAGATAATAATCAACTTTATATGGAAAAACAAAAGACCCAGGATAGCCAAAACAACCCTATACAATAAAAGAACTTCAGGAGGCATCACCTTCCTGACTTTAAGCTCTACTACAGAGCCATAGTTCTGAAACCAGCCTGGTATTGGCATAAAAATAGAAAGGAAGACCAATGGAATCAAATTGAAAATCCTGCTATTAACCCACACACCTAATAACACATGATTTTTGACAAAACAGCTAAAATTATACAATGGGGCAAAGACAGCATCTTCAACAAATGGTGCTGGCACAATTGGATGAGGGTGTGTAGAAGACTGCAGATAGACCCATGTCTGTCGCCATGCACAAAACTCAAGTCCAAATGGATCAAAGACCTCAACATCAATGCAGCCACATTGAACCTCTTAGAAGAGAAAGTAGGAGGTACCCTTGAACAAATTGGTATAGGAGATCGCTTCCTGAACATAACTCCAGGGGCACAGACACTGAGAGAAACAATTAATAAATGGGACCTCTTCAAACTTAGAAGCTTCTGTAAGGCAAAGGACACAGTAGACAAGACCAAACGGCAGCACACCGACTGGGAAAAGATTTTCACCAATCCTATATCCGACAAAGGGCTGATCTCCAAAATACACAAAGAACTCAAGAAACTAGTCAACAAAACACCAAATAACCCAATTAAAAAATGGGGTACAGAGCTGAAGAAAGAATTCTCAATAGAGGAAATAAAAAAGGCTGAAAGACACTTAAGAAAGTGCTCCACATCCTTAGCTATCAGGGAAATGCAAATCAAAACAACTTTGAGATACCATCCTACTCCTGCCAGAATGGCTAAAATTAGAAACACCAATGATGACTCATGTTGGAGAGGATGTGGAGAAAGGGGAACCCTCCTCCACTGCTGGTGGGAGTGCAAACTCATACAGCCATTTTGGAGATCAGTATGGCAGTTCCTCAGGAAAATGGGAATTAGTTTACCACAGGACCCGGCAATGCCCCTCTTAGGCATATACCCAAAGGATTCACATCCATGTAACAAAGACATCTGTTCAACTATGTTCATAGCAGCACTATTTGTAATAGCAATAACCTGGAAGCAACCTAGATGCCCCTCAATTGAAGAATGGTTAATGAAGATGTGGCACATCTACACAATGGAATACTACTCTGCAGAAAAAAATAATGGTATATTGAAATTCGCAGGCAAGTGGATGGCACTTGAAGAAACCATCCTGAATGAGGTAACCCAGTCACAAAAAGAGGAACACAGTATGTACTCACTCATATATGGATTTTAGACCTAGATCAAAGGATCACCAGCCTATAACTCACACCACCAGAGGAACTAGGATACAAGGTATATTCTAAGAGATTCATATAAAGTCCCTCACAGAACTGGTAATGGACAAGTCCCCCAGAGCTCAGGGGAAGTGGGGGGGGGGGCAGCAAATGGAGAGAGAAGTAGGAGAAAACGAGGGGGAGGAAAGGAAAACATGTGTGACCAGGAAGATTTAGCCTGGTTAGGAATAGAAGACAGGAAAGAAAGAGACAGACAGACAGACAGAGAGAGAGAGAGAGAGAGAGATAACATAAAAGAGGGAGCCAATATTGGTTTGAAGATAAAATTGAACACAAAGAAAGGTCTAGAGAACTACAAGACTGCTGCCAAATAACAATTTGAGCTTCCGTGGAAAGGCTACCATAAATGCCCTTCCCGGAGAGTGAGATCAACAACTAACTTATTCATGGAGCCCTCAACTAATGCCTGTGTAGCAAAAACCCATACATAAACACTGAGTCGAAGTAGAACTCAGATGCAGAGGGAGAGGACAAGACCAGGCAGCAGAAACACATAGAGACAGCTTACCTGAACAAGGAGGAGCTAACGGGCCACCAGACTGATAGCTGGGAAGCCAGCATGGGACTGACTCAGGCCCCCCTGAATATGGGTCTCAGCCAGAAGGGCTGAGCAGTCTAAGGGACCTCAGACAGTGGAGCCAGGATGTATCCCTGGTGCACAAAAGGACTTTGCGAACACATCCCCCATGGAGGGATAACTGCCTTAATCTAGAGACAGGAGAGAAGCCCTAGTCCCTACTTCACATAACCTGTCAGACCTACCTGACCCCAACTAGATGGCATTCCCCTACATATGGAATTGGGGTGGGGGGATGGGAGGGGAGGGTGGTTAGAGTGCATGTGAGAGGGCAGAGAGGGTAAAAGGAAGGGAAGGAGGGAGGGAGGAAGGGAGGGAGGGAAGGAGGAAGCGAGGGAGAGGGAACTGGGATCAACATGTAAAATAATAAATTAAATTTAAAAAAAAATGCTTTGACTCCAAAATTTAAGTTCAAGGACAAGTTACTGGGGAAAAGGATTTCTATTTTTGTTTCCACAGAAAATGAAAAGATGTGGATTCCTTCCAGACTAATGTGGTTCATTCAAGCCAGACCACCTGAAACAGAGTACCAGGTGATCCTACATTCAAAACAGCTGGACAAAGCAGCCTGACAGACTACAGCCAGGATTTCTGAATCTTCTTTGAATCCCCCATGATAGCGCCCCTTACCATGCCCAAATTCCCAAATATTGTCTATAAATGTTTGTCTTCATTTAAATGAACTTGATATATATATATATATATATATATATATATATATATATATATATTCCAAAATAAATGTCGGAGGAACAGAAGGAAAAAATACAATCCTAGTGGCCATTAACTGTGGCCAACCTGGCTTCCTGATCACATTATCAGCAACACTGAGACTTTCAGCAACACTTTCTACATCTTTCTATTACTCCCTCGGCTGCTACCAAGCAGCCTGCTCCTTGGTCTGGAGGGGAGCTGTTCTTGCAAGATGGGGAAGGGAGGACACTCTTCACCTGGGAAACTTTAACAGTGATGGGAGATGTCATTCTGTAAATGTTTCTCATGCTGTTTAATGAATAAAGCACTGTTGGCCAATAGGAAAATGAAGATAGGAGGGGCTAGGAGATAAGGAGGAAATGGGAAGTAGTAAGGAGTCAAGATGGAGAATCTGGAGAGAATAAAACCGCCAGCCGTCTATTGCTAGTAAGAACACGTAAAAATACATAAAAATGGGTTAATAATTAAGACAGAGCTAGCCGATAAAAAAAAAACTTGTAACTGGCCAACAAAATTATATCATATACAGAGTCTCTGTGTGTTAATTGGGGCTGGCCCGGTGGCAGGACCAGACTGGCAGCGGGAGGAAAAACCATATTCCTTACACAACAGGACATAGAAGAAACCCTACCTGTCTCAATATGAGTCGCTACTTAGCACAGATGCACACATTTGAAATCAGTTAAGTCTCCTTAAGTCTAACATGGCATCTCTATCGCTTTCTGGAATGACAGTTACTCATGCCATTAGGATTACCTAAAAGATAGAACTCTGAATTGGGAGGTGGAAAGCCATTGGTTAATATGATACAACTCTGATTCCTCAAATATTTTTCTTAGCTTTACCCCCAGAGTCCTATAGCATGCTTTTTTAGTGTTGAAGTAACATGACAAATACCTACTTTACAGGATTAGAATGTGTACAAAACATACTTTCTGGTTGAGATCAGAATCTCTCTTTATATTGTGGCTGAAAAGCTGCATTTTGTCTAAGAAGCATCTTGTGGCATTTGCAATGCACTGCGACCAAAGCAGCAGTTCAAGTTGTGTGAAAAAGCCCCTCCTCCAAAGGATTTTCACTCATCATAGGCCATGCATGGACTCAAGAACAATAATAACTTACTGGACAGAGGAGGAAACACAGAGAAGTTCAAACTATTGTGATCAAAATGGAAACAAAATATCTCAACTATTGTAGAAGAAAAAGTCTACAGGAAATAGCTGAATACTTAGCTGAAAGATAGGACCAAGAAAAAACAAGGTCTGACTAGAAAGAAATAGCCCTCCTCAGTTTTCACTCTCAAATCCCTGTTCCATATTATCAAGAAACACAAAAGGAAAATTCCCGGGGACACCTGACCAAATTTGGCATTTGGGCAATATCATAAAACAGGTGACAATGAGAAAGGAACTTCCCACACAAGAGATGAAAAAGAGACAGAAAGAATGGGGAAAATGCATTGGTTTCACTCAGAAAGAAACATAGAAATAAATGAAGGAAATGGTCAAACATTCCTTGATATCTAAAATCAGAGAACAGCCCCACAAGTGATGTCATACATCCAAAGGCTTGGGACTGCATTGTAAAGAAGATAAGGGCCAGCATATCTAATTTAGTATAAAGAAACATTTTGAATGAAAAAAACAAATTCTTTATTAGCAGTTAGAGAAGAATTAAAAAAAAAAAAAACCCACAAAGAACAGTAACTGGAAAGAGAAGACCAGGTAATCACTATGGCTTCTTGAGTAAAGGCTGTTACCCACAGCCTAACTACCTGAGTTAGATCCCAGATGGGGGAAGGAAACAACTGATTCCCACATGTTGTAATCTATGTGCATTTTGTGTGTGTGTGTATATACATATATACACATATTCCCGCATATACATATCTAAATGTTAATATAATTTTTTTAAATAGAAGGCCAAACACATTCTATAAATGATCAAAACACAATTAGATATGTCTTCAAAAGAAAATATCATTAACAATATATGTCTGAAAATGTGTTCATCATCATGGATCACCAGGGACATATAAATCAAAGGCACAAAGTTGTGTCCTTGAGAATATGTCAGGATAACTGTTGTGGCACACTGTCCCTTAGGCATTATTTGACCATTGTCCTCTTAAACAGTATGCAGCTGTAATTCCTGGAAGGATATTTGTACAGAAGTGAGTTCATTAATTTTCCTTCATAGGGCAGAGGAGGGGCTCACAAAGCCCCCACTCCCTCCCCAGGAATATTAACTAACAATAACTGGGAAAGACAGTTCTTCTAACTGTGTAGCATTCATAAGTTGCTTACAGTCCTGAAAGCAACTCCAGGTAAACTCACTGGATAGAATCATTCCTTTGTTCCTGTCATCGATGCCCCTTATGCTTGAGCAGACGATGATTCCTATTCCTTCAGGAAAAAGAATCACACAACATGTATTTAAAAGAAAGAAGAGTCTGGGGAGATGACTCAGCAGGCAAATCATTCACCATACATACATGACCCAAGTTCAAATGCCCAGATCCCATGTAAAGCCAAGCAGGCTTGATGGGTACCAAAGGTCAGAGGGAAAGACAGGGTCATACAAAGTATGACAGTTTATCAGAGTTTATCACAAGTTGAAACCCTGGTGGAAAGTGGTTGATTTATTCTGAAGGCTCAGAGTAGAGGACTCTGAAGTTTAAAAATTCCAGGAGGTCCCAGACATTGCGGGAACTATATAATTTTGAGATTTGTCTCCCAAGAGCTCAATCTGGCTCTCAGTAGCTATTGTAGAATTATTCCCCTGTACTTTTGGCAAAAAGCACAGACAAAGATACCTGTGAACTACACAAGAGCACTGTGTTTCTAATAACATACTTGAACAGCTAATCATCCCTGGTACATTTTGTATAGATAGTAGGAAAAATATTACAAGACATGCTAAGTAGCAAAAGGCACAACTTGAGAAGTAGAGTAAGCAACAGACTCATATATGTGGGACGTGCAGATGAGACGACCAGGACTTCTGAGCAGCTATGATGAACACATGAAAAGTTCCAATAGAACAGGTGGCCAACATGAAGTGATATGGGATTCCTATGAGGTGTGGGCATGCTGCCATCAAAACTACTGTAACAGAAATGAAGATGGCTGTGTTGAGTGTGTGAGGAACTTCATCTTGGTGAATAAAGGATTTCTGAACTTGAAGACATCTCAAAAGAAACCCCTAAAGTCAAAAAAGCAAAGAGAACCAGGAAAATTAATCTCAGAAGACTATAGGACTCTACAAAAGATGGGACAAGGGTAACAGGAATACTGCAGGAGAGAAAGAAACAGAAAGTGACTGTAAAGGATAACGACTAAGTTCATGTCAGACACCATACAAGAGACACAGCGACCTGAGAAGACACCACACTGGATTAACACCTCCCTAAAGCATGCTACAGTTAGGTGTGAGCTTATAAACTACAGGAAGACGAAATAAAGAAATCATGAGAGACAGGGAGAAAAAAACAGGATCTCTGCTTACAGAGAAGCAAAGGCAGGAATCATTTCCAACTTCTCAGAATCCACACTAACAGGAAGAGAGAGGATGTGCCATGGTTAGTGTGCTGGAGAAGAAAAGAAAAACACTAATCTGGAATTCTCTATCCTGTGAGATCATCCTTCAGAGGTAAAGAAAGAGTAACAACCCTTGAGATGAGAACAGCTGAAGAGAGTGGTCGTCAGTGCCCACCCTGCATGAACTGTGTTACTTTCTTCAGACAGAAAACACTGGATCAGAAAGTAAGATCTGACTAAAGATTGAAAACAACTCAAATATCTATCAGTAAGATGAATACTGTTTGTATATTCATATAGTGGAAAATTAGCAAAGATGAAGGAAGACAACAGAGATGAGGTTTGTAAACACGAGGTTGGTAAACATTTAAACTGAAGTGCGCTGTGTGACATACAGTTCGTTAACAAAGATGATCTCAGATGTGAGGGACCGTGAACACTGATGTAGGCCAGAAACAACTGCCATTGTGGGGTGATGGATGCTGACATGAAGCCTCATGACTGGAGACTCACAAGCAGGCTCTGCTCTCTGCATCTTCTCGTGCCTCGTGATTGGTTTATAGTGACTTGCTGTGTGGCATATGTATACTTGACAAGCCTCACTGTGTGTATTGTGTTGAACCAAAATATTTAAGAATAAAGCCAGGACTGGTGCCCAGCCTGACATCCTCAGTTCACACTGGAAGGAATGAATTAACTCCCACAAATTATCTGTGATTTCCACATGTACATCCTGGCATACATGTATTCAAGCACATGCAGGGATGTGCATATATGTGCACACACACACACACATGAAATGCTCAACTGTATTTAAGGAAAATTAAGGGGATGGGTTTGGAGAGATAGCTCAGTGGTTAAGAGTATCTGTTGCACTTTAAGAGAACCTAACTTTGATCCCTAATACTCACATAATGGCTTTGAACTGTCTGTAATTCTAGTCCCAGGGGGATCCACCAGCCTCTTCCTGCTTCTACATACACATACATGGTGCACAGGCAAGCATGCAAGAAAACACTCATACATATAATATAAAAATAAAGATCAAGGAACTTACATGGATAGCATCTGTTATTTTCTGTTCTATGGTCTTTTAATATTCTTGAGGTGCACTATTTATATTCCTGTTACTGAATTGTACATAACTTTTTTGGCTTTTCTGATCTCCTGTACAGATTATGTTCAGTTCAGCAATAACCATGTGGTAAATACCCTTTGACTTAAAACTGTTTGAGGGATGCTCATTTTCACCCACAAAAGTATTTGGATATATCTCTGTTTCTTTGATTGAGTTGTACTAATGGTTTTATCCTTCAACACTGCAATGAAGTTAAGAGAAACCCACATTGCAATATACCTGGTACAACCCTGGGAACATATCCAGATCTGTTGGTGAGTGTCATTGTCTGTTATCCTTAGGAATTGAAGAGCCTTTTGAAAAGGGAACTATGTCCAAGTCTAATCAACAGAGGCTTGCTGATAGCAATGGAAGCATCCGTGTGGTACCATCAAAGTCAAGTTCATGTAGTGCTTCCTACTTCAGTAATCATTTAAGGGAATGGTGAATTACCATCATGATCTAGGAAGTGTCTAGCATTCCTCCTCCTTCCAACAGTTAGCCACAATGCCCCTAGGAATGAGCTCAGGTCCTATCCAGAGTGGTCATGGGGTAAGAATATAGTTGGCTTTAGTTTGGTCTGATATCATCTCTAGTAGTGTTCTAGGCCTGGTCCCAGTTAGCACAGTGTAGGAAGAACACCCACCAGGGGGTTCATGAGAACCACTCATCCAAGCATCTGTCTTTCTTGTAGGTCATCCACACCTTCCTGCTGCTTCCCACTATTGAGCAGATGTCTGAGACACCCAAAGGCAGGATTGCCACTCCACTTTTGTGCTGGCTTCGATATGTGCTCTATGCTGCCAGCTACTTAGTCTTTAAGCCCTGTCCTGAAATAATAAAGTCCTTCATAGCCACAAAAGCCCTTGAAAGACTGAACTTTACCTGTGAAATTCCTGTGAAGAGTGCTCTTCAACCATTCTGCCTGGGTAAGCATGTTTTTAAAAGGTGTATGTTTACTGTTGACTAGGGAATGTTTACAGAAAAATCTTGAAGAGTTCAGGAACATCAGGCAGTTATCTTTCTGACTTTCTACCCCAAGCTTAACATGAGAGTAGAGCTGGAGACTGAGTGAAGGGAGTTTGCATGAGAAACCTCAGGGAGCACCAGTGATCCCTTCTGGTTCTGCACTGTGGCTACAGTGAGGAGATGTGCCAATCAAAGTCACAGCATGGGTGCAGTCCTGCCAGGAATCCAGGAGTGACTATAGTTCAGTGTCTACAACAGTGGCCCAGAGAGTGGGCGGGTTACACCTTGGCGCTCATCTTTAAGTCAGTTTAGAAGAGTTTAAGTTATGACAGTAAATATCACCATGCTAATATATTTTAGTACTGGCTGCTTTGCTATACATACTATCAGATTATACCGGTGATTAGTTTTTCTAATCTGTACTTTTGCATAGTAATAATTCACTAGAATTATTAATGACTTAAGTGTTATGAGTAAGGTTTTCCCCTGCCAGCCTGGACCCACAGCTGTGCAAGCCCCAAATAATACACAGAGACACTGTATTTGATATAATGCTGTAGGCCAGTTACTAGTTTCTTATCAGCTAACTCTGTCTTAATTATTAACCTATTTCTATTAATCTAAGTACAGCCACATGGTCTTATCTTACCGAAGAGAGGGGCTGGCATTCTTCTCTCTCCATCATCCATCTTGGATCTCCTCCCTACTCCTTCCTCTCTCCTCCTAGTCTCCTAGTCCCTCCTATCTTGCTTTCCTATTGGCCAACAGTGTTTTATTCATTAACCAATAAGAGAAACATATTTACAGAATGACATCTCCCATCATCTCCTCTTTTCTGTCTAAAATAAAAAGGGTTTTAACCTTAACATAATAAAATATATAACATAACAGTTATCAAATAAGAACCATAATTGACAATGTTCAGTCCATTAACATTTAGCAAGATTTAAAGAAAACATTCTATCATCTATCCTATCTTTGTGAGTCTAAAGTCTTATATGTGACTTATCTTTAATACTAAGGAAAACTATAACCATAACTATCTGTCTTCAACTCCCTCAAAGACCACAGAAGGATAATATATACTCTAGAAATGACAGAGACAACTCACTGCCTGGTCAGTCACCCAAAGTTCTTCTGTAATGTTCCACCTTCAGCCCATAGGCCATAGTGTGTCTGGCAGACTCCTCAGCAAAGCAGGAAACTTTAAACTGTCTTCTTGTATTGGCTGTTTATCAGTCACTTTTCTCTGTATCCTGCAGACTGTCTGGCAGACTCTTTCATGAATCAGGACCCTATAGCATTGTCCATCTTGTATCAGCAGTCACTTTCCTGTGGGTCCTGCATGTCCAGTTTATATAGCATAAAGTTAAACAGTCCAGACAAGACCAGTATCTTACCCAAATGGCTAGTCTTGTCATATTGAAAGTAAACTCCATAACATATTTCTTTGCTGTCCATCTTCCTTTCTGACAGGTGGTGTTGCCAGGAGCAGTTGTGCCTCACTGTTAAGAAAAACCCTAAACCATTTTAAATGCCATATTCTGTAGGTCTTTTAAAGGTTTGAAGAATGCCTATTCACTCAAATACAACTCTGTATATCTAGAAAACCTAACTCAACTAACTAAAGTTTTGACTATTAAACACAATACCTAAACAAGAGGAGAAATATACATATCACAAAATTGACCTTAAATTGTATCAATAAATGAAAATCCATTCCAAAACAAAGTATTCATATCTATACCATAATCCCCTTTTTACCTTAAAAAGAGAGTGGTTGTGATCATTAACCATTTGTAACCAACACCATTTAAATGAAAACAAACATTTATAGACAGTATCTGGAAATTTGGGCCTCGTTCTTTCCAAACAGCTTCTTGCTGGTAGGGGGCGCTGTCTTGGGAGAATCCTAAAAAGATGAAGAAATCCTGGCATAGTCTGCAAGGCTGGCTTGTCCCAATTGTTTTGAATGTTGGATCACCTGGGACACTGTTTCAGGGGATCTTGCTTGATCAAACCATGTTAGTCTGGAAGTTTTCTGTGGAAACAAAAGTAGAAATCCTTTTCCCCAGTAATCTGTTCTTAGACTTAAATTTTGGAGTCAAAGCATTTTTAAAATATATAAATTTAATTAATCCAACAGCATTTCTTTTAACAGTTGTTATTTCCTCAGCAGTCAAATAATTTAAAGATAACAGAACAGCATATAGTATCCAAAGTTTCTCTGTGCTTTCCATCTTTACATGGATTTTTTATTACTCTATTTCTTTTACTTCTTTTTTTTTTTCATTTTTTGAGTTTCTCTGTGTAACTTTTATCTGTCCCAGTGTTAACTCTGTACAGCAGATTTACTTGGGAGCCTCTGCCTCCCAAGCGCTAGAATTTAAGGTGTGTGCCACCACACCCAGCCACTCTAATTCAATTGTCCTTTTTTTTTTTTAAAACCATTTTATTCTTTTTCTCTCCTGATCCTACATATATTTTAAAACACACTGTAAACCTTTAGACGTTTATCTTCATCTGAATCTGTCTTTACTGTAAATCTTTATCTTTTTTCTGGCCATGAGTCTTTTATCTGGTAAACAACAAAATTGCTAAAATGAAAGCTACAGTTGTTTCAGCCGCTATCTATCCAAGATGGCTGCCAGTACTTTTATTGCCAAAACTTAAGAGCTGTGCTCACTGCCTTGGTCTACACTGCCATCCAGCAGCATGCTGCTGGCTTGGAGATGTGGTTACTGCCATTGCCAGCTCTCCTACACAACATTCAGTTGTTAGCAGAGCTCTTTAAAAGCCTTGTGGGTTTTTTTTTTTTTTTTTTTTTGCCACTTATGCTGAGTCAGGAAACCTCCCTTAAAGGAGCTGTGCAAATTTCTGCTGTCTCTAGCAAAACAAAGTCCAAGAGAGAAAAATGATGTTAGAAAGAAGCCTTGATTAGCTCTGTTCTTTGGTTTCTAAAACCTTTTTTTTAAGCTTTTATTAAGTTTTAAGTGGAAGATCTTATTAGCCACATTGTGGACGCCAATATGTTAAGAGTATGTTTTTCCTGCCAGTCTGTTTTGGTCCCACTGCTGCGCCAGCCCCAAACAATACAGAGAGATGCTGTATCACATATAATTCTGTAGGCCAGTTACTAGTTTCTTATTGGCTGACTCTGTCTTAAATATTAACCCATTTCTATTAATCTAAGTACTTCCACATGGTCTTATCTTACCAGGGAGAGACCCTGGCATGCTTCTCTCTCAGTCCTCCATCTTGGATCTCCTTCCTACTATTTCCAGAATCCTCCTAGTCTCCTAGTTCTGCCTATCTTGCTTTCCTGTTGGCCAACAGTGTTCTATTCATTAACCAATAAGAGAAACATATTTACAGAATGACATCTCCCATCATCTAAGTATTTTTTTTAATGTGTTGGTGTTTCACCCACACATATGTGTGTGCACCATGTCAACACCATGCTGACTGGTGACCAGAAGAGGGTGTCAGATCAGGATGTGGAACATAAGAAATGTTTGTCTTTCAGTTATGTATGGAAAGTCTAAGTACAATAATTAAATGACAAGTTTAAGTTGAGTTTTTATTTAAGCAAGTGCTTATGTAAAGATATTTCTTAGACTTTTCTACATAAGAGTCATAAATATCTTCATGTAGAAACATCCCCCTTAAGTCACTAGTAAGGAAGGAACATGCCTTGCAGTTGTAGCAATGAGTGTTCCAGGAGCCTGGGATGCAAGACAGTTCAACCATAGTATGCATTCCTTTGTCTTCAAGGACAATCAGCGCCTTCCAGCTACATTGTTGCAGGTTTTCCCCCACCATCTTCAAAATAGAGGCTAAAACCAGAATGAACATTGGTCATCTCTTTTAATGACCAACTCACAAACAGATGTATTTGTGTTCATGGCCCTCTTGCTGTTGATGCCTCCATCATCTGATCTCCTGATTCCTCAGCTCTGAGTCTGAACTAACAACACCCAAGTGATCACTAGTCTCAGTATTTCTCAGTCAGTGCGACTTGGGTTACAGAGAAAGTGAGTAAGAATGACTTCTTATCCTTTCTAGTCCTTGGCTCAACTCTGCCTGGATGATCAGTTCACCCTTATAACCCTGAGCAGAACATTAACCAAATGTGTCAAGCATCCCAACCAGCTCATCCCTTTGTTCCCTGGCTCTCGGTACCTACTGAGTCCTTTGCCAACACTCACCATGGAAGCTAGCACTGTCCAGCCACCTGGTCATGCCTTTGGTGACTTCCTGAAAGGACAATGCATTAAGAGATGGCCTTGACTGGGGATAGTTAGTGAACCCTGCCACATCTCAGGCCCTGTAGGCAGTATTCATAGCAGCTACCCCAGTGGTGTGGTTTAAGAAAAGTTAGCAAATGATCAGGTAAGAAGCCAACCCCAGGACTCCTTTCGGTCTAGCTCCATCCTCCCCATGCTGACCTGCTCCGTGTCTCACTGCCCTTCAGAGGATGACCTTTAACTTGCTGCTTGGACCTGCAGGCCGCCTTGCAGTGTTTGTGCATCACTTAATGTCTGTGCTCCAGGCGAAATCTTAAGGAAACAAATGGAGGAAGTTTGCTGGTCAGTGTGTAGATTATAAACCCTGTCCTGTCTAGATAGGGTACCCTTCAGTGTCCTATAGTTTGTGCATGTTTGTTGTTGTAGGCTCTGAACCTTCATAGACCAAAAGAGTCCACCATTTCAGGTGCCGCCACACCATGGCAAAGACAGTACACCAAACCCTCTACTCCATCATCATTTCCCCCACCCCCCTTCTAGCAGGCAAAGTTCTGTGACATTAGAATGAGAGAAATGTCACTTCCCAGCTAGAGAGTGGCCCTAACTCAGTTAGCACATAGTATAAGCATTACCTCTACATCCACCAGAGCAATGAGATTGTGACTAGATTGTCTGAAGTGTTTGTAAAGACTATACATGGTTTCCCCCCTTCATTTCAACTCTGGAAATTTGCTACGACATATGTTCCCTGGAGCATATGTGTTTCCATCTCATGTAACATGGTCTTCCCACGAAGATGCTAAAGTAGGTTTCCTGATCAAAGCTAAAAGAAAACATATTTTAGCTCAGCCATGTCAAGGACACAGTCACGTGTTTAAATGAATGTCTTTTTGTTAGGCTCCCCTGATGTCTTCATTCCTTTCCATTACCTTAGGAGAGAATCATAGCCCAAGACTTGAGGAAGCCCTGCCAGGTTAGAAGATTTATCAAATAATTCTTGTGAAAGAAACTGTCATAATCTTTCCCCCTCCTTAATAAACGTGTAAGTAACTTTTTAAACTGTTTAAAGAGCTAACAATAGCAAGCTTCACAACAGATCACAAATTTCTTCTCAGAATATAATCAGTTTGTCCCAGAATTTTATTTATTTATTTATTTATTTATTTATTTATTTATTTATTTATTTTTGCTACAAAGAAACCAGACATGCATGTAATCTACACTCTCACTCTGGCAAGCCTGTGAAAGTCTGTTCATAAACCCATCTAAAGGCCTAGTTAGCGGAGGAAGCTTGAGCCTAAAATCCAAGAAAAGAGCAGAAAGAACTGGTTTGTCTGTGCTAGATTAAGTCAAGGGTAATTACATGGCTCTAGGACCTCATCTCATCTAAAGTTTAATGTTCCTAGGAATGTTTCCTGTTTCTCCATATATTTTTACTTCCCTTTAAATTATCTTCCAGTCTAAAATGTGATAGTTTTAATAATCGTACACTGTGGGTCATTGGTTATGCCTTTCACTGTGATAAACATACTGTTACTTAGATAAGATTGTACACATTTTTGCACACTAAGTAGATGGCTGTAATGACTAGGCCTTCTTAGTGCTGTAGGCAATTTGTCAGTCTCATAGTAACTGAAGCACTGGCTTATTAAGAAACATAGTGAGTTGCACAAGCAAGAATCATTTTTTTAAATTATGGGATAATTTTAGAATGGGGGAATTTATTCTCTAGGCTTAGTTTCTGTGCTGTTATATACATTTTCACACCACTGGCAAAAATGAAAAACAATGCAAACAAGAAAAGCTAAGTAAGTTCCCCCCTATTAAGTGTCTTCGTCTGGGTTTCTGTGCATGTCAAATCTGTATAGTTTTTCTCTGGGCCTCCTGGTTTACACTGCCTTGCTGTACCACAGCTCTGTTTGTGTTGGGCCTCTGTTCTAACTGAAGCTCTTGTCTCCAGGACCCTCTTGTTCCCCACTCTATCTTCAGCTCAGTGGCTATGCCCTGAAGCCCTGCTACACCCTGCAAATCCTGCCAGTCTCAGGAATTATCAAAACATTGCAGGGAGGAGCCTTCCCTGGAAAGGCTCTTTCTAGTCCATGATTGTACCTCCTTTCAGGGAAACCTCCAATGCATATAAATGAAGACTAGAGCCTCCCTTCTCCCCTGCTAGAGTTAAGGCCCACATCCCCTTTGCTCTGACCAAAAATACCCAGAAAATTCAGTAGTCCCAGCTTCCATTTTTTATATATTGGAATGAGATAAACTGTAGTTGACAGAAAGTTCAATCCCAGTGGCCACTGAAGATAGGAATCAGTTTTATTCACTCACCAAGTAAGAGCTGCAAACATGCCAGGTAGAAATAACCTCACCCTTCTCCACCTCTGTCAGGGATGGTCCTGTCCAGCTGCCGCGCCAGCCCCAAATAACGCTCAGAGACTCTGTATTTGATATAATTCTGTTGGCCAGGTACTAGTTTCTTATTAACCCATTTCTGTTAATCTAAGTACTTCCACGTCCTGCTTTCTCCAGACTCTCCATCTTGACTCCTACTTCCTCTTTCCTCCTTGTCTCCTAGTCCCGCCTATCTTGCTTCCCTATTGGCCAACAGGGCTTTATTCATTAACCAGTATGAGAAACATATTCACAGAATGACATCTCCCATCAGATGTGGGGTCTTCCAGCATGCTCATTCTCCTGACCTGGACAGGCTTTTCTCATGTTCATATATATCCCATGACCATGTGTCAGCTCCTACAACCTCCTCTCAAGCACTGACAGAAAGAAGGAGAACAATGGGAAAAAAACAAAAGACTGACTGCTGTCTAGAAAGAAAAGTGTCTCCCACAATCTTCTTTCTGTTGACTAGAAGCTGCATCCCTCCATGCAAGGAAGTTGAGAGTCATTGCTTTTGACTTTTAGTTCCAGGAAAATTAAAGGGAAATGAAGACAGTCTTAGGATGATTACATCTCACCTGCCACATCCCTACCCTGAGCTGATCCTGGGACTGGTCTTCCATGGAGGTAACACCTTCATGAAGCATCACTAAGCCAGTTAACACCAATCCTCTCAACCACAGCTGATCCATCCTAGTGTAATAGCCTCAACTAGGGTCACCTGTTTGATCAGTCCAAACCTCTTGAAAACCAACTTTGATGCACCTGTCTGTAGCAGAGCCCCTCTGTCCCCATTATTGTGATAATTTATATTTTTAAGAAAGTTTAAAATGAAAGTTTTTACTCTTTTCTTTATATTAATCCCAATAGCACCCCAGTCACCCTTCTCCTAAGGAGGAGTAGAACATATGAATTCTTTTCTGCCCTGTGAGAAACACTAGAGAATTATCCCCTGTTAGGATGAGTGGTTTTGAACATATTGGATCTATTTGCCTTTTAAAGATGGTCAAAGTAGCTAGAGTAGTAACACAGTTGCAAGAAACCATGAAGAACCCTCATGTTGCTGGTGATGGCAATGCTTGGCAAAGGCTTTGTGTGTTTTTGTTTTAGGAAACAAGGACTGTCAAGTAGTCTATGTTAGCCCCAAACTCACTATCTTTTATCTCAGCCTCCTAAATGCTGGAATGGCAGCTCTGTACCACCATGCTGGGCTGGAATGATCACATTGTGCAGAACAGTAAATATGCCTGCATACAGTAAACGTTCTACCCTCAAAGTTCACTAATTGTAATTAAGCTGTGTCCATATTCAGTAACTCCTTTGATTCAGTATCAACAAGCTTTATCCTCCAGAATGATTGCAAACCCAAAAACTCCAGGACATTGTATTGTAAACGCAGTAGGAGCACATACCTCCAAAGAGCTGCACAGCCTATTTCCATCCCCATATTCTGCTTCAAAATGTTCTTCCTAAATCTCTTTAGGACCTTGCATTGTTTTATTTATTATGGCTTTCACTTCCCTTACATCATCCCGGGGAGTTACAAGTATATGGCAAATGTCAACACCCCCTGTTACCTGTGCTGACTCATCCCTCTTGCCTACCTGCTTAGCTGTCAGTGTGCTTCAGCCTCCAAATTTGGCCTCCATAGTGATGTCAGATCCTGGACCACCCCTCCAGCAGTACCATCTCCCTCAGCCCCTTCCCACTCGTCACTTAATCCTTCTTTTTATACACCTGTCGTAAGCAAAACACATGATAGACTAAAGGATAAAGCACAGCCCCTGCCTGTAAGTTAACAGTGGAGCAGGAGAGACAGCTGTGGTTAATTTTAGTGTGTGGCAGTGTCTGCTGTTCGAAAAACAGATACACGACTTGAGTGGTACTTAGAGAAAATCACACCTAGGTCAGTTCCAGAACAGAGGTGACTGTGACTGGCCATGTGGATGGCATCCAGGACAGGCTACAGGTTATACTTAAGGTAGCCTGTGTTGAAGACTGTGAGCAATTAGAAAACCCAGTGATACTATGCTATGATGTCAGTGCCCTATTGCTCCTTGGCCATCAGCCCTCTCTCTGCTGCCCTGGACACTTCAGCCTCTCTCCCGGACATCTATGGTGATACGTGAAGTTCGAATGTTTCAGAAGGTGGTGGTAGCAAAGGAAATGGAGCATCGAGTCCTTGTGAACCATTGTGCACCTCTATTTACGCTTTAATGAAGCCTAAGTAAAGAAATGTTTTCATTTCCATTCTCCTTGTACTAGACATTTCCTTCTCAACAGTGCTGGAACTCAGAAATTTGCTGAGTTTCCAAGCATGCTGTTGACAGTCATTGCCAAGAGCAGTGTGTTTTCCACTTAGGAATTTACACCTCCGACCACTGTGTTATATTGGGGCCATTGCTGAGGGATGACAAGGATGGCTTCCTCAGAGCAGTTACTAGAGATGAAATGGGAGGTCTCATTTAAAAGAAAAGAAAAAAGTATACTTAGATCGAAAATGGCAAGAAAAAAATAAATAAAAGAGTAGCTTGGAGTTTATTCTCAATGAAAACATTATTTTCACAATTTGTGAGCTTTTTCTTCAAGTGTGTACCCATTTCGATGTATGTTCGTCTGCCTCTTTCTTGTTGATTTCTAGAAATTTTCAAATGTATCCAGGTGTCAGTCCTTTTGCTTTATGGTGCAATCTTCTCCATTCTACATATGCTCTCTTAATGCTGAGAATAGGCAGCTTCTCTCGTATTCTGAAGACCTGTTTGTCCATGTCCCAGCTCTCCTGTATAAAGTGACCATTGCTGAGTGTAGCATGGCTAAGCTAGCCACAGTTGAGCATCTGGCTCATGACTTGGTGTTCCAAAGGCCACCCTGCATCCTCTAGTTACTGTGTTGTTCATCAAGAGGCTCTTCCCCAGGCTGGCAGAAGCAGTCATGGTATCCAGATCAATGATTGTTCCTACAACCCCTTCTGGAGTTTTTTGTTCTCTCAATTCTATTTTTCATATGACAATGCTGGTCAGTGGTCAGGTAACCCTCAAGGATGACCCCTTTTGGATCTCTGGAGCTCTGTCCTCTCCGCAGCTCTGCTCTACCAAAGCCACTGCAATCACCTTCCCTGGTACTGTCTCCTTGGTGCAGAATGCAGTTAGAATTGTTTCAGTTGGATATGGTAGATGATAGACATCAAACAGTTGCCTTTGAAGGAGAGGTTATTGCTTACATCTCCCTGTAGTGGAGGACATGCCACACCACACCTATTAGGTCAGGAGGCAGAAGGGTCAGGTGCCCCATAGCCTGTATTGCAGATTCCATGGAAGGATGAGTTGAGACAGGCTGGGCAACTGGGTGGGGAGATCTAGGATTGGCTGTTATAATTTCTGAAGTCTCTGGGTGGTCTCCTATCTGGTACCTAGCCTTGGAGAGATTTCAAGTTGGGGAGGGTAGGATGGTGGGTTGCTCTGTCAGAGCTTCCACAGAGTAAATAGCTGGTGTTTGAGACTTTGGTGGGTGGCTTGCATAGGAAGGTTGTGTTGGATAGAATCTCTGTCCCTGACCTACAAAACTGATTACTGGGAACAGGAGCTTTGATTCTATATCCTCCGTCTTAATGACACTCCAGCCTGTAAAGACGGGAGGAGGGCTACCTGGAAATACTGTGTGGGCTGGGAGAAGGCCTAACCAATGCATGGCAGCCATGGAGGGGCCTCCCAAGCTCCCACATGTGTGACTTGAATTCTGCCTTTCTGTAGCACTAAATGTGTGACTGTGTGCCTTGTGTTTTATTATTTTGATAATAAAACCTTGTCGCTAAGAAATATCTAAACAGTGGCTAGCATTAGTAAAAGTGATTTCGGCATATAATATGTGAACAGAACCACAAAGTCTTCCTCATGAAATCTGAGTTTGTGTCATGTTTCTAGATGCTTCAAGAGACAAAGTGTAATCTCTTAATGAAGGCTTCAGAATGTAAAAGTAGCAGCCAAAGTGTTTAAATTGCTTGCTTCCAAATATCTCACTTGGGAAAATCCCAAGTAGATTTTCATTTCTAATGGAAATAACTTTGTGTAGCTCCTCTGAGTTGACTAAGAGGAACTTCATTATTCCCTTTCCAAAAGCAACTGAAAAAAACAAATAAATTAGGAAAGCAACATTTTTAAGACACTGGATGTTGGACAGTGAATCAGAGATTCTGAGAAAAGAGAAACCAATGAAGTAAAATTTATAATTATCTCCTTTTATTGGTTGATATTTACAGGCTGTCATGCAGGCACTAAGAATACCAGTGGAGCTCTTTCACTTGCCCAAGGGGTGTTGGTCATATTCCTATCCCCAGGATACATTGGTATGTTGAGGCCTTGCTGGCCAGGGTAGGCTGCTCCTCCCAGGGCTGGCTAAACCCTTGAGACATAGTCCTCTATAAACACCTTGCTTTGCAATCCTGCCAGGGAGCTCATTGTGTCTTTGGGATCCACAGTATCTAATATCAAAAAGCACTGGACCTCTAGAAAAAAGAATCTTATGAATTCTCTAAAATTAAGTTGACATTTGTATTTCTTCTGTATATTCTATGTTTTTAGCTGTTAGTTTGTTTGTTTTGTTTGTTTGTTGTTTGTTTTATTTTGTTTTTTTAATGAAGCTAATGCTGCCTACCTTAGGAGTCAAGAAATGGTACAGAAGAGACTATGATAAAATCGTAAAGGAACATTAACTAAGGTAACTACTTTGAGGCTGCCAGCATGCCAGTTGATGGGTAGAAATATTACTGAGGACATAAGGTTAGATTGGGCCAAGAACTGAAGACATTGAGCCTGTATAGATTCAGATGGAGTTCTGTATACTTGAAAGTTTCATAGAGTAAGTAGAGCTGATTACAGCTACATACATATATTTTGTCACTTGTTTTGTTAAATTGACTTTTAAAAATCAGTGCTCTCCTATTTTAACAATGTATTAATCTGAGAAGTCTCAGCAGCATCTGTAGAATAAATGAGTTATGTGGAAATGTAACATTGAAAACAAAGTAAAAGAGCTAACACTGCTTATGACCTACTGAACAGGAAGCCTATCTTTCTCATTCTCCAACACAAATGGCTGTCTTCTTCTCACATAACGAGCAGCTTTCTGAGATACCAAAAGGTATGTGGTACCTGCAAAAGCAGGATCACACAAATACATTTGGAAGTGCCAATCTCCAAAGCTATAAAACCACCATATGCCCAAATGTCCTAATTTATGAATAGCTGTGGCACTATTGGAACACCATGTCTGGGACGTTCTGAAGAGAGTAGATCTGTCCTGTTATTTTTAAATATTTATCTGTTTTATGTGCATTGGTGTTTGCTCTGTATGTATATCTATGTGAGGGTGTTAGATCCCCTGAAAATGGAGTTATAGACAGTTGTGAACTGGCATATGGGTGTCAAGAATTGAACCAGGGCCATCTGGAAGAGCAGCCAGTGCTCTTAACATCTGCTCCATCTCTCCAGCTCTAATCTGCACTGTTGTTTTGGGGTTTTGTTGTTGTCGTCATTGTTGTTGTTGTTGTTTTGTTTTGTTTTGTTTTATTCTGTTGCTTTGAGGGCCTTGCATATGCTAAGTGACATGACCTGCTGCTGAACTTTGCCTACATCCCACAGCTGCACTGTCAAACGTCAAATAGTTTGAATTGAGATGTTTTATAAGTGTAAATGCATGTTGACTCTCAAGACGTTAGTATCTGGTGCTCAGATATAGATCAGTAGTAGAGAGGTTGCCTAGTATTGTACAAGACCTGAATTCAACCTAAGTACAGGAAGAAAAACATTAGTATTTTAGGAAAAAATGTTTCATTAATATATTGGTTCCATGTTGAAATACTTAGACATGCTGTAGTAAACATATTTAAAATACATGTAAGATAATTTTACTTATTCCTGCATTCTCTTTAACACTGTTACTAGAAATTTCATCAAGCACATATGTGCCCTGGTTCATGCTTCTGTAGACAACACTGACCAGCTGAACTGTACAGTTGGTGTGGAACACTGACATCTGCTGGGTATGGTAGAATGATCCCTGATAGATGACTGACTCTGATAGGGCCTGTGTGTCAAATCCTAGAGACGGCACTGCATTGAGAACTTCTTCTTAACTGTTAGAAATTAGATAAAAGCTTGTCCACAGTGGTGGTTCATAGTTTTTGTAACCCCCCAGTACAGTCTTCTGAAAGTAAGCATTATATAATGTTGCGTAGAAAAGATTTCATTATATTAAAAATATTTACTTTAGCAGGATATGAGCAAATGCCAGTATCTGTTTGTTTTATGTCATCATATTTATGTCATCATATTACCTTTATATTAGTAATCATCATATTTCCTAAGCACCAGTTGTCAAAAGAGAAATTTCGAATCAATATAAACTGTTCCTAGCTGGCTGAAAAAGATTGGGCAAGGAGGACCCACTAATCTCCAGGGCTGTGCAATACTTCCAACCTTGAGGTTATGAAATGACCAGAGAACAGCACTTTATTTGTAGTTAAGTTATAAGCCAGTCTGTTTCCAAACTGCAATTTAGTTCTCCAGGTTGGAAGTTTGTAAAAACAATTCAAGTCCTGCTTTGTAGTAAGATTGGCAAACACTTGCTTCCAAAATTCACACTTTGGACTGAGGGCCTGACATGTTAGGCCAGTCCTACCACCTGGGGAAGCCAGCTGCTGCAAAATCCAACTCAGTCCAGATCCTGTTTGTACATTGTGCTGAGAAAGAGGTCAAAGAAGGTGTTAACTTCAACCTGTGCTTAGTTAAACCATGTACACATGTAGTCATTCCCAGGTAGAGGTGTGCTCATGCATTGTGGCAGGGCTGGAATTTTGACACCTTCTCGGGAGAAAACTGGGAGTGTGCTGGTACACGGTCAACTCTTGAATGTTAATATTAGCATAGGCTTGGGAAAAAGCCTTCCACCTCCAGGGGATAATAGTGTTTCTAAGATGACATCAAATGCATGGTAGAATTTAAGGCATGTCTGGTGCTGTTCATCATGCTGGGGTGCAACTCTATTTCTGCCTCACGGTAACTCCTTAAGTCGGTTCACTGAATCACCTTCTAGCAGCCAAAGAGCATCTCTCCACTCAGATAGGGCTGTCCCTGTTCCTCAGCATTCCTGAGTGAGCACAGAGTGGCAGGAAGTGATGGCATCTTCATGTTATGTAATGAAACAGGAGGAAATATGCTGCAACTTAATTTTGATAAAGCTGACTTAATATAATTTGTCCCCATCAGGAAAACAAGGGAAGTTAACTGGACTCCTCTTCGGGAGATCAGTTCTTCCTAATGCTGTGACCACTCACAGTTCTCATGTTGTGGTGACCCCCCCAACCCTAAAATTATTTCCATTGCTACTTCATAACTGTAATGTAAATATCTGTATTGCAGATGGTCCTAGGAACCTCTGTGAAAGGTTCTTTGACCTGCAAAAGTGTGGTGATCCACAGGTTGAGAAAGGTTGAGAACTGCTGTTTTTGTCAAAGCTGAAAGCTGAGCCTGCAAATGCCTCTGCTCAGATGCTGTATTCAAGGATGCCCTGGTCCATTTCCACCGAGGCAGAGGTGTGCAGAATAATCCTGCCTATTCACACCGCCCACTGTGACGTTTCTGACACATATCTGATGCAAACACTTTTCACTGTATCTCATTCAACTCAAAACTGTTATATAGAGAGTATTTTTGTACCACTACCCAAGAAACCATGTGAAAACTAGTCTAAAATAATCTTTCTAGCACATCATGTCTTACTTCCTGGACCCTTCTTCCTGGATGTTCTCCAGGCTTGGACTTTTGCCACATTCAGGTTTTCTGCCATTGATCTCCACTGTTCACACAAAGAGAGGTTTTAATATTCCTTAGGGAAACTGACCAATGTAGTTCTGTAAGTCTTAGCCAGCTGTCTTCTTTGCAAGATCTGGAGAATGTATGCCCACTAATGGACAGCTGTATTGATTTACAGTCTCCAATAGTAAATAATTGCTTCCCTTTCCAGATGAAAGGGAAGCCATTTCCAAAGGTGTGTAGCATGACAGTGACGTCAGAGGTCACACTGTCTCCTCACCTGGCTCAATCCCACTTTTCCTTAAACTTGGCTCCCACTCTCATCTTCAGGAAGTTTCCCCAGCTGCAATCGTCCCAAGGGCTCTCATTGCTCCATGTTTAGAGTTAGAATATCACATATGTCACACACAGTGTTAAATGAACAGCCTTCTACTTACCCATCCCACAGAGGAACTGGCATTTTCATCTGAGGGTCCAGCACAATTCATGTTCTCTGGTCAACCATCAATGAATGTGTGCTGGACAGGTGGGTAGAAAGACAGGTCAGTCAGGACACTTTTATAGAATATAGACTATATTGAAATACAGTCAGCAAAACTCATTAAAAATTAATTTGTGACACAGTACTTTTTGCATATTTATTGACACATTGAAGAATAATAGGTAGTAGCAGGTACTGGAGAGATGTCACAGTGATTAACAATGAATGCTGCTCTTGCAGAGAACCCAAGTTCAGTTCATACATCCACATCAGCATCTCACACTCATTGTACTCTGTTACAAGCAGTTTCTCACCAGTCTGGTCCCACTGCTGCATCAGCTCCAAATAACACACAGAGACACTGTATTAGATATAAAGCTGTTGGCCTGTTACTAGCATTTCTTATTTGATAGCTATGTCTGAAATATTAACCCATTTTCACCAATCTAAGTGTTTCCATATAATCTTTCCAGAGAAAGAGTTCAGACCTCTTATCCTCTCATGGCCTACATCTTGACTTTTCTCTACTACATCTCCCAGACTTTTCCTTGTCTCCTAGTTCCACCTTTCTTGCTTTCAGCCAACAGTGCTTTATTCATTAACCAATAAGAGAAACATATTTACTGACTGACATCTCCCATCATCTCCTCTTTTCCGTCTAAAATAAAAAGAAGGGTTTTAACTTTAACATAGTAAAATATATAACAAAACAATTATCAAATAAGAACTATAGTTGACAATATTTAGTCCATTAACATTTAGCAAGATGGAAATATTCCATCACCTATCCTATCTTTGTGAGTCTAAAGTCTTATATTTAACTTATTTTTAATCCTAAGGAAAACTATAACCATAACTATCTGTCTTCAATTCCATCAAAGATCACAGAAGAATAATATATATATAGTCTAGAAATGACAGAGACATCTTGATACCTGGTCAGTCACCTGAAGTTCTTCTGTAATGTTTCATCTTCAACCTATAGGCCATAGTGTATCTGGCAGACTCCTCAGCAAAGCAGGAAACTTTAAACTGTCTATCTGCATTGGCAGTTTGTCAGTCACTTTTCTCTGTGTCCTGCAGACTGTCTGGCAGACTCTTCCATGAAGCAACAATCCTGTAGCAAAGTCCATCTTGTATCAGCAGTCACTTTTCTGTGGGTCCTGCATGTTTACTTTATAAAGCATATAGTTAAGCAGTCTAGACAGCAGTATTTTACCCAAATGGCTAGTCTTGCCATATTGGAAGCAAACTCCATAACCAGTTTCTTCAATGTCCATCTTCCTTTGTGATGCAGGTGGTGTTGCCAGGAGCAGTTATGTCTCACTATCAAAACCCTAAACTTTTTAAATGCAATATTCTCTAGGTCTTTGAAAGGTTTGAAGAATATTTATCCATCTCAAATGTATCTCTGTAATATCTAGAAATCCAAACTAACATAACTATAAGTTTTGACTATTATAGGTAACTATTCATAATCTGACTAAATTATACATTACATTTTTAAATATAAACACAATACCTAAACAAGAGGAGAAAGATACATATCATCACAAAATTGACCTTAAATTGTATCCATAAATGAAAATCATTCCAAAACAAAGTATTGGTTTCTATACCATAATCCCCTTTTTACTTTTAAGAAGAGATTGATTGTGATCGTTAACCATTTATAACCAACCCCATTTAAATGAAAGCAAATATTTATAGACAGTATTTGGGAATTTGGGCTTCGTTCTTTCCAAAGTGCTTCCTGCTGATTAGGGATGCTGTAATACTATGGGAATCCTAAGAAGACACAGAAATCCTGGCTGTAGTCTTTAAGGCTGCCTTGTACCAGCTGTTTTGAATGTTGGATCACCTAGGACACTGTTTCAGGGGGTCTTGCATGATCAAACCATGTTAGTCTGGAAGGAGTCCACAGCTTTTCATTTTCTGCAGAAACAAAAATAGGAATTCTTTTCCCCAGTAACCTGTCCTTAGACTTAAATTTTGAATTCAATGCATTTTTAAAATATGTTAATTGGATTAATTCAGCAGCATTGATAATCAAGTGAATTTTAGCAGTTATTCCTTCCTTAGCAATTGAGCAATTCAAAGACAATACAATAGCATACAGTATCCAGACTCTCTGTGTATTTTCCATCTTCACATGGCTTTTTTTATTACTCTATTTGTTTTACTTCTATTTTTCATTTTTTCAGGCAGGGTTTCTCTGTGTAACTTTGGCTGTCCTGAAATTCACTCTGTACAGCAGGCTGGCCTTGAAATCACAGAGATCTGCTTGCCTCTGCTTCCTGAATGCTAGAATTAAAGATGTCTGCCACCACACACAACTACTCTCTTTCTTTTGTTTCTTTTTTCTTTTTTTTTTTTTTTTAAACCACTATCCTGCTTCTTTTTCTCTCCCAAGCGTATGTATATTTTTAAACACACTGTAAACCTTTGGAGGTTTTTCTTTATCTCAGTCTATCTTTACTGTAAATCTTTATCTTTTCTGGCCACGGGTCTTTTATCTGCTAAACAACAACATTCTAAAATGAAAGCCACGGCAGCCACAGTCTATCCAATATGGCAGATATCCAATATCACCAGTACTGCAAGCTTACTACCTTGATCTATGCTGCCATCAAGCAGCATGCTGGTGGCTTGGAGATGTGGTCACTGCCACTGCCAGCTGCTTGTACACACCATGTAGTTGTTATCAGGGCCTCTTTAAAGAGCCCTGCAGTAGGCCGGGCATTGGTGGCACAGGCCTTTAATCCCAGCACTCAGGAGGCAGAGGCAGGCAGATTTCTGTGAGTTCGAGGCCAGCCTGATCTACAGAGATAGTTCCAGGACAAGCTCCAAAGCAATACAGAGAAGCCCTGTCTCAAAAAAAAAAAAAAAAAAAAAAAAAAAAAGAGCCCGGCAGTTTTTGTTTTTTTGTTTTTTCCTGCTTATGCTGAGTCAGGAAACCTCCCTTAAAGGAGCAAAGAGCAAGTCTCTGTTTGTCTCTAGCAAAACAGAGCCTGCCCAAGAAAAATGTTGCTACTGAAAGACCCCCAGGGCATGGACCTTCACTCTCCAACTCAGGAAAGACGACACCCCAAATCACTCATGAGAAGTGGTCTTGATGCAAACTGCAAGAGGACTTATTTATTCCAAGTACACTGGGGTCTACAGTCATATGCCATACAGGGGTAGAGGACTGAGGACTCCGAGTGCAGAATTGAGACAGCTTTTATATGGTTTACAACAAAGCCCTTGCATCGTAAACCAATTATCTCATAGCATCAGGAGCCCGTCTGGTGCAGGCCAATCAATTTAAACCATTGTATACTTTTTAAACCAATTATTTTAAAACATCTAAGCCCACGCTTTATAGACCCATCAGTTTTCTATAGCCCAGGAGGTCTGCATTTGCGCAGGCTACTGGACCTTTCGTCTACTTACTGGCAAAGGACAGGATCTGGAATTTAGGTATTTAGGGCTTTTTAGATAGTATTTTTAAACTTCTATCTTCCTGGGGTCTTTGGAGAGTTAGGCTGTATTTTTCCATCCTTACTTGTCCCTGTTTTTTTGTTTCTAAAATCCCTTTTTAAGCTCTTGTCAAGTTTTAAGTGGAAGATCTTAGTACCCATGTTGTATGTGCTATTTTGCTACAAGCAGGTTCCTGCCAGCCTGGACCCAAAGTCGCATCAGCCCCAAATAACACACAGAGATGCTGTATTAGATATAAAGCTGTTGACCTGTTACTAACATTTCTTATTGGCTAGCTCGGTCTTAAATATTAACCCATAATCACTAATATATGTATTTCTATGTGTCTTATCTTACCGAGAACACCAGACTCGTTTCTCTCCTAGAGATCACATCGCAACCCTCCTAGGTTTCACAGAATCCTCTTTGTCTCCTAACCCCCCTGTTTTGCTTTCCTATTGGCCAACAGGGCTTTATTCATTAACCAATAAGACAAACGTATATACAGAATGACATCTCCCATCAGTACTCCAGGTCCAGGGGGATCTGATGCCTCAGGCCTCGACTTATGTATATACACACACACAGAGACACATGCACACACACATATGATTAAAACTTAGATAAAATTAAAGATATAAGTGTCATTGTTGCTACTGTGAGTTTGTAGAAATGAGTGTAATTTGGTGTTTGGTCATCTACAGTAAGTTTACTATGATTTGAATATATATGTATTAATGATGTGGTGGCTCATTGTCTACTTATAATTTAACAAAATATTAAATTATAATTAGGGTTAAATAACAAGTTTATACTCCAAAACACTGGATCTATGTGGGCCTATAGACTCCAAGTTAAAATCCCCACATTAGGGAAAGAGAGGCTGGGTAGCATGATGTGTTGACATGGACACTACTGATTAAGTCATAAACAAGGGACAGCATCAAGAACAGTCATTATCAACCTGTGGGTTGCAACTTATTTTCGGGCTGAACCACCCCTTCATAAGGGTAGCTTAAGACCACTGGAAAACACAGATAGTTACATTAAGATTTTTAACAGCAAAATTACAGTTATATAGCAGCAATGAAAATAATTTTTTGGTTGGGGTTCACCACAACATGAGGAACTATATCAAAGGGTCACAGCATTAGGAAGGCTAAGAACCACAGTATAATATAACAAATATTTAGCAACCACAGATATAGCCAGTGCCCAATCAGAACACATAGCAGCTGCCAACAGCCGCTTCAGATTCCCAGAATGTATCAGTTATCTCTAACAATGTGGTGAGTATACCACTGGAGGGATAACTTTGGAGAAAGCATTAGAGTATTGAGAAACAGTTGCATTTTTGGGTGGCATGTCTCTTTAAGGGTTTTGGAAGGATGGATGCAATGAGGTTGGGGAAAAAAGGATTCAGGAGGAAGAATCAAAGACCCTTCATGCAGGTGGGATTAGCAGATGGGTGAAGGAATCTGAGACTTTGGTTGCACTTTGGTCTAGATGTGGTGTGAGGGAGGATGGGGAAGTAACCCCAAGTTGTGGGAGGTGGTAGGTGCTTGTGTGAGACTCCTGTGGCATATCATGCCCAGATGCATGCTATGAATCCTAAAAGGAGGAGGCTGTGCTCAGTTTTGGTTTTGGCATGATAGGCCTATAGTTGGAGCTGTGAGCATGGGTAGGGTTCACCCATGGAAGTCTGTAATATAAAGAAAGAAGCCGTCTGAGGTTGATGCTTGGCCATTTCAAGTTGAAGGTTGGGGGACGAGGAGCCAGTGAACATAATGGGAGTAGGCGGGGAGGGGCACTAAGTGAGCTGTGTTCTAGAGTAGCCAAGAGAAGGAACTCAACTGTACATGTCACCACTCTGCTTTGTGTGGGAGCCTCTGGGCTCTGTTATCCTTTATCAGATACCTGGTGTGTCTGGAGTAACAAGAAGGTCCGCGTTCCCTGTTCTGTCAGTCTCCTAAACTATAAGGAGATACATGTCCACTTACTTCATAGAAAAGTGAATTAGCATTTGATTATAAACTGAAGTTTTCATTAATACTCACTTAGGAGGGAAACTTTAAACTGCCATGACCATCTTTGGCCCAGGCTTTGGAAACATCTGTTGTGTGCTGCTTCTGGACTAAATCTGAGCATCACCCTGGTCCGCAGGAGCCTTCAGTTGTTCACAGAAAAGGCACATTGGCTTTGGGAAGCTGTGGCAGGCAGGTGATACTGAAGCTGCCCCAGACAGGGCTACCATGTGGCTTAAAAAAGGGCAGAATGCCCTCAGGGAAGGAGCTGACTGCCCTAGCTCTGTCCCCATGCTCTGCTTACCCTGTCCTAGCCAGAGGTGCCTGCTGCCTGTGAGGAACAGCCTTTCATCTAGTGCTGACATTTGCAGAAAGGCCATGCAAATCCTTCAGACATGCACACGTCCCACTTGGCAGAGCATAGGAAAGTGCTCCCTGAACTAGCTCACCATACAGAGCTGCCTTTCCGCCAAGCCCCACTCTGAAACAGATTGTGTTAGTTCTGCCTGTTTAATTTGAAGCCTGTCCAGAATGTCATGATCGTCTTGGAAGTGGATAGGCTTGTTTTTAACTCCATCATTTTGACCTCAAGAGCTTCAGTGAAGGGGGTTGCATTGGCTATTCAGTTCTCTTGGAGTCTGACTGAAAAGAGGTCAGAGTCCTCCATGCCACAACCCAGGTTCAAACTCCAGCTCTACCGCTTGCTTAATCATATAATTTCTCCGTCGATAAAATCATTTCATATTAATATATATTCTCAGGTAGTTGTAAGATGGTTGTTATAATTCCTATCTAATAATTCAGACCTCACCAAGAGTGTCCAATTTTAAGCATTCAAGCTCTTGTTGTTACTACTATAAAATTAGCCACAGCCTAGATAGGCCTCTGAGTATTTGTTTAAGACTGGCTACTTTCCTCCCCATATGCATTCCCTTCTGCAAGCTTCTTCTGTAATGAAAGGTGTTGCTGATGTTGAGTGTGTGGCTGAGGCCCTGGAATGCACAGTCCTGCTAATCACAGGCACTGCTCCACACAAGATGCCTAAGGGACCTGTTCTTCAGGATCTGTGATGGGGGAAATGGTGTGGCTGAATTTTTCCCAGGTCTGGGCTCAATACTCATGTGCAGGGGTTCCGAAGAGCTGGACTCTGTCATTTTTCAGTTTAGTTTGACAACTCAAGACTCTCAGCGACTTTTCTGAGACATATGACCCAGGGAGCAGCAGAAACACAGGAGGATAAATAGCTTCCAGTGCCTTCTACTCAGCTGCCTTGGCAAAGGAGAATATACTCTTGAAGATGGAGGTTACTGTTCCACCAGGTCCCACCGCCCTTCCGCCCCAAATAGACACAGGGACGCTATATTAATTATAAAACTGTTACTGGCTAGCTCTGTCTTATTAACCCATAACTACTATCTGTGTATTTCTACATGGCCTTATCTTGCCAGAGAACTACTGCGCATCCTATCTTCCCAGTCTCTACATGGCATCTCTTCCTCATGGCTCCCTACATTCCTTTACCCAGAATTCTCCTCATCTCATCGCTTCACCTATACTTCCTGCCTGGCTAGCAGCCAATCAGTGTTTTATTCATCAGTCAATGAGAGAAACATATATACAGAAGGACAACTGCCATCAAACCCTGGCTCAGCTCCTCACTGCAGCCCCATATAGTTTAGATGGAATTAATTTCTAGATGGCTTTGTACAAACTTCCACAAGGGAGAAAGAAATTCTGGCCTTTTGCATGTTAGCCATGCATATCTTTGGATGCATAGCTGCTCAGCCAGAAGAGGGTGCATCTGGTGGATCCGTGACATGCACCTCCACTCCCATAGCTCCTCTGGCGCCTATAACGGGAAGCAATGTTCTGTAGCTAGGAAGTATTGTATTTTCTCCTCTGTCCTCAGGAGATCTTCATCCTCATTCCGTCAAGAATGGGTGGGCAGGCAGAGATAAAGAGAAGGAAACAAGGTAAGCTGCAGCCAAAAGTCCTGACCCACCTCCACCTCCCAGGAAGCCTCACTGGGGGGAGGGGAGAAGGGGGTGCACAAAGACCACAGTGGGATTTTAAAGCATTGTGGCTGCACCGTGTATCCACTGGGGGCAGACTTGAGTAACGGAGAGGAGATGCGGTTGATTCCCTTTAGTTTCCCAGGGTTAAGACCTAAGGGTTTTGGTCGCTGGGGGAGAGGGGGATGGGGTGGTATCAAGCCTGTGGCATTCAGATTCGGTAGAGAACCTAAAGCTGGTACCATGTTCCTGAGAAACCTGAAAGATGATGGATACAGAGCAATGAGGTTCAGGTGCAAAAGAGGGAGGTGCCTTAGTTTGTATCTGGACAATTCTCCTAAAGCAATGTGTTGAAGGCTTGGTTCCAATGTGGTGCTATTAGGTGATGATATGGGCATTCCCTCCAAGGAGACAGTGGAAGTCCAGAGCCTTCCTGTCTCTCCCTTCACTATCCAGCCATCTTTAAGTGAATAGCTTAATGCCCTCTCCTATGACGGATCACCTCCCCTGACACCCAGAGTAGTAGGGCTAATTGATCACACAGTCTGATGTAAAATTAAAAGCCAAAATAAACCTTTCTGCCCATAAGGCAGGAATTTGGGTATAAAGAACAGGTGACTAACAGGAAGGCATTCGTATGTGGGTATTGATTTGATCCCCCATCCATATCTGATGTTCCATATCTGAACTCTTGCTTCTTCCCTTAGACAAAAGCTCTGCTATGGTTCAGTTTTTCCAGACAAGGGAAAGAAAAGTTGAGGGTTAGGAGCAGCATCTTTTTCCTTGATCTCTAATGGTTGGGCAGAGGAGAGGCAGCTCCTGATGGAGTGACTCGTTGTCTCTGCTGTCACTCCAACGAGGCCAGGCTAGATCCGTGCCTTGCATAGGTCACGAATCCGATTACCATAGCATGAGATAAAGGACTACATGAGAGGCCTTGTTCATAGACAGAAACAAAAACAAAAAGTTGGGGTTAGGAGTGGATACACGAAAAAAGAGTTTCTGTGTGGAAGACAAGCTGTAACAGTTTATGCGGATATTTTAGGGGGTGTTAAGGGGGCATTGGGGGCAGAAATCTATCTGTGAGCAGTACTTCAGTAGCATAATCTCACCTGTAGAAAACACAAGAGAAACAGCAAGTGGCAGTCCCGGGCAACCAAAATCTAGGGAAAAAATAAAATGTGTTTAATAGGAAAAATGAGTTACTTACTTATCATGACAACAATTTGGAAATACAATTTTCCATTTCACCTCTGGGTGCATTATAATAAACTCTCATGGGTATCAAAAAATAAAACAAAACAAAAACCAGTGCTAAGGAGTGCTAAGGAGAAATAAACTACAGGAAATGTTTCATGTTTCTTTTCTTCTAAGCCTTTGATTATAACACCCTGCTGACAGCCTGAACTCTCAGTTAGCAACTGTAGCATTCATGCAGCACCTTCTATGCCCAAACACACAGGCTGTGAGAAGGGTTTCAATACAGGTAGTTAGTTGAGTCTCTCCTTATCAGCATTTAGCACAGCTGTGATTTTTCTTATCCTAGTCTTCAGGTTCTCTGTTCACAACTCAAGTCTTTGTGCAGTTGATTGTTAACAGTCTAGTAAAAAGTAGCTCCTGGCTGCACAGCCTAGCTTTTTGGCTCACGCAGTGCTTGGACCTAGCAAGTTACTTTCAGTAAGGCTGCCAGTTTCCTTCTCTGTCAAACAGGAATTAAAACTCCATCTTCGGTCTTCTTGCATGAATACAGTGAAGGTGTGTGGAGTGTGCAGAGCACAGAACTCACCATACAGCTCAGTTCCCATCAGCTCACAACCTTCCATTCAGCTTTTTGTCACTGTCTGGATAGAAGTAACAAGCACACTTAATCCCATGTGTAGAGGTCCATGCTTTCTGCCGCACACATCCTCTGCTTTCACATACCCCATACATTTCCATTTTTCTCTTGGGGTTACAGATGTACAGAGTCCTCTCTGGTCAGGTCTGTTGTCCACGAGCAGTAACCTGGGGAGCAGGAAGTATGTCAAGCTGGTGTTTGTAAAGGCATTAGATAGCCATTGTTTTGTAAGCCAAGATTTTCACAGAGAGCCCTTCAGTGTATCACCAAGAACTTCTAAATAAAGCAAAACAGAACCTTTCTAACCCTGACCCCACCATCAGTGGGGATTTTAAACAAATGAGGTCCACCCCCAACAGTTGCAGTTGGAAATGAGAAGTGAACTCAGCTGCAGAGAGAAAAGCAGTCCTTATTGTTAATGACATACTGAACTCACATCATTTTTTGTTCAGATTCCTGGCACATGTCAGTGAGAGTTCAGTGTGTGCTCTAATTTCCTGGACATGATCTGTCCTGATACCCTAAGAGAGCTTCAGGGTCCCTAAATCCATGCTGATGCCCCTGTCCACCAAATGTCTTCATGTATGAGTCAGCGATGGCATCTCCCGATGCTAAGGGCACATCACACTGGGCTGCTCATTGGAAACATTTCAAGTTTTTATCACCTCACTGAGAAGCAGAAGTCAAGATAGCCATATAAATTGTTCTTGAAGTGTCAGGCAGAGAGCAACGCCAAGTCCAGTGACAGACAATCTTGTCGACACAGCTTTGTGAGCAGAGACCTTCCCAGAAGCCTTGCTCCCCTCTGATTGGCTCATTCGTAGTAGTTTTCACAAGATTCACCACCATAGTCTGTACTAGTCGGAGGACCCCCGACTGCTGTGATACCCTCAGATAGCAGAACACAGCAGAGCAAAGTACAACAAACAAATGGTTGGTGCTGGGCATAAAATCAAGCCTGGATGTCTAGCTTTCTCGTCACTGGCTCCTGCTCTATGAAAATGCAGGACAACCCGAGGTAGTGACTGTTCAAGTCACTGGATAGTCCTGAATTGTTTGTTAGATTCTCAGTAACAAATGCGGAAGTCCAGAGAGAACCTAAAGTAACTAGCTGTTATTGTCAGGTATTAATCCCTGCAGATAGTTTGTGCTTACAGCAGATTTTTCAAAAGGAATGTGGCACCAGAGAAATCACTGAGAGATTCTGGGAAATGATGTTATGCTTTGTTCGGTGTTTCCTCTTTCCTCCAAGACTGGTTACTGACACAAAAGAAGTGCTCAAGTCATATTTTCTAAAAAGACTAATGCATAAATGACTGTATGTGAATGAGCCAATTTGGTGTTAGGGAAACTACCAGTAACTATTTCAGATTACATAGGGGCCAGAGCTCACTGGGTCTAACTTCAGTTTTGTAATATGTCCTAACGTCCCTAAAAATTGACTCTGTTTTTTAATAAAAATTGTCACTATGGTATTTTACTATGAAGGTCTAATAACCTGTTTTGACTACCACACACACACAAACTTTAAAATTTTTTAACCAGCACTGTGTAACATTCTGAATATCATGTTACTTCCATTGCTTTTTGTAAAGATATATAGCATACATAAAATTTTTCAGTGGGACAAGCAGCTTATAATCTATTACCTGTGTGGTACACACATCTGTTTCATATGCAAATACAGATAAATCTCCAGAAAAGATTTTAGTAACACTTCAAAGGAGGCTCTGTTACCACTCAGCCTGGTTGGTGTGACCCTAGGGATGCTCAAGGTGTTCTCGATGAATTGGGCATGCTCTCCTGTCAGACTGAGCCTTCTTAAAGTAGCCCAGAGTCTCTTAGAATGCAAATCACATATATCAGCCACATCCAGAACCCAGAGACAACCTGACTTCTTTGCATACCCATGCATCATTTCAGCAAACCTATCCCTGTGTGTACCAAAGGGCTGTGTGAACACAGTGTGTGGCCACTAGCCTTGCAATGATTCTGTCTATACAACGGTCTCGCTCACCTTAACCTCCTTCTCATCTATGTCCACTCCAACCACAGTACACATGACCTGTCCAGGTCTCCTTTAGTGAGTTAGAGGAATCTGCCACACAAAGTCTCCAGGTGGGTTTCATGCCATCACGCTCCTTAATGCATCCTGTGGTCCCTAAGGGCTCTGATGGGACCTTAGCACAGAGAACAGAGTTGGGCACAGTCCTCTGGTGTGTGTTGACATTGGGAGCTGAGTATAAAATGCTGTTCCTTGTTTTTCAGCTGACATTTTACTATGGTAAAACAGATAGCTGGTGTCCAGTAAAGTACTATGAAGACATGAAGAAAGATTTTCCCGAAGGCGATATCCGACTCTGTGAGAAAGGAATATCACATGCTTTTGTCCTTAGCTTTAACCAGGAGGTGGCTACCATAGTTGCTGACTGGATGAATAATAAGCTGCCCAAAATATAAGCACTGGCTCAGGGAAAATGCACCTGCAGCCAGTTCATGGAGGCTGTAGGTGTGCTCTGCTTAGGGGTGGATGTTTAATCCTAAAGCTTGAAAAGGAAACGTGAGACCCTCTTGGCTGACAGACCACCAGCTCCCATCTCCCTGTGCTTAGACTAAAGTGATCACAGTTGACTCTTTCCACGTGTTCCCTGACTCGGGAAACAGTCATCTCCACAGAGATTCCTCTTTTTACAAGAAGCCCAACAGCACTGTACAGTGAAGTTTGCCCAACGGATCCTTACAAGCTGAAGATATTTGAAATATGGGTGATTCTCATTGAATTATTACCTTAGAGTAGATTGTCCTGGGTGCAATTATGAAACATATACTAGAAAATGAAAACCCACCCATGAATGTCAAGTGTGCAGTCAGGTGTGTGAAATGTGAAGACAGACAAACACCCCTCCCCCTTCTAGTTGCAGGGAGGAGTGATCAGGGGATGCTGACCGTGAACTTGGGGTCCCCTTCAGATACTGGCAGAAATCAATGCAGGCTTTGTACAGATTTGGCTGAGGTCACCAGTATGTCTTCCTGATCCTGCTGCAGTAAACCAAGAATCAAGGCTGCCTGACATTATCAACTAACTAGACAGTGGCTGCAGGATCCTGACTCTGACCTGTCCCAGGATGGCCAGCAAGCTCCTTCTGACCCTTAAAAATGCCAGTTCCCTGCAGGCTCCTCTAGAGCAAGAAGGGAGGGATGGACTGTCCACATCTGATATGTAAGGCCATGGAGTGGCTCATCGGCGGGATTCCTCCAATGAAGCTCCATGGACAGAAAGCAGTGAAGCATCGATGCCATTCATGATGCCATTTGGTCCTTCCCATCTGAAATTCTCCTAGGATATAATCTTTGGAAAGGTTTTAAATTGTTGAATAAAACATTAACATAAATTCTTTCCCCATTTTACTAAACTCTGTTGATTTGGAAGAAATTTTGTGAATGTATAGAAGTAGTCTATTAAATTTCTTATTTCTTCACCTCTGAAAACATATTCCAGGCTGAGAAGGGGAGGAACGGCTGTGCTGCCTTCCCTTAATTGACTCAATCCTAAGATCCCATACCCAAAGACCCCATTGTCTGTTGGGATGGTTGATGCACAATTGGAACCATTCCATTTTCTTCTAGAGAAGAGCTCTCGTGGCAGCATCCTTCCTCAGGACAGTGAGGTGGTCCTTCCTCTCAAAAACCTAAGATGCTGGGGAAGATTTGGTTTGAAGTGCTGCCGGCTCCATAATGAGTGATGGATCAGTTCTCATCCTCTGTGTGGCTTCTGTATCGGAGCTCTGACTTCTCAAAGGGGAAAAACCACACACCAGACAAAGAGAGTCTTAGTCCATGGAGAAGACCGTTAGCTACACAGTGAGGGTCAATGGTGCACACAAGTCCTCACTGGCATCTGCACACGGAGCTGACCTGGGAAGCCAGGAGTCATGCTCTGAGTTCCTTTCTTATGGGACAGGTCCAGTCAGTGGTGAGCAATCAATGCACAGAAACAAATGCTGGTGAGTTAGACAGGTGACACCCTGGCAGCATGGCAAGAGACACAGAGTGCATAGCGTTGCTACAGTTCTGTGATGAGGGGATTTCTGGGGGAGAGTAATTTAAAACAAAAATGCAGAATTGAACCAGTTTGGCTTAGAGAAGAACAGGTCCAGATAAGGTATCCCCTGCACTGTCACAGTTTCACATAGAAGCTTCTCAAGTCCTTAGAGGCTCTGACCCACCCAGTGTTCACAAAGTGCCCTGCCTCCCTCAAGATTTCTAGCTGCTGGGGCTGGAAACACAGCTCAGGGAATAAGTGCTCAGACCACTCTTAGGCAATCTGAGCCCAGTTCCAAGGACCCTTGTGGAGATGCTCACAACTCCAGCTCCAGGGAGATCTGATGCTTCTGGTCTCCATGGGAACCTGCACTCAGAAGCACACATGCACACACGCATACACGCACGCATGCACACAAATACACATAATTAAAATAAACTTTAAAATATTTTTTAGCCAGCAGGTGACAGGAGCTGAGATCCTAGTTCAGGCCAGTGCTCTAAAGGAATGGCTTTGTCCCCTTCTTTCTACTACACCATGCTGCCTCCTGGAGGCCACAGGCGGCAAACCCTGCAGGAGTGGAAGGATGGGAAAGAGAATCACATAAAGGGCAGTGAGACCCCCACCCCAGACACACAAACACACACAGGCAGAAGTAAAAGGAGGTGGTTGGTAACAAGTGAGGCTTGTAGAACTCAAAGCTGTAACCGTCCAGTTTTCACAGGCAAAAACTACTACAGAATATTTGGGGAGGAGATAAGCCCACATGCTGGTGTCTATCAAGGATGCGCTCTGCCAAGCCTTGTAAGTGCCTGCTCTTCTGCATGTGTGTTTGCTCTTAATCCTTGAGAAACACTGCTTCCAGACTCCATCATGACAAGCCTCTGAGACCTGTCCCAAACACCAACTGCTTCTACCTCCTGCACACCCATTGAACTCTCCCTTGCCAGCCCACCCAGGAGAGCTGGTCATAACACTGTTGGATCTCTCAGCATCATGACTGCAGGGACAGCTGCTTTGCTGACCAACTCCTTCCGATCCCTACTGTCATCCCTCCTTGTCCTTTAAAGGAGAGTCCTAGAAGGTGGGCTTGAGTTGTAATCATCTCTGTGCTTGCCAGAGACAGGACCTGCCACTAGATTTCAGTATAAACTATGTTGTGTAATTAGCATGTTTTTTCCATACCTCGCAGGCAAGCTCCCACATAATGCAGGTTCTCAGTGGGTCACACTATCAGAAAGTCCCATTTGAGACCCTCTGCATCCTCAATCTAGGCATGCCAGGGAGTTTTGGACAGAGACATGTCTTCATTTCCCAATCAGAATAGATTCAAAGGCAACTGTGCACTTCCTGACACCAAGGAACTGCAAAACAAGGCCACTGCCTCTTGTGGCCCATCTCGTCTGGTATGACTACAATGGTTACTTCTCTTCTCCTATAATACAAAACCTTTGAGGCTTACAGGTTGGCAACTACCAAATATGTGGCTTATTAACTACTGAGCCTTAACCCTACAGAGTACCCCAAATGGGAATTACAGGAACAATACACAAGACAGTGGCCGGGCCCAGTAGAGCCTTCCCATTTTGTATTGCATTCCTCAAACATTCTGGTAAAGGAGCTTGTGCTGACCTCCCCACAGTGGGGTGGATTTCCTTCCTGGGTATGTCTATGGGAAAATCCCTCCTCTCTGGGACAGGAATGTGACCCCCTGACTGGGTGTCCATTAGAGCCACAGAGTGTGGGTGCACCTGCAGGGTCTCGCTCCCTCACAGAGGAACTAGAATCCCACCTCTGCAAATCCACCCAGCTCAGGCTCTCCAGCACATCTGGGCTTCCTCATACTGGCCATCACTGTACACCTGCATGTGATTAGGACTCGGCAGTCACCCACAGCCCCACCGAAGTCAGCACTGGTGACATATCCCTGCGGAAAAGACTCTCCCCAGATCGCTGCTCTTTCTGGCCAGATGAGTGTGGGTTCCAAGGATACATGAGCTCCGCACATCTGTGACCACAGCAGTCGCCATCCTCAGTGGAACAGCAGCAGGACACCTTCACCCCAGTCTGCTCGGAAATGAACAGCACCAAGGGCAACCTGTGCACAGCAGAGCCAGGGAGGGAACAGAAGTCCAGCTTGGCCTCCTCAGAATCAGCCTCTGAGGAGCCTTTTAGACCTTTCACAACTATGTTGGGGGAAGTAGTATACAATTTCAAATCCTCTGACTTTCTCACCCACAAATGAGTCTTCTCTTGTGAATGTGTAAGCCCCCACACAGCATGCTGGAGTAGGTCATGTGAACAATGAAAATCAATGAAATTCTAACTTAGGAACGTAATGAACAGTGCATGACAAGACTTTGCACCTCTATGGAAGGGTCCTATGGCTTCCACGATTATTGCACCTGCCAGAGTCTTTAGCTGGGAAGATAGATTTTCACCCAAGAAAATAAATGTTCATTTAATAATGAAGTTAAGAGCACAAAGAAAGTCTGGAGATGAATCTCTGATAGGAGAGAAAAATGACAGCAGAGACTTTCATTAACATACTACAGGAACATTGCATCCAAACTGGGCAGGTGCTGAAATCACTCACACAAAGGTGGGTCACACTCACATGGGTCACATGTACTTTGTGAGGGCAAGGTCCCTGTCACAACTGCATCTCTCAGTGACCAGAAACAACAAATGCAGTAGTCTACTTCCGATGTAGGAAGAAGGGGGTGGACAAGCCAGGAGCATGCTACATTCTGTCGGGAGGAGCTAAAACAGCCAAGGAGGTACTGTCTGGAGGACCAAGCCAGAATGGCCTGGAACACTTGCTCTAAGGCTTGGGTCTCTGGAATATGTCATTGGTCTCAAAGAAGCCACTCAATAGTTCTTATGCCTGGAGACTTCAGAGGGAAGGCCATGCAGTCTCCAGAGCAGAGGCCCCATGCTTTCTGTGGTGAAATAGGTCTTCCTCAGCAGTCTGAGGGTTATCCCTTGCAATTATATTTCTGAACAGCTGTTCACTATTTACAAGCTGTAGTGCTCATGTCCCAGAGAGAAAAACCTTTTCCATAGCATGTGGCCTCTTCTCCCTCGAACTCAGTTCTACTCATTGACCATATGTAGTGCATGGCTGTACATAGGATCCTGTGCAGTTTCATGGTCGTCACAAGGACCCAGGTACAACAACCCTATGCTTGGGTCTTCTGACCACATTGAGACCCTGGTATCTTAGGAGACCATGCTCAGCACAGACTAGAAAGGCCAGGCCTACTGTGTAGCTATGCATTTGATACACTCTCTAAAGCAGAATACAATTAGACTAACACAGAAAGGATAAACAACAGAGGTCAAGACCTTCATCCTCAAACACCATCCAGAAGCTTTTTTGTGAATAAAATATTTAATCAATTTATCTGTACAAAATATCAAAAGAGTGAATGTTGAGCATACAAGCTGTTTAACAAATATATACTGCTATGTAATGGTTGAGAAAATAGTTTCTGTTTTACAGGTCATTTACATTTCAATATGTACAACCTACCTAAATTTAGGAGTACATATACACACTCTGAGTCATGCCTGTCCTCTACGGGTTCTCTGCTAGCTGGCCTTGTCACAACAGCATTGCACAATGTCATCGACAGCTGCCCAAGTGGCCAGGCTGGGCAGCAGGCAGATACTCAATTGCAGTCTGCAAGCCTTGGAGCTCTGGAAGACCGCCAATAAGGAGATTTCAGTTTTCAAATCCTCTCCCGCCCAGCGCCTACTCCCTTCTTCTTAGGAAGCCAAGCTGAGGAACAGTAGGTGTCACTGCAAAATGAAAGCTACTTCCCCTAAAACTAATTAATTCTGTCTTTAGCTGCTGAGGGAACAGCATGGACTTGAGCCTTGGTGGCATTCACATTTTGCCATTTCCTTAAAGTAACAGTATCAGATTCAGATTAAAATTACTTTGTAAGCTGCGGGCCACTCACTGCGTCCGCATTCCACTGGCCACCCAGCACCCACTTACACAGCACCATGCCATAAACAGAGTCAAGATTCAGCAACAACCTTCACAGTAAGAAGACAGAACAAAAACAATTCCAGACTTTCCAGGACCGCTTACATTGTCCACTATAAGGGGAAGTCACAGACAGTGTGTTAAACCTGGTTTTTGCTTTTAATGCATGTACTATTCATTTGGAGTGGAAAATCTTCCAGGTGAAAGACCTGATCATGACACTCTATCAAAGAACCAAAGACAAAAGCTGTTTGTCCCACTGTGCAAAGTGAAATGCAAAAATAAAATTACACTAAGGATGTTCATGTTTAGTCTGTGGTTTATCTGAAGTGGAGTTGCCACAGAAACTCCTCTCTGCAGGATCTCAGTTCCCAGCTTGGGACATCAGTTTCCCAGCCAGGAAGCATGTTCCATGCTGGACTTCCTCACCAAACTGGATCATCCTTCCTAAACAGAGTGCAGATTGGTTGACTCTGTATGACTCTGACAGGCTGGCTCCTGTTGCTCAAGCCATCCCATAATCCTCAAAGCATATTGTTACTGTACCCTGGGAGACATCAGGGGCCTCACTCCTGCATCAGGGAAAGGCCCCCAGAACATCTTATCACTGCCTAGCAGGCTTGACTCACAGAGAACCCAGGCAATGGCCACCTATAGTCCACATGAGTTATCTGAAAGGAGCCTGTCTGTCAGGGATCTGAAAATACTGACTGTCAAAGCACACACAGGTTATATGAAATTTCTCTGAGCAAGTAACTTGCAGGCATAGGGCTACAGGCACTCCCATAAGGGAGTTGACATTGTATGCTGCTGGTGAATTGAATCACATTTACTTCTAATTCAGCTGGACTTCTGCAACAGCTTTCCCAGAACTCTTGTTTTTGTCCATAGTATGCTCATAACCAGGAGGGCAAGACATAGTTCTAGATACTGACAGCCATGAGTCTGGGGCATTACAAGCCAAACACAGCATCTCACACCATCTGTACATATTGGAACTGTGGATGGTAGATTCCAGGGATGCTCAGACTACATAACTACAAAAGACAACTACATGCCCATCTCCTGCCTGGCCACATCCCCAGCCACCACCACTCAAAGGATAGTAAAACAGAAATGCAAATTTAAAATAGCTGGCCTGGGCCTGGGCCTGTAGCACAGCACTTGTGTGTCTATGTCTGCCTGGCTGAAGGCCTACAACAGCAGTTCTCAACCTATAGGTCACAACCCCTTTAGGGGTAGAGTGACCCTTTCATGGGGGTCACCTAAGACCAGCAGAAAATATAAAGTATTTGCATTAGGATTCATACACGTAGCAAAATTACAGTTATGAAGCATCAACAAAAACAATTTTATGGTTGTGGGGGAGAGTCACCACAACATGAGGAACCGAATTAAAGGAACAAGGCATTAGGAGGGGTGAGGACTGCTGCTCTAGAGTCAAGATGTAAGCTGCCTGCAAGCACAGCATGGGCAGGGCTAGGTTAAAGTGGATGTGTGCACATCAGATGCAGAGCATCCATGGTACCTGAATGATTCTTAGTGCTCACAGCCCTGGGCTTTGCCTACTGCCTCAAAAGACCAACTTCCATGGCAGTCTGAGATGTGGCCCTCTTCAGAACAGGGTTTCCTCACTACTGATTCACTGGGGGGGGGGGTCAATCAGTAGCCCTTTGTGCTGTCCTGAGCTCTGGCACAAAATGAAAGAAGCAAACAACTTGGTTTCAGTCTAAAGCTACAGAGGTCTCTGCTACAAAAAACAGAGCTGAGGAGAGAGGAATCTAAATAAACATCTTTTGAACTTCTCTATTCTAGTGTTTCTTAATACTTAATGCTGCCACCATCTTCCAGGTTGTAGAAAAAGAAGACTTTTCTGAGCCATGCCACCAAATCACTCTGGTAGTAAGCTTTAGACCCTTGCCATGCATAGAGACTAGACCCCAGGGGGCAGCCTACCTTAGCCAGGCTCTCTTCCTTCCCTTTGGGCCCCTGGGCTGTCACCAGAGCACAACTTTCACCTTCTGTGGTCACCAGAGAGAACTCACAGCAGTTAGGAGCCCTTGTCCAGCATTCAGTCACCTGGAAGGCTCAGCCAGGATGTGCCTGATTGTGAATACAAGCACATCTTGAGACAGAGTAGCCACACTCTCCAACCAGGGGACACAGGATAGCTCTTAGCTATTGGGGAAGCCAAATCCTATGCTCAGGCCCTGGTCTCTCCTGCACCTGCCTGACCCCATGTAGAAACTGAAGCAACATTTGCGAAACTCCATTAGAGGCAGGTGTTGAAATAAGATGACAAAAAAAAAATCAAAGCCTGGAAGTAGTGGTTAGTAGTGCACACGTTTAATCCCAGCACTCGGAAGGCAGTGGCAGGTTAGTCTCTGAGTTTGAGGCCAGCCTGGTCTACCAATCGAGTTCCAGGACAGCCAGGGCTACATATTGAAACTTACTCAGAAAAAAACAACGAAGGGAGGGAGGGTCACAGAACTCTGGTGATGTGGCTGTGGTTCACTTTGCCTTGGAATGTCCAAACAGTTTTCTAGAAGAATCTTGAAACCTTAGAACAGGATCAATTCTCATTTAAGAGATAAGAGGTGTAGGCAGGGAGGTGACTACTCATCACTGACTTGCCTCACATGTCTCTCAAGAGATGCCCTGTGGAACCAATACTCCCAAGTTGCCTCCTTCGAGGCAGGCCTTGGTCACACTATGAAGAGAGCTGACCCCTTCGTGTACAGAAGCTCTGAGACTCCTCAGATACATCAGTTGCCCACCCTATGGATACCTAGTAATCTCTCACCCACTCCCCAAATTTTACAGCTTCTTCCTTTCCCACTCCAAACACTTCCAAGAGGGAAATGCAGGCCCATGGCTCCCTGACAGAAAGTTTCTTTCAGAGCCTCCTTCCTCCCAACCTGCATGCTGAGACCACTGACAATGAGTGTACTGAGAAGAGGGCCCTGCTTCCCTGAACCCCAAGAGAACCCTCTGGAGAAGCAACAATGTCATGACTGTATTCTCTACTTTTCAGGACAGACAAGGGAAGAGCTGGCCTTTGGAGGCATCAGATGCTCTCTTGGGAAGAACATGACTCGACACCCTGCTCTAAGAAGGAGTGCGACCTACAGCCTCGTTTGTGTTGGCCCTGATTGGGAGCAACTGGTGGGATGAGGACATGTGGGATTGGCTGTTTCCTGTTCCATCCATAGTGTGCCCAGGCTGTCTTCAGGACTCGCTGCCAATTTCTGTCCCTCCTGACACCGTGATGGTTGTCAGGGAAGACCAGCATGGGACAGAGAAATCCAGTAGCCTTTGGCAGCACTCCCACACAATGCACAAGCCTGTTACTCCCATGCCACTTGAGCATAAAAATGCCAGGGAAGTAGACAAAGGCCAAGCACAGCTCCAGCCATACTTCCCCACAATAAGATTAAGACGCTGACCACCCTCTCTGCAAGTCCCAGCCCAGCTGCTTGGTAACCCCAAATCCCACAAGGCCAGAGTCTAGGAATCCTGAAAATGCCTTTCTGCCAAAGGAGGGGTTTACCTTAATCCATAAATTATGGCTTCAAGCAGCACACCAGACCAGCTTGGTGTCTGGCAGGCCACTGGGCCCAGCGGCCTGCCCCTGCTTCCTGAGCAGGGACTTAGCTCACTTGAAATAGTGGCTCAAATTATCTCAAGTAGTAGCACACTCTTCCCTTAACTAAGCAGAAAATTTTCTTTACCTCAGCAGGGATACTTTAATGATCTCAGACTGGGGAGAAGGGGTCTCCTGACAGCCACAGTCCCTGATCAGCCAGCACAGTGTTGACTGCAGCTTCTAGCCAAGGGATTTCAGTCCTGGTCATCCAATGCTCCTAGACCCTAGATGACAGGCAAAGAGTGTTCCCATCTGTGCAGACAGAGGCCTTTCTCTGCCTCTTGGCAAAGCTAATTTAACCACATCCCATCTGTCCCGTATGAGGTGGCACTTTTGTGGTCATAAAACACATCCTCCAGAAAATGGCCATCAGAAGCAGAACAGGAAGAAGAACTCTTTTGCTAGTGATGGTTTCACAAAGGTCCAAGGGAAACCTGGGAAAAGTTCCTTTCATTCAGTAAACAAAGGTGACCACTCTAACGACAACACCTGTCTGTGGTTCAGTCTCAATACAGGGAATTAACAGCTCTCAAACATCACCTGGAACATATCCTGTTGGACAGAGGTCATCACCTTGAAAATTGGGGATGAACATTTCTCTACTGTCCAGGCTAAATCAAGATGTCTTTACAAAAAGGTTGTTTGGCCTAGTCACCAAAAAATAGAAGGAGGGGGAGGTATCAAAATGTTTGCTTCTATTTAAAAGTAGTAAATACCCTAAGTTTTCTCAAAATTAATAGTAAGCTGTAATTTTCATTAACTTTTTGAAACTTTCTACTATAACCTTTAGTGCCATTTTCATTCTCCATTATGACCTCAGAGCAATTGCTATTTAAATCATCCTTTAAAACAGAAGGAGACCTCCCTTGCAGAATCCAGAAATCTGCACTGACACGTCTACCCAGTCACCAAAAAACAGATAGAAGTCTATCAAGAGTAGCCACTTTGCCATTTAATTTAAAAAAAAAAAAAGCTGAAATTGTTGTGTTTTCTGGTTACAGCTATTCACAGCCATTCAAGATCATATTCAAAAAGAACAACAATCATTGTTGGAATAAATTACACATGAGTTATTTTTCCCTTGGGGGAAATTTTAAAAAATAAAAAGAACTCAGATGGAGTTCTTAAATAAACTAACTGGATCTAAACTTTCATCTTTATTGTCTCCAGGGAGTGTAGCGTAACCACTAAAAACTAAAATACCTATAAACTGTCCTGGTCCTTGGCATCCAAGACAAGGGCAGAATTAATACTTCCCCCACAGCCTAAAGGACACACAGCATAGTGTCAACACTGTCCTGGAAGCCCTCCAACAGGTGCAACCCAGATTATTTCTCTTCCCCAGCCACTGACAAGAAGTCCCAAATGATGGACAGGCACCAAGAAATCAAACCAAACACCCCTGTAGAGCAGAAATTCTGGAGATGGGACACAGGCTTGCATCCTGCTCATCCCACACCAAGGCCAGGGCTACTGGTATAGGAGCAAGGACCGACTTCCTCCTGCACTGCAGGTCCAGGCTGTATGTTCAAGTCTGACAAAGCATTTGTGTGTGTCTTCACTTCCAGTCACTGTCACACTGCCAAAAATAATACCGACAAACACAGTGAAAGACACACACAGGCCAGCACAGATTTGAAGGGATAGCATAAGCACACATAGCCTTTTGGAGGGGGCTATGCCTACCTGGCCAATGGGCTTGAATCCCCTGCAGTAGCTGACCCCAAGACACTCAAGCCCTGAAAGCCTCCTTTGCAGCCTCTTAGGAAACTTCTTGGCACACCTCAGCTGCCTCTGCTACCCATGTACAGCCATTGCTTTAACTTCCTCCTGCTACAGCCCTCTAGATGCTTCTAAACCTATTCTGTCCTATTCTGCACACACCCAAAGAAAAAGATTCTGTCTACTTCCCAGGTCATTCTAACTGGAATTGATCTTCTTTAGGTCGGTATTGGCATTTGCAACACAACACATTCTTTTGGATAAAGCTTCCTTTTCAAAACAGAGACCGCACCAGATCAGGCTTGTTTAGGGGATGGGTGCTTTTTTTTTTTTTTTCTTCCTGTAGTTCCTTACTTTTTGAAGACTGCCAAGGCACACCTCCAGAAAATGTGGGCATTACAGCCCTGCAGTGGGACTCGGTGTCCAATGCCAGGAACCCAGCCACCCAACCTCCAACTAAAAGAAGAATCCAATGCTAACCCGTTTCTGCTTGGATTTAGTGCCAATTGCCGCAACATAAACACAGACACCGTTCTCCTAAGAGACCACAGTTTGTATCGATGTTAGCAAATAAGCATGGGTGTGACATCCAGTCGTTGCATCTACAAAAGGTTTTCAACGCCTGCTGTCCACGGTAAATGTGTGCGTGAATAAAGGAGTGTGTAAATGTGAGTGTGAACTGTGCAATCTCCTTTATGCTGGCGGAGGCCAGTCCACAGTCCCTCTGACCTGGTAATAGGCCACGCTGCGGCTGTTCTTCCTTCAGCGGGAGTCCTCAGTGGCAAGGCCCTCCCAAGACCGCATGCTACCTGCAGCCACAGGCCTCCACCACCATGTCCTCGTACTGCTTGTAGACCACGTTGTTGGCGGCATCGATGTAGAGGATGCTGATGGGGCTGAGGCGTGCGGGCACGCAGCAGGAGGCTGGCGCCGCGTCGGGTGCCATGGAGTTGAGTAGTGTCTGAATGATAGCATGGTTGGTGGGCTCGAGGTGCGAGCGCAGGGGAAAATCACAAACGCCCTCACAATGATATGCCTCATAGTCTAAAGGCGCGATGATCCAGTCGTCCCAGCCCAGCTCCTTAAAGTCCACATGCAAAGGCTTGCGGCTGCAGCGGCTCCGACCCCTGCGCCCATGGCCCTTGCCGCCGCCTCCACCGCTGCCCTGCGCTCCCCGCGTCCCCGCCAGCGCCGTCCGCCGCCGCCTGTGTCCGCCCGGGGTTGCTTTCCGAGAGCCAGGGCCTGGTCCGGGATCCGGTGGCGGCTCTGCGGCGGCCCGGAGCGCACGGGCCTGGGCACGGATCTCCCGAAACAGACTGTCCTTCCTCTGTGTTCGGGAGGAGATCACTAAGAGCGCGCGCTCCTCCGCGGTGCCGCCGCCCGGCCAGCCGAAGCCCAGTCGCCGCAGGGCCAGCGGGCTGCTCCCGGAGCCGGTCACCGCGCGCAGAACCAGGCAGAACTTGCCGGAGATACGCGGATCGCGACGGTGGCTCTGCACCGCGTCCGTCACGTCAAACGCTTCCCATCGCGCCATTTCAAGGGGCTCGGCAGACCGCGAGTGTAGCAGGTAAGATGTGCGGGCGGTGTCCGGGCATGAGGACAGCTGCAGCAGCGGAGGGAGGGTCGCACCTTCCAGGTCTGGCTCAGGAGACCTCTGGCGTAGCACGCGTAGCTGGGCACTCACCACCTCGTCGGTGTCTGGGAGGCCGGATACATCGAATAGAAAGTTCTGGCTCGGCTCGGCTCCTGACTCCTCTACAAGGCAAGGACAGAAACAGAGGAGAGTGAGAGTATAGGCGGTACACACAGCCATGGGGGCAGCTGGGTTTGGCTTGGCTGGTCTGGAAACACGCATAGCTCTGGAAAGCCCACAAAGGGGCAGGTAGTGGTTCCCACATCTGGGCTCCAGAAAGAACACTGCTAACCTGGCCCTGGGCAAAGGAATCCTTTCTTGTCTCCTAACCTGAACCTCTGGTTCTCCTGCCACTGGTGATGGTCACATATTTACACACCTAATATCTGAACTGTGGGACCAGAAGTGCACCACCTCACCCAGAACCAAACCTTAAGGTCTCTACAGTCCTACTGCCTGCACCAACGCCTTGCCTATGCCTAATCGGTTGGTCAGACTTCTGGTCAGGCACATTTTCCCCAGGCTTTGTATGGCAATTGACCCTTACTGCTGGGTTGAGCGCCCACAGAGAGCTCCAAGCTCGCCCTGGCTGTAGGTAAACAAAAAATTCCCATTCCCTAAAAACACTTCCCCCTTTGGTGTCCTCTCTTTTCCTAACCCAGGCTACTGGACAAATTAAACCCTGAGAATAGTCCAGAAATGAAACACAACAGCACCACACACAAACCTCCTCCCCTCCAGCCCACCCTATCCCTTAGAATGGAAATGAAGGCCCAGATTAGCAACAGGTTCTCCCGTGTCTGCCCCAAGCTTTCATTGTTGGTCTCCCTCTTCAACCCTGTTCTTGGCTCCGCTCGTGCTCCTGCAGCAACCAACATGAAGGGAAAAGGCTGTGGGGTGCAAGGAACCTTCCTGGACAGATTGGAGGCCACGATGGCCGCCTCAGTGAGTGCTGCCTAATCTTTTGCTCTGTGTGATTTATTTCAGGCTGGGGTTTTATTTCTGGACAGGGGCCCTTTTTCTTTAGGGGTGGACTGGGGGAAAAAGTTTAAATTCCACCATAGAACAGATAAGGCCTTTGAAGGGGTCATATGGTTTCGTTTTACCCCATCCCAGAGAGACCATGCAGACTCCCCCCCACCCCTTTCGGGATTTGTTCACCAACCGTGGACTCCAGGCCTTCATGCCTTGTCTACAGTCTTGGTGTATCGCTTCAAGCTACTCTGTTCTACTGAAGCTGGTGTTGGCAAGCTAGACAGAGGTGCTGGGCTGTATCCTCAGCCAGAGCTTTCTCTGCAGCTCCACTTCAACCAGCTTCTCCAGGGAGGGAGGGAGGAAAGGTACCTGGCCTCCAGGTCTTGCTGGTCAAGCAGAACTCCACCAGAAGAACTCAGCTGGTTCTATAACACAATACACCCAGCCAGCCCTAACCAAGTCTGATGCTTCTGCTACTTTAGGGCCCTTCCCATGCTCTAGGCTGGATGGGTCTGGAGTTTTCCCTGATTCAGTATGGAATGCTGAGACAGACCTTCTGAAGATGCACTGGTCCAAAGGGGCATTTGAGCCCAGGATTTCTATGTACCAAAAAGAACCATGTCTGCTCATAGGTACTGTGTGTGTTTCTGAGATGGGTGATTACTGCACAGCAGCCTCTGCCTGTTTCCCCACGCTGGTATCAATGGCTTGCAGACTGTCTGCTGCCTGACTTTACTTTCCTGGCCTATTTGCCTTCCTTTCCCTCCTGGCTTCCAAGCTAGAACTTTGGCTGGGTAGAATTAAGGCCCAAATTACTTGCATTTCCGCCTGAAATTAGTTACATTTTCCCTATCTGTCTACTTTAATGACTTCAATGGAGATTAATAAAAGCCAGATGACACACAGCAACTACCCCACAACCCCACCCTACCTTTGGAGGCTCCAGCACAGGGTAGGATGGGACACTTGAGCTCCAGGCATCCCTGTTCTCCCCACACAACCGAAATCCTGCACTCTGGCCACCAGGGCCTGGCTGCCACAGTACACAGGCGCCCATACTCACTTCCCACACGTTACTATCCACCAATGCCGCCTGCTGGGAGGGCCCTCCTGATAGAAGGAGGCCTGTTTCTCTACCCTAATGTCTTCTTAACACCTTCTATTTGTGCATCCTTCCCTGGAAACAGGGAGTTACCATCAATGCTAGTCACTCTCAGCGGGAACTCTAAGGTCCCCAGTCCTGTCCTTTCTTCTCCAAGGGCTCCAGGCCCAAGGCCACTCTAAACCCTTCCCCCAAAGAAGAGGATCTTGTACTCTGCTCACCAGTTTCAGGGACACCTGACAATTCCAAAGAGGGATCTCACCCCCATTCCCTCAGCCCTCAGAAACCAAGCCTTGACTGGCATTACAGCCCAGACTTAGCGGATTTGGATGCACTGACTTCGGAGACGAAGTTTTTAACACCTGAAGATGGTATTCATGGGGTCATGGCTCAGAAGCTTGCCTCCCCCGTTCGTCTCAGGCCAGAAGCAGGCAGGATGTCTTGGCACAGAAGACAAGCAAAGTACCTTGAGTCGCTTGGTCTATGAAGCCAGTGATCGTGTCCGCATGGCCCTGCCCCGAGGGTGACGGAGCCCTCCCAGCCAGGCTCTGGTAAAGTGACATCATGAAGTGGTGTGGCACCACGGAGCCGTTCCTGAAGCCAGAGCCCGCAGCGCGGCGCACAGCGCGGGGCCCAGGAACTGCGGAGGCCTGGAGAGCCGAAGGGCCCCGAGCAGGGACGAGGGTCCGTCCGACTCCGCCGCCGCCCCCGGGGCTCCAGGCTGGTCCTGCCCCCCGCCGCTCCGAGCACCGCTGCCGCTTCCAGCCCGTCGCGGGGACGGCAGGCGCTCAGCAGCCAGAGACACAGCGCGGCGGCGGCGCTCAGGTCCATGGGCTCCGTGGGCCGGTCGGCCGCGCGACACGGGCTCCGTGGCTCCGGGAAGTCCCCCGACGCCTTTTGAACATAGTGTTTAATAATGGGGGAAGTGTGCGCAGCAAGCCGCTGCCCCCCTCCTCTCCTACCCCACCCCCGTCCAGCGCCCGGAGCAGCGCCCCCTGCTGAACGCTCGACCTGCAGCTCTGAGCCCCCCAACTCAGGCCTGGCGCGCAATACAGGACAAGAGCCACCTCCCCTAGCTTCAGTGCTGCGCTGTCCTTGCCAAGTGAGGGCCACCCGCCCGAGGCTCCCGCTACAGCACAGTGTCCCGCCCCACCCCACCCCAAGGCACTGCAAACCCTTCTCCCCGCCCCAAGACCTGAGAGCGCTTTCCTTGGCTGGAGATTGAGGCGTAGCGCATACCCGCCCAGCTCCCCCCCCCCCCTCTACTCCTCTAACGAAAAACACCACCCTCCCAGCTATTTTGCAAGTACTATGGTTGCCAGACCCAGGCCAAGGCAAGACTGGGCCCCTCCCACCCAGCTTTCTAGCTTTCAGCCCCCTTTGGTGGACCGCTCACTAGGAAGTCACAGGGAGCAGCTACATGGGGATGTTTACTGTGCATGTTTGATTGGCATCATCTTGGAACCACAGCCCTCTGAGGATCGCAGTGGGAGGCCAGCGAAGAGAGGATCTATGGCAATGGACGAGTGGCTGGAGGGACAGGGCAAAAGGAGGCAGATGGATCGAAGCGACTGTCGGAAAGGAAAAGATTTAGGCAGGGATCTTGGACCAAAGCAGGAGCCAAACTATTAAAGGGCTTGATGAATTAGGAAGGTAGCTGGGCAGAGGCTAGCCAATTCCCATGCAGAGTAAGGTCTCAGTGTTCGAATGTGCAACCAACATGGTGACCTCTCCATGGTCTGGGAGACAGGCAACCACAATTCTTCAAGTTGGGGGGGGGGGCGCAAAAGGCAACATGCTGCAGGTACTTTCACACATAGCTACAAGACCGGAGGATGAGCAGCAGATCCCTGGAGTAGTGCTCTGATGGAAAGTGTTTCAACCTCCGCCCTATCAGTAGGGGACACCTGAGCATTCAGAAATTGTATTTGGCTAGCCCTGGTTCTAAAGAGAGGACTGAGAGGGCTGGGGAGGTCTCCAGCCCGTTCAGACAAAACCCAGAGAGAGAATGTCTAGAAAAAGATGACCAACTGTCAGGTGGCTCTCAGGATCTGGACTATACCTGCTTCCCTTTACCTTAAAATTGTATTGCATTGGATACCAAATCGAACATCTAAAACGGGCCTGCGAGTTTGCAGGTCGAGATAGTATCTAAAAGATGCCTCGGGATTAACTATGGGCCAGGCTGTGGAGTCAGAGCAGGACACACACACACACACACACACACACACACACACACACACACACACACGGGAGGGGAGGGAAGGAGGGGAGGGGAGAAGTTGCACTCTGCTGATTCTTCCAAACAATTCCTCCTCCATCTGGACCACCTGGGAGCCAGGGCAGAGCTCAGTCTGGGGCCACATGGATGTTTGGGAGCAGGAAGGAGAATCCTAACCAGGGTCAATACTTGCAGAGTTACAGGGAGGTGCCAGGCCCTAGCTCAGCCTGTAGCAGGCAGGCACGTGTGCACCTGGACCAAGGTCTGTGCTGCCTGCCTACTCAGGGTCTTCCAGCTGTTGCCAGGATGGTGCACAGCTGGAATGACAACCTGCCTTTAGTGCCCAGATTGGGGAGCAGATGAAAAAGCCCTGTATGGGATTCCTCCTTTGGGTGCCCTGAGGAAGTGGCTCTGGCAGAACAGAGCCTACTGTAACTCCCCACATCCTGCCCTTGTACACCAAAGCCAGCCAGGGGTCTCTTTGTTCTGAGGGACACTGGGTCCTGGTTCCTTGCTGGCCTTATTTCTACAGTAGGTATTCATGCCCAGACCTTGTGTTTCACAAGTCAATTCCATGTTGGAAAACACTGAGAGCCCTGGGCTGTCATTGTCTTGGTTCCAGATCTGGCTTTGCCCATTAACCATCTTGGCAAGCCCCTCACTTGTCTTGGCTTCAGTTTCTCCGGCTGTATATAGGGGAGAGTGGAAGAGATCTGACACTATCTTGGCACTACATGATACCTCTGGCCTTAGGCTACTTTAGGACTCAGGAAGTTGGGATGGATAGATGATTCTTCCTGCAGTGCAGTTCAAGTAAGCCACATAGCTACTTTGAGACTGATTGTCCTGGTCTCTTAGTCTCTGTGTAGCTAAGACACAGACCAGAACAGAAGCAGCTTGGTAACTGTGTCCCCTTTCCCCAGAATATTATGACTGCTAACAGTGACCCTAGAGAAGTAGGGTTTGTGAGCTCACTGGAAGGCTTTGGGAGAGAATGGAAGGCATGTGGGGCTCTGCACAACCTACCAGCCGTATGTAAAGCAGGGTATAACCTCTTTGTTTGTAGATCCATTCATCCATCCATCTCTGCTTGTTCTTTCTTGCAGCAACTTCTTATTGCTAGGCACCCTTCCATGTGTTATGAATTCATCAATACTGCAAGACAGATTCACTGAGAGCCAGGGTGGGCAGAAGAAACAAGAACAGCAACACACAATGCCTAACATACTGTCAAGGATGCTCTGGGTACCATGATGATGGGAGAGACCTTTTTGATCAGTGGAGAACACACTAAGGCAGAGCCCCAAAAGAGGAAAGCACAGGGGTGTTGGAAGCATGCCTGGCTCCTTCCCCTTACTTCTGCTTAAGATGATGCTATCCATTTGTCACCTGTCCATAACTTTATATGCCCCATGCATTTCCTCCCTACAGCTGTTCTATCTGGTAGTAGAGATTAGCCTGTCATTTTCTAGAATGTTGAGTCAGGGAAGTGTTAACGCTTTGCCCAGGGTCAAGTGGGAAGTAGCTGAGTCTGTAGTGTCAAGCTGTCTTGGCCCAGCTTTTGGCTTCCACTGCCTAAAAGAGGGGAGACTGTGAGGGGCTTTGGTCTGCTAACTCCCTCCATGACTCTCTCTAGCCATCTGGAAGCTTCTCTAATGACTCTAAGGTCCAGGTGAGGATCATGAGAGTATTCCCCAGTGGACTCTCTTCTCTGCCATGAGCTGGGAACTCACTGTGCTGAGAAACAGCCTGTGGGACCAACAGCAGGGCTCATCTGTCATCCCTGACTCCTTTGCCCAGGCCTTCCAAGGCCCATGAATGAATTCCTATCTAGGGTGAAAATAAAGACAGAGAAAAACGAAGTCAAGAGATCCCCTAGCCACCGTACATAGCTCAAGTCCTCCTGTTGAGGAGAAGATCCCTCTTGAACCCACAATCACAAACCTAGCCCAGAAGCTGTTGGATGTGCACTGCTGCTGTCTAAGCACACTGGAAGGAAATGCCTACCCTGGGCTTTGCCTAGGGACTCACTGGAAAGTGGCTACAGCATTCTAGTGGCAGATGGCAGAGTTCAGCGATGGTTCAGCAAACCAGACAGGAAGTCATCACTTTTTTTTTTTTTTTTTTTTTTTTTTTTTTTGCCTTCTTAGTGGTAATCAATTCCCAGCATAGTCAGGAGTGTGGGGAAGGTCTTCATCCTCACCCCCAAGTTCTCTCCCAGGGGATGAATTGCATATCACCCCTGCAGAAACTATTGGTTCACTCTGATGTGTGAAATATAGTTTGTGATTTATTACAGCCACTGGAGATCAAAGTAGCAAAGCAACCCATACTGGTTACCCATAGAAGCCAGGAACCCTTATTTCAGTCACAGACCTTCTTGGTTATTTAGGCTAAGTTCCCATGCCAAGCCTCAGTCTAACAAGAGGCTGCCCAAGCCACGTTTGCACATCCCAAGCAGCCTTCTCACAGCTGAATGGGAAGCAGTTCTATAGGCTACACCCATGAGAGCCATGGCTTTCAAAGACACCTGACCTATAGGGAGTTTGCTATGGAATGTGGTCTTAGATCCTATCACAAGAGTTGTGGTGGTGGCTTCTGGGTCCTGGAACTTAAAGAAGCCCTCCCCCCTCCCAGCTGCGGGCAATGGGCATGGCCTTGATGGTCCTCCTACTCACACCCAGATACCTGGCCCTCCTCTGAGCTGACAAGGGGACTAGAAGTCCCTTAGAAGCAACCTGCTGTGCAGCTCACATTATCCACCAGAGGAAGTGTGACTCAGTCTGTCATTTGCCATCACAGCCATCTGGCCCACAAGCCCTTTCTGAGACTATCTGACGCCTTGCTCTCCACTGCAGCCCTGAGCCTATCCCTTCTGCTCTGCTAAGGCCACAATGAAAGAAGTGAGAAGTGAGATGAAGGTCTCTGTCCTGGCCACTGTCTGGGACTCTGGGTCTCTGCAGCCACACAAACTTAAAGCACTCAATGTGTCCTCCAGAAAGCCAAGGCACCAAACTTAAGTCTCCCCTTTAACTTCTAGCTGCAAGTCCCTCACCCTTCTTGGCCTTACCTCCTGTCAGCTCTAGTAAGACTGACAATCACAGGTCAGCTGAGGACAGTGAAAGGAACCAGGACAGTGGGACCGGAGTGTGTCCTCTGTGTGGACCCACCATGACCTCTGACCTCTGATGGGGTGGGGGGGCACTGGCTTAGGTCCCCCTATGGGGAGATGGAGGGAAAGCATCTGCTTCCCTCTTCCCTCTCTTCCCATGGCACTGGCCCCTCTACTCAGCCCCTAGGAAGGCTTCAGGAGTCTCTCCCGGAAATACCTGCCACAGCAGAAATAAAGATTCCAGCAGGTTCCCTCACAGCACCAGTCTCTACCCTGGGCCAGGCCTCCTCAAGCTGCAGGAATTTCCCATGCTTAACCTATAACTAGGCTGCCCAGGTTGCCCCAAGCAACAGCTCTGGCATTCACACTGGGGTCCTCAAAGCCCTGGCCTCCGGCCTCTGGGCGTGGTCTGCTCTGTGGCCCAGACCACCCTGTGGGGGAGGGGAGGAGAGGTGATGGGCCTTCTTTCCCAGAGGCCTTCCCTAGGGTGCATCTCAGTGCCTCCTGTTTGGGACAAACTGCAGCGGGCTGGTGGATAGTGCCATCTGCTGGCAAGAGTGTGTAACAGCACCTGGCTCATTAAGCCGGTGCCTCTAAACTTCCCTTTTGGGAGGTGTCCTGGGAGAAGAGATGACCACATCCAGTGCAGCCCAGAGAGACACTGCAGTGTGGGGGAGGACCTGACCATCAAACCACCATTACTCTGGACTTCCTTTGTGACCCTGATAGAGTTGACCTCTACCCATAATCCCACATTCAGGAAGCAAAGTAATTTTGACTTTCGAGCCAGGCTGAATAATGACACACTGTCTCTCCAAACATGCAAAGTCTAACATCCTTTGCCTCTTTATTTGGGAATAGTGTGTGGGTGTTGGAGGAGGGGGTGTCACTGCGGGTGAGCTTTGAGGTTTCAAAAGCCATGCCAAGTCCAGTCTCTCTCTCCCTCTGCCTGCTACCTGCAGATCACGATGCAAAGCTCTCAGCTACTACACCAGTACCTGTCTGCTTCCTGACACGATGGCAAGGAACTAACCCTCTAAAATGGTAAGCAAGCTCCAGATTGTTTTCTTGTATGAGTTACCTTGGTCATGGTGTCTCTTCACAGCAATACAACAGTAACTAAGACAGCACCCAAAGTCAAAAGTCAACAAGATTTTTGTAATCACAGCTGCCATTGTGTGATAATTTGGAAGGTCCAGTCTTCCAACCTTAGTCAAAGAACCCAGGGTTTCTGTATTAAACACACAACGATGAAGGTTGCAGTGCTGACTAGTTAGTATCTGTCAGCTTGACACAAACTATTGTCACCTTGGAAGGGGACCTCAATTTTATGGAAGAATTGCCTCCATAAAATTGGCTGGTAAGCATGTCTGAAGGATATTTTCTTTATTAATGATCAAGGTGGGGGGTGATACCCCTGGACAGGTGGTCCTGGATTGTATAAGAAAGCAAGCAGGGCAAAGCATGAGAATCAAGCCATGATCTCCTTCAGTTCCTACCTTGAGTTCCTGCCCCGGCTTCCCTCAATGATGACTGTAATCTGAAAGGTAGAATAAACCCTCTCCTCCCCAAGTTGCTTTTAGTAATGGTGTTTACCATGGTAACAGAGAAGCAAATCAATACAAAGTTAATTTTCATCTGGGCAGCTGTGGCTGGAAAAGCCAGCGCAGGGATAGAGACACTAGAAGGTGGGCTGCCAGTCTCAGATGAAAACAGTCTCCTGATTCCTGCAACAAATCCATGGGATAGGCAAGCAGTAGACATCTCTCTGTAGAAGGTACTCCCTGAGGCTGCTTCACGGAGGATGTTGCACCTATCAGACTCATTTCTTGTAAGCCCACACTGATTCAAGCAAATCAAATGTAAAGAAGTAAATGAGCATATTTACAGGGAATTTGTGCATACTGACTTCTGGAGGAAATTCTTTTCTAAGTACAATTACACTGTTAAAACCATCAAGAGTCATAGTCACAACTGGCACTTAATAGAAAACAACATGTGGAAACATGAATATAAAATATTCTAAACACAGAATTGACTTTAACCAAATGGTCAACCTCAACATTGCCAATCTTAGACAATACTTCCCACTGACCCATGAGCTATCAGCTGATCTGGCAATGGTGCTGATGGACATCTGTCTGCCTCTCTGCTTTGGTGTTTCACTTCAATGGAATGTGTAGATACGCCACTAACCAAAACCATCTTTGAAATCAGCTCTCAAAAGAGAGGGCCTGGTGCATGGCCGTAACACAGGATCCAATGTGTCCAAAATTAATTAAGGTGTATATTATTCTCGAAATATACAGGTCCAGCTTTTGTATTTCTTTCATATGAGCTGAGCAGCTGAAGCCAAAACATTGGAGTTTGGTCCTCACTTCTGTCCCATTTGTTCCCAAAGTATGGAGATATCCCTTTAAAGGACTGTTTTTACGACAATACCAAGATACCAGTTATCTTTCCTGTGGCAGCATTCGTATTCACTATAGAATGCATATGTATCTTTAATTGGTATTATATGTAACAGATGGCATTGTGTCTTTCTGGAAAAAAAATCTGTGAGCTTGGAAGGGTGGGCAGCAGTTATTAGCAGATGTGGCTGCACCTGATATTGCCTAAGGAAATGCTCTTGTCTACATTTGGAAGATCCACATAAACCAGGGTACATGCTTTCAAAGAGACCAATGTATTATGTCACAAAATCATATGGGTAAAAATTCTATGAACAGGGCAAGGCTTTAAAGGCCAGGGGGTCTTCATGAAACACTACGAAATAGTTTACTAAAAAGTTGCCAGATCCCACATTGTAACTAACTCTTGGATATTGACTGTAGAAGGGTTGTCATGAGCCTCTTATTTACAATTAAAGTCATTACAGAGCTAGTTAATGTTGTTTCTCTTGGTCTCACAAATGTAAACAATACATCTTAGCCTGTGCATTTTCTGAATGCATCTCCAAGATGTGTCTCTAAGTATTAAACAAGTGTCATGTATACTCTTATCATCATCGTTGTGGTGATTTGAAAGAAAATGGCCTCCAAAGGAAGTGGCACTATTAGGAGATGTGGTCTTGTTGGAGGAAGTGTGTCATGTCAGTGTGGAGGCAGCTTTGAGGTCTCATATATGCTTAAGATAACTCCCAGTATCTCAGATCACTTCTTGTTGCCTGCAATATGTAGGACTCAAAGCTACTTCTCTGGCACCTTATCTGCCTACACATTGCCATGTCCCACCATGAATTTCTGAACTGTAAGCCACCACAATTAAATATTTTCTTTGTAAGAGTTGCCGTTGTCATGGTGTCTCTCCACAGCAACAGAAAGTCTAACTAAGACTGAAGTTGGTGCCAGGGACTGGAGTATTGCTGTGATAGATTGGAGCATGTTTTTGTTTGGAATAATGGACTTTGGAAGTTTAGGTTAGGAAAGAAATGGAATGCTTTAAGCACTGCTTAATGGGCCATACTAGGAGAATGGAAGACATTGATGCTAAGAGTTCTTTGAACTTCAGGGCTTGGCTCAAGAGGTTTCAGAGGATAATATGTTATCACATGGTCTAAAGACCCTTGTAATATTTTAGTGACTGCTTTTTGCCCTCGTCCAGGGAGTCTGCCTAAGGCTAAAGTGAAGAGTTTTTTCATTAATTCCCTTGGCAGAGGAAATCTCAAACAGCCTAGTATGAACCCTGTCATGTTATTATTAGTAGTAACTTTGAAGATTTATAATGAATGGGAACAAACTGAGAAAATAAAACAAGATGTACAGATTGAGAAAGGGGGCACTAGGAAGTGGAATAAAGCTAAACCCTGTGTTCAAGGAAATAAACAGATAAAGAATTAGGAGACACGAAGTGGTGATTTCAGGGCAGGATCCCGGCCAGCTCAGTTTCCAACTTGTGAAAAGGAATTAAAGAAAAGATGAAAGCTGGGTGTGGTGGGGCACACCTTTAATTCCAGCATTTGAATTCAGATTTTGAGGCCACACTGCTTTACAGAGCAAATTCAAAAACAGCCAAGCTTGGGCAGTGAAGGAAAGAAAGATGGTGAAGATGTACAAGAATGAGGGGGCCATGTTCCAGCCCCAGCAAGCAGGAGAACATGGCATCTTCAGCCACATGGTCTGGCTTCAGAGTGAAGGAAAGAAGAAAGGCATTGTAGAGCCTTTCCCAGAGACTAAGGAAAGTCACTGAGGCCAGGCATCTGTCAGGGGTGTACTTGAATGAAGGCCTAGAGAGGTCATGTGTGAAGTTGTCAGTTGAAGCGTGGATTGCCTGGGAAATCCTCAACATGTTCGAGATGGCAGACCTGGGATTTACCTACCTAAGAGAGCTGCTAACAGGGAATGGAATCATCCCAAGAAAGTGAAGTGTGTTACAGTCAACAAAGCTGAAAGGACTTAGAGATGTGAAGAACATTTTGACATCAGACAAGGAGATGGAGAGTTTGGGGTTTGCACAGCTGGTTTTCAGTCTTACTTTAGTCCAGTATTTCCTCACTATGCTCCCCTCCCTACATTTTAGAATGGTAATGTATATCCTGTGGCATTTTATGTTGGAAGTATGTGAAGTGCATTATTTTGATTTTACAAAGGATTCCAATAAGAGATTGCATGAATCTAAGAAGAGACCTTGAACTTTGCATTTTTAAATAAGTTTGATACTGCTATAGACTATGAGGACTTTCTTTTTAAGATTCATTTATTTATGTATAGTGTTGTCTGCATGTATGCCTGCAGGCCAGAGAGGGCACCTTATCTCATTGCAGATGATTGTGAGTCTCCATTTAGTTGCTGGGAATCGAAGTCAGGACCTTTGGTAGAGTAGGCAGTGCTCTTAACCACTTGGCCATCTCTCTAGCCAACTATAGCAAATTTTGAAGTTAGACCAAAAGCATTTTTCCATTATGATATGGCTACAAAAGTTTGGAGACCAGGAAGTGGAATGAGGTGGTTTGAAAGAAAATGACGCCCCAAAATCTATGTCACTTGTTGGAAGTGCTCTTAACCACTGAGGCCTGTTTCCTTAAGGAGTCAGTCTCCTGAAACCTGATTCTTCCCACATTCAAAAGTGCAGAGCCAAAGTACTGTTTGCCTTTAACAGTGACGTTAGCTTAGACCATCTGCTTACACTGTATCCGTGCCAACAGCACACAGAGATCAGATCAGACCAGACAGTGGTAACTACAGGCAAAACATTTATTGTAAATACCATTAGGTTCTAGATGAGGAATAAGGATGAAACACCAGGGTCTTTATACGAAGAGTCTGGAAAACACAGAGTCATGGAGAGTAATTTCTGAAAGCAATCTATGAATGTCATTTTGGTCCACTAGGTCTGATCACCATAACTTGTTTCTATGCATTGATTTTTCACCACTGATTGGGCCTGTCTTATAAGAAAGAACTCAGAGCATGACTCCTGGCTTCCCAGGTTAGCTCTTCAGAAGGCCTCCATGTGCAGATGCCAGTAAGGATTCGTGTGTGCATTGACCCTCACTGTGTAGCTAACGGTCTTCTTGTCTGGAGTTTGGATTTCCCCTCTGAGAAGTCAGAGCTCTGATACGGAAGCCACTCAGAGGATGAGAACTGATCCATAACTCATTATGGAGCTGGCAGCACTTCAAACCAAATCTCCCCCAGCATCTTAGGTTTTTGAGAGGAAGGACCACCTCACTGTCCTGAGGAAGGATGCTGCCACGAGAGCTCTTCTCTAGAAGAAAATGGAATGGCTCCAATTGTGCATCAACCATCCCAACAGACAATGGGGTCTTTGGGTATGGGATCTTAGGATTGAGTCAATTAAGGGAAGGCAGCACAGCCGTTCCTCCCCTTCTCAGCCTGGAATATGTTTTCAGAGGTGAAGAAATAAGAAATTTAATAGACTACTTCTATACATTCACAAAATTTCTTCCAAATCAACAGAGTTTAGTAAAATGGGGAAAGAATTTATGTTAATGTTTTATTCAACAATTTAAAACCTTTCCAAAGATTATATCCTAGGAGAATTTCAGATGGGAAGGACCAAATGGCATCATGAATGGCATCAATGCTTCACTGCTTTCTGTCCATGGAGCTTCATTGGAGGAATCCCGCCGATGAGCCACTCCATGGCCTTACATATCAGATGTGGACAGTCCATCCCTCCCTTCTTGCTCTAGAGGAGCCTGCAGGGAACTGGCATTTTTAAGGGTCAGAAGGAGCTTGCTGGCCATCCTGGGACAGGTCAGAGTCAGGATCCTGCAGCCACTGTCTAGTTAGTTGATAATGTCAGGCAGCCTTGATTCTTGGTTTACTGCAGCAGGATCAGGAAGACATACTGGTGACCTCAGCCAAATCTGTACAAAGTCTGCATTGATTTCTGCCAGTATCTGAAGGGGACCCCAAGTCCACGGTCAGCATCCCCTGATCACTCCTCCCTGCAACTAGAAGGGGGAGGGGTGCTTGTCTGTCTTCACATTTCACACACCTGACTGCACACTTGACATTCATGGGTGGGTTTTCATTTTCTAGTATATGTTTCATAATTGCACCCAGGACAATCTACTCTAAGGTAATAATTCAATGAGAATCACCCATATTTCAAATATCTTCAGCTTGTAAGGATCCTGTTGGGCAAACTTCACTGTACAGTGCTGTTGGGCTTCTTGTAAAAAGAGGAATCTCTGTGGAGATGACTGTTTCCCGAGTCAGGGAACACGTGGAAAGAGTCAACTGTGATCACTTTAGTCTAAGCACAGGGAGATGGGAGCTGGTGGTCTGTCAGCCAAGAGGGTCTCACGTTTCCTTTTCAAGCTTTAGGATTAAACATCCACCCCTAAGCAGAGCACACCTACAGCCTCCATGAACTGGCTGCAGGTGCATTTTCCCTGAGCCAGTGTTTATATTTTGGGCAGCTTATTATTCATCCAGTCAGCAACTATGGTAGCCACCTCCTGGTTAAAGCCAAGGACAAAAGCATGTGATATTCCTTTCTCACAGAGTCGGATATCGCCTTCGGGAAAATCTTTCTTCATGTCTTCATAGTACTTTACTGGACACCAGCTATCTGTTTTACCATAGTAAAATGTCAGCTGAAAAACAAGGAAAAGCATTTTATACTCAGCTCCCAATGTCAACACACACCAGAGGACTGTGCCCAATTCTGTTCTCTGTGCTAAGGTCCCATCAGAGCCCTTAGGAACCACAGGATGCATTAAGGAGCATGATGGCATAAAACCCACCTGGAGACTTTGTGTGGCAGATTCCTCTAACTCACTAAAGGAGACCTGGACAGGTCATGTGTACTAAGGCTGGAGTAGATATAGGACAGAAGGAGGTGAAGGTGGGTGAGACAGTTAAGTAGACAGAATCATTGCAACACTAGTGCCCACACACAACTGTTTTCATACAGCCCTTTGGTAGATACAGGGCTGTTCCGAAGACATAGGCACCTCTGGCTAGGATAACCTAAGTAGAGGACAGACACAGAGCTAGGGCAGACAGCTCCTTCCCTGAGTGCATTCTACCCTTTTTTAAGCCACACAGTAGCCCTGACCTGGGGCAGCTTCAGTACCACCTGCCTGCCACAGCTTCCCACCTCCTTCCCAGGGCTGCAGCCAATGTGCCTTTTCTGTGAACAACTGAAGGCTCCTGCAGACCAGGGTGATGCTCAGATTTAGTTCAGAAGCAGCACACAACAGATGTTTCCAAAGCCTGGGCCAAAGATGGTCACGGCAGTTTAAAGTTTCCCTCCTAAGTGAGTATTAATGAAAACTTCAGTTTATAATAAAACACAAATTCGCTTTTCTATGAAGTAAGTGGACATGTATCTCCTTATAGTTTAGGAGACTGACAGAACAGGGAACGCGGACCTTCTTGTTACTCCAGACACACCAGGTATCTGATAAAGGATAACAGAGCCCGGAGGCTCCCACACAAAGCAGAGTGGTGACATGTACAGTTGAGTTCCTTCTCTTGGCTACTCTAGAACACAGCTCACTTAGTGCCCCTCCCTGCCTACTCCCATTATGTTCACTGGCTCCTCGTCCCCCAACCTTCAACTTGAAATGGCCAAGCATCAACCTCAGACGGCTTCTTTCTTTATATTACAGACTTCCATGGGTGAACCCTACCCATGCTCACAGCTCCAACTATAGGCCTATCATGCCAAAACCAAAACTGAGCACAGCCTCCTCCTTTTAGGATTCATAGCATGCATCTGGGCATGATATGCCACAGGAGTCTCACACAAGTACCCACCACCTCCCACAACTTGGGGTTACTTCCCCATCCTCCCTCACACCACATCTAGACCAAAGTGCAACCAAAGTCTCAGATTCCTTCACCCATCTGCTAATCCCACCTGCATGAAGGGTCTTTGATTCTTCCTCCTGAATCCTTTTTTCCCCAACCCCACTGCATCCATCCTTCCAAAACCCTTAAAGAGACATGCCACCCAAAAATGCAACTGTTTCTCAATACTCTAATACTTTCTCCAAAGTTATCCCTCCAGTGGTATACTCACCACATTGTTAGAGATAACTGATACATTATGGGAATCTGAACCGGCTGTTGGCAGCTTCTATATGTTCTGATTGGTCTTTGGCTATATCTTGTGGTTGCCATATATTTGTAATATCCACTAGTTCAATATTTATCAGCCTTCCTAATGTCATGATCTTTTATACAGTCACTCATGTGTAGTGACCACAATCATAAAATTATTATTAATGTTACTTAGTAAGTGTAAATTTGCTGTTAAAAATCTTAGTATAACTATCTGTGTTTTCCACAGAGGCCACCTCTGTGAAGGGGTGCTTCAACCTGAAAATGCATCATGACACACAGGTTGATAATGGCTGCTCTTGATGCTGTCCTTTATTTATGACTTAATCAGTGTCCAAACCAACACATCATGCTACCCAGCCTCTCTTTCCCTAATGTGGGGCTTTTAACTTGGAGTCTACAGTACCACATAGATCCAAAGTTGAAGTATACCCTTGTTATTTAACCCTAATTATAATTCAATAGTTTGTTCAATTATAAATAGACAATAAGCCACCATATTAATAATACGTATATATTCAAATCATAGTAAACTTACTCTATATGACTAACATCTGAATTACATTGATTTCTACAAACTCACAGTAGCAACTATGGCTGTTATATCTTTTATTTAAGTTTTAATCATATTTGTGTATACACCTGTCTGTATGTGTATACACATGAATGCAGGTGCACTAGAGGCCTGAGGCATCAGACGCCCCTTCACCTGGAGTACAATGAATGTGAAATACTGATGTGGATGTATGAACTGAACTTGGGCTCTCTGCCAGAGCAGCGTTCATTGTTAAACACTGCACCATCTCTCCAGCACCTGCTACTACCTATTGTTCTTCAATGTGTCAATAAATATGCACAAAGAACTGTGTCACAAATTAATTTTTAATGTGTTTTGCTGACTGTTTCAATATAGTCTATACTCTATAAAAGCATCCTGACTGACCTGTCTATCAACCCACGTGTCCAGCACATATTCACTGATGGTTTACCAGACACAATGTATGACAAATGTGATATTCTAACTCTAAATGGGGAGCTATGAGAGCCACAATTGCAGCTGGAACACCTCCTGGAGATGAGAGTGGGAGCCAAAGTTTAAGAAAAAGTGGGATTGAGCCAAATGAAGAGACAGTTTTACTTCTGACATCACTGTCATGCTACACTCCTTTAGAAACGACTGTGGTGCCGTGTTTTCATATGGAAGGGGAAGCAATTATTTACTATTGGAGACTGTAAATCAATACAGCTGTCCATTAGTGGGCATACATTCTCCAGATCTTGCAAAGAAGACAGCTGGCTAAGACTTACAGAACTACATTGGTCAGTTTCCCTAAGGAATATTAAAACCTCTCTTTGTGTGAACAGTGGAGACCAATGGCAGAAAACCTGAATGTGGCAAAAGTCCAAGCCTGGAGAACATCCAGGAAGAAGGGTCCAGGAAGTAAGACATGATGTGCTAGAAAGATTATTTTAGACTAGTTTTCACATGGCTTCTTGGGTAGTGGTACAAAAATACTCTCTATATAACAGTTTTGAGTTGAATGAGATACAGTGAAAAGTGTTTGCATCAGATATGTGTCAGAAACATCACAGTGGGCGGTGTGAATAGGCAGGATTATTCTGCACACCTCTGCCTCGGTGGAAATGGACCAGGGCATCCTTGAATACAGCATCTGAGCAGAGGCATTTGCAGGCTCAGGAACTGGGCTTTCAGCTTTGACAAAAACAGCAGTTCTCAACCTTTCTCAACCTGTGGATCACCACACCTTTGCAGGTCAAAGAACCTTTCACAGAGGTTCCTAGGACCATCTGCAATACAGATATTTACATTACAGTTATGAAGTAGCAATGGAAATAATTTTAGGGTTGGGGGGGTCACCACAACATGAGAACTGTGAGTGGTCACAGCATTAGGAAGAACTGATCTCCCGAAGAGGAGTCCAGTTAACTTCCCTTGTTTTCCTGATGGGGACAAATTATATTAAGTCAGCTTTATCAAAATTAAGTTGCAACATATTTCCTCCTGTTTCATTACATAACATGAAGATGCCATCACTTCCTGTCACTCTGTGCTCACTCAGGAATGCTGAGGAACAGGGACAGCCCTATCTGAGTGGAGAGATGCTCTTTGGCTGCTAGAAGGTGATTCAGTGAACCGACTTAAGGAGTTACCGTGAGGCAGAAATAGAGTTGCACCCCAGCATGATGAACAGCACCAGACATGCCTTAAATTCTACCATGCATTTGATGTCATCTTAGAAACACTATTATCCCCTGGAGGTGGAAGGCTTTTTCCCAAGCCTATGCTAATATTAACATTCAAGGGTTGACCGTGTACCAGCACACTCCCAGTTTTCTCCCGAGAAGGTGTCAAAATTCCAGCCCTGCCACAGTGCATGAGCACACCTCTACCTGGGAATGACTACCATGGCACCTTCTTTGACCTCTTTCTCAGCACAATGTACAAACAGGATCTGGACTGAGTTGGATTTTGCAGCAGCTGGCTTCCCCAGGTGGTAGGACTGGCCTAACATGTCAGGCCCGGTCAGTCCAAAGTGTGAATTTTAGAAGCGTTTGCCAATCTTACTATAAAGCAGGACTTGAATTGCTTTTACAAACTTCCAACCTGGAGAACTAAATTGCAGTTTGGAAACAGACTGGCTGATTATAACTTAACTACAAATAAAGTGCTGTTCTCTGGTCATTTCATAACCTCAAGGTTGGAAGTATTGCACAGCCCTGGAGATTAGTGGGTCCTCCTTGCCCAATCTTTTTCAGCCAGCTAGGAACAGTTTATATTGATTCGAAATTTCTCTTTTGACAACTGGTGCTTAGGAAATATGATGATTACTAATATAAAGGTGATATGATGACATAAATATGATGACATAAAAATTATCTTAGATGTGTTTTAAATAGGTTTACTACAATATGTCTGAATATTTCAATGGAATCAATATATCAATGAAATATGTTATACTATATCCTGCCTGTGGTGAGGTTGAACTCAGGTCTTGTACAGTAACAGGCAAACTCTACCAAATCTACATCCTGAGTACCAAGTTAAAAAAAAAAAAGCCAAAATGCATTTACACTTATAGAACATCTCAATTCAAACTACCCACACATAGCACTTCTGGTGTGTGGGTGCTGACGTTTGACAGTGCAGCTGTGGGCCGTGGGCAAAGTTCAGCAGCAGGTCATGTCGCTTAGCACGTGCAAGGCCCTCAAAGCAACAGAAAAAAAACAAAGCAACAACAAAAAAACAAAAAACAGTGCAGATTGGAGCTGGAGAGATGGAGCAGAGGTTAAGAGCACTGGCTGCTCTCCCAGATGGCCCTGGTTCAATTCCCGACACCCATATATCTGTACCTCCATTTTCAGGGGATCCAACACCCTCACACAGACATACATGCAGGGCAAACATCAATGCACATAAAACAGATAAATACATTAAAATAACAGGGCAGATCTACCCTCTTCAGGATGACACAGGCACGATGAATGTCCCAGAAGTGTCACAGTTAGACACACATTAGAACATTGGGACATACGGTGGCTTTATAGCTTTGGAGATTGGCACTTCCAAATTGTATGAGTCTCCTGTTAGCAGTAACACATCTCCTGGTATCTCAGAAAGCTGTTCTTTATGTGAGAAGAAGACAGGAGTTCAGTAGGTCATAAGCAGTGTTAGCTCTTTTCCTCTGTTTTCATTTTTACATTTCTACATAACTCATTTATTCTACAGATGCTACTTAGACATCACAGATTAATACATTTTTTTAAAAAGGAAAGTGCTGTACGCAAAAAATATGTATTACACTCAGTGGTTTTTTTAAAAAAGCCATTTGGCCTATACGAAGGCAGAATAAAGTTAGGTGGAACAATCAAACTGAAGACAGGGATGAAGAAGGGCAGAGTTGGGAGAGACTTGAGGGAAATGCCCAAGAAACAAGATTCTAGAACACAGGCAAAGCCATGAGCTACATGACAATACATAGATTAACAGAAATGGGCTAATGTAAATGTAAGAGCTAGTCAGAAATAAGCCTGAACATTCTGTAATTAATATATTTTTTGTGTGTGTGTTTATGTGGGGCCAGGCAGTCAGAATAGAAAAGCTCCACTTCAGTCACCAGGGAATCACTGATTTTTTTTTTTTTTTTAAAGACAATTTAACAAAACAAGTGGCAGATTATACTTATGTAGCTGTAATCAGCTCTACTTACTCCATAAAACTTTCAAGCAAAACACAACTCCATGTGAATCTACATAGGCTTAATGTCTTCAGTTCTTGGCCAATTCTAACCTCATGTCCTCAGTAAGTGGTTACCTTAGGTAAATGTTCCCTTATGATTTCATCATCTCTCTTCCGCACCTGTACCATTTCTTGACTCCCGAGGTAAGCAGCATTAGCTTCATTAAAAAAATGAATGAACAGTTATACACATGGAATACACAGGAGAAATACAAATGTCAAATTAATTTCAGCAAATTCATATGATTCCTTTTCCTAGAGGCCAAGTGCTATTTGAAATTAGATACGGTGGATCCCAAAGACACAGTGAGCTCCCTAGCAGGCTTGCAAAGGCAAGGTGTTATTTACAGAGGACTATGTCTCAAGGGTTTAACCATCCCGCAGAGACATAGCCTACCCTGGCCACCAAGGCCCCAACATACCAATACATCCTAGGGGATAAGATCATGCCCAACACCCTTTGGGCAAGTGAAAGAGATCCACTGGTATTCTTAGTTACTGAATAACAGCCTGGAAATATCAACCAATAAAAGAAAATAATTATAAAATTTATTTTATAATTCCCTTTTCTCAGAATCTCTGCTTCACAGGCCAACATCCAGTGTCTTTAAAATGTTAATTTCACATATTTTTTTGTTTTTACACTTGCTTTTGGCAAGAGGGCAAATGAAGACCTTTTTCTTTTTTTTCACCTCAAAAATAGAGGAGCTATGTGAAGTTATTTACATTTGATATGAAAATCCACTTGGGATTTTCCCAGACGAGATACTGGAAACAAGCAATTTAAACACTTTGGCTGCTACGTTTACATTCTGAAGCCTTCATTAAGAGATTACACTTTGTCTCTTGAAGCATCTAGAAACATGACACAAACTCAGATTTCATGAGGAAGACTTTGTGGTTCTGTTCACATATTATATGCCGAAATCACTTTTACTAATGCTAGCCACTGTTTAGATATTTCTTAGCGACAAGGTTTTATTATCAAAATAATAAAACACAAGGCACACAGTCACACATTTAGTGCTACAGAAAGGCAGAATTCAAGTCACACATGTGGGAGCTTGGGAGGCCCCTCCATGGCTGCCATGCATTGGTTAGGCCTTCTCCCAGCCCACACAGTATTTCCAGGTAGCCTTCCTCCCGTCTTTACAGGCTGGAGTGTCATTAAGACGGAGGATATCGAATCAAAGCTCCTGTTCCCAGTAATCAATTTTGTAGGTCAGGGACAGAGATTCTATCCAACACAACCTTCCTATGCAAGCCACCCACCAAAGTCTCAAACCAGCTATTTACACTGTGGAAGCTCTGACAGAGCAACCCACCATCCTACCCTCCCCAACTTGAAATCTCTCCAAGGCTAGGTACCAGATAGGAGACCACCCAGAGACTTCAGAAATTATAACAGCCAATCCTAGATCTCCCCACCCAGTTGCCCAGCCTGTCTCAACTCATCCTTCCATGGAATCTGCAATACAGGCTATGGGGCACCTGACCCTTCTGCCTCCTGACCTAATAGGTGTGGTGTGGCATGTCCTCCACTACAGGGAGATGTAAGCAATAACCTCTCCTTCAAAGGCAACTGTTTGATGTCTATCATCTACCATATCCAACTGAAACAATTCTAACTGCATTCTGCACCAAGGAGACAGCACCAGGGAAGGTGATTGCAATGGCTTTGGTAGAGCAGAGCTGCAGAGAGGACAGAGATCCAAAAGGGGTCATCCTCGAGGGTTACCTGACCACTGACCAGCATTGTCATATGAAAAATAGAATTGAGAGAACAAAAAACTCCAGAAGGGGTTGTAGGAACAATCATTGATCTGGATACCATGATTGCTTCTGCCAGCCTGGGGAAGAGCCTCTTGATGAACAACACAGTAACTAGAGGATGCAGGGTGACCTTTGGAACACCAAGTCATGAGCCAGATGCTCAACTGTGGCTAGCTTAGCCATGCTACACTCAGCAATGGTCACTTTATACAGGAGAGCTGGGACATGGACAAATGGGTCTTCAGAATACGAGAGAAGCTGCCTATTCTCAGCATTAAGAGAGCATATGTAGAATGGAGAAGATTGCACCATAAAGCAAAAGGACTGACACCTGGATACATTTGAAAATTTCTAGAAATCAACAAGAAAGAGGCAGACGAACATACATCGAAATGGGTACACACTTGAAGAAAAAGCTCACAAATTGTGAAAATAATGTTTTCATTGAGAATAAACTCCAAGCTACTCTTTTATTTATTTTTTTCTTGCCATTTTCGATCTAAGTATACTTTTTTCTTTTCTTTTAAATGAGACCTCCCATTTCATCTCTAGTAACTGCTCTGAGGAAGCCATCCTTGTCATCCCTCAGCAATGGCCCCAATATAACACAGTGGTCGGAGGTGTAAATTCCTAAGTGGAAAACACACTGCTCTTGGCAATGACTGTCAACAGCATGCTTGGAAACTCAGCAAATTTCTGAGTTCCAGCACTGTTGAGAAGGAAATGTCTAGTACAAGGAGAATGGAAATGAAAACATTTCTTTACTTAGGCTTCATTAAAGCGTAAATAGAGGTGCACAATGGTTCACAAGGACTCGATGCTCCATTTCCTTTGCTACCACCACCTTCTGAAACATTCGAACTTCACGTATCACCATAGATGTCCGGGAGAGAGGCTGAAGTGTTCAGGGAAGCAGAGAGAGGGCTGATGGCCAAGGAGCGATAGGGCACTGACATCATAGCATAGTATTACTGGGTTTTCTAATTGCTCACAGTCTTCAACACAGGCTACCTTAAGTATAACCTGTAGCCTGTCCTGGATGCCATCCACATGGCCAGTCACAGTCACCTCTGTTCTGGAACTGACCTAGGTGTGATTTTCTCTAAGTACCACTCAAGTCGTGTATCTGTTTTTCGAACAGCAGACACTGCCACACACTAAAATTAACCACAGCTGTCTCTCCTGCTCCACTGTTAACTTACAGGCAGGGGCTGTGCTTTATCCTTTAGTCTATCATGTGTTTTGCTTACGACAGGTGTATAAAAAGAAGGATTAAGTGACGAGTGGGAAGGGGCTGAGGGAGATGGTACTGCTGGAGGGGTGGTCCAGGATCTGACATCGCTATGGAGGCCAAATTTGGAGGCACACTGACAGCTAAGCAGGTAGGCAAGAGGGATGAGTCAGCACAGGTAACAGGGGGTGTAAGTGTTTCTGTTGACATCTGCCATATACTTGTAACTCCCAGGGATGATGCAAGGGGAGTAAAAGCCATAATAATAAAAAAATGCAAGGTCCTAAAGAGATGCAAGAAAACCTTCTGAATAGTGTATTTACCATAGTGAAAGACATAAAAGGTGGTCCACAGTTTATGATTATTAAAACTACACATGTTAGACTGGACGATAATTTGAAGGGAAGTTAAAACTATTTAGAGAACCAGGAAACATAGATAAGAATATTTACCTTTAGAAAATAGATAAGGTCCTAGAGCCATATAATTACTCTTGAACTAATCTAGCACAGACAAACTCTTTCTGCTCTTTTTTTCCCTTGGGTTTTAAGCTCAGCTTCCTCCACTGCCTAGGCCCTCAGATGGGTTTAGGAACAGACTTTCACAGGCTCGCCTGAATGACAGAGTAGGTTACAAGCATATCTGGTTTCTTTATAGCAAAAAAATTATTCTGAAAAGAAATCTGTGATCTGTTGTGAAGCTTGCTATTAAACAGTTTAAAAAGTTATTTACACGTTTATTAAGAAGGAAGAAATATTATGACAGTTTCTTTCAAAAGAATTATTTGATAAATCTTCTAACCTGGCAGGGCTTCCTCAAGTCTTGGGCTATGATTCTCTCCTAAGGTAATGGAAAGGAATGAAGACATCAGGGAAGCCTAACAAAAAGACATTCATTTAAACACGTGACTGTGTCCTTGACATGGCTGAGCTAAAATATGTTTTCTTTTAGCTTTGATCAGGAAACCTACTTTAGCTGTCTTCATGGGAAGACCATGTTACATGAGATGGAAACGCATATGCTCCAGGGAACATATGTCGTAGCAAATTTCCAGAGTTGAAATGAAGGGGGGAAACCATGTATAGTCTTTACAAACACTTCAGACAATCTAGTTACAATCTCATTGCTCTGGTGGATGTAGAGGTAATGCTTATACTATGTGCTAACTGAGTTAGGGCCACTCTCTAGCTGGGAAGTGACATTTCTCTCATTCTAATGTCACAGAACTTTGCCTGCTAGAAGGGGGGTGGGGGAAATGATGACGGAGTAGAGGGTTTGGTGTACTGTCTTTGCCATGGTGTGGCGGCACCTGAAATGGTGGACTCTTTTGGTCTATGAAGGTTCAGAGCCTACAACAACAAACATGCACAAACTATAGGACACTGAAGGGTACCCTATCTAGACAGGACAGGGTTTATAATCTACACACTGACCAGCAAACTTCCTCCATTTGTTTCCTTTAGATTTCGCCTAGAGCACAGACATTAAGTGATACACAAACACTACAGGGTAGCCTGCAGGTCCAAGCAGCAAGTTAAAGGTCATCCTCTGAAGGGCAGTGAGACACGGAGCAGGTCAGCATGGGGAGGATGGAGCTAGACCGAAAGGAGTCCTGGGGTTGGCTTCTCACCTGATCATTTGCTAACTTTTCTTAAACCACACCACTGGGGTAGCTGCTATGAATACTGCCTACAGGGCCTGAGATGTGGCAGGGCCCACTAACTACCCTCAGTCAAGGCCATCTCTTAATGCATTGTCCTTTCAGGAAGTCACCAAAGGCATGACCAGGTGGCTGGACAGTGCTAGCTTCCATGGTGAGTGTTGGCAAAGGACTCAGTAGGTACCGAGAGCCAGGGAACAAAGGGATGAGCTGGTTGGGATGCTTGACATACTTGGTTAATGTTCTGCTCAGGGTTACAAGGGTAAACTGATCATCCAGGCAGAGTTGAGCCAAGGACTAGAAAGGATAAGAAGTCATTCTTACTTTCTCTGTAACACAAGTTGCACTGACTGGGAAATACTGAGACTAGTGAAGTACTGATCACTTGGGTGTTGTTAGTTCAGACCCAGAGCTGAGGAATCAGGAGACTAGAATTCGCAGGCACCAGCAACAAGAGGGCCATGAACACAAATACATCTGTTTGTGAGTTGGTCATTAAAAGAGATGACCAATGTACATTCTGGTTATAGGCTCTATTTTGAAGATATTGAGTCTACTATGGTTATGGGGGAAAGCTGTAACAATGTGACTGGAAGGTGCTGATTGTCCTTGATGACAAAGGGAATGCATACTATGGTTGAACTGTCTTGCAACCCAGGCTCCTGGAGCACCAATCGCTACAACTGCAAGGCAGGTTCCTTCCTTACTAGTGACTTAAGGGGGATGTTTCTACATGAAGATATTTATGACTCTTGTGTAGAAAAGTCTAAGAAATATCTTTACAGAAGCACTTGCTTAAACACAAACTTAAGTGATTGGGTAGGCAATATATATTCACTTAACACATAGCTGTCATTTAATTATTATACTTAGACTTTACATACATAACTGAAAAACAAACATTCATTATGTTCCACATCTTGATCTGACACCCTCTTCTGGTCACCAGTCAGCATGGTGCTGACATGGTGCACAGACGGATGTGTGGGCAAAACACCAACACATTAAAAAAAAAAATACTGAAGTCATTAATAATTCTATTGAATTATTACTATGCAAAAGTACAGATTAGCAAAACTAATCACCGGTATAATCTGAAAGTATGTATAGCCAGTACTATAATATATTAGCATGGTGATATTTACTGTCATAACTTAAACTCTTCTAAACTGACTTAAAGATGAGTGCCAAGGTGTAACCTGCCCACTCTCTGGGCCACTGTTGTAGACACTAAACTACAGTCACCTCTGGATTCCTGGCAGGACTGCACCCATGCTGTGACTTTGCTTGGCACATCTCCTCACTGTAGTCACAGTACAGAACCAGAAGGGATCACTGGCGCTCCCTGAGGTTTCTCATGCAAACTCCCTTCACTCAGTGTCCAGCTCTACTCTCACGTTAAGCTTGGGGTAGAAAAAGTCAGACATAACTATCTGTAAACATTCCCTAGACAACAGTAGACACACACCTTTTAAAAACATGCTTACCCAGGCAGAACGGTTGAAGAGCACTGTTCACAGGAATTTCACAGGTAAAGTTCAGTCTTTCAAGGGCTTTTGTGGCTATGAAGGACTTTATTATTTCAGGACAGGGCTTAAAGACTAAGTAGCTGGCAGCATAGAGCACATATCGAAACCAGCACAAAAGTGGAGTAGCAATCCTGCCGTTGGGCGTCTCAGACATCCGCTCAATAGTGGGAAACAGCAGGAAGGTGTGGATGACCTACAAGAAAGACAGATGCTTGGATGAGAGGTTCTCTTACACATGAACCCCCAGGATGGCTGTTCTTCCTACACTGTGCTGACTGTGACCAGGACTAGAACACCACTGGAGACGAGGTCAGACCAAACTAAACTAGTTTGGAGAGGACCTGAGCTCATTCCTGGGGGCATTGTGGCTAACTGCTGGAAGGAGGAGGAATGGTAGACACTTCCTAGATCATGATGGTAATTCACCATTCCCTTGAACGATTACTGAAGTAGGAACTACTACATAGACTTGACTTTGATGGTACCCAAGAGAGTAGCGCCACATGCAGGGCTCCATTGCTATCAGCATGGCTCTGTTGATTAGACTTCGACATAGTTCCCTTTTCAAAAGGTTCTTCAATTTCTAAGGACAGACAATGACACTCACCAACAGAACCGCATATGTTCCCAACAATGGGTTGTACCAGGTATATTGCAATGTGGGTTTCTCTTAACTTTATTGCAGTGTTGAAGGATAAAGGCATCAATATAGCTCAATAAGAAACAGAGAAATATATTTAAATACTGCTGCAGTGAATATGAGTGTTCCACAAACCATTTTAGGTCAATCAGTATTTACCACATGGTTATTAATGAACTATGTGAAAATGGTCTCTTTACGAGATCAGAAAAGCCAAGATAGGTATGTATAATCTATTAATAGGAATATAAATGGAATACCTCAATAATATTAAATTATCACAGAACAGAAAGTGAGAACAGAGGTTATTTTTATTTTATATGAATGCGTGTTTTCTTGCATGCATGGCTGTGCACCATGTATTTGTAGAAGCAGGAAGAGACTTGTGAATCCCTCTCCGACTAGAATTAGAGACAGTTGAAAGCCATTATGTGGGTGTTAGGGATCAAATTTAGATCCTCTTAAAAAGCAACAGGTACTCTTAACCACTGAGCTATCTCTCCAAACCCATCCCCTTAATTTTTCTTAAATACAGTTGAACATTTATTTAATGTGTATGCACATCCCTGCACATGCTTGAGCACATGTATGCCAGGGTGTACATGTAGAAATCATAGATAATTTATGGGAGTCAATTCATTCCTTCCAGTGTGAACTGAGGATGTCAGGCTGGGCACCAGTCCTGGCTTTATTCTTAAATATTTTGGTTCAACACAACACACACACAGTGAGGCTTGTCAAATATACACATGCCACACAGCAAGTCACTATAAACCAATCACGAGGCACGAGAAGATGCAGAGAGCAGAGCCTGCTTGTGAGTCTCCAGTCATGAGGCTTCATGTCAGCATCCATCACCCCACAATGGCAGTTGTTTCTGGCCTACATCAGTGCTCATGGTCCCTCACATCTGAGATCATCTTTGTTAACGAACTGTATGTCACACAGCGCACTTCAGTTTAACTGTTTACCAACCTCATGTTTACAAACCTCATCTCTGTTGTCTTCCTTCATCTTTGCTAATTTTCCACTATATGAATATACAAACAGTATTCATCTTACTGATAGATATTTGAGTTGTTTTCAATCTTTAGTCAGATCTTACTTTCTGATCCAGTGTTTTCTGTCTGAAGAAAGTAACACAGTTCATGCAGGGTGGGCACTGACGACCACTCTCTTCAGCTGTTCTCATCTCAAGGGTTGTTACTCTTTCTTTACCTCTGAAGGATGATCTCACAGGGTAGAGAATTCCAGATTAGTGTTTTTCTTTTCTTCTCCAGCACACTAACCATGGCACATCCTCTCTCTTCCTGTTAGTGTGGATTCTGAGAAGTTGGAAATGATTCCTGCCTTTGCTTCTCTGTAAGCAGAGATCCTGTTTTTTCTCCCTGTCTCTCATGATTTCTTTATTTCGTCTTCCTGTAGTTTATAAGCTCACACCTAACTGTAGCATGCTTTAGGGAGGTGTTAATCCAGTGTGGTGTCTTCTCAGGTCGCTGTGTCTCTTGTATGGTGTCTGACATGAACTTAGTCGTTATCCTTTACAGTCACTTTCTGTTTCTTTCTCTCCTGCAGTATTCCTGTTACCCTTGTCCCATCTTTTGTAGAATCCTATAGTCTTCTGAGATTAATTTTCCTGGTTCTCTTTGCTTTTTTGACTTTAGGGGTTTCTTTTGAGATGTCTTCAAGTTCAGAAATCCTTTACTCACCAAGATGAAGTTCCTCACACACTCAACACAGCCATCTTCATTTCTGTTACAGTAGTTTTGATGGCAAGTTTTGATGGCAGCATGCCCACACCTCATAGGAATCCCATATCACTTCATGTTGGCCACCTGTTCTATTGGAATTTTTCATGTGTTCATCACAGCTGCTCCAAAATCCTGGCCGTCTCATCTGCACGTCCACACATATATGAGTCTGTTGCTTACTCTACTTCTCAAGTTGTGCCTTTTGCTACTTAGTATATCTTGTAATATTTTTCTTGCTAGACAAAAATGCACTAGGGATAATTAGCTGCTCAAGTATGGTGTTAGAAACAAAGTGTTCTTCTGTACTTCAGAGTGAAATCTTTGTCTCTGCTTTTTGCCAAACATACAGGGGGATAATTTTACAATATCTACTGAGAACTGGGTTGAACTCTAGGGCGACAAATCTCAAAATTATATAGTTCCATCACGTCTGGAACCTCCTGGAACTTTTAAACTTCAGGGTTCTCTACTCTGAACCTTCAGTATGCAGGCTCTCCCTCCATTACACTATCTCCGTGTATTACACTATCAACGTGGACTCTGGTAAACTGTAACACTTTGTGTGACCCCATCTTTGCCTCTGACTGTTGGTGGCCATCAAGCCTGCTTGGCTTTACATGGGATCCAGGCATTTGAACTTGGTTGATGCATGCATGGCGAGTGTTTTGCCTGCTTTGCCAGACTCTTCTTTCTTTTAAATACCTGTTGTGTGAAGTTTTTTTTTTTCCCTGAAGAAATAGGAATCAACATCTGCTCACACATGTAGGGCGTCAATGACAGTAACAAAAGATTCTATCCAGTGAGTTTACCTGGAGTTATTCTGAGGACTGTCAGCATCTTATGGGTGTTATACAGAAAAATCTGTCTTTCCCAGCAATTCTTAATTGTTAATATTCATGGGGCTTTATGAGCCCCTTTTATGCCCAATGAGGGAAAATTAATGAACTCACTTCTGTACAAGTATCCTCCAGGAATTATAGCTGCACACTGTTTAACAGGGCAATGGCCAAATCATGCCTAAGGGACAGTGTGCCACAACAACAGTTATCCTGACATATCCTCAGGGACACAACTTTGTGCCTTTGATTTATATGTCCCTGGTGATCTGTGACGATGAACACATTTTCCGATATATACTGCCAATTATACATCTTTTTGAAGACCTATCTAATCAAGTTTTTACCATTTCTATATTGGGTTTGGTCTACTCTGTTTTAAAAAAATTTTTTTATATTATAATATTTAGTTATTGTGTCTGTGGGGGAGGCATGCATACACACAAAGTGCACACATGTCGGTTACAAAATGTGGGAGGGAGTCAGTTGTTTCCTTCCACTAACGGGGATCTAACTCAAGTAGTTAGACTGTGGGTAACAGCCTTTACTCAAGAAGCCAAGGTGCTCACCCATTCTTTTCTTTTCCAGTAACTGTTCTTTGTGTTTTGTTTTGTTTTTTTCTTTTTTTTTTTTTTTTTAAGAAATTCTTCTCTAATTGCTAATCAAGAATTTGTTTTCTCATTCAAATGTCTTATACTAAATTAGATATATTGGCCCTTATCTTCTCTACAATGCAGTCCCAAGCCTTTGGCTGTATTACATCACTTGTGGGGCCATCCTCTGATTTCAGATATAAACGAATGTTTGACCATTTCCTTCACGTACTTCTATGTCTCTTTCTGAGTGAATCCGATGAACTTTTCCCATGTGTGGCTTTCTGTCTCTTTTTTTATCTCCTGTGTGGGCAGTTCCTTTCTCATGGTTTGATGATATTGCCCAAATGACAAATTTGGTAAGGTGTCTGCTGGAATTCTCCCTTTGTGTTTCTCGATAATATGGAACAGGGATTTGAGAGTGAAAACTGAGGAGGGCTATTTCTTTCTAGTCAGACCTTGTTTTTTCTTGGTCCTATCATTCAGCTAAGTATTCAGCTATTTCCTGTAGACTTTTTCTTGCATAATAGTTGAGGTATTTTGTTTCCGTTTGGGTCACAATAATTTGAGCTTCTCTGGGTTTCCTCCTTTGTCCAGTAAGAAAGTATTGTTCCTGGAGTCCCTGCACAGCCTATGATGAGTAAAAATTCCTTTGGGGGGAGGAGCTTTTTCACACAACTTGAACTTGGTAGCAGTGCATTGCAAATGCCACAAGATGCTTCTTAGACAAAATGCAGCTTTTCAGCCACAATATAAAGAGAGATTCTGATCTCAACCAGAAAGAATGTTTTGTACACTTTCTAATCCTGTACAATAGATATCTGTCATGTTACTTCAACACTAAAAAAGCATGCTATAGGAATCTGGGGGTAAAACTAAGAAAAATCTTTGAGGAATCAGAGTTGTATCTTATTAACCAATGACTTTCCACCTCCCAATTCAGAGTTCTATCTTTTAGGTAATCCTAATGGCACGAGTAACTGTCATTCCAGAAAGCGATAGAGATGCCATGTTAGACTTAAGGAGACTTAACTGATTCCAAATGTGTGCATCTGTGCTAAGTAGCAACTCACATTGAGACATGTAGGGCTTCTTCTATGTCCTGTTGAAGTTTCCCAGGTGAAGAGTGTCCTCCCTTCCCCATCTTGCAAGAACAGCTCCCCTCCGGACCAAGGAGCAGGCTGCTTGGTAGCAGCTGAGGGAGTAATAGAAAGATGTAGAAACCAAAGTCTCAGTGTTGCTGATAATGTGGTCAAGAAGCCAGGCTGGCCACAGTTATGGCCACTAGGATCTTCTTAGACAGTCAGTATTCTTCAGTAATATTTGGGTAGACTTTGGTATGCTGGTAAGACTGGTCTGTCACTTTCTTTTCTCATTTGAGTCTATGCTCATTTGTATATAAAGACTTTACTGAGTTGAAAGCACAGACCCTTCCCCGCTATCTAGAAGGGTTAGTAAAATAACACAATTATTTATGCTCTGAATATTGAATAGATGTCATCAGTGAAAACTATCTAGATCTGGGTTTTTATTTTCCCAAAAAGGATGAACTATTGATTTATTCAATTTTTTGACTAGTTCATTCAAGCTTAACCAGGATATTTCTTCTTGAATTTACTTTCCTGTATTTCCTGCCCTGGGCTGGAGTCCATTTCATGTGAATCTCCACATTCATTTGCATAAGGTTATTTATAGCATCTTGTTATTATACTCAAATCTCTGTACTACTAGTAATAATGTCACAACTCATATTTCTCTTATAGCCTTTTACCTATAAAGCTAGTCACTTCATTTTCAGTTAATTTTTTTCACTTGGGCTTATTTTGTATAGCATTACACAGCTAGAACAGCCTTTTCCTGGCAAGAATTTTATGATAAGACTTTTCCTATTCTTTTATCTTATATATTTCTATACAAGATATGGTTGGAATTTTCCTATATACAATGTCATAATTTAGTTAGAATACATTTTCATCTAAAGTTACAGTTAATATTTTAGGTATGAACCCCAGGTACCCAAATCCGTTTTCCCTGTCCCCTTTCAGCTTTCTCCATATTTCTTTATCTTTCTCATCACATTTTAATAGGTAATAATAAAGGTAATGTGAATCTATAAATGCAACAGATCACACTCCAAGAGTGGAAACTAAAAACTATACAGTCATGGCAATAGTGCAGAAAAAAATCATCTAACAAAAATGTAATATCCTTTCATAATAAAATTTCACAATGAATTAGGTAGAAGGAATGTACCTCAACACAGCTGTATATGATATCCCTGATGCTAACATAACAGTCCATGACAGGGAGTTGGAAGCTTTCCCCATCAGGAAGAAGACAACAGTACTCAGGATCCTTACTAAAGCAATTAGGTTCAAGAGATAGAAGGTATATAAATCAGAAGGATGGTGTTTTCTATTGTGGACAGTACGATGCTTAAGGGAAATCCTAATGGCACACTGAAAATCTTTCAGAACTAAAACACTGCTTTATAAAGTTGCAGGATAAGAAAATCAACACTAACGAAAATTGATAATGTTTCTATATCGCAGCAACAAACTTTTCCCTAAAGGATATCAGGGAAACAATTCCACTTTTTATTTAAGAATGAGTTTATTCAATAGGGCTGGAGACATGGTACAGCAGTTTAAAGAATGTACTACTCTTCCAGAGAACCAGAGTTCAGCTCCCAGCATCCATGTCAGGTGCCTTACAAGCAACTCAACCCTCAAGAGATATACAATGTCTTCTGGTCTCTGCTGGTTCTGCAAACATGTGTAACTCCTCCCCTACCCCATCACATAACATAATTTCAAACAGTATTTTTTAAGAGAAGTAATTTATCCAAAGACATGTATACTCAGATGTGTGAAATGCTGAAGAAACTGAAGACATGAATGATTAAAAGCTATCCCATGACCAAGAATTAGAAGAGTACCATGAAGATGTCCACACTACCTAGGGCCAATTACAGACTCAATGCAATTTCCACCAAGGTTACAAAGGTGTTTTTCACTGTTAAAAAAGCTGAACTGTGTACAGAGTCACCGAAGACATCAAATATTCAAACCAATTTTTAAGAAAAATAACAAAGATGGAGGCATCGCATCAATTGACTTCAAAATACACTACAAGACTATAGTAATCAAAACAGGATGATAATGGCATAGAGGATAATCGGCCAATTATAGTATGGCCAGTGTACAGTATGCACTTGTATGAAAATGTCCTTATGAAATTTAACATCATGTACAATGAAAACTAAAAAAAAGATCCCTCCACATACTTGATTTTTAAAAGACAGATATCAAGAACACACTCTGTGGAAAGGACAGAGACGCTTTAGTAAATGGAGTTGGGACAACTGCAAACCCATATGCAGAGCAATAAAATTAAATCCTCATCGCATTGGAAACTAAAAAATCAAAAAACGCATTGAAGGTTTAACTGTAAGACCTAAAACAACAAAACTATTAGAAGAAAAAGTGAGGGAAAAATCTCCACGAAGTTGATCTGCACAAGGAGTTCTCAGATATGATTCTAAAGGCACAGGCAACCAAAGCAAAACACAAAGTCATAGGATTATATCTAACTCAAGAGCTCTGTGGGGAAAAAAAAAATTTAGTGGCATTCCAATATACAAATAAGAAATGAACTGAGAAATAAATCAGGGAAATGCCACCCTTCACAATAACCACAAGTAATATAAAATGTCTTCAGGTAACTCTAGCCAAGCACCTGAAAGACTTGTATGACCAAAAACTTCATTTTTGAATAAATTAAAGAAAACATCAGAAGATGTAAAGATCCCTCATGCTCATGGGTAGGTAGGATTAACATAGGAAATATTACCATTCTATGAAAAAGCAACATAGAAATTCAAGGCAATTCCCATCAAAATTCCAATACAATTCTTTATAGACATTAAAAAGACAATTTTCAATTTTATACCAAAAATTAAGAAACCCAGATTAATTTAAACAAACCTGAATAATAAAAGAACTATTGGAGAGGTGTATTATCATTCTTATTTAACATTATATTATAGCACAAGAGCAATAAAATCTCATTGTATTGACATAGAAAAACGAGCTCTGTGTAGTAAGGGGAACAGCTGATAAGTGGAGAGATGATCTATAGAGCAGGAGATAATATTTATGAATCGTATTTCTTACCGGTGATAAATATCCAAAGCAGGTGAGGAATCAAAACAAGAAAACAAGTAATTTGATTAAGAAATGAGAAGAGGGGGTAGAGAGATGGACTGGCAGTGAAAAGAACACTTGTTGCTTTCTCAGAAGGACCTGAGTTTAATTTCCAGCGCCCACATCAGGTGGCTCACAACTGTTTCTAATTCCAGCTCCAGGGGATCTGATACCTTCGTCTGACCTCAACAGGCACCTGTACCCACATGCACATAACCACACAGGCACATTCACACATAATAAACAATGAAATAAATCTTTATAAACTAAGCATGTAGAGGACTACCTACCTGCATTCACACCATTGCTCTTCTTATTTAGAAGAGTAAAACCAAAGCATACCCCACTGTATTCTGAACACAGGTAGACAAGACAGCACACACCACAAGCATTGCAAATGGTGACACTGGAAATGATTCTTTTACCTTTCCTGGTAAGCCTTTAGCTAACCAGTGCAATCAATTAATGAAAACAATCTGGTTTCCAAGATATCTGATAACTGAGTCTTGTTTGGAAACTCATTGCTCATTTCAGTTTCAAGTTCATTGACTTCACAATCAGAGGCCTATGTTCACTACATCGTCCTCAGAGAGAAGAGACTAGAAATGGTTAATTCAGTCACTACCAAACTGAAAGCATCACAGATTCCACACTAGTTGTGTAACCCACAGTCCTTAAGGAACTCTGGGCTGATCAAATCAGCTGGCAGAAACAGGAAGCAATCCATTATTTTTACAAATGGTCCTTTACTGTGACCCATGTTAAAAGAAAACTTCATGCAGCAAGGGAAACTAAACACACACGAGCAACCACAGGGTTATATTTGGTTGATCTATATCGAAACAAATTGAGAATTGAAGTGCACTCTGAAATCATAGGAATGGACCAAAACAAGAAGGAAGTTCTAATATTTGCTCTGAATGTCCCATTGCCTCGCAAAAACATGATAAGACCAAAGCCCATTTGTCACCACCAGTACTTGGTAGATGGCACAGGCATGTTCTGCCTGTGGAGAACCATTAACTTCATGAGGGATCAGGAAGGTCAGGTGGCAGGAAGAACATAGAAGAAAAGAGATACCTTAATAGAGGGAGCCATTATGGGCTTAACAAGAAATCTGGCACAAGGGAAATCTCCAGGGATCCACAAGGGTGACCCCAACTAAGAAGCTAAGCAATATGGAGAGGCTACCTTAACTGCCTTTCCCTGATAATTAGACTAATAACTACCTTAAACACAATCCTAGGACCTTCATCCAGTGGCTAAGGGAAGCAGAAGCAGACACCCACAGTTAAACACTGAGCTGAAACTCCTGGAAATCAGTTGTAGAGAGGGAGGAGTGATGAGCAAAGGGATCAAGACCATGCTGGGGAAACACCCAGAAACACCTGATCTGAGCAAATGGGAGCTCAGGGACCCATATGAGAGCTGGGGAACCAGCATAAGACTGAACCAGGACCCCTGACCTTGGGTGTCAGTTGGGATCTTGGGCAGTTTATGAGGCCACTGGCAGTGGAACCAGTATTTATCCCTAGTGCATGAATGGGCTTTGGGAGCCCACTCCACATAGAGGGATACTCTCCCAGCCTAGATACAAGGGGGAGAGCCTACCCCAAATGATGTGAGACTTCGATGACCCCCCATGGGAGGTCTCACCCTCCCTGAGGAGTGCACAGTAGGTAGAATGGGGTGATGGGGGGAGGAGGGAATGGGAGGACGAGAGGGGAAGGAACTGAAATTGGTATGTAAAATAAGATTCTGTTCTAATTTACACTAAAAAATGAATTAAAAAGAAGAAATTCTGTATATAACGACAATCAACACACAAGATTTTATCCATTTATTAATATAGACAAAAAATGAATAAAAGGATGAACCACCATAAACACTAAAAAATTAACTTGATACTCATGAAAACAACTAAATATTAGTAGCTATACTACTACAGATGAGTTTCATAGATTCATTACATAATTATTTTATTTCTGAAACTTTCAAGTACCTTAATTTCTATAAATATGACTTTCAAAATTTTCATAATAAAAATGTACAATTATCAATGAAGAAAAGTTTTTCATTTATTCCTTGGCCTCTACAAGCACATATACTGCTATTAGCTGAGATGGTTTGCAGATGAATATGCCTGTTTATTTTGTTTTGAAACAGGGTCTCACTCTAAAGCTCAGGTTGCCTGGAACTCATCACTATGTTAGCTCACACTAACAGGGTTCCTCTTGCCTCAAAGCACTAAGATTCTCAGGTGTGGTAATGAAGTCAGCCATCTGCTACACAGGATCCAATTACCTTTGTGTAAGAAAGGAAATTAGGCATTGGCTGAGGAAATTTAAGGACCTTAAAGGTAGATTCAGAACTAGATTGAGAAGATCATATTGTAATTTCCATATTCAGGGTATTGAGGCAGGAGGACTGCTGTGAGTGTCAGTGTGAGGCCAAGCTGAGTTATATAGTGAGTTCCAGGAAGCCTGGACTTTAGATTAAGACTCTGTCCTAAGATACACACACACACACACACACACACACACACACACACACACACACACACAAAGACCAAGGATATTCAGCACTACGCTATCTCAGTGAAACATACAGTAACCTAACATTGAGTGAAAGAGAAAAAGAAACTTCTTTTGTTAATTGCTAATTTTACTTATTTTTCTTCTTTTATTTTCTTGAGACATGGTTTCTCTATGTGGCTCTACATGTCCGGAAATTTGCTCTGTAGACCAGGTTGGCCTTAAATCCACAAGGATTCGCCTATCTTTGCCTTCCAAGTACTGGGATTAAAAGTGTGGGCCTCCATTACCAAGTGCTAATTGTACTTTCTTATAATGAAACATTTCAAAACTTCAAAGATTCTAAAGGTAAAATTCAAGGTACTAGATGTTTTCAGAAATAAAAATTATTATTCCTGGACCAGAAAGTGGCATCACAAACAGTTGGTAAACAGTAGATGTGCTCAGCCAGAAGCCACTTCTCGTGTCCTTTCTGTCCTTTAAAGCACAGCTCACCAAGTGCTGGAGGGATGAGGGAAACTATCTACACTTGACAGTGTATGCTAAGATCTGTGAGCTCAGAAGCCCTGGTTGACGAATATTAGAAAGAGCACTGGGTGCTGACACACTTCAAGAATATTCTACTATAAACCCCATTTCACTTTCTTGCAGCTTTCCAAACAATTAGCCTTTGTGGTAAAATTTTCCATGCTTAGTTTTAGCCCAAAGGTGATTATTTTTGCAAAATTTGAGAAAAATATATTAAATACTTTTGAGTTAAAAAAAGATGAAGAAAAAAAAAGACCACATAAACTTTCCACTTTGAAAGCAGTTTTGGGATTTGCAAAAATATGCAGATAGCTAACAATGGCTGAAGTTGAAAAGTTGAAATTTTCCATGTGTCCAGTTGTCAAGGAAGTAGTCTGAGAGATTCAGAGAAGACAATGTGTTTGCACAACATAAACAAATCCATACTGGATCTGGCAAGTTTCCTCAGTGAGTAAAAGGCACCTGCTGCCCAGCATGAGGACCCAAGTTCTATCCCTGAGACCCACGCAGTGCAAGCAGTGTATCGATCCCAGGCTGCCCTCTGACGGCCACATGTGTGCAGTGCTGGCATGTGAAACCACACACATTCACATACATGACATGAATTAAAATGTAAAAATATTCAAAGACAGATATATAATGAGGGAGAGCATAGTTAAGCCACTGGAAAACAGCAGTATAGTATATTTAATACAGACTTTCCCCAGGAGAGATTTACTGTTTTCTAGCACGGAAGTCTTTCCCAAGCAGAGTATTCATGGTTGAATACCTGACCGCTGTGTTTTGACACACCAGGATTCACTAGTGAGTCACATGGAGAAAAGTGTCAATGACAGCACTGCTTCTGTAGAATTCGGTATGCTGCACTGTACTGTCCCACAGGCCCATCTCAATTCTACAAGTCTGATCCTGTTTGTAGTTTAATGTTTGCCCTTAGCTGTGCCTCACTGCCACCTTCTTATACCTTCTACTTGACAAATTCACACACGCTCCGAACCCTCCAGATTCTCCCCAAACTCCCTGCAGAGCAAATGTCCACCTTCCCTTTAAACCTCCCTATGTCCTTGAAGAACTCAAGTATTTAAGAAACAGCAGTCAACATCTTAGTTAAGTAAAAGGAGCTGGGGAGAGGGCTCGGTGGTTAAGAGTGCTAGCTGCTCTTGCAGAGGACCTGGGTTAGACTGCCAGCACATATGGAGGCTCACACGGGACTGTCACTGCAGTCCTAGCAGAAATGACGCCTGCCTCTTCTGGTCCCCTAATACTACATGCACTTGATACACAGATGCACATGCCGGCAAAACACCCATGTGTGTAAAAACAAAACAGGGAAAATTAAAAAGTATGTTCCCTCGACCAGTTCCTTATTTCCTAATTGAATTTTTCTCCTCATTGGTCGGCTTCTAGATGAATATCTACCACTCCGCATTCCGCAGCTCCCTTCTCTTATTGCACCAACAATGTAGTCTCCAGGATAACCTCCAACTGTTAACTCCAGCAATGGGAAGCTTTCTGTGTCCTTCTATCAGCCACTGCCAGGTTATTTCAGCTATCTGGTACTGTAGAATACTTCTCTGTCTCAGGACTCTGCAGTCGAGAAATTCCAGCAGGGCTCAGCTGGGTGGCTGGGTGGCTCCTGTATCAGCTGGGCCACTGATGCAGCACTCAGTGGTCTAAACGGCTGCTTTGCCAAGTTCCTTGGGACCCTCTCATGTGCCAAGCAATACCGGGGTAGCTACACCTTTATATGGCAGTGGCTACTGAGACGGAGGGAATAGAAGCTCCCAGACCCTGGAGGTCTGCCCTTGGAAGTGCCAGAACCTCACTCAAGTCACTGCAGTGCCTTGCTGAAAGTAGGCCAGGTGTCCAGCCTAAATGCAAAGGGGAGAGGGAAACCAACTCCATTTTGAGGGATGACTGACAGGGAGCCAGGGCTCTTCAGACCTCAACATCACTGCACCTTTCCTGACCTCCTTTCTCTTCTTGAAGCTTCTGTGCTATGCTAGTATGGATGAATCCTTTTCAAAACTCTTACCTTAACTCACAATTAGATATACATTCCAGAATGCAATCTGAGATAGCTGCACACATGTGTAAAATGAGAAACAAATGTCACATAATAAATACCAATATTATAATATAAATACTGTTCTATTTTTTAAGGTGCTGCTTTATCATTCATAAAGGCATTTCTCTCTGGACAGCATTAGCCATCCCAGCCTCATAGACCAAACACTGGTCATGTGACTTGCCCTAGATAGTGAGAAGTGTATCATCTTCAAAAAAGACACTTTATGATGCAGCCCACCCACTTCTATCCTCTCCATGATGCCAGAACATGTCAGCAGCCTACCCATTAGTGTGCAATCTGGAGTTAGACTGTTCAGAGAACCACATAGGGACAGCCCATCCTCAGAGGATTGAATTACAATCAGAAAACAAGCCTTCTTACTTGGGCTTCTGCCCTATGCCTGTGCAACTGGCACAGCCTAGAGCTTTACCCATCCACAATAGCAACCCACTGCAACATCACAGGGTATGCCTATGGACTGTGGGAGACACTCTTGGAGACAAATGTATTTTCTGCATCTTTCAATCTTTCTTCCTTCTACAACAAATGAAGCAATTCCTCTGGTATACACACATACATACCCTCTTTATTTTAATCTCCACCAAGAATTATACTCTGTATAGTGCACTTAGTGTTGTTATCTGGGACTGGGAAACAGGCCTATCCCCTGCTCGCTTGCCTTTCACTGCATTTTCTTTCCTGTTTCCTATCTGTCACTGAGAAATGAGGTATGACATGACCCATGAGCCCTCAGTGGCTTCTAGACAACCTATATTTGTCTATCCCCCACTACTAGTCCAGGAGCTAACAACCTCTTTAGTGCATCACACTGCAAAGCCAAGTGGACATTCTGCCTGCTATTACTGTCTTCAGGGGCCCAGAGACAAACACAAATTCTTTCTTTTCCACCATGTTTCACTGCATACCTTGCACAGTGATGCCCATTTTCAATCTCATGGGAGAAATTCTTCTAGATGCATGTTCAAATCTCTGCCATGGGAGAGAGCTCTGTTCAGAAACTCCAGTTTTGATGTTCTGGAAAGGAAGAATGCTCTACCTTCCATACAGTTCTTTCCTCCTTTACTTGTGATCAGTAGATCTGGGGACAGGGTTTTTGCGACAGCTCCTAAAACACACGACTCATCTCCTCTTCCGTCCCTGTGTTAGCCTAACTAATGAACAGAACACAACACAGCCCCTGTGGTTCTCACTGCTTTCCTGACTTGACAGGGCCAGTCCAAGCATGTTGTACATCATGTATTTGAAGCTATCTGCTCTAAAAGAGACTTATTCTGTTCAGAAAAAGCCAGATGTCAGCTATCATGCACTTTCCCCAGGGAATGCAAATATCACAAGACAAATTTGTGAAGTTTCTGCTACATCCCAGAGGATGCTACCACCAAATATGAAATTACTTAAAAACACCTCAAAATTCCATCTATAGACTGGTCAGGTCCTAATCTTGACTTTATGGAGATGTCCAACTGGAAAGCAACATCATAACATGCAATGGGCTGCTCCTGAGAAAGCAAGGTCTAGGTAATAGGGAAAAATTGCTACCCATAACTTCCAGAGCACCTGCAGGCCTCCATCCCTTTAGCTACCATCAATGTAGTCATGCACACTGTAGGCCCACACCACAGTCCATCACCCAAAGGCTGAAGGACCCTCTCTATAAACATAGCCAACAGAAGGGCATGCCATTTGAAGATTCCGCTCCAAATGAGGCTGAGTCCTCACCAGGTCCGTTTCTCTTACTTATCACATATAAAATGAAGATGACTGTTAATTAAGCTCATCTCCACTCTAAGATCTTATGGATATAAAAACAATTGTGTGTAAAAAATATAAATAAAAACAATTGTGTTTATCATGGTAAGTCAGGGAAACCACTACTTATCAGTCTTCCATTAATTCTTTAAAGAAAAAAATAACCATTCTGAATAACATTTTCAAAATATCTGATCAGCTACTATTTCTATATTTCTATACAAGAAACGCAATCAGAAAAATTTGATTCCAGATTTTAAAAGTGGCAATTATTTTGCAATTTATGAAATTACAAGTCACACAGTATTATATGGCATTATGCAGTAAGTCTCTTCAAATGATTTAAAAACAAAGTTGTCGATAATTAAAAATATTTCAGAGAGCTCAATCAAAGCAAACCAAACAAACCAGCTAGTCCACTGCAAATATGCCCTCAAACTCTTAATGGGATCAAAATTTCCAGTAAAAGTAACAGAGGAGATGGAAACACAAGTTTCTTATTATCACACTTCATATGTTATAAAAACATAACAGCTCACTTATTTTTGGCAAAATGATTAGGATTGCAACACTCTGGCTTCCACAAATTCACTCCATTGTCAAGTGCATCTCAAATGGAGCATGTCATGTGAACTTCAGGCATGCAAGCTTTGTGCTGTCTTAGAGACAGTGAAATTTCAACATGTCAGCATGGATCACACCACCAGATTAACAGGCCCAGGTGTTTAATGGTTGGGAGGCAGGATGTAGTGAGTGCTAGGGAATTTCAACAATGCAGATAATTGAAACTAAAGCTTAAAAAAAAAAAAAAAAAAAAAAAAAAAAGAAGTCTATTTATTTGTATGAGTGCTTGCCTGCCTATAGGTATGTATGTATACCACACATTTGCCTGGTGCCTACCAAGTGCAGATTGCTGAATCTACCATGGAAGTTCTGGGAATTGAACCCAAATCCTCTGCAAGAACTACAAGCATTCTAGCCTCAGATAAAGTCCTTAAATAATGAAAACACAAAACTGCAGACACGACTCCTTTTCCTCCCCCAAAGGTGCCTTGTATGTACAGTCACACACATTATTCTCTAGCATGTGTGTCTCTTCTACTGCATGTATGCAGCATAAGTATGTGTAGATATGGGCATGTATGTGTGTGCATGTGTATACAAGTACATGTTGAGGACAAACATTGATGTTGGTGTCTTCCTCAACTGTGTTCCATCTTAGGTTCTGAGACACTGTCATTGAGTCTGGAGCTCAATGATTTGTTGAGGTTGGTGTGATAGCAAGCTCCAGTAATCTACCTTCTCTGCTGGGGCTTTATGTAGGTATGGAAGATCCAAACTAAGGTCTTCATGCCTGTGGAGCAGGCACTTAATTCAATGAGCCATCTCTCCAGCCCCATAAAGAAGAGGAACTACAGTTTCACAGCTCTCTGAAACTCTAACCATTATCTTTACAAATGCATTGTCTTATGCTCCTGGTTCTGACTTCCTCCTCCAGCTCTTTCCACCCTTTCCCATCTCTCCATCCTAATTCAAGTGTTCACAGGAGACTGCAATCCTGGGAAGAAACAAGATTGCTACCTAGTGAAAGCTCTGCAGTCTGTGACCTAGTTAAGCTGTGATCAGATTTCTGCCCAGAAACTGAGATGCTAAATAAATACTGTTTTACACTACTAGTCTGGGGAATTTGATACATAGCAGTAGGTAACCAATACAGTAGTTAACCTAATGATTGAGATGAGTCTAGTGTTATTTCCATAACAACAATAATAGGTAATGTGTACTCAGAACTTTAGAATACCAGGCAACACTCTTAATAGTTTGCATAATTCCTCACAAAATCCTTGAAGAACATATAATTACTTCCAATTTGTTGATGGAGGCCAGACTCAATGACAGAAAAATAACCAAACATATTTAAGCCTAAGTGACCAGTGAGAGCCAGAACCCACAGGGACTGTGACTAGAAGCTTACATGTAGGCTGTGCACTAGAAAGATGGCAGCCACATATATTGTGAGAGGAATCTCAAGGACAGGAAAGATGTTGTCAGTCACACCAAGGCTGGCATCAAAGGGAAAGCTGCATTCCAAACTAAATGCCTTATCTAGGAGGATAAAACCATAGCTGAGTAGAATAGGAAGTCAATGAATAGAGTATAATCTTCTATTTATTGAGTTCACACTTAGACATAAAAATGTATTTTCTTATTTCCAAGAGGAGAAAATTAAAATCATTTTGGTATTAAAAACAGGGAGACTATAGTTTTACTCTTTCCAAGTGCTGGTTTGAGCACTGAATGTAGCAAGCTGGCAGGAAAGGAGTCAAATTCCTAGTGGGTCCAAGACCCTGCTGGAGATATTTTCTCACATGGAGGGAACAAATTCATGGACAGGGCTGCTGGGAAGGGATAGTGCTTCCTCTTGTTTAGCTGTCTCATCCATGAGACTCCAGGCCCTTAGCTCAGAAACATGTGTTGTCCCCTGGTTTGTCCTTGAGATGCACAAAAGTGGTTTTGTACACATGTGTACCAAATGAAGACATAAATTATCTTGTAAATCCTACCCACTCCACAGGTCATTTCTTGATCCATGAGTTCAAGCTCACTCTTTAGGCTCTTAAAGAGTTTGCTCCCTTTTGTGGTCACTTTAAGTTGGACTCTGTGACTTCAACGCCTCACTATGTGTCTAGTTTATGAGGCTGTGGGTCCAGCTCAGTGGAATAGTGCTGGTCTATCATGCACTAGGTCCTGAATCCATCCCCAACACCATAACAACAAACATAAAGACAGACAAACAGAAAGTATTTGTGAAGAAAGGATGCATCTGTGTCTCAGAAGGACCAGCCAACTACACACCATACAAGAATAGAAACCTATGATCACTCAGCATGTTCCACAAAGATGCATTTACCTCTCAATGACGATGACAAGGACACACTCTTTTGCTTCTTAAAAGAGACAGGAAAATCTTATTTCAATCTTTGGGAGATGTATGCATTCTGACTTTGTTTTCTGGGTGTTTGTCTGCAGTCTATCAGTGTACCATCTGCATGCAGGGCCTGTGGAGGCTTGCAAGGGCATAGGATCCCTAACTGTACTTACAGGAGGGTGTGAACCACCTTGGGTGATGAGACTCACACTTAGCTCCTCTAGAAAAGCAGTCAGTGCTCTTAACCCCTGAGCCATCTCTCCAGTACACTGATACTATCAAAACACTCTCTCAATAAAGACAGAGTCTGTTCCATGCCACTGTCAGTAACTGTTCTTAAATATTGTTTTATAAGTGAGAGCAAGTCAAAAATAACTCTAGAGTGCCAGAGAACCCTAGATCCCAAGTCATGCATTTGGAAAAATCTCTATCTCTCCCACTGTTATTCACTGGAACATTACAGAATTTCTTAGGCACAGGTCTTTGGAAATAAAAACACAAAGAAAAAGGCAGCCACCTGCACTCCTCCCTCTGCCTACAAAACAGCAAAGGAAACAGGAGGGTTTCTGCAAGTGCACAATCAGGTACCCATCGTCATCTTCTAAGGCATACTCACGGGCAGCTCAGGAACATGCTTCATGAGCCGAAGAGAAATATAGCAGCCTATGGAATGGCCAATGAGTATCAGCTTCACATCCTTTGGAACATGAGCTCTCAGAAAGGCCAGTTTGTGTTCTATTTGACCATTCAGACCATAGACGTCCTCAATTTCCTGAGCATTTGTCTCTAAATAGAAAGTATGAATATGCTGTAATTAATAACTAAAAAAGCTTATTTAAGTCAAATAATACCTACAAAAAAAAATGCCCAGACTTAAAGCAATAAGAGTTAAACCTTACCATTTCCCTAAGCCTGTAACACACTAGCTGCAGTATTAGACACTTAAATTACAGAAATCCACCCTCACCACAGAAGTGGATGGCCGCATTATCTGAAACATCACAACTCATAGATTTTATGAGAAGACTGGCAGCTGTAGACTTATGAAGTAGGGGAGCAGAGATTCAGATGCAGGTCCATTCTCAAAGCCCACGAACTTTCAACTATTCCATGAACTCCTATTAGTTGAGGCTGGTGGTTCTTGAACTTGACCATGTAATGAATACCCAGGAGGGCCTGTTAAAAGACAGCTGGGCCCTGACCCCAGAGTTCCTGACATAGTACATCTGGGTAGAGGTCCAAGAGTTCTCCTCTCTAAGTTTCCAGGAGTTGCAGACCTGCTGAGTCTAGGAGTACATACTGGGAACCATTGTGTTAAGCTGACTCATATCCAGTGAACTAAGAAAACACATGATACTGCTTGACTATGTTGAATAATCTGTGTATATTTAAAGAACTTAATGACTTATGTAAACCTCAATTTTAACTCATACAGTCATGACCTGAATAGGCTTTTCTGTCCCAACTCTTTTTCTAGCCTCTTCAAGACCTAATTAAAAACTACACTTGCTTAAGCTCAATGACCCAAAAACACAAACAAGGTATGTACTCACTAGTAAGTGGACATTAGCTGTTAAATAAAGGAAAATCATGCTACAACCCACAGACCCATAGATGCTAAGTATCAAGAAGGGCTCTGGGGGGGGGGGGCAGGGCAGACACATGGATCTCCCTGGGGAGGGGAAGTACAATAGATCTTGCAGGTGGACTAGGGGCAGGTGACAAAGGGAACAGGAGAGATCAGGTCAGGTAGAGGGGGATGCAGGGAGATAATATTGGGAGAGATGGCTGGAAATGGAAGTTAGTTGGGGGCAATATGGAGACCTAGTACAGTGGAAACTCCTTGGAATCTATGATGGTGCCCCTAGCTAGTGCTCCTGGTAATGAGGATCTGGAGCCTGAATGTATCTTCTGTAAACATTCAAGGCTTCCAAGGGTGGGACTGGGACAGCAACCCAGTCACAAAACCTTTATCCTATAATCTGTCCTGTCTGCAAAGTATATTGGGGCAATGGTGACTCAGAATTTGTGGAACTGGCCAACCAGTGATTAGACTTATTTAATTTGAAGCCCATGATGAGAAGGGGAGTACATGTCTGGATGACCAGGACAGGAACCAGAGAGGCTGAATAGCCCAGAGACCTAGGGTAGAACTGAACACAAATGGCAGGAGAGAAAAAAAAAAATCAATGAAATGATCCCTAATGACATGCTACCAGTGCCAGGTCCAGTCATCACTAGAAAGACTGCTCTGGCAGCTGTTCAGAGTGGATGCAGAGACCCACAATCAAACATTAGGTGGAGAGAAAGCACAGGTTGGAGGACTCCATCAGTTCCCTCCCCTTGGAGCTCAGGGAATCTTGCAGAAGAGAAAGAGGAACTTTTGGACTCAGAAGGCAGAGGTGGGCATCTCTATTTAATTCTCCTTCAGTACTACATATCATTGTCTAGTTGATCACAAATCCTTGGGGATGATAAACTGCCCTTTGATCCCTCTACCAGAGTCAGTTGACCCTGGGCTAATGCCTCTAGATGGCACTGTTCTCATTAGGTAACAAAGAGCTCAGTCTAATTGCTAAGTTATTAACACATTAGTAAGTCTAGAAGCAATCCAAACAAAAAGCACTCAAGTAAAGTCATAAATAAGCAAACATCAATTTAAGACACAAATTAAACACACTTTCTAGAGATTCTGACTCACGACATACACCTTTCACTGGTTTGCGGCACTAGTATGTAGTGCGGAAAATTCCATGGTCAAGCAAGCTCTTGAAGGGTCCAAGGACCAGCAACATGAACACTGCTGGCAACTGTTAGAAATACAGATTCCCATGTGGTGTCCCACATCTACTGAATCAGCAACTCAGGGTTGACCTATTTTAGTAACAGACAAACTATCTCTAAAATTAAACAAATATGGCACCTGAGGTCTAAAACCACAAACAGAAGTGATTACTTATGAAATATGAATGCCAGTAGGTTTTCTAGAAACATGATGACCACTTTACTGTCAATCAAAACAAGTTTAATTACCAAGGACATACCATCTGGTGCTGCAAGAATCTTATCTTTGGGTGCCATGGCAAACCCAGCATGAGAGATCATCCAGACTGGGAAGCGGCCTTTCGTCAAAGAATATAAGCTCTTTGCAAATGGCAAGTAAAAGGGAGAAAAGCCTGGGTTACCTAAGAGAAGAAAGACTTTAGATTAGAAAGACAACAGACCCATGCAAGGTGTCTCTGAGTTTTCTTACAGCATTCTCTACAAATCCAGTAACATTTAGGTGTCATAAGAAGATCTTCAAGCTACAAACAAAAATATAGAAGTATCTTTTTTAAATCACCCTTATGTGACTTCTCATTGTTACCAGGATAAAACCCCAAACCACTAATATGTCTCTATGGCATTTCAAGGTCTGACCACAACAGTTATTAAGCTGTACTAAAACTCAAACAAAAGAATAACAACAAACAAACAAACAATATTAAAGTCTTAGGAAACTTGGTGTTATCTTGCCATCTCAAGTATTTGTGTGTGCATGTGTGTGTGCCTGTGTGTGTGTGTGTGTGAAATCAATAATTGATGGGCATATATATTACAAATGATTTTTCTTGTGTGTATACAGAAGGCATTTTTGACATGGATTTGGTAAAGAGAAACAGAACAATCAATATGATACATCTGTAGGGGGAAAGACAATAATGTTGAGGGTTTTAGCTTAAAGTCATCTGTATACATTCTTCATTGTAGTCCTTTCTGCAGATATCTACTTTTCCCAATACCCATTTTTTTAAATTTATTTATTTCCTCATGCTGTAAGATTTTTCTCTAGCTGACCATGGTCTGTGGCACTGGTATATAAATCACGATTGTCATTCACATAATGTCCACATCTTACAGTTCCCTAAACAGGTAGCACAGTAAAGTGGCTGAGAATGTAGGCTGCCTGGGCTGTACCCCTGACTTTCCCTATGAACTATGAGGTTTGCCAAGTTATTAATTCTCTCTGTGATTTGACTTCTTGTCCATGAAATGGGATAATATACAAATGTACATGGCGCTAAGTGAATTTATAGAAGTATAGCATATTTCAACACTACTTGAAACACAGTAATAGGTATGTAGATGTTAACTATTCCATACGCACAGCCTTGAACCCATCATGGTACCTTGTAATGGCTTATCATCCATACTGTTATCTTGCTCCTGCAGCATTCTGACCAAGGGCTTTAAGCTCTAAGCCATCTTATGGTGGCGCTAACTGACAACTTTGCTGAGTGACATGAAAACTTTCTCAAGGGCAGTGATGTGCTCTTGAAGAAGAGGGAAGGGAGGTGGGGATAGCAACAGAAGATGAGAATCCATAGTGCCTGTGAATGGATCTTCCTCATTTTATAAATGCAAATCTACAGAATGTGAATGCTAAGCATTAAGCACAAAACAGCATATACATTCAGATTCAAACAGGCTGGTCCATGAAACCATCAATTATGGAAAGCACTACCCCCCACACACATACTAATCTCAAGTGTCTTCTGATTCAACACTAACTTTCTACAACTTGTTATTTTTTAATCAAATAATTCAGCTTATTTAACTTTTTTTTTTTTTTTGCTAAAAGATCCCATCTTACACACTTAAGCACTTACACAAAGAGAGAGAGAGAGAGAGAGACAGGTGTGCATGATCATGTTTTAGTAACTAGTAGGGAAAATCCTTTCTCTTTATTTAAAACTTTCTAGAGTGGTCTCAAACTTAGTTTCACTCCTAAAAATTTCCCTGGGATTATGATTGAAATTATAATTAATTTATATATTACTTTAGAAAGATCTGAGATTTTGCTGAGTATAGCTGTGGTGTTTTGAAAGAAAATGCTTCCATAGAGAGGGGCACTATTGAAGGTGTGGCTTTGCTAGGGAAGGTGTGTCCCTGTAGAAGGAAGTATGTCACTGTGGGTGTGGGCCTTGAGGTCTCCTTCGCTCAAGCTATGCTCAGTGTAACAGAGAGTTCAATTCCTGTTGCCTGCATATGAAGATGCAACACTCTCAACTCCTTCTCCAGCACCATGTCTGCCTGCAGGCCACCATGTCCTGTCATGATGATAATGGATTAAACCTCCAAAAATGAGGTCAGTCCCAATTAAATGTTTTCTTTGTAAGAGTTGCTGTGGTCATGGTGTCTCTTCACAATACTAGAAACCGTAACTGAGACAATAGCCTTCCTGGAGTACTTTCTATGCCACAGTCACATCTTTATGTCATTTAACATATAGCTGGAAGCATCACTAGGAAGCCCTCGGAATATCTTAAGTTCTTTCCTGCTGTCAGCGCCTTACACATTCTATCGTGCTTAGTCTTCATTTGATGCAGCAATGAGAAAAATAGGTTGTGCAACTTTTACAGTTATATGGGAAGAGGGAATCAAAATTGAGAAAATGCTCCCACCAGACAGGCCTGTGGTCACACCTGTGATATATTTTCTTGATTGGTGATGGATATGGGAGGGACTAGCTCAATGAGGGCGGTGCCACCGCTGGGATGGTGGTTCTGGGTGCTATAAGAAAGCAGTCTGAACAAGCAAAGGGGGTCAAGCAAGTATGCAGCACTCCTCCACAGCCTCTGCATCAGTTCCTGCCTTGAGTTCCTACCTCAACTTCCCTGGATGATGGAAGATAAAGCTATGAGATGAAATGACAACCCCCCCCCAACTTGTTTTTAGCCATGGTGTTTTATCACAGCAACAGAAACTAACTAAGGCAACATCCTACTGTAGGATCCTCTGTGTGCCTGGTTATAGTTAGTCTTACAAAACATCTATAATGGAGGCAGAGCTTAAGTAAATAAAGAGCCATTTATACAGCACTTGGCATATAGTGGGCACTTAGTAAATGGTAGCTATTACAATTACTGTTACAATCAATGCTAAACAAACTCTAAAAATAATAACAACACTATTTAGGTACAACAATTCTGATGACGGGTCATCTGTTGTCCTCAAGGAGTCTCCTCCTCTTCCTCCACTGGCGGCTCCCTAAGAAAAGGACTGTGACCTCTAACAGAGACAGCCACAGGGGCCAGGCAGGGACATTTTCACTCTCTTCTTAAATCCTTTCGCACTTGTGCATTTTAGTTTAGTTTCCTTCTTTCCTTCCTTCCAGCTGCGGGACTATACCCTGCCTCCAGTGCAGGCTACTAGTCTACTTATTTTCTATATCCCATCCCCACCAGATCCCAGCTACATAGAGTAGCACCCACTATGCCTACAAGTTCAAACTCTCACTACAGGCAGAATATGTCTACTTTTCATTTTAACTCATGTTCCCAGACCGATTTTCAAGAAGAATATTAAATCCTGGAAGAGTGTAAGTTTATTTCTAGAAAAGGTTAAGCTGAAGAGGAGTGTTAGGTCAGGAATCTTAACACAGAAGAGCATGGAAGTTCCACCCTGGGAAGAGGTTAGACGAGAGGTTAGACGAGCACAGCGGAATTTGAAGCCAGCTCAAATTACACACCAAACCAAAGGCTTAGTGGTAGTGCTTGGCAATCATACAAGGCCTTAGGCAGAACAGTCTCTGTCTTAACCCACATGCAATGTACAAAATGCCAACCATACTTCAATGTAAAATTCCAAATTCTTAGAATAAAATGAAGAAGTCTCCAAGATGTGATGTGGGGGACACTTGACATACACAAGAGATGAGATCAGAGTGACACCAGAATTTCTCACAGGCAACTGCAAACCCTGGGGATGGGAGAAGCATGCCTTTGATCCCAGCACTTAGGACGAAGAAGCAGGAGAAGCTTTGTGAGTTCCAGGACAGCCAAGGCCACACAGTGAAACCACATCTTGGAAAAAGCATAATTAATTAATTAATTTTAAAAAGGGGGATCATTGGCTCTGAATTCCAAGGAAAAAATTATTTCCAAGCTAGAAGTCTAGGACAGTGACTCTTCTTTCTTCCTTTTTCAGTGATAGGATCAAGCCCAGGGCCTTGTACATACTCCAAACACCACACCTACACCCAGCCTTATAGAAGTTTCTAATGGGCTGCATCATTTACAAGGTCACTTCCCCTTCACTACTCAAGAAATAACGAAATAACATGCTTCACCAAAAGCAAGAGAGTGCAACATGGGATCTAACCTGGCAGAGAGGAACAGAAATTCAAAGGTCAATGGAGGAGGAGCCTGGAGCACAGTCAGTGCAGACCAGGTACAGAGAAACAGCTGACCAGACCAAGGGGGAGCTCACAGACTGGGGAACCAGCATTGGACCGAACCAAGCCTCCTGAATGTGGGTGTCAGTTAGGAGGCCTGGGCAATCTATGGGACCTGTAACAGTGGAGCCAGTATCTATCCCTAGTGCACAAATGGACTCTGGGAGCCCATTTCCCATGGAGGGTTACCTCTCAGCCCAGATACACAGGGGAGGGCCTAGGGCCTGCCCCAAATGATGTGATAGACTTTGATGATCCCCCCATGGAAGGACTCACGCTTTCTGGAGAGTGGGGATGGGGGGGTTGGTGGGGAGCATGGGAGGATGGGAAAGAGAGGGAACTGGGCTTGACATGTAAAATAAGACTGCTTCTAAATTAAATAAAAGTGAAAAACTTTTTAAAAGAAATAATTTGTTTTAATAGAAAAAAATACTATAAAGGCAAATGAAGAAATGGCAAAAGGTACCCTGGATAAGAAACAGTGACAAGGACGAGTCCTAGCTGTCAAGGTGTTCTACAAACAGGAAGACAGAGGAAAAGCACACAGAGGCAGAGGACACAGACTCAGCTGCAGAAGAATCTGCTTTCTGTAAAAACAGCACTGTAGACCAGAAGAGCAAAGACAGCAGTGCCAATCTAATGAGTGGTCTGAGCCACTTAGGGAACATCTAAGGACAGAGGGGGGACAGGCATCATCCAACCTAAAGGGTTCTTCTCAACAGCACAGTGAAAGCACACAGCACACAGAGCAGTTTTTATAATCTTAAGGGAAAAGACAGTTTTGACCAGTTTCATGATGGTGAACATTTTTGCGCAACCAAATAAATGCAAAGATAATGTCAAAGACTTACCAACAGGGAGTCTTGCCATGTGCGCCAGGAAGAATTTCAAAGTTTATTGCTTTCACCCAATCAGATATATCTCTGACAGTGACAGAAAAAAGTCACAAATGGCCAGGAAGAAAACCCCAGAATAAAACTCTGTATTAAGCAAATAATCATCTTAAAATAAAGTAAAAGAATGTTGTTAAAAATTTAAACTTTGAGCCAGGTGGTGGTGGTGGCAGCACACGTCTTTAGTTCCAGCGCTTAGGAGGCAGAGGCAGATGGATCTCTGTGAGTTCAAAGTCAGCCTGGTCAACAGAGCGAGTTCCAGGACAGGCTCCAAAGCTACACAGAGAAACCCTGTCTCAAAAAAACAAAAAACAAACAAGAACAAAAAAAAAAAAAAATCCTTTAAACTTTGATAAAGGTATAAATATAAAAACATTTACAAGAGAAATTATAAAACTGCATGTGGTACAAGGCATCTCTGTATAATAGTGAATATGAAAGATACCGATGTAAAGAAAAAGCCACACACCCATAGTAGTAACAGTGGCTGCTACAAGCAGTAATTTAATTTCCCTCTGGTCCTTCATAGTTTGCCAACAATAATTATGAAATCAGAGGTTCTAAGTGTCTGTGACTTTTACACTTACCAGGAATAATGAAGATAAGTAGTTTTGGCTTGGTGATACTTTGTTCATCAAAGAGGTTAGTCCAGGGCCCACATTTTATAATCTGGGTTTCAACTCCACCACAGAGAAAGAATTCCTCATGCACAGGGATTTCTTCCTGAACTTTTGAGTCCATCTCTAAATACAAAGGTAAAGGGTGGTGAGAAACAAAACAAAAAGCAAGCAAAAGGCAGGAGTGGTGGTGTGCAGACTGGTCTCAGCCCTCAGAAGGCAGAGGTATGAGTTCAAGGCTAGCCTCTTCAGCTATATAGAGGCCAGCATGGATTACAGGAGACCCTGTCTCAACCTTCCCCTCCCATCCCCCACAACAGGCAGTAAAATATAAGACCTTGAACCAAAGACAGCACTGGAGAATAAAAAGGGGGTGTTTCAAAAAACGCTCAGAAGAGAATGCCACAGGGCACATCAGAGATACAAGAATACTCAGCTATGGGCATTGAAAGATTGAGTGGGGATAGTAAAACCAAACACAAGGGGTTTCCTGAGAAAAGGGCAGTCACATGGTCAATAAGGAAAAGGCTAAATAGAGCAGGAGTCAAAGACAAACTAGCACCCCCCACCCTTCCCACCCCCACCCCCCACCCCCTGTGGCTGCCTCAGTTAGAAACCTCGGTGCCCCTGGATGACTTCCCCCTCCCCAAGTGTGGTGCTTCCTAATGGCTCACTACCTCACCTGAGAACGGCCCTCAACCTTCAACCTTCACCCGGCAATGGCTGGGGAAAAGGTCAGCTCTCCTAGGATGGAAAATCACTGAGTTCCTTTACGCTCATTCTAGTCACTCTCTTCTGTCCAAATTCTATAAGCACACTGCTTTGCGTAATGGAAGCACTGTGGCACTGATTTATGAGAGCAGTAGAGAGAGAACACCTAGGACACAAGTTAGCAAGTGTGCATGATTCTCTGAATAACTTCATACAAACTGGTGGCCCTGAAATCTTTATGCAACCCCCACCCCGAGGCCTTTGCTGTCCCTACTCTCCCTGTCTATAGGCACCAGGTGTCAGTCCTTCTAGTCCCTTCATGCCAGCCTGCCCCTCTCCATCCTCCAGGCTACCCTGTCCTGTCCTTAGCACCCACTGCTTCTCTATCACCCTGGGCACCATGTTATCTTCAATTACTTCTGAGATGCCTTCCCGCTGCCATCCAAGACCCCATTTGTTGCCTCTCACCTCTGAATTCTAGCTCCACACTCATCACTGAATTCACAGCTCTGACCCTGATCTTTGGAATGGTTTGCTTTGTCAGGGGAGGCAATGTTGAGTCCTTGGTGGAGGTGTCTGGAGAGCCAGCTGGAAGCTTCCCCTACAGGCTCTCCCTAGCTCACACTTCTTTCCCCCTGTGCCGTTCAGGCCTGAGAAATCCCCCAGATGCAGCTGCTTTCCAACAGGAGAGAATTTTTGTCACCAAAAGATACGGAGCAAAACCTGGAGCTATTTTTCACTAGTAGAACCGAGAACTCCTGGCATAGAGTGATTAGAGAGACCAGGTATGTTGTTAAACATCGAGTCTCCACAATAAAGCCAAAAGGTCCAGGATGCTCAGAACAGAAAGCACTGCTCTGGTGCTGGGTGTCTCCAGAGTGCATCTTACACCAGCAGAGGACTGACTAATGTCCTTTAATCTAAGCTCTCCTCATACAGTACCAGCAGCACTGGGGCAATACCCCAAGTGACCGCTCTGCATTTCCTCCTCTAGACAGCCAACTGCTTGACTTTTGTTCTCCATCGTGGCCCTGAACTGTCTGTCGCAAGCTGTACATATGCACTCTGGCTATACCTGATGTGGGTGTTGAAGATTTGAACCCAGATCCTCATGTCTGCACAGGACACACACACACACACACACACACACACACACACACACACACACACACACACACTTCCCCTGCCCACAGTCTTTCAGTAGAGTGGACATTGATTAGGAAGCTGGCTAAGCTATAAACTTAGTACAAGCACTCAATGGTCTTTCCCCAGGCAGTCCATCTCAATTAAGGCAAATTCAACACTGGTTAGGAGGCAGTGTAATGGGAAATTCCACACATCTGGAAATTATCTGACAGCGTGGACCTATACTTAAATAGGCAACCACTTTGCAGCACTTTGAGGAATTAATTCTAAAATAAACAACAACAAAAAATTACACAAATGTTCCCATAAGACTGATGCAAGGAGTATGTTTACAGTAGCCAAAGTGCTGAAGGACCCACATGGCCATTAATGGAGTTAAAAGCAAATTGTGATGGAGCATTGTGCAGTCACTTATACAATGGCTCAGCATTAGGGAGTGATAAACTACAGTTCTGATCACACAAGCCCCATCAAGAAAGCTTTGCTAATTTCCTGTAACTCTCCCTTTTCCCCATAAAACTTCTATGATTTTATTTGTCTAGTCTTGGGATCTGTTATCCCTTCATTCCCTTTGTTTATGTCTATATAGCTTTTACTGTCATTTTTATGAATTTAGGTAGGAATAAACACAAGTATTTAAACTTTTATATTTAGCCAAAAGTCTTATTTGATTTTTCTTAAGCAAGAATGCTTACAAAAGTGAAAAACCTTTAAGATATGGGGAACACTCCAGATACAAAATACACTGACTAAATTAGTCTCTCATCTCTTTATACAGACTGATTTTAAATCATTAATAAATGTCACTATACCCTCTTCTCCAGAACAATCATAACGCAGTAAGTACATTTGTGAAGGTTTTGTGACATTTGCAATGCATCTGAAACAAAATACGATGGAGGTTTACACAAAATATGAAATTAGGGCACTGACTTCAAAGCCACTAGCTAGCCATACTTAACACTTTCACCAGAAGGGAATTCAGTCATTAAACACATCTGACTCTAAACTACTTAATTCCAAGTAAATGACACCTTGGGAGTTTGGGTAATCTCAAGAGTTGTGAGAGTTCGTATAGATAAGAAACTCAGTCTATAAAAATCAGAAAACAAAAGCCACAACTGCAGTTCTAAGACACTCCAAGCAAAATAGACCTGGATGGAGAGGTGCGGGGTTCCCATGCCTGTTCCCTGGGTAGCTTTCACTTCCCTTCACCGAGCAGTGAGAAGGAAAGAAACTCTTACCTAAGAGTCTGTGGGAACTCAGTTCTGCAAGAGACAGATTAACAAAACACAAGGTTATGACAATTATAGGGTGTTGAAGGGTGGCAGCTCCACCCTTAGCCTGGGCCTCAGCCTATGAGCAGGCCTGAATTATATCAATTTGATTAAGAGCCAAGAGTCGGGCTGGATGACAACTAACTGTGACTATGACTTGTGCAACGTACACAAACCTGTTTTTCTAAATGCAGGTGCTTACCTGTACTAACAATTTTGGAATTTTATGTAGCAACATATTTTTTCCCAATTTAATCTTATATAAACCCAGGCAATATGTTAAACAAAAAAAGAGCATTTGACCAGAACAAATCTTTGAAGATCAAACCTATAATATTTTCATTATATTTATGTAATATTTATAAATGCACATATATAAACTACTTATATTGTATAAAGCCAATAAGAACAATAAAGCTAAACTACTAAACAAAAATATTCAAAGTAGAGTTGCATGTGTATCTTATTTGGTTTTAGAATAAAATGTCTGCTGTTTATTTTAGCTACCCAGAATTCCCACAATCATGTAGGAACTGGCAATGATAACTTTTAAAAAGCTTGAGTCAGTGTGTTTTCAATCACATCAAAAAGACAGCAGGGGAGTTGTTCAGATTTCCCGTTTTTCTTTTGGTATGTGTGTCCTCACCTGTTGTGGGTATGAATGAAGCACAGAGCTCAACTTTAGGTACTGCTTTGTTCCTTTGCCTACTGCTCTCAGGGACCTTAATTTTTCGGACAGGTTCTCACTGAACTGACGGGCTGGCCAGCAAGCTTTCAGGACCCCTCCGAATCTCACTGTGCCAGGTCTCAATAACGCTCTAAAGTGAATACTTGATATTCAAACTCAGGTCCTTCTGTTTGCACAGCAAGCACTTTCCCCCCAAGCCATCCTCCAGTTTGCAGGGGTTAAATTACCAACTATGTCAAATAATAACTTGTGTCACCTACTACACACATCAGGTGTCTAAGAAACTTCTAAGACTTCCTCAAAAGCCAATCTTCATGTGAATCAACGAACACATTCACCGCTTACTGTCTCACCATGAAACACAGCAGAGCACACACACTTTATGTCTGATTCTTGAATGGAAATAAATTCGAGTGGATCCTGGGAACCAGTGATTAACTAATATGTGAAATATTTGGTGAGTGGACATGCACAGATTGACTTCTGAAAGGTTTGTGCCAGACACACCAAGTTTGTAATTCCTACAGAAAGGTGATATGAGAAGGAAATATGGAAAATAGCAAAAGCTCTATTTCAAACACTAACACACTGGCTACCTATATGTGTTAAACCACAGAAGAGAAACTGGAAGTTGGTATTGATTAGAGGATTTTTTTGTTTTGTTTTTGTTTTTGTTTTTTTACGTGGTGCTGGGGCTTGAACCCAGGGCCTTGTAAGTGGTAGGCCAATGTTTTACTATTTAACAATATTACCAACCATTTGAGGTTTCTTTTAAGTTTAAATTGTAATGAATCTGATTTTGCAAAAGCAGACCAGCTTGCTTCCAAACATCTTCCACTGATGACAATTTAAAAAGCAGGGAAAAAATTTTCTTCTGCCTATTAAAAAATACCAGTAACCACCAAAAGAATTGTCCAAGAATGCGTAACAAATTTGTACAACAGAAAAAAAAAATGTGATATTTGAGAAAAAAGCAAAGAATAGATTTAAAATGTAACATAAAAATATAGGATACAGAGCCTGCCCACAGACCTCCTCCACTATCTCTGTTCCCCCAAACCCAATGCCTCAGGCCATCCCTAGTGCTGCAAAGAACACCAGCTGCAGCCTCCCTTCCCCATGCCCACATATCTCCTATGGATCCCACAGACCATTCTCTCCTGGCTTCCCTTCCCCCACTCATTGCTATATTCCAGCCCCCAAGGCAAGAAGATGCCCCCTGCTCAAATGCAGGTCATGCCTGCCAGAAAACCAGGTAGGCTGGCCAAAGACTTCTCTGTTCCCCAAGATCCAATCCCTGTCTCCTCCCTAGCTCTGCAACAAATCACCAGCTGAGGGCTCCTTGCCTGCTGCAGCTGCCCATGTCTCCTGATCTCAGGCACCATCCTTTCCTACCTCCTCCTAACTCATCACTTAATCCCAGCCTCCAGCACCAGCAGGCTTTTCCCCATGACCACATCAGCTGAGCAGGCCAGGAAAACAGGAACACACAGCCATCACACCATGAAAATCCAGAGAGGAAACAAACCAAGAAACAAAATAACCACCCAAGAAAGAAAATCCCAGCAATCAGAGCATCTAGACCTGTAATCACCTGAAACCCAGATGCCTAGAGGCCAGCGTGAGAACATGGTAACAGCCAGTACCGTATGTCTCCACTAGAGCACAGCTATCCTATCACAGCAGGCCCCGGATATTCCAACAGAGCTGAAGTACAGAAAATAGACATGAAAACCAACTGTATGAAGATGATAGAGGTCCTTAAAGAGCAAGTTAATACATTCCTTAAGGAAAGCCAGAAAAACAAGTACACACAACAAGCACACACAAAGCACACATCCCTTCACCCAAATATAAGTTAACCATCATTAGTCACAGATATCTCCTAATGTCAATGCTCCCAATGCCCTGATAAAAAGACACAGTGAAAGATTAGGGCTGCAAGAGGTATTATCATCCTCGATTTCAAGTCATACCACAGAACCACAGTAATAAAAACCACATGGTATTGACATAAAAAGACATGATGATCACTGGAATCAAAGTGAAGACACAGACATAAATCCACACACCCGTGGTCACCTGATGTCTGACAAAGACGCCAGAAATACACAATCAAAAAATAGAAAGCATCTTCAACAAATGGTACTGGTCAAACTGGATGTCTGCATGGAGAAAACACAAAGGAAAATGTGAAGAAAAAAAAATCAAGCTATATAGGAACAGAAGGGAAAAATGGTCTTTTAAACAAAACACAAGCCAACTATATTATCAATAAGGAAATCAATGAACCATAACACAGAGTGCCACATACAGCTTAAAAGGAAAAGAGAACAATAAAGCTTCCCAGAGACTCATGTTTCCCTTATACCTGACCTCTGGTCAGTCAAAGGTAACTTAAACAAGGTATAGTACACCTTAACTGCAAAGGAGTTCTAAAATGCATCCTTTAGATTAAGGACATACATTGATCAATAGACATTGACAGTGAGAGTATAGTCAGAAAACAGAGTAGGAGAAGGTGCACACACATATGTATAGTCTTGAAGTTATAAGACTGCTGATAGGATATTCTCCAGCAACAGGTTTGAATCTTGAATGCTACGCATGTGTCATTGTGCATGTCTGTGTGTGCATAGGTGTGTACAGGTTTCCAGTTTTCTCCTACTCTGTGACTGTCTTCTCATTCTCTTAATCTCTCTGTACACTATCTCTATGAACAGATAATTACTATTTTGTGGGGTTAGAGGTTGAACCTTGCATATGTTAGGTAATTGCTTTATCACTGAGCTACATCTTCAGCCATATGTTTTGTATTACCTATGTGTAGTATCTATACATAAAAATAGTTTTTCTCAACATGCACATTATCCAGAATGTGCAAAGAACAACTCCAAATTAGCAAGAAAGAGATAATCCAATTAAAATACAAGCAAATTATCAGAAGAGCACTTTATAAAAGAGAATGGCCAAAAGCAGATAGTTAATAATCATAAGAGCTTTCTAGAAGAGTCAAAAATATGGAAACTATCATCTGGGCATGCTGGTACACACCCAGAATCCCAGAATTTGGGAGTCTGAGGCAGTAATGTTGTGAGTTTGAGAACAGCTAGCACTACATGGTATAAAATTGTCTAAAAAACAAACTCAAAACTGAAAACCCCAGGTGTCTTGGCTAATGCCTATTCTTCTATCAATAGGGAAATAAATAAGATCAGGAGTTCAAGGTCAACCTGGATTACAGAAACCCCTGCCTCAAAAAAATACAAAACAAAACAAAAACAAAAGAAAAAAAAGCCTCTATAAAGTATAATGCAGACTACAGGAGACAGATGTGCAGAAACACACAGGCACACATTTGGATCAGAACTGGGATTATCCTGCTCCAAACAATGAAGGTCTTGATTATCAGGTTAATGATTTAAGAAATCAGAAGTTCCAGGCATTATCTTGAAAGAAACAGGCACTGACTGTAGTTAATAGTTTGAAAAACAAAATGTTCCGAGGAAATACAGGGTACCCCATGTATTCTTGCTACATGGCATACCATGCTAACACTTTAGGCAACATACCATATGTAGTAAGATATCCACCCCACCTACATCTGCTGCACTGACCACATCCATTGGGGCATGGGGACAGTTCCAGACATGACCTATGGGTCCCAGACCCCAACTTGCTCTCTTACTTACTGGTCGGAGACAGACAGCATCCGGGGCATCCCTGGAGCAGTAACCAGCGGTCATCTGTCTGGTGTAAGTGATTTCTCCCTAAACATCAATCATCCTATATTGTGTCTCAAAATCTTATTTCCCACACAATAGCTAATATCCTAACAGATATTGTGGGTTAGTAGTTCTAAAAAGGTAGAGCAAGGTCAGTCTTGTCCAATTAACTAAGATAATCAACAGATGGCATTGACTTGCTCCCTGGAACAGGAGTCATCAGGAAGTAACTTACAATGGTTGCTCCAAAACAATAAATAAGTTGTTGATTTGGAAGACCAGAACATATCATCCCTATCTAAGCTTTCCACATGATATACTTTAATAAGCTTTTGCAATGCAAGTAGGCTGATATCCAAACCCAAGTGTCTCCTGAGGACAAGATTAAAGTTGTCTCACCTCTTAGGACCTCACCTCACTAGTCATGCAGCATTAGTTCACAACATACCAATAAACGTTTTGAACCTTTAAGAGACAAGTATACCATAGCACATCTCAGAAAGTGATCTTACCAGTCTCTCCTACCTACTAACATCCCACCTTCATCAAAGCAGTTTGTGAAAGTGTTGAAGGCACCAGGAACATAACAGTTTCCAAAAGTGAGAAAGGAGTTGATTAAAGTATTCTTACAAGAAGACAGAACAGAAAAATGAAAGAGAAAACTGAAGTTTGGAAGCTACCAAAAGAATGCTATGTAAGAAACAAGAGCAAGGGGTTGAGAAGTAACAATTAACTGCATGGTGGGATCAACTGCAGAGCAGAACCAACGGACAAGATGAGAGAACTTGGCTAGAGTGACAGAGTTAATGGACTTGAAGTGGTGGGAAATAGTCCAAAAACAGCAATAGATCAGGGACTGGTACTACAGTGACAACCTAAAATTCACAGTCACATTTCCACAGGTGACAGTGTGGGGCTGATAGAGCCACTTGAAGAAACAGTACCTAGAAACTCCCCAAATTTGAGAAAGACATAGATCTACAGATTCAAGAAGCCAAGCAAACCTCAGACTGGAAAAATGGACAGAAATGCAAGGCGTGCCAAAGATGCATTTTGGAAAACTAAAAACAAAAAAAAATCTTAAAATCATCCAGAGAACAACAACACATCATGTGGATTTCTCAGGAGAAACCACAGGGACGGGAAGGCCTTTCAACTTCATATGAAAACAAGAAAGCATTCAACAGACACCAAACACTCCCGCTCACGGTTCCAAACTTTTGTTTTAAACAAACCTTTGTGACTAAACACTAGAGATTTTTCTACTTCCCCAGGTCTCTTTGGTTGCGGCGCCACCCCAGCTATGCTTTTAAAAAGGCAAAGAAGGAGGGTGGGCTCAACGGTAGACTGTAATTTCTCCCACTGTGTAGCATACAGGGCAGAAAACAGATAATGAGTAAAAACTTGGAAGGGAAGAGATAAATTAGAAGTCATGAAAGAAGTGTCTCAACCTGTATTCTGTGAGGGGTGAGTGGTAGGGGGCCGAAAGTGAGTTTGCAACTAAGGCAGGAAGAGTTCATGAAAAGCACTGTGGTGGACCTCAGATGCGTGGGCAGCCCCAGGGCACAATGACTCATTTCTAGCGGGCTGGCTAAGGACACATGGGCTCATCCTTTCGCGGGGAGCCGCTGGCGACCTTGCCGCAGTGGGTTGCGTTCATTTCCATCGCCTTCCTCTCGGCCCAGCTCGCCGGCTCTGCACACGGATGATGGCAGCTCCGTTATCCTGGAACCGCCCCCCGCCAGTACGCCTGACCTTCCTCGGGCAAAAAAAAAAAAAAAAAAACCCACGCGGCGGGTAGCAGCACCTCACCTGTCCCCTGGCAAGGTGTGCGCGCCTGTCCGCAAGTGCCTGGCAAGACTTCGTCAAAACCGGAAGTCCCGGCCTGACGCGACGTCACAACACTGCGCCGCTCCTGTCCGGAAGTTGGCCCCCATAAAATGCTTTGTGAGCGAGGCTCGCGAGTGGGAATTTTAATAACAGCTTGGTTAGGTGGTTCCTGCCCAGCGAGGCCGCTGGGAGCACATGAAAAGTTTACCTTATTTCATTTGAACTTTACCCCGCTTTCTGTTCTTTGTCGCTTTTTGATAAACTAGATTTTCCTCTCCCCCGACATCTTTTTGTTTGTTCTCCACATCTGCTCCCCTTTCCTTTCTTCCATTACCAGTTGCGTTCCTTCCCTTCCTCATGAACTCAGGAAAGCTGACTCTCAGTTAACCTTAGCGGTAGTATTCCGCTTCAGATGCTCTGCACTTTAGGACAACGCGACTGTCCAAGAGGCTCTTTCAACTTAATACAAACAAACTCCAAGACCATATTATCCTCGGCGCTGGGTACATTGTAGGCGATCAGTGTATTTCTACTCTGAAAAAGCAGCGTCGCCTATATGGCAGTATTAAATCCAGAAGTAACTTGGAACTTAGAGACAAAACAAACAAACAAAAAAAAATAATTATCATCTACACGTGGACACAAAGCTTTATCCTTGTATTCCAGCCAGCTGTGGAATATAAACTGCCAAGCTATATTTATATGAAGCCGCTCAGGTCTACTGACCTACCTCTCCTCTCCAACCGGATGCATCCAAAGTCAACACAAAATAAAGAGGAAGCCCGGGTACAAGTCTCTCCATCTCCCGGCTTCAAATCTCTTTGGGAATCTGTACCATCCTTCTCCCATCCACAGGCCATGTAACAGAAAGCATTGACACATTAATGTAAAATTTCTTTTAATTTTTGCACATGCACTGTAGTGCATTATCTCTGGTGATTTATGTCTCTGATGTCACTGAACTTGTGCCAGGAATAACTGAGAGGTCAGCCTTTAAATTGACTACATCTCTTCTGACCTTATAGATACTCAGGATTATGTCTATTCACCCACACGGTAAAATGAGATGTGGAGAAACTGAGTAACAGGCTCAACGTCAGTTGGGACAGCCAGGCTCAGGTTGCTGGCAGCGACTCCTCAGTTGTTCCTCATGTCTTCTCTGGGCCTTCTACTTTTAGGACAGACCTGTACCTCACTCAGGCAGAAGAAGTGGACAAAGATCTCTCAATCTGTGAGGCAGAATAAGTTGTTGTAGTTGTTGTTGTTTATTTTTGCACTCTAAGCTGGCCCCAAACTCACAGAGGTCTGCTTGTCTCTGCCTCTCAAGTGCTGGGATTAAAGGTGTATATCACCATGCCTACCTAAAATTTATTTATGTATTTTGGCACAGACATGAAAAGTGAATGATACAATGAATATATGTACCTCTTTTTTTGTTTGGATGCTTTTTTTGTTTAACATCAATTTCCAGCTCCCATTAAAATGAGATTCCATGTAAATCAGCCTTTTACAAATTTAAGTAATGTTCAACTCCATATGTATCATTCACTTATTTGAAGGTCTAGAGATTTTTGGAATGAAGCCCCCCTCTTGTATTATTTATTAGTACTTCTTAAATTTTAGTGTCATAAGAATATGGATTATTTGGTAGGTCATGGGTGGACCTACCATCCATGTAGATACTGTTCTGAATACCAGGAACAAGAGAGGTAGATCTTTGTTCTCTTGTGGGCAAGCAGGCAATCCTGGGATGACATAAGAAAAATTAAGTGGGACCACTAGAAAATCATGGAATCTCAGTCCTGATGATGTAATGGGAAACACTTCCAGATTCCTTCTCATTCTCTGACCACCTGGTATCATGCAGCAATCTCCTTGCCCCCCACTTTTGTCTAAAATCTCTCTCTGGGTGAGTTCATCCAGTTCCATGTATTTAATTGTTATCAGTAAGCAGATAAATCTCAGGTCCACACTGACAACCCAGAACTTTCCCATGAGCTCCAAGCTTGTCATCAATTGGTCCATCAAACGTCTCCATTTGAAAGACAAAGGGCTATTGTTAGTGTTGTTCATGCACAATGGTTGATTGGAAGTCCAACAGTCAGATATAGATGTTCCCCGATATAAAATAAAAATAGAACCTGAAAAACAGTACGGACCTGACATGATTAATTTTTCATATCTTGACTTTGAGTTGCTTTGGACATCTATTTTGTCATTGTTTGACTAAAGGGAGGTGTGTGGAGGGGGGAGGAGTGGGTGATGTGGGAGACTGTCTGACCATGGACTTATAGAGAAGATGAAAAGTGGCCTTTGGTTGAACAGTTCTTTTCCAGTGTGAGGTTCTCTGAAACTTCATACTGGGCAAGGTGATGGCAACATTAAAGATGGTGTCTGTGCCAACAGCCTGCATCCTTGAGTAGTTGCTGCTATATTTGTGGTTTGTTTCTAATATTCTTGTTGGTTACTGGAACACAGTGTTCACCATCAAGGTTATTGTGAGGGATGGTCACATCAGATTTGTCTTTCTCTTTGATTTTAATCCCAAAACCTAGTGGGAGAATTTATAATTGGCCCATCTTGGGTCTGGTGTCCAACAATTGTCCAGTAACCAATGACAAGTGCTAATGGCCATGTTGTTCCTCTGCCAGCATAAGTGAAGGATCCTAGTGAATGGGGCAAACATCCCATAAAGGAGTCTACTAGAAGCATAGGTGTCCATAAAATTAGATCACTGTATATTGATTTTACTGCCATGCTTTTATCTTGTACAGAAAAGACTAGAGCCCCAGTGTTCTTTCACCTTTATTGACTACTTATTGCATCCTAAGCTTCCCTCAAGGTCAGGGTTAAAAGGGGATCCAAAGAAAATCTCTGCATATTATAGGTCCACAATATACAAATTAATATATAATGATAGTGTAAGAGAAAGTACAAGTTTTTTTTTTCTTTATTGTTGGTGTTTTGAGACAGGGTTTCTCTGAAGCGTTGGAAGCTGTCCTGAAACTAGTTCTTGTAGACCATACTGGCCTCGAACTCACAGAGATTTGCCTGCCTCTGCCTCCCTAGTGCTGGGATTAAAGGCATGTGTCACCACTGCCCGGCTTAAGTATGTTTCAAAAATATTTTTGTAGAGAGAAAGAAGATGTGGAGCTAGCTTGGTGGGGAAGATCAAGGAGGAGGTGGGAAGAGGAACCATGATCAGAGTATATTGTAGGAAATATATTATTTTCAATAAAAGATTTAGCACATATATTCTTTTAAAAAAATAGCTCATTTTAGATCCAATTCACTCAGCATCAAAAAATATAAAAATTAAGTTAAAATACTTTTTGTAGAGATATTGGATTATTTAAATTATCATAACATATGGATTCAGTTTTATTTTTCTTAATTTAATCCTATTGTCTTTTCTGAGAATTTCTCACTTAAATGTCGTATTTACATCATTTCTACTTCTCCCTCTCTAGAACTCCAACTTCTGCCATACTCTTCTCAAGTTTATGGCCTCTTCTTCTGTAATTGTTTCTACCCCCTCTACCTCACATGGAAAATCTACTGAGCCCATTTTGTTTTTTCAGTTATGTACATGTGTCTAAGGCTGACCACTTGGGAGTAGGTAACCTGTCAGGAAACTTATCCCTGGAGTAGGCTAGTGGGAGAATTTATGATTGGCCCACCTTAGGTCTGGTGCCCAACAATTGTCCAGTCACCAATGACAAGTGCTAATGGCCATGTAAGTAAAGGATCCTAGTGAATGGGACAAACATTTCATAATGAAGTCTACTAGAAGCATAGGTGGCCATAAAATTAGATCACTGTATACTAATTTTAGTGTCATGCTTTTACCTTGTACAGAAAAGACTAGAACCCCAGTTTCTTTTATATTTATTGACTACTTATTATATCCTAAGCACCGCTCAAGGTCAGGGCTACAAGGGGATTCAAAGAAAAGCTCTGCATATTATAGACCCACAATAAACAAATTAATATATAATGTTAGTGTAAGAGAAAGTACAAGTATGTTCCAAAAATATTTTTGTAGGGCTGGAGAGATGGCTCAGAGGTTAAGAGCACTGGCTGTTCTCCCAGAGATCCTGAGTTAAATTCCCAGCAACCATATTGTGGTTCACAACCATATGTAATAAGATCTGGTGCCCTCTTCTGGCTTGTAAGCATGCTTGCAGACAGAACACTGTATACATAATATGTAAAAATAATATATATATATATATATATATATGTGTGTGTGTGTGTGTATAATATATATATATATATATATATTAGAGACATAAAGAAGATGTGGAGTTGGATCAGTGGGGAGGATCAAGGAGGCTGGGGAGAGGAACCATGATCAGAATATATTATATGAAATATCCTATTTTCAATAAATATATTTATAATATATTCTTGAAAAATGGCTCATTTTAAATCCAATTCACACAGAATGTATAAAATATTAAGTTAGAATGCTTTTTTGTACAGATATTGGATTATTTAAATTTTTATAATATATGAGCCCTGTTTTCTTTTTCTTAACTTAATCTTTTTGTTTTCTGAGAATTTCTCACTTGAATGTTGTGTTTTCATCATTTCCACTCCTCCCTCTCTAGAACTCCAACGTCTACCATACCTTCTCATGTTTATGACCCCTTCTTCTGTAATTGTTTCTACTCCCTCTACCTCACATGAAAAACTTACTGAGCACATTTTGTTTTTCAGTCATGTACATGTGTCTAAGGCTGACCACTTGGGACTAGATAACCTGACAGAGAAGTCATCCCTGGAGTAGGCTGAGTTTCCCTGTCTCAGTAACCATTGGGTATTTCTAACTCGTTGTCTAGCAGTGAGACCTTGTGAAATTTCCCTTATTTGTCTTGACATGGTGGATGGTATTGTAACCACAAAGGGTTTGTTTGGGCAACCATATGTTGAGATTTTATGAATACAGCTCCTTGTCATATCTAGAAAATGTTACCTAGCGGCAGTTGTCCCCACCCTCTTTTCTCTTTCAATATTTCCACCCCCTCTTCCATAATGTTCCCTGAGATTCTTTGGAGAGGTGTGACAGCTACCCTTACCTGTGGTTAAAAGGATGGGTATTTATAATACAGCTAGAAATTATATTGGTTAGGAAAACAGAGGCAATAGCTTCTTCTTTAGGATCTTTGAACTCTTCATCCATGAAAAGCTGTCTAGGTTTATAGTATTAGGCATGAGTTTCCTCTAATTACAATAGCTTAAGTCCAGTTGGATGGTGATTGGTTACTCCCAAGATAATAGTGCTACTATTGTACCATTGGGGATTGTGGTGGTGTGAACAAAAATGCCCCCCCACGTAGGTTCACAGGGAGTGGCACTATCAGGAGGTGTGACTATTGGGGAGTAGGTGTGATTTTGTGGGAGGATGTAAGTGACTTGGGGGGCTTTGAAGTCTCAGAAACTCAAACCACACCTAGTGGCTTGCAGTTTACTTCCTACTGACTATTAATCTATCTGGAGAATGCTCAGCTGCCTCTCCAGCACCATGTCTGCCTGCCTGCTGCCATGTTTGCTACCCTGATGATAATGAACTAAACCTCTGAACTATAAGCCAGCCCCAATTAAATGTTTTTCTTTATAGGAATTGCCATGGCCATGGTGTCTCTTTTCAGCAATAAAACCATAGCTAAGACAGGGATATATTACTAGGCCAAAGGAGAAAACAAACGGGTATGTGGAGACTGGGGGAGGTAAGGGGGGTAATCCAGGAGAGGAAGGAATTAAATGAATAACACACCAAGGATGTTTCAAAAAGCCATAGGAAAACATACTTACAAATTTACCTAAAAATACATATGCATTATATATATATAAAGGTACTGCGCGCACACACACACACACACACACACACACACACACACACACATACAAACAGAGCAGAGAGAGGGAGAGGGAGAGAGCGAGCGAGATTAAGTAGGGTTGTCCTACATGGCATAACTCCAGGAGCAATAGACCATTTTTTTAAAAAATGTGACTGCCAGGCATGGAAAACATCCTTTGAAGTTGTTGGTCAAGGAGTCTTGTGTCTAACAGACTCCCCAGACAATATAGGTTAATGCCATTATCCTTGCTTGCCCTCCAGAACTTAAAGGTAGACCCTCTTGGTAAGACAACACTTTGAACACAGGCTTTATAGGAATGAAGCTGGAGCTGGCCTGAAAGGACTAGCTCTCTGTACTATAAGGTGCTATACAGGCTGCCACAAGAGAAAAGTACAAGTGTGCTATTTTAATTTTAACAAGCAATTGAAAAAACAGAGACAATAGTTACAGATTGTCAAATGCATTAATATAACTGGAGTGTTCTATGTGATAGTTAATGAAATAGAAGGCAGTCAGATAAATAGTGCAAAAGCAAACAACTTCATCTGTAAAAGTTGAGGATTGTTAAAAAAAGAACTGTTCTTTTTTAATTTCCTTTGCAAAGGCATTTAAAAGAACTGAACAAGAATCTGACAAATAGCAACATTTAGATATCTGTGTCATAAAAATTATACAATATACACAATATATTAACCTATGTATGTACATATGTGAGATATTTTAGAGAAGACAGTAAAATAGTAGTTTAAGACTTTCAACATAATTCACCACATATAATCCCATTGTGACTCCAAATGTTTTGTCTTAATCCACACTGTGTCCAGTGGTCTGTTTCAATGAGTCCACACCATAAAGAAGTACAGGGTGTTCCCATTTTATTGAGGTCCTCAGAAGCTCATTGCACCATTCACTGAGGTTTTGTGGGCTAGTAACAGTACTTTAGGACTTTTACAAATCATTCCTTTTAATTTTTTAATGGAGACTTCATATTCTCCAGTAAAATGAAGATCAGGGTTTTCATAGATCCAAATACCTTTCCGTGAAATCATCTATCCAAATGTGGGAAACACAATGATGGCTCTTTGGAGATGCTAATGTACTAACCTTGGGAATTGCTCTATACTACATTTCATGGTTAAAGGGACATTGCCAATGTGCTGAAGATTGTGATATGGAGAAAATTATCTTGGGTTCTTCAGACAGAACCAAAGAAATCACAGACTGACTAGGAAGGAGGAGGACCAGAGTCATAGGAGACACTGTGACATAGAAAGCAATGGAGAGAGAAAGGGATGTGATGGTACAAACACTTACACAGTGAAAGATTCTGCATTGCTGCCCTATAGATAGAAGATGGACGCCACAAAGCGAGGAATGCTGGGGAGAAGCAAGAGGGGAAAAAAAAAAAAAAAGAATCTGAGGGGGATAGGCTAGCCAACACCTTAATTTCAGGTCATTGAAACAACTTTGAAGTTCTGACCTCCAAAACAGATGTTGTTTTAAGGGACTGCATGTGTTTCAGAAGTTAAAACAGACTAAAAGATCATGGAACAGATGTCCAGACCATTTCTGCTTTAAACATAAGTGGATGGTATTAGCTGGATACGATGCCACGTGCTCATTACTGTCCTTGCGCTCTTACGGTCTCACTACTGCACCTTTGCCTTCTTAGCTGTGGAAACATTTAAAAATCTTATGATGGGCTCCCAATCAAGGACTGTAGTAATGTTGTAAGTAGAGAGTTCAAATCCATCCCAGGATTCCATTTCATTTATGGTTATCTATGAGGTGTTTTTTTGTTTGTTTGTTTTTGTTGTTGCTGTTTGTTTGTTTGTTTGTTTTTATTTGTTTTTTTGAAACAAAGTTTCTCAGTGTGGGCTGGCTGCCCTGAAACTCAACTTTTGTAGACCACACTGGCCTTGAACTCACAGAGATATGCATGCCTCTGCCTCCCAAGTGCTGGGATTAAAGAGGTGCACTACCAGTCAGCTATCTGTGGAATTCTTAACTGAAATTTAAAAGTGAAACCAAGTTTCAAAAGAAGTGGTAGATTCTGGTATATTTAAACTCTCCCAACTTCTGCTTCCAGAACCATTCATTTGTAATACTTCACAAAATTTAAAAAAGCATGTCCTCCCCATTCCTCCCTTTCTTTTATTTCCTCCTTTCCTTTTCTCTTTTCTCCTCTCTCTTTTTAATTTCCCCCCTCTACATGTGAAACTGAGACATCAGTCTCAAAGTATGTTGAAATCAGGAGTATATGTAAACTTTTTGGCAGCCCACATCTAAAATTCTCTGTTTGGAGAATATCCCATTACATTCTAAGGCCTGATTTGGGAAGCCTCCTTCTGGTCAAAGAGATGAAATTATTCTGTATGAAATTATACCTATGTTGTCAATGACCTCATGGACAGGTTGAGCCCTGTGCTCTTACAAAGAAGGAGAAGTTCAGAAAGCTATGGATTAGATAATGAGGTCTCTGACTGAAGACAGTTCTTTGTATCACCTGGAAGGGTATTTTTTGTGTGGAGGTGACTGAAGGTTGCATTGTGGTCAAAGTGGTTAATTCAACACAACATATAAAGGGGTTTGAAATGGCATGGTCCAGTGACTCTTGTTGTCAACTCTATACAGTAAAGACTAATGTCCTTTTGCCCTGAATGGTGTCAAACACTTGTAATACCAGTATTTAGCAGACTGAAACAGGACAGCCATGAATTCAAGACTAGCTTAGACTACGTAGCAAGACTCTTGCTAAAATTAAACTAAACCAAGCAAACAGAAAGCAAAACCACACACAAAACAAAAAAAATCAAATGTGATCATGATGATGATATAACTGAATGTTCTATTTTGTCCTCAGATGTTTTCACTGGGTTTTATGCAGCTTCTTCAGCAGAATTGTCCCAAGCTATTTCCTAACTATTTTAGGATGCTTTTCTAAACATCTTGGTTCTCACAGTCCTTTCTTCATAAAATAGTATTTCCTTCCTTGATAACCTAGAAAATTCCTACACATCTGAATATTCAATACCATTGCATTAATTTGCCTAGGTCAATGAAGGATTTTGAGCTCTTGGGATCTGAGAACTAATCTACCACATGGTAGTCATGTGCTCTAACACAATAGTTTGTTTGTTTGCTGTAACATTTACAAACAATTTCATTCATCATAATACTTTAGCCTCAAGTGCTTCAAGATGAACCTTTAACAGATAAAGACTTAAAAACAATGCCATTTTCCTATCTCATAAACTAGCAAATACCTTTAACATGGTCTGTTATGCAGAGCATATTCAGCTCCTCAGACAAGGACTTGACTTACTGCACTGTCTCATTCTATTCTGGAGTTTTTAAGAGAACAATGCACTTTACTATTGCAGTCCTTTAATGTTGCTATAGTTATAGAGATTATAGACTCTGATGGGCTATTTCACAGCACAACAAGGACACATTTTAAAACAGAAGAGTGGCTACATATCTACCTCTCTCTTCCTATAATACATACTAGATCTAAGGACCATCTTCAGGTTTTGATTACAGAAGCCTATCTATCTTGCCTCTGACAGAACCCCACCACCACCTTCCATTTACAACATAACAGAAAAGGAACTCGATGTACAATGATACGATCTATTGAGAACTAAGGCTCCTATAAGAACTACATTAATCTCTTCCCAAGGCCATGCTTCCTTGACCTAATTGACTTGAACTAGGTTCCACCTTTTCAGGGCTCTGTCTCACCCTCACCAAAATGAAGACCAAACTTTGGGATACAACCCACTTCTAAACTATAGCAAGCGAAGAATAAGATTTTAGCCTTGAGCATGGGTTGACATGAATATGGGAAAGCTGTGTACAAGATAAACTCTGTCCTCACAAGATGGTAAGAAACACTTCTTGCAATGGCCATCCCATGCAGAACCTCCAGAAACACTGCTGGGCCAGTGCTGAGTGTGTTTCTCTATTCTCCATGGGCTGGGGAGAGATAGAAGTGCAAATCAACCCCTTCTCCATTCTCATCTCTGCTAGTTAGTGTCAGAGTGTTAAAATATGCGTACCTTTGATCAAGGATGTCATAGTCCCTCTCCCCATTTGCCTTGGGGTTCTGGAAAAGATTCCTGTGCTTAGATTAGTTTCTTGTAATGTGCTTCAGAACACAGTTCTGTATTGGGAGATGTCATTATGTAAGTATGTTTCTCTTATTGGTTAATGAATAAAGCCCTGTTGGCCAATAGGAAAGTGAGACAGGCGGGGGACTAGGAGACAAGGAGGATTCTGGGAGAGGTAGAGGAAAATCAAGATATAGGGACTTGAGAGAAGAAGGTCCGGTAAGATAAGACTATGTGGAAACACTTAGATTAATAGAAGTGGGTTAATGTTTAAGACAGAGCTAGCCAATAAGAAATACTAGTAACAGGCAAACAGCTTTATATCTAATACAGCATCTCTGTTTGTTATTTGGGACAGACACGGCTGTAGGACCAGGCTGGTGGGAAAACTGCTCATAACAGTTCTATGTTCCAACTGAATGGTGGCCCTGGAATTTCTAATTCAGGAACTCTGCATCAAGGTCTATCAGTGATACATTATCCTTATCAAGTAGCAGCTAATGCTATCATTCTCATAGCAGGGGTCAAAACTTTCTCAGGGGCCAAAAGTCAAATTCTAGTTTAGATAAATCTTCACCTTCAGGAGTCTAATGTCTGTGGTGTTTCGCATTTTGTGTTAACTTGGTTGGAATGGGGTTTTTCAGAGAAGACAGAGAGGGAGGGAAGAGAGGGGTTGGGGGACTCAATTTAACTGAGCATCCAGTTTTATTTGCCACCTGAAAAAACACACAGATGAACTCTCTCTCTCTCTCTCTCTCTCTCTCTCTCACACACACACACACACACACACACACACACACACACACTGCTGTTGCTGCTATTTATTCAGTTTCTTGGGAACTCTGACTAATGTGTTTTTGTCTCATTATCTCATTGTTATATAACAAACAATTCTAAGATTTAGTGCTTACAGCCATTTGTTCTGCTCACCAATTTGCAAGTTGTTTAAAATTCCCTGGGAATGGTTTGCTTCTGCTTGATAGCATACAGCTCAAATGTTCAACTGTGTGGGTGGAGTAAAAAACCTCCACTTAAGCTGTCATCCTCTCACACGATATGGCTCTCTTTGTATATTGAATGCCTTCCCCCTCCTGTCTCTGCTGTCTCCGGTGAGGTTGCAGGTGCTCACGAGGTCATTCCTTATTGTATGGAGAGAATCCAGATCAGGGCCTCGTGGTTATGAAGCAAGCACTCTTAGCCACAGAGCCGTCTCACCAGACACGTCTTTGGAGACTCTGGAAGAGACCATACCAATCTTTCTTTAGTTTCCTACTTCACGTCATCTTCGATTTATAGACACACCACTCCAGTCTGTCTCTATTGTCTCTTTCATTGTGTGGCTGTCCTCTTATATAACAGCAGTGTATTTGTCACCTTCACAAGTGAACCTCATACAATGGTTTTATTATCCTGTCATCTACAATCCTGTTTTGGTAATAGAACCAGCAATGTCCTTAGAGGCACAGTCTAGAGGTAGATAGCATATTTGTCAGCAAGTCTCTGTGGCCTTAATACACAACATCTCTACAGCCTTTAACACACTGGCAAATCTCATTGAACTAAAATGGTTTAGATGATGGTCAATTGCCATAAACTTTTTAATTTGAGTAGATTTCAATATAGAGCATTGGCAATTATGTCTTTGATCCTCTGGTGGGAGAGTTGTAATCTTTGGTCCTAGTTGAAAATATTATTGAAGGTGTAGGCAATGGTGCCAGGTTGTTTGGAAATTGCATCTAGCAATGTGACATATCTGAAGGCTAAGGTTATGAATCATGACCAGAATAAACCAAGCATACTGGAGCGTCATGCTGTCTAATAGAAGATATCGATGGAAACTTTGCAACTTCCCTCTATGAACCCTGCCTTGTGCTGGGTTTTAGATTGCATTTGTGGATATACACTCACTACTCTCATTTTGGGCAGGAGTCTCAGAGAAACATTGTCTTTTAAATGCATGGTAAGGATGTTGAATTTACAAGGAATAAGTCAACCTTCTAATGTTTTCTGGAGTTATATGCAGAGTTCAAGTTCAAATTTTCTAGCTCATAACTGATACTATTTCTCATTAAAACATCAGGAGAAAAAACCCCAAAGAGTAAGAAAATAAAAAAATGAAAAAAGTTAAATTTTATAGGTAGTTACAAATGATAGAATTGAGACTATTTTTAAAAATTAACATGAAGAACACTTTTCTTGGGAGTGTGCAAATGGGTTGAATTTTTAAGTCTGGATACGAGGAAAACATTAGCATTGTGAAATAATGATAAACTTGTATGGGAACAAATACTAAATGTCAGTGATTCACTCCCATGTGCAGCAAGTCATGGGGTCATTCTTGGTTCTTCTGGAAGTTTTCTGTTGGAGATTTCTTCCTTTCTGATTCCTCACAGATGGATGGTAGTGCTCTTGATAGCCAGTGCAAGTTCCTGCTTTGTGAGAATCCTCTCTTCTAAGTGTCAGTCTGTGCACTGGGAACAGGGGGAACCCAGGATGAAGGAAGACATAGACTGAACTCAGAAGGCAAACTGTTGTTGGACATTGTTATTGTAAGGTTTCCTAATGCAGAGTCTGGTCCAACAGCATCATCCTCTGTAGGGAAGAAGTCAAGTTCAAGGCCAGATCTAACTAACATTGCTTCATACATACCTGAGAGTGGACAAGCATCAGAGCTTCCCAGGAATCCTAATGACTGTCATTTTTGTGGCTGTTCTATTTGTTGCAAGGCATGCTTGCTCTGTGTCCCTTGAAGTGCAGGATGAAATCTATTTTTCTTGTCTTCTAAGAAATTAGAAATTCAATCACTTGGACCTTTATAAAATGCTTAAAGCACACTTGTGAAAGTCTGGTCAACCCACCAGCAATTGCACCCATTTCCTAAAACATAGCTTCTTGAATAGTGTATGATGACTCGTGAATCTGCTATGTTTGAGACAGAGTCTCACTTTAATTTCAAACCTGTAATCATCCCCCTGCTTTAGAGTCTGGGTGATTACGGGTATGTGTTACCACACCTCTTTTATTACACTTGAATCATTTTGTTGTTGCTGCTGTTGTTTTTTGAGACAGGGTTTCTTTGTATACCCTTAGTTTTCCTGGAAATCACTCTGTAGAACAGGCTAGCCTCAACTCACAAGAGTCCCACCTGTCTCTGCCTCCCAAATCCTGGGATTAAGGGCATGTGCCACCACTGTCCCACTAAGACACTTCAATCTTAATAAGATAGTTAACTTCTTTTGCAACACATGATTGAGAGATTACTTAAAATCGTAGAGTTGTTTGCATATCCCACTTGAGTGTGCTTGCATGATGTTCTGTCTAAGATGACATAATAGTTAAAATGTAAATTATGATATAATCTTGGAAACAGATAATGTGCCAAGTTGAGAGCCTTTCTCCAAGTTCTTCCACATTAGAAGAATTTTCATTTTCCCTGGGTCTGAGGATGAAACCAGGGTCAAGGTTAACTGTTGGGTAAACTTCTTGTGTACATGTGGTCAGACAGATGATAGTGCACATTAGACATACTGTTTGGGATGCTTTCTAGAAGATTCCTTTTGGTCCCTACTTTCCCTAGCTGTACTCTTCCTCTGTTGGCTGCATCATTTATCCCTCGTGCAACCTTGTCTATCTGGTCAGTCAGTTTCTGCATGTTCTCTGGAATCTGAGCAATTTTTTGAGGTCACTGAAGGAGTGAGAAGAGGAGTTTTATCTCAAAGCTCTCTGCTCAAGTGTCTTCTGGATTTGATCCAGAGTCTCCACCAGCTGTAGGATAATCTTCTCCAAACATAAATCTGTTCGTGGCACATGTATTCATGACTCTTCTGGAACACTGCTTGGGGAGTGTCCCACCTTTCAGATAGTTAAAAACTCAGCCATTCCTTTGTTTCTATGTTTCTATGAGCATGCAATTTCAAGATATTTTGAGCATCTTAAGGCCTAAACCATGTCTTTTTTTTCCACATCTTCTTTTTGAAAATGATAAATTAATTAAATCAGTGAACAAATGGAACAGTCCTTGTAAAACCACAGTTTTCATAAAATGTCCCAAGTTTAAAGAGTTTCTCATTTTGCCATGACTCTTTTGTTTTTGGTTTTTGGTTTTTTTTTTTTTTTTTTTTTTTTTTTTTTTTTTTTGGTTGGTTTGGTTTGGTTTGGTTTGGTTTGGTTTGGCTTGGTTTGATTTTTTGAGACAGGGTTTCTCTGTATTGCTTTGGAGCCTGTCCTGGAACTAGCTCTGTAGACCAGGCTGACCTTGAACTCACAGAGATCCGCCTGCCTCTGCCTCCCAAGTGCTGGGATCAAAGGCATGCACCACCAACTCCCAGCTGCCCTGACTCTCAAAAAGAAAATTAAATACAAAAGCGTTGAAAGTAGGGAAGAGTTATTAAGGAGGCATGGGAACTGTGGCCACTGTAATAGTTGAGTCTGCTTTAAGCTTTATAACTGTTTAGGTAGCACCATTTTATTTTCTTAAAGGAGAAACTTCTAGTCAGTTGGACACCAGGGAAGATAGTGAACACTGAGAAAAGATTAGATCGCTTGTCTGTTCACTCTGGTGAATATCTTTATCTATACATTTATTTATTCATTCATTCTATTACTAAAGAATATTTTAAAGTATCTGCCCCTTACCAGGCCCATGCTAGGTTCAAGAACAACAGAAATAACATAGGCACAGTGAGTTGCCTACACAAAACATACTGCCCAGCATTGAACACCAATGCTTCCCAGGATCCATTGTGTCTCTAGCTTCTGCACTTTCTTCTTGGAAGAACACACTCACTTGTATGGCTTCCTTTATGCTGTAAAAACTGGTGGATTTACTTCTATCCCAGATATTGACTTGATCTCCGGATATGTCCATCTTACACCATTTAACCATCTCCCCCAGATGCCTCTCCAGTGCTTCTATGTAACATATCAAAATCTCCCTCCATTATATCCCTCTAATAGTAATTTTCCTATCCCTATTTATTTAGATATTATTTATACGTGGACCCCAAGTCCTGAAACCATCAACTATAAGGGGTTTGCTCAGAGCTCAACCTGGAACTTGAACTGTGAGGATATTTTGTCATACATTGTCTGTTATTGTTTCTTCTTTTTCTTCATCATCATCACCATCATTATTTCTTTGCTGTCACTTCTTGGCATGCAACCTGACTTCAACCTTTTAAGTAGTATGGAGTTCTCCAACTCTCTCTCTCCTGCTTAGTATCCAGATTACCATTTTCTTGCTTCCTCTTGTGATACCATATTTTCTTCGTTCTCTTGGTATACTTTTAGGAGTTGAGTGGCTTTTCCCCTGCAGAATTGTCTCAGTATGCCATTGGAAGTTCTACACACTTTGCTGAGCTTGTTCCTTCCATGCCCTAACTTGTACAGATCCAGCAATACATCTTTTTATGATGGGCCCCAATCTTATTCTGTTATGATATTTTACTTGAGGTATTGATCTTTTTGAAGGGTAGTTCTGTTCTGCCTCCCTCAGCCTCCCTTCCTCTCAGATCTCTTTGCACTATAGTAATAGTTCCCTCTCCCCTATGTCCAGAGGGCTTTATTGTGTGGTGATAATAATCATCCAAATAAATGTATGTGATGAGGAGGCAGGCTCTGTCTACAGCCAGTCTTTCTGGTTATGAACATAATTTCAAATGGGCAATTGGTTATCATAAGCTCTATGACCTTGGCTTAGACCCTAAATCTGTGGGTAGAGAACTAACAACCAACAAGACAGCTTCATTGCCTGCTTTGGCTAAACTGGAGAAAGCTTTTCAGAATATATAAATGCCTCACGTAAGTAAAACTGAACCACATTTTGTGCTCAGCATGGCATGGTGGTATCATTGGAGGAGTTTAAGAGGAAGGGGAAAGAGGCAGCTAATTGGGCTTAAAAAAAATGTTTAAAGAATGCAACAACTGTAGCATAATAACATCAAAGCAGCTCCCTAAATACCCTCCATACCCTTTGAGGGGAGAATGTTAAGAAATAGTCTGTTTGTCATTGCTGTTATAAATGACAATAATTTGGAAATGATCCTTGTATAAAGCAGAACTTTCTGGAGACGACATTAGCATTTCTAGGTCAGATGAGGTCATTTAGTATACTATTGTAACAAGCATGTGTTTGTCACCTGAGCATGTTATCTTGTGATAAAATCAGGTGACAGGTACTCTGTACAGCATCTCTACCTACTCCTGCTCAGGTAGCTTCTCCCTCCCACTGTACTCCTATATTCTTCTGAGTTTTTATTAATTGCAATGATTCAGATTACACTTGTCTTTGTTTCTGGAACAGGCCAAGTGTTTCTGAAAGATCTTCAGACCATTTCTTAAGTGCTTTGATATCTTTTGTCCAATAATAAAATGTAAAGCTTGTTTAGTCTTTTTATGACTGCCATAACTTAATGAGCAAACAGCAGATTTCAGACAAAGCTGAGAGCTGTTTGCTCTGAAGTATCCCTATTCCACAAAGGAGTGAGAGAAGTAGAGATCACAGGAATAGAAACTGACAGTACTTTCTAGTAGGGCAGGTATCTACTGAGGATCTGTCTGAGGAAGGGAGGTGTGACTGAATGATTGTAAGACAGGGTTTCTCAGGGGTTACTGTTCTGGAATCACCTCAAACCCTGTGTCTATAAAAGCCAGGAGACAGGGGAAGAGCAGGGCGGTACCTTCCCCTAAAGGCAGGGGCCCTCACTCCTCTGGGGGCAAACAGCAGGATACACTACCAGGGATCCAATCCCTTTTCCAGCAAGCAGGACCCTTTGCTGAGAGGGTGTGCAGACACAAGCAGCTGGAGCCCACAGCTCTGTGCACACTTCGCCAGTGTTCCCACAGCTTCTACGAAGCTCCTGTTTTCCCTGTTAGGGATCTTGGAAAGCTATATGGAAAAAGAATAAGAGTGTTTTGTGTAGCACAGCCCAGAGCTGACCATAAGCACAGCTTCTGAGGGTCACTGGTGAAAGGCAGCTCTTTCTATGAATGCATCTAATGGCAAACCTGTCAGTCATTAGCTTTATGGGTCTTTCCCAAGTGACCGTTTCTGAGAATGGGGTTAAGGGAAAATTGGTTCAGACACTGCATGGGCCAGAAGCTCGATCACTGCCTGGTCCAGGGAAGGGGTTGGGATCACACACAGAATTCAAGAGGATATGGCTTTCCTTTCCATGGAGAACCATAGTCAGCCTCATAAAGAGAGTCCTTGGAGAGGCTGCCTGAAAAAAAAAACAGACGGAAAAACAGAGCCCCATCCAAGGATTGGGCCAGCAAACAAACATAAGAACTTCGACTCATTTCTGAAACAGATGTGTGGTTATGAATGGGGAAACGTGGGATGCCTTGTGAGGAAGCACATGGTGACTTTCAATGAAGACAGGACTCTCCAAGGTCGGTGCCATCTTCAAAGCACACCGTGTTCTACCTCCTCACATAAGCAGCTTTGGAAAAAAGGGATTTTCAACCTCAATAAAATTGACATTTGGGGCCCAGGTAGTCAGTTCTTCTTGTAGATCATTTGATAGCCTCTCTGGCCATTCCCCATCAGGTGCTAGTAGCACCCTTTCCCCAGGTGTGGTGACCAAGAATGTTTCTAGACATTGAAATCTGTCCAGTGAGATTATAAAACCTACTTTAATGGAGAGGTACTGACTTATGTTCTTGGGAGGGTGTTTCTTTGTTATTTTGCTCAGCTATTTCCTTATTTATTATTATTATTTATTATGTAAAGGTCCAGAACCTTTACATAAGTGACCTATTTATTCATTTAACAAGCTTCTTCCTCATTGAAGTTAACGGTAACAAAAACAGACAATTTGGGTGTCAAATCAGTCAGCATTGGTGCAAAAGGAAGAAAAACTGTGTGTTATGACTGCAACAATGATATCTGAGTCAGAGAACCTGTCATGAGGTCTGTCTGCATGTGTGTCTATGCGGCTACAACCTCTCTGAGCCTCTAAATGACTGTAACATGGTTCTGTAGTCTTTAGCTATGAGGAAGGTAGTTTTATATTCGTGTCTATGAAACTAGCAATACTTAGTAAAGAAACTGCTGCCAGGAAGCTTCCTGTAGTTTCTCCTAACACATTGAGAATCACATCAACCAGACTGAACTGATTTCTGTCAATGAACCCATAGAGATGGATAGATATAAAATGAAAAAAAGAGATAAAAACTGAGACTCAGTCAATTTGATGACTCGTGTGTGGATGGGCATAAATCCTTATTAGAAACAGGGAGATGAGAAATACCTGTAGCCCGTGTCTAAAACAGAGTATAGCACATAGAAAACATAAAACTTAAAAAAATAAACAGCCCTACCCCATGAGAACAGCTATAATGGTAAACTGTCATAAGAAAAGTCAGTGACAATACAGTACAGTCGATAGACTGTATTAGCAAGTTGGTTATATGCAAATTGGCTTCAGAGGGATTGATTGGCTGAATTTAGTGTGTTCTCTTAGAGAACTTCACCCCTTTGTTGATTATAGAATTAAAAGATTAGTTTTGAGAAGGGGAAAAGGAATGAACACAAATACAAGAAATTAAGTAAGGCAATATTGACAGACAGTTAATTCTGGATGTCCTCCTGAACAGATGGCTCCTGATAACATTGCAGTATGGTGGATGGCTTAGGGGACACACTATATTGGTCTGCTTTTCTTTGGTATGAGGAATACTTTATAGCAAAGTGGGGTTTATTTAACTCTTGGAATTGCAAAAGTATGGCACCACAATTTGCTTAGCTTCTATGAGGAACCCATGTCACCACGCCATGGGTAGTGGAAACCCAAAGGGAAAACAGAACCTACAGAAGGGAGAGAGAAAGGGCTCGCCCATTTTATAGAAATGGGTTCACCCCCTTAAGGGTGAATCTTGCCTCTAGAGCAACCTGGCTTCTCCCTCTCCCCGGGTCCTGGGCAACCTGGCCCTGTTCCTGCTTCTGACCCCTCTCCTTCTCCCACCTCCATGGTTTCTCCTCAGCACCCACCTGTCGCTCCATGCCAGACCTGTTCTGGGCCTATGTCTTCTGCTTAGGGAGACTTTTCTGGTCCAGGGCCTCTCTAATTCTTGGGCTCCCTTCCTTCTCCAGGATCACTCTTCTCCAGGCCACCTTCCCTCACCTAGGGTTCCATCTTTGACAGGTGATCACTCCCCATTGACAGCTGTCAAAGGTGGCACGGCTGCATCGTGCATGCTCTAGGTGGCTGCATAAGGACTCTGCATGCAGAAACCATGTGGAACTGGGGCTGTGTGGAGCTCGGCCAACAGCAGTTCCATGACTCCAGTTTCAGCGGGCCCCACTCCTGCCTGTCCCTTCCTTCCTTCCCTCCTTCCTTCCTTCCTTCCTCTCTTACTTCCCTCCTTCCTTCCTTTCTTCCCTCCTTCCTTCCTTTCTTCCTTCCTTCCTTTCTTCCCTCCTTCCTTCCTTTCTTCCCTCCTTCCTTCCCTCCTTCCTTCCTCCCTTTCTTCCTTCCTTCCTTTCTTCCTTCCTTCCTTTCTTCCCTCCCTCTTTCCTTCCTTCCTTTCTTCCCTCCTTCCTTTCTCTCTTTCTTTCTTTCTTTCTATTTCTGCTCCCAATTGGTTAACACCTATCCCTCCCTTCATGCCTTTTCCCAATAAACTCCATGTGAGTTTGTTGGGTTTGGTGGATCATGTTTCATCGCCCAAAGATACAGCAAAGAAAAATTAATCTCTGTTAGCTGCCCCACCTTTCAAACCATTGCATCAGTAGTCAGCTTTCAACACACACTTCTGAGAGACAAGACCACACCCAAAAGAAGATGCTTTCCCCATCTTCCCTTGATCCTCAGCCCACCTTGTTTTTTCTGATATTACTAATCTCATCCTGAGTTATTTCTTCATTTGTGTATTTGCTTATTGTCTGTCCCTGAGTCACAATACACAAGCATAAACTGTTTGGTCACTGCCACCTTTACTTGACTTTTCTTTCCTGACTCATCAGGAAATAATTTTAGTTATTAACAATCCAATTACTTCTTAAATTATAACAATTAATTATAAAAGTATATTAGACAGGCCAGCTATACATAAACATTCATAGTGGCTCTCTAAGTGAGGGACCCTGTCACACACTCAAGAGATTTAAGTGTGACAGAGTGGGTTAAATGTACTCATAGTAAACTTTAAAAGTCTGAATACAGCATTAAGAATCTGATTCTCAGAGAAGTTCAGAAACACATGACCACACAGCCAACAAATGGTTCGAATTTAAGCTGACTTAACGAACCTTTTGAAAATGCACCAGTGTCTCAAAGGAGCACCTGTCAGTGCCCTGTATGCCTTAAACGTTTTCATTATTACAAATGGAAGCCTGATCCATCAGCAGTAACTCTTTCCCCTGTCTCCACCTCCTGGTGGCCTTTAATCTACTCAATGAATCTATACATTTCTCTGCTTTAGGTATTTCTTGAGGGTAGACATATGACATTGTCCTTCAAGGGAAACCTGGATGATTTCACTGAGTGTAAAATTTACAAGGTTCATCCATGTTGTTGCATGCATCACAACTTGGTTCTTTTCAATGAATATTGCAATGTGTGTATATAAACCACATTAAACACCCATTGACTTACAGGGAACACACAGAACATCCCCTTTGGTCTGTTGTGACTGACTCTAATATTGTACTATACACAATGGTATGGAAGTATCTCCGTCTGTTTTTAGTTCTTTCCATCAGCTTCCTACAAGTGGACTTTCCTAAACAGTGTGGTAATTCTGTATTTACAGTGTGGGGGAACCACCAAGCCATTTTCTAGAGCGGTGGCACTGCTCACAAGGTGTGCTCCAGCTCACAAGGAATGAGCATTCCTTTTCCGCCACAGCATTACCAAAAGTTATCTCTGCCTTTTTTTGAACTTCAGATACTATTTCTGGACATATCTAAATAGCAAAATCAACTCTACCTGCAGATGTAGACTGTAATCCCCATATTTCATGACATTCACATTCTCATACAACTGATAGTTATCAACATGGAAGGAGTGGTCTGAAAAAGCAGAGCTGGAAAAATAGTTAAGGAATTAGTCCTGCCAGTTGAACATTGACCGCAAATTTGGAAATACAAGAAACAAGCCATAAACTTCTGCACTCTGGGAATGATTACATCTGGTGCAAGAAGAGACTGGTGGACAGAGCCCATCAAGCAGCTACAGCCAATCCTTGGGGTGCATTTCCAGACTGCCTAAGAGGAGGATAATCAGAGCCCAGGAGCCTGTGCAAACATTGTCAACAGGAAGAAAGCAGCAAGGATCACATGACAGGGTTACAGAAATGGAAAAATATGGACACAGGAGTCAAATGCTGCCCAGGAGAGTTTGATACAAAGGAAAGTCTAATGCAGAAGGACAGAGAGGGAGCAACAATAGATCATTGCTTCCCAGGCTTGCCAACTAAAAGCAACTGTGGGAGTGTAAAACTGGGTGGGAGAGTCCACAAATTCTGCTCTGTTAGTGGTGCTTCCCCAGCTTTAGTGGACATAGGAGTAAGGCAAGGAACTTGCTAGAATGCACATTCTGGCAAAATCCGTCAGTGTGGAATGGAAAGTCTCCATGCCTAACAAGCTCCCAGGTGATCTCATGCTGATCGGCCCCACCTTTGAGTGATCAAGCTGTCAGTTAAGACTTGAGGTAGGAAAAGAATGGAGAAGGAAATTATGGGGATAGAGTAGTATAAGCCTCCATAGGTCATTTCTCACTATTCTGTGATAACATTAGTCCTTTGGGTCCCTTGATAACTAACTTACTATCTTTAGTTGAGACCATAACAGAATTCCCCATCTAGAGTTATTCACTCTAATGGCTACTGATGTCTGTGGTGTCTATTGATAAAGGATAACTCAGACATAGAGTGCTTTATTTTTTTGTAATTTGTGGAATGAAACACTATGGCTTCAGGACTATGGACCTTTTACATCAGAGACTTCACTGATTCGAGGATTGGATGGAGTATGAGAAGGTTCATAGAATATAACTGGATGGTTTGACATCTCTAAGACATTCTTATGGATGCCTAGAAATCTATTTGATTAGCTTGTGAGAGTTATAGAACTATGCCAAGGAACTCTAGTTGTACTCTTCTTAACAGTTAGTCCTTCATTGCACGTCTGTGTTTCAAGTTTTATAAACTAGAGAGACATATGGCCTTCAGTTCCAGAGACTACTTTGTTCATTGGGCATCAGCTCTGTGGTGCATGAGTGTCCTTAGGATTGCAATGTCCTATGAATACTATCATCAAATCAAAAGCCCTCTACACTGGGCATTGTAGTACATATCTACAATCTCAGTTGTCAGAAAGGTGAGGCAGGAGGATGAACAGTTTAAGGGCAGTATGAATTATATAGTGGGAGCCTGCCCCCATTGCCAACCCCAAGCACTTCAAACCAAGTAGTGAGTTAAGGCAAGGTGAGTTTAAGTGGTATTCACTGCTCATGAACTTGTGATACATTTCATGTCCCATGTACGGTCCATGCTTCCTTCGTTCTCCTATCCATTCCTACCCATTTTGGGCACACATATGATCTATATTGTCTGTTTATTACAAGATATTTCTTTTCTTCGCCTATCCTAATTTGGGTGTTTCTCTGATTTTTATTACTATTGTAGGGTTTAATAATCTTCTAAACAAGCATAAACATTTGTTTCCTTGAGGCAGTTGGCAAAATATTTGAGAAGCATCTAAGGGGACTCTGAAGAATGCACTCCAAAGCCTCCTTTTTTAAACTGTGACTTCTCTTTCAGCCTTGGACTCGGTCATTGTTTGGAGCCCCACAGGTCACAACCGGGCTAGCCAGCACTATTCTTTCCATCAAACCCATATTGAGTCCCACATGTTTAACAACTAAGACACATGTGACAACAAGATGGGGAGCTCATCAGAGGCCATTCTGTCACAAACTCCATGGTAAGCATGCTTGTTTAGACACTGTACCACCACAGTGAATGATGTTAGATTCTTGCTGAATATGCCTGTACTATTAAGGGTGCAGAAGGTAAGTGGTACATAAGAATTCTGTACAAAAACATAACCACAGTTTAAATAAAAATTGGAAACAAATCTTATCTGTTTTGTATATATATAATTAATATAATTAATAATAAAAGCAAAACCTTGAATTGTCATCATAAAATGAAAATGGCCATTGTGAAAAACTTAATTCCTCTCATTTAATTAGAATCATTAGGCTTTTGTTTTACATAGGAAAGGGGATCAAAGCATTAAAGACCAATAATTTAAAGTCAAGACAATGTTTTACTGAGTTTTTATAATTAAAATAGACCATTTTTAAAATTCAGAAACAGAAAGCAAACATATTTAAAAAGGCACAGTGTTAAAGAGAAGAAAATTCAAATAACTACAAATCTTTACCTAAAATAACAGAGCGCCCCCTCCCCACCACTGTGCGTGATAGAAAAGCAGAGATGAATAATTTTCATTAGCTAAGCATATTCTAATGTTCTGTCAGCTCAATGGAAATCTTGTTCCAGTCCCCTGTGGAATCATTTAAGCTAGTATTCTCTGCGACTCTGTGTATAAATATCTAACCTCAGAATTTTAACCAAGGTCCAAATTTTAAAAAAAAAAAAAAATCAGTTCACTTCATCTTTGAGTAAGACATTGTTCAACTAACACACAGGTGTAGTCTTTGGAAAGACACCAGCCAGAAAGTACTTGAAACCAAGTTTAGAGAAATTACCAAAATTTACTTAAAGGGCATAGGTTAGGGTTTTAATTACTTAAAGAGCAATGTACTCAAATAGCCAGGAGGGTTTTTCATCTCAACTGAAAATGTTGGGTAGGTTCCATTTTCCCTCTCCTTACTCTAGAATGTAAATCTTTTGTATTTTATTTCATCTCCCAAAGTACCATATTGCTTTTTGGGTTATGCCAGTAAATACAATGTTCCTTTGAGTTGGGCAAACAAGAAAAACGCTTCCTCACTGTCCATATATTCTCCACGCCTCTGTCCACAGCTCCAGGATAAACGATACTCTTGTTGCTTTGTTCTGAGAACCAAGCTGAACTCTCTGAAGATCAGATTTTCTTGCAGGACTTTCAATAATAATACTCGATCACACAGGAATAGATGTAGCAGTTGTTTCAGATAATAATAATGTGTGGTTCTTGGGTATTTGTCATCATCCAGTGTTTTAACTCTTATTCCTCATCAGAACCCTGTGTAGTTTAAGTCAGCAAGCAGTTCATCATTCTCAGTTCATAGTCTTGATCATAATTGGGAGGGTGTGCTTGTCTCTACCACTTGGATCCAGATGCATTGGATGGACTGTGAAACATGCTCCCACCCTTTCATTTTGTCTCACTAGAACCTTGAAATGGAAGAAAGCTGCTTCTGTGTTTTACTTTTTTAAAAATACAATGCAATCATCTCAGTTTTCTTAACTTTACACAAATATCTGGAAATGCAAATGTCTCCTTTAAACTCTGAGACACAAGATCTGAGAGTATTCTTATTGTTTTTTACAGAAAGTCTTTTTGGTTTAAAAAAAATGTTTGGGAAATGGCAGGGTCTTGACAACCCCTCTCCAGTGATCACCTCATGCCAGATTTAGACTGAGTTAGTTATAACCCTGGAATGAAAAGTGGTCTTGTTACCAGGTTGCAGAAACACATAGAGACAGCTAACCCGAACAAGGAGGAGCTAACGGGCCCCCAGACTGATAGCTGGGAATCCAGCATGGGACTGACTCAGGCCCCCCTGAATATGGGTCTCAGCCAGAAGGCCTGAGCAGTCTAAGGGACCTCAGACAGTGGAGCCAGGATGTATTCCTTGTGCACAAAAGGACCTTGCGAACACATCCCCCATGGAGGGATACTGCCTTAACCTAGAGACAGGAGAGAAGTCCTAGTCCCTACTTCAAATGACTTGACAGATTTACATGACCCCACCTGAATGGCATTGCCCTACATGTGAAATTGGGGTGGGGGGATGAGAGGGGAGGGTGGTCAGGGTGCATGTGAGGGGGCAGAGACTGTAAGAGGGAGGGAGGGAGAGGGAACTGGGATCGACATGTAAAATAAAAATAAATAAATAAATGAAAAAAAGAAAAGTGGTCTTGTTGAACTTGATTATCAAAGTTCTGGGAATGTCCATAAGTACTAGCATTCACATGTTTTTGTAGATTGACAGGGAATGGGCAGGGATGTGAGCATCTTTCTTATTCACAAGTGCATGACTCTGGCTGGATGTTTAGACTATTTCTACTCACTGTTCAGACTTTATCAAAATGATAAAGTACAAAAGATAACCCCAAACAAAGGTGCTTTCAAGCTGAGAGCCATGGGTCTAGACCAGGGTTACCATTTGTAAAACCATCTGGAATTTGTGGAATACTACTCCACCCCAGGGAAGAAAGGATACACTCAACACTTTTCTTCCTCTTGTCTGCTATGGATGATAGTATCAAATCTGGAATTTCTTGAATATCACAAATAGTGTTAAGTTCCCACATATCTCTTGAGTATCCTGTAATCTAAAGCAATCCCTAAGTCCCCTGGTGTTTGCCTCATAATGTAGAGACATTTTTGAAGAACCTGATCAGGTATTTTGCAGAATGTTTTCCAATTTGAATGTGTCCCATTGCTTTCTTATTAGATACATATATGCATTTTTGATAAGAGCACTTAATTCTCAATGGCATGTTCTTCTCAAGGCATCTCTTCAGCCCAGAATGACAGCTTGATCTACAACTGAGTCATGTAGTTTAGTTGACACAGATGTATTTTAGAGTATGGTAAAGAACATGCCATCAGATTTCATCCACACACACTCTTTCCTGGGTACCCAGTATTTGTCAAACACTTTTGCATTCTTTCATCAAAGGGAATGTGTCAGTTCCCACCTCCAGCCCCCTGCATCTGGTCCTGTCTCCTCCTGCATGTGAAGGCTGAGAAGACCAGTCAGGTCCAAAGAAGGCCCAGGCTGTAGAAAGAGGTTGCATGAGCAAGTCTGGGAACTGTCTAAGAGAACTTCCTTTCCAGTCTGACCCTTGACCAGCAGTCTGTAGAACAGCTTCCTGAAGACTCAAAGAGACAGCACTGGATGTCTCCTAAGGGTGGCAATTGCTGCTTGCCATGCTGAGGGTCAACAACAACAAACTTACAAGCACAGGAAAAAAAAAAACAAAAAGAAAGAGAAAAGGGTAGAAGTCGCATGTGGCTCTAACTGGCTCTTCTATCATAGAATTTTCCTGGAGGTTGTGACTGAGATGAATCTTGGGCATTGTGCCTGGTCCTCAGCTCCTACCTCCCCATTCCTGCCTCTGCCCCAGTTAACTGGCAGGGAAATATTAGTGTAGGTGATCATCAGCTGGTGTAGGAGTGGCTGTAGGCTAGAAGTTAGCATCTGTTCTTATGTTAGGAGACACCTACCTGGAAACTGAACTAGAACAGGTGTGACAATAAACAGGTAGAGGAGAACACATGTAGGCTCTCAGCCAGCTTCTCATCCATGGTGTCCTTAAGGCACTTGGCTTTAGAGAGTTGCCCTTGAGCCTTCACATGCCACACACCTATATTTTGAAAACCCATTATGTGCTCTTGGTACTCATCTTAACCCCCCCCCATCACCCTGAAGCAGAAAGAGTAAAATTCAGAGGGTAGTGAATAATATCAGTAGTGATAGGGTCTGCTACCCTTATCCCCTGTCCACTGTGAGAATTAAGAAGGATAAGTCAAACAGTCATATCCTGAAAATGTGAGCCAGACCCATGATTGCCACAGACAAGAGAAAGGGGACACCAGTGTGGAACCTGACTCCTTTTAAAAGTTAATTCCAATTGCAAGACATGACACCTTACAAAACCAGTGACCCAGGGCTCTGGGACAGTAGCTACAATCAAGGTTGCTCTTGTTGGATGAACTTAAACTTTGTGATATGTCATCAGGGCTAAGACTATCTCTGCCTCTTTTTCAAGGTGGCAAACCCATGAAGACATAGAAAACATATGTGTGCCCTCAAGTGGCAACCTGGCATGTGACAGTCTGTGTTGGTACCAAATGAGTTTCTTGCTAAATGTGAGTGTAAGTGTATTTCCCAATCTGTAAAAGACTTGTATAGAATTCCTCAAGTTCTATATTGTTCTGTGGAAGCTGTGTTCAACACCTGCAATCCATCTTCCCTCTGCACAGTAAAGCCTGAACTCTTTTTCTGGCAGGCCACTTAGTTCTTAGTTTGTGGCCCACTTTAGCTCCAACAGAATACCAGGATAAACTGCTGGTTTTGGAGCCTGGTGTGTGTGTGTGTGTGTGTGTGTGTGTGTGTGTGTGTGTGTGTGTGTGTATTTCTGTGTGTTATGCCATTTTTATTATAATCTTTCTTTTCTCTGTCCTTTTAATCTCTTTCAATTGTACAAAGAATCAGAACAGTTGTGATAATATAAAACATTGGACAAGTGTATGAAAATACCAGTGTAGTGAAGGAATAATGATGTACATTTTATGAGTAGAGGTACAGAAATGTGTCACTGCAATAGAACCATCTTCGAATCCATTGGATGATGCTCTTGGCCATTGCTTCTTTTTCAGACAGATCTATCTATGTATCTATCTATCTAGAGGACAGACCTTAAAACATGAATTACAGGACTGGAGAGATGGTTCAGAGGTTAAGAGCTGCTCTTCCAGAGGTCCTGAGTTCAATTCCCAGCAACCACATGGTGGCTCACAACCATCTGTAATGAGATCTGGCACCCTCTTCTGGCATGCAAGTATATATGCAGACAGGATACTATATTGTAAATAAATCTTTTTTTTTTTTTTTAATGTACAAAAAAAATGGACTGGATATAAAGCATTTCCCCAAGTCTAATAGATCTAGCCCAGGTAATATAACTGCCTCCAGACTAGCAACAGTTGTGGGCACCATCAAAAGCTGACTCCATGAACCAAACGGGAACCCATTTTGAGCAACTATCAGAATGAAAGCCTGAATGGGATGAGGGTCCTTTGAGAGTGGAGGAGAGAATGGTGGTAGGCAGGCAAGTCTCGTTCCCCCTGTTCTCATCCATCCTCGTGATCTGTGCTGTGCAGTGTGGGCTCCTCTCCTTGGGATCATGCATTTTCCTCTTAACTTTTGAGAGGATCTCCTACCCATGGAGACATTTTGTTCTGTTGCTCTGAACCCAGGAACAGTGCAGTGTCTACAAAATGTCTGTCTTTGTATGCACACTGCCAGGCTAAAGGGTTCCATCCTCATGCCTTACCATGTTCCCTTTCATTTCCAGGGTCAAAATTGGCTGAGAACCACTGGCATGTATTTTGTTTGAGGGTTGACTTCTTTGTTATGGTGATAGAGAGGTGCTGTGGTTTATTCCATCTGTGAGAAAGAGGTGTGTGGGCTGAGGATACCATGATCTCAGGGTCTGAACCTGCAGGCCTGTTGGAAAATCCCCAGAAATGATGCTGATGTCCTCTGTGTTGGGGACCATCACCATCCTCACAATCTCGGATCTTTTTTTTTTTAATTTATTTTATATAACAAAGTCCAATTAAATGAAAACAAACATTTATACACAATATTTGGGAATTTGGGCGTTGTTCTTTCCAAACTACTTCCTGCTGGTAAGGGACGCTGTCATGGGATATTCGAAGAAGATTCAGAAATCCTGGTTGTAGTCTGTAAGGCTGTCCAGCTGTTTTGAATGTAGGATCACCTTGTACTCTGTTTCAGGCGGTCTGACGTGATCAAACCACATTAGTCTGGAAGGAATCCACATCTTTTCATTTTCTGTGGAAACAAAAATAGAAATCCTTTTCCCCAGTAACTTGTCCTTCAACTTAAATTTTGGAGGCAAAGCATTTTTTTAAATTTAATTTATTATTTTACATGTCGATCCCAGTTCCCTCTCCCTCCTTCCTTCCCTCCCTTTTACCCTCTCTGCCCTCTCACATGCACTCTAAACACCCTCCCCTCCCATCCCCCCACCCCAATTCCATATGTAGGGGAATACCATCCAGTTGGGGTCATGTAGATCTGACAGGTCATGTGAAGTAGGGACTAGGGCTTCTCTCCTGTCTCTAGGTTAAGGCAGTTATCCCTCCATGGGGGATATGTTCGCAAAGTCCTTTTGTGCACCAGGGATATCTCTTAAAGAAATAAACAGCATGTTCAGAAGAACATTCCAAGGTTCAGGCTTGCAGTTTCACAGCCAGCTAAAAAATAGCTCAGGGCTATCTCTCCTGCTGCAATTTACAGCCAATTACAAATTAGCTAAACTATTTAGGGCATCCCTTCTACTGACCTTATCACTCTGCCTATGTGCCAGTGCCCATGCCCTGGCTACTCAAACCCCGCTCACATCTTGTCCACAGTCCTATATAAGCCTCCACCGAGAAAATAAAATTTATCAGCTTGACCAGAATACTGTCTTGCTGTCCATTCTTTGTATATCTTGCCCCATGGGTCAGGGCACCTCTGGACAGCAGAACATGCTTGTCAAGAAAACCTTGAGATGAAATGCCTGGACCTGAAGCCTGCACAATACTGTGAACTTTGCAAAGTTCCCTTTGTTATGATTCCAGAATTTAAAAAAGAGTGTGCTCAATTATTGAAATTTCTGTTATCATTTGACGTATACAGTTAGTGGATATGAGTTATATCCACAGTGTGGTGGATCATTTGCCTTGTGTGCATAAGGTCCTACATTTGATCCCTAACACCAAAGAAAGAAAAGAAAAGAACCTATTCTTTACCTGGAAGAAGGGTAGATACTCCAAATGGATAGAGACTAGAGATGGGATAAAGTTGCTTTGGGATGTTAACTGGTGTGTGTGTGTGTGTGTGTGTGTGTGTGTGTGTGTGTACATATGTGCGGGGTGTGCCAGCACACAATGTCCACTCTATTGCTCTCTGCCTTATGCTCTTGAGACAGGGACTCTCACTGAGTCTCATCTTGCCTAGATTGGCTGGCCAGTGAACTCCCAGGATCTGCCTGTCTCCACCTCCCAGTTTTGGGGTTACAATCACACAAGGCCTTGTCTCACTTTTTATGTGGATGCTGAGGATTTGAACTCAGGTTCTCATGTCTTACCCAATGAGCCAGCTCCCCAGTAGAGTATTAATGTTTATACCTTTGAATTCTGGGCCACGTGAATAAATAATACAAACAAAAAAATAGAATTTGCCCATTCTACATATTAAATGTAAGTGGAATCATATGACATTTTTCTCTTGGTGCTGGCTTATTTTCTTATGTGGCTGATTCACATTTCCACTGTGTGTATATTTCATGCTTGGTTTATTTGTTTATCCACTGATAGACAGGTCTCTATATTTTGACTATCATGACTAATGTTGCAAGAACCCTGGCACGCAAGTACCATTGAGCAAGTTTCCCCACTTCTCCATTCATCCATTTCATCAAAGATTTAAGGTGAGAACTAAATTGAGCAACACAAGTTAAATCATTTGTGCAATGACAAATGCAGGCACAGGAAAGAGCCAACAGATGTTGGCTATCACTATCTCAGGAGCCACATGAGTCCTTGAAGGGAGAGGATTTGTTTTTAGTTATTGTAATATTTCAGTTCACTTGCTGGGAAAACTAAAAGTACCTGTATTTCTGCTAACTCTACACTAAGGGTTTTTTATAGATAAAACACATTTCCCTCCTTTGTTCTCTCTTTTCTTTACCTCTTTCCTTTTCTGTTTGAAATTAAGTAGGTCTCATGTTTGATTTTAACACACACACACACACACCACCCCCACCTCCCCCACCTCCCACCCCCCCATCCCTGCTTTCCCCCATGCAATTAGTGTCCTGGCATAGGATAGTAAAGAGGCACCTCAGGGAACTGGAGCCATCCAGTGGGCATGGTATTAGGTGATGTAGTCAGCAGTGAGCACATGAAAATTGGTCTCTCCATGCAGTGGAGCTAGCATGCTTATGGAATAAGTTTCTGCTTTGTCTTAGAGTTTCTGTTGCTGTATAGAGACATCATGACCATGACAACCCTTAAAAAGAAAATCTTCAGTTGTGGTAGCTTATACTTCAGAGGTTTAGTCCACTATTATCATGGTGGAACATGGCACTGTGCAGACAGACATGGTGCTGCCTTCATCTTGATCATAAGGCAACTGGAAGTAGGCTGCCTCACTGGGCATGGCTTGAGCACAGATGATACCTCAAATCTTGCCTCCACAATTACACACTTCCTCCAACAAGACCACATCTACTCCAACAATGTCACACTTCCTAATATTGCCACTTCCTTTGAGGGCCATTTTCTTTCAAACCACCACACCTACGTTATACAATGATGTATTGAGGGACTGAGGTATATCGTGCCAATATACTCATGAATACTGTAAGAGAAAATGTTTTCCTCTGTGTCTACCAATATTGTAGAGCTTTATGATAATTTTGAGATGTATAAAATATTTTCAAAATCAGAAAGCTCTCTACAGCATCTGCATTAGATTTCTTTGTACAGCATAGGGAGGATGAAGTTTAAATCCCAGATCTTTTATTCATAGCATCACGATGCTACATAAGATTTCATCAATGCTAAAGCCACCTAACTTCTCACCTGTGAAGCTGGGATAATATTAGCACTTGTCTGGTTGGGTTTTGTTGTTTGTTTGTGTTATGGTTGGTGGGGTCACAGATGTTTTGTTTCATTGTTTTGTTTGTTTCTTTTGTTAGAAATTGATGAGGTCATGCATGTTGGAGCCTGGTCAGCCTGCTGTAACAGGCACCTAAAGGGAGAAAATGGCAAATGCCTTCAGTCTCTTGAGTGCAGTGCAGGTGCCTATACTGGTTGTAAGTCACCAAGGCTTGTGGTCTCCAGGTTCCTGGACCTTGCTCTTAGCAGGAATGGGATGCTGGCCTACCTCAGCTTTCTAGACTTGAGCCATGCAGCCTCCACACACACAGCCTAGGATGCTCCACAGTGGTCTTAGAAAGGATACAGAAAACTGCATTTCTCAGAAAACATGATGCATCACTGTTCCTGGTCTCCCACTGGGCACAAAGGAGAGGATAGGATATACTTGGGCTCCTCCACTTGGGGTTGGGGATTAAGAAGAGGTCAAAGGCTACAGCTAAGTATGCTCTGTGAACAAATACATCTCCAAGGATGTGAGCAAAGCTCTCCTGATGAGGAAAAAAGTTCCTAACTGTTCCTTGTTGCTTTCTCACAGGTTGTCACTCCTATCTGGGCCCCACATGGATGGCGGTAAGTGATCACATTGGTCCAGGCAGGGAACAGCTATGAACCATTAGTAAGTTTCCAGGAAGTGTTGGACAGAGACATGTCTTCATTTCCCAATCAGAATAGATTCAAAGGCAACTGTGCACTTCCTGACACCAAGGAACTGGTGTCAGTGAACATGATACCTGTTGTAGCTCCGGTGACACCCTGGCAGCATGGCAAGGGCCATAGAGAATATGGCATTGCTATAGCCTGTAAAGAGGGGGGTTTTGGGAAGAGTGGGAGAGGCTTTCTTTAATCTTAAAACCAGGCAGAATTGGACCAGTTTGGATTAGAGAAGAACAGGTCCAGGTAAGGCATGTCCTATGCTGTCACCATCTCATATACAAGCTTCTCAGTCCTTGGAGGCTCTGACCCACCCAGTGTTCACAAAGTGCCCTGCCTCACTCAAGATTTCATAGCTGCTGGGGCTGGAAACACAGCACAGGAATAAGTGCTCAGACCACTCTTAGGCAACCTGAGCTCAGTTCCAAGGACCCTTGTGGGGATGCTCACAACTCCAGCTCCAGGGAGATCTGATGCCTCTGGTCTCCATGGGAACCTGCACTCAGATGCACACACACACATACGCACGCACGCACACGCGCATGCATGCACGCATGCAAATGCACATAATTAAAATAAACTTTAAAATATTTTTTAGCCAGCAGGTGACAGGAGCTGAGATCCTAGTTCAGGCCAGTGCTCTAAAGGAATGGCTTTGTCCCCTTCTTTCTACTACACCATGCTGCCTCCTGGAGGCCACAGGCGGCAAACCCTGCAGGAGTGGAAGGATGGGAAAGAGAATCACATAAAGGGCAGTGAGACCCCCACCCCAGACACACAAACACACACAGGCAGAAGTAAAAGGAGGTGGTTGGTAACAAGTGAGGCTTGTAGAACTCAAAGCTGTAACCGTCCAGTTTTCACAGGCAAAAACTACTACAGAATATTTGGGGAGGAGAAAAGCCCACATGCTGGTGTCTATCAAGGATGCGCTCTGCCAAGCCTTGTAAGTGCCTGTTCTTCTGCATGTGTGTTTGCTCTTAATCCTTGAGAAACACTGCTTCCAGACTCCATCATGACAAGCCTCTGAGACCAGTCCCAAACACCAACTGCTTCAACCTCCTGGGCACCCATTGAACTCTCCCTTGCCAGCCCACCCAGGAGAGCTGGTCATAACACTGTTGGATCTCTCAGCATCATGACTGCAGGGACAGCTGCTTTGCTGACCAACTCCTTCCGATCCCTACTGTCATCCCTCCTTGTCCTTTAAAGGAGAGTCCTAGAAGGTGGGCTTGAGTTGTAATCATCTCTGTGCTTGCCAGAGACAGGACCTGCCACTAGATTTCAGTATAAACTATGTTGTGTAATTAGCATGTTTTTTTCCATACCTAGCAGGCAAGCTCCCACATAATGCAGGTTCTCAGTGGGTCACACTATCAGAAAGTCCCATTTGAGACCCTCTGCATCCTCAATCTAGGCATGCCAGGGAGTTTTGGACAGAGACATGTCTTCATTTCCCAATCAGAATAGATTCAAAGGCAACTTCCTGACACCAAGGAACTGCAAAACAAGGCCACTGCCTCTTGTGGCCCATCTCGTCTGGTATGACTACAATGGTTACTTCTTTTCTCCTATAATTACAAAACCTTTGAGGCTTACAGGTTGGCAACTACCAAATATGTGGCTTATTAACTACTGAGCCTTAACCCTACAGAGTACCCCAAATGGGAATTACAGGAACAATACACAAGACAGTGGCCGGGCCCAGTAGAGCCTTCCCATTTTGTATTGCATTCCTCAAACATTCTGGTAAAGGAGCTTGTGCTGACCTCCCCACAGTGGGGGTGGATTTCCTTCCTGGGTATGTCTATGGGAAAATCCCTCCTCTCTGGGACAGGAATGTGACCCCCTGACTGGGTGTCCATTAGAGCCACAGAGTGTGGGTGCACCTGCAGGGTCTCGCTCCCTCACAGAGGAACTAGAATCCCACCTCTGCAAATCCACCCAGCTCAGGCTCTCCAGCACATCTGGGCTTCCTCATACTGGCCATCACTGTACACCTGCATGTGATTAGGACTCGGCAGTCACCCACAGCCCCACCGAAGTCAGCACTGGTGACATATCCCTGCGGAAAAGACTCTCCCCAGATCGCTGCTCTTTCTGGCCAGATGAGTGTGGGTTCCAAGGATACATGAGCTCCGCACATCTGTGACCACAGCAGTCGCCATCCTCAGTGGAACAGCAGCAGGACACCTTCACCCCAGTCTGCTCGGAAATGAACAGCACCAAGGGCAACCTGTGCACAGCAGAGCCAGGGAGGGAAGAGAAGTCCAGCTTGGCCTCCTCAGAATCAGCCTCTGAGGAGCTGGAAAACCACCAACAAGGACATTTCACTTTTCAAAACCTCTCCTGCCTCCATTTTCTTAGGAAGCCAAGCTGAGGAACAGTAGGTGTCACTGCAAAATGAAAGCTACTTCCCCTAAAACTAATTAATTCTGTTCTTAGCTGCTGAGGGAACAGCATGGACTTGAGCCTTGGTGGCATTACCATCGCTTCACGTTTTGCCATTTCCTTAAAGTAACAGTATCAGATTCAGATTAAAATTACTTTGTAAGCTGCAGGCCACTCACTGCGGGCCACTCACTGCGTCCCGCATTCCACTGCCCACCCAGCACCCACTTACACAGCACCATGCCATAAACAGAGTCAAGATTCAGCAACAACCTTCACAGTGAGAGGACAGAACAAAAACAATTCCAGACTTTCCAGGACCGCTTACATTGTCCGCTATAAGGGGAAGTCACAGACAGTGTGTTAAATCTGGTTTTTGTTTTTAATGCATGTACTATTCATTTGGAATGGAAAATCTTCCAGCTGAAAGACCTGATCATGACACTCTATCAAAGAACCAAAGACAAAAGCTGTTTGTCCCACTGTGCAATGCGAAATGCAAAAATAAAATTACACTAAGGGTGCTCATGTTTAGTCTGTGGTTTATCTGAAGTGGAGTTGCCACAGAAACTCCTCTCTGCAGGATCTCAGTTCCCAGCTTGGGACATCAGTTTCCCAGCCAGGAAGCATGTTCCATGCTGGACTTCCTCACCAAACTGGATCATCCTTCCTAAACAGAGTGCAGATTGGTTGACTCTGTATGACTCTGACAGGCTGGCTCCTGTTGCTCAAGCCATCCCATAATCCTCAAAGCAAATTGTTACTGTACCCTGGGAGACATCAGGGGCCTCACTCCTGCATCAGGGAAAGGCCCCCAGAACATCTTATCACTGCCTAGCAGGCTTGACTCACAGAGAACCCAGGCAATGGCCACCTATAGTCCACATGAGTTATCTGAAAAGAGCCTGGCTATCAGGGGTCTGAAAATACTGATTGTCAAAGCGCAGACAGCTTGCATGCAATTTCTCTGAGCAAGTAACTTGCAGGCATAGGGTCACAGGCACTCCCATAAGGGAGTTGACATTGTGTGCCGTTGGTGGATCTGTTCACTTTTGCTTCTAATTCAGCTAGTCTTCTGCAACAGCTTTCTCAATGTCCACAATGTGCTCATAACCAGACATCTTTCTGATACTGACAGCCCAGAGTCTGGGGGGCACTAAATGCAGAACACAGCATCTCAAATGATGCAAAAGCAAATTACCTGGCCTGGTACTGAAGGCCTGTAGCATAGCACCTGTGTGTCTGCCTTTGATCCTCAGTCTTTTCTGACGCTTTTGTTTATTTCAGCAGCCCCTGAAAAGGATAAAAGTATCTGGACTACGAACTCTCTCTTTCCTCTGAGTTAAAGTCCCTCTGATAAACCCAATGTGCTTCTCAAACCTTTATACCAAATACAGAAATTGGTCTCAGGAAGTTTCTGTAGTTTCCACAGCCCTCTTGTCATTGAAAGGGATGCATGGGAAAGAAACCAGTCCTGTGCTGCTAGGAAGGTGCACTGGATATCAACAGTAGCCAGAGAAAGTCTTGAAATTCAGGCTGGTTTGGGTTGTTTTGTTTTGTTTTGTCTGTTGTGTCTGTTTGTTTGTTTGTTTTCAATGACAGCTCTGGGTTTTGCCTACTGACTCGAGTCCAACTTCCAGTCTCACTGCAGCCTCGGATCTGGCCCTCTTAAGAACCAGCTAGTCAGTGGTGGCACAAGCCTTAAATCCTGTCACCTGTGAGTTCCAGCTCAGAGCAAATCAAGATATTTTTATGCAAAAGTCATTTGGCCTAGTCATAAGGAATGGTGTGAGGGGCAACAAAATGTTTTTCTGTCCAAAAGCAGTAAATAACTTAAATTTTTCTCAAAATTAACAATCAAGTATAATTTTTACTAACTTTCTAATACAATCTTTAGTGCCATTTTTATTCTCCATTATGACCTCAGTCACTATTAGAATCATCATTTAAAACAGAAGAAGGAGACTTCCCTTGCAGTATCCAGAAATCTACACAGACACCTCTGCCCAGTCACCAAAAACAGATAGAAGTCTATCAAGAGTAGCCACTTAGTGATTAAAGAAAAAAAAAGCTGAAATTGCTGCATTTTCTGGTTACAGCTATTCATTGCCATGCAAGTTCACGTACTAAAGGAAGAATAATCTTTGTCTTTGGAATAAATTATAATGAGTCATTTTCCCCTTGGGGGAAATTTTAAAAAATGAAAAGAACTCAGATGGAGTTCTTAAATAAACTAACTGGATCTAAACTTTCATCTTTATTGTCTCCAGGGAGTGTAGTGTAACCACTAAGAACTAAAATACCTATAAACTGTCCTGGTCCTTGGCATCCAAGACAAGGTCAGAATTGATACTTCCCCCACAGCCTAAAGGACACACAGCATAGTGTCAACACTGTCCTGGAAGCCCTCCAACAGGTGCAACCCAGATTATTTCTCTTCCCCAGCCACTGACAAGAAGTCCCAAAGGATGGACAGGCACCAAGAAATCAAACCAAACACCCCTGTAGAGCAGAAATTCTGGAGATGGGACACAGGCTTGCATCCTGCTCATCCCACACCAAGGCCAGGGCTACTGGTATAGGAGCAAGGACCGATTTCCTCCTGCACTGCAGGTCCAGGCTGTATGTTCAAGTCTGACAAATCATGTGTGTGTCTTCACTTCCAGTCACTGTCACACTGCCAAAAATAATACCGACAAACACAGTGAAAGACACACACAGGCCAGCACAGATTTGAAGGGAAAGCATAAGCACACATAGCCTTTTGGAGGGGGCTATGCCTACCTGGCCAATGGGCTTGAATCCCCTGCAGTAGCTGACCCCAGGACACTCAAGCCCTGAAAGCCTCCTTTGCAGCCTCTTAGGAACCTTCTTGGCACACCTCAGCTGCCTCTGCTACCCATGTACAACCATTGCTTTAACTTCCTCCTGCTACAGCCCTCTAGATGCTTCTAAACCTATTCTGTCCTATTCTGCACACACCCAAAGAAAAAGATTCTGTCTACTTCCCAAGTCATTCTAATTGCTTTTTTTTTAAGTCGGTATTGACATATGTAATACAACACGTTCTTTTAGATAAAGCTTTCTTTTCCAAACCGACACAGCACCAGATCCGGCTTGTTTAGGGGATGGGTGCTTTTCCTATGGTTCCTTACTTTTTTAATACTCCCTATGCACACCTTCAGAAAATCTGCCACCCAGCTCCCAACTTGGATTTAGTGTCAATTACTGCAACATAAACACAGACACCCTCCTCCTAAGAGACCTCAGTTTATATCGATGTTAGCAAATAAGCATGGCTGTGACATCTAGTGTTAGCATCTGGACAAGGTTTTCAGTGCCTATTGTCCACAATAAATGTGTGCCTGAGCAAAGGATTGTGTAAATGTGATTATGGATTGTGCTCTCCTTTGTGTAGGCAGAGATCATAGTCCACAGTCCTCTGACCTGGTGACAGGCCAGGCTGAGGCTGAGGCTGCTGCTCTTCAGCTGGGGTCCTGGCCTGCTCTTCAGTAAGGCCCTCTCCAGACTGCATACTACCTGCAGCCACAGGCCTCCATCACCATGTGTTTGTACTGCTTGTAGATCAGTAGATCCATCCAGAGTCGCCAGTCCAACTCCTTAAAGTCCCTGTGCAGATGCTTCCAGTTGCAGCGGCTCGGTGCTAATCACTCCCCTTTCCCCTCCACTGCTGTCCTGCATCTCCCAGGTACCTGCCACTGCCTGCGCCCTCCCCAGGGGTTGCTTTCTGAGACCCAGAGCCTGGTCCTGGAGCAAGTGGGCCTGGGCGTGGATCAACAGACTCTCACTCCTCTGTGTACAGGAGGTCACCAGTAGAGCGCGCTCCTCAGAAGTGGTGTCACAGCTGCCACCTCCTGGCCAGCCGAAGCCCAGTTAAGCTGGCCACTGCTCTCTTCGAGGCATAAGTTGGGAGAGGCTCGCCGCTTGCGATGGTGGCTCTACACCACGTCCGTCACATCGAATGCTTCCCAGAGCGCTTTCCAGTGGCTCGGATGCCCCAGCCCACGAGTGCAGTATCATGTCGGGGTACGAGGACAGCTTAGCAGCGGAGGGAGGATCTCATCTTCCAGGTCTGGCTCTGGAGACCTCCGGCGGCACAGAATGTGCAACTCGGCACTTTAGGAATGCCGAATACTTCGAATAAAAAGCTCTGGCCGGGTTCGGCCACTGGCAGAAACAGAGGAGAGTGAGTACAGCCGGTACTTGGAGCCGTGGGGGCAGCTTGATTTCGCTTTTCTGTCTTTGATACATACACCCCAGGAAGGTCCACAGGAGCAAGAATTCATCCCCACCCACATATGGGCTCCACAGCAAATGCTGCTAATCTGGCCCCGGGGAAAGGGCTCCTTTTTTCTTGGCTACAACTGAAGCTTTGGTTCTTGAGCCATGCTACAACCACAGATACACACCTAATCGCTACGATGTGGACCAGGACCAAACCACACCCTAAGGCACCAAACCCTAAGGTCTCTTTAGTTCTGCTGCCTGCACCAGCACCTTGCCTTTCCCTGCAAGGCAGGTCAGAAATGGTTAGAAATGACCTAAAAGCTAAGTGATCAAAAGAAGGCTCATGCTTTCTTAGAGACTTGTTCTCTATGACAATTGTCCCTTGCTGCTGGTTTTGCAATAATGAAAAATTCTCATACCCTAAATACATTTTCCCATTTTGTTCCTTCTCTTCTCACAACCCAGCTTACTGGGCATCCTCACTGACCCTGGGTTCCCATGCAAATTGGGCTCTGAGAATAGTCCAGAAACGAAACACAACAGCACATAACCCTCTCCCTCCAGCCCACCCTGTCCCTTCAGCGGAATGGAAATGAAAAGCCCAGGTTAGCAACAAGTCCTACCATGCCTGTCTGAGATGAGCTTTCATTGTTGGTTGCTCTCCTTAACCCCATTCCTGGCTCCTCCGGGTGTTCCACAGCCACCAATTGGAAGGGGAAATGCTGTGGGGTACAAAAAAAAAAAAACTTCCTGGGAAGATTAGATTCTGCTGTGAGCCCTGCTTAATCTTTTGCTCTGTGTGATTTATTTCAGACTTGGGGTTTTATTTCTGGACAGGGGCCCTTTTTCTTTAGTGGGGGGGGTTCCACCATAGAGCAGATAAGGCCTTTGAAGGAGTCATATAGTTTCATTTTACCCCATCCCAGAGAGACCATGCAGACCACCCCCCCCCCTTTCTGGATTTGTAACCAACGGTGGATTCTGGGTCTTCATGCCTTGTCTACAGCCTTGGTGTATCGCTTCAAGCTACTCTGTTCTACTGAAGCTGGTGCTAGCAAGCTAGACAGAGGTGCTGGGCTGTGTCCTCAGCCAGAGCTTTCTCTGCAGCTCCACTTCAACCAGCTTCTCCAGGGAGGGAGGGAGGGAGGGAGGGAGGGAGGGAGGGAGGGAGGGAGGGAGGGAGGGAGGGAGGAAAGATACCTGGCCTCTAGGTCTTGCTGGTCAAGCAGAACTCCACCAGAGAACTCAGCCAGCCCTAACCAAGTCTGATGCTTCTGCTACTTTAGGGCCCTTCCCATGCTCTAGGCTGAATGGGTCTGGAGTTTTCCCTGATTCAGTATAGAATTCTGAGACAGACCTTCTGAAGATGCACTGGTCTGAAGAAGGGCCATTTGAGCCCAGGATTTCTATGTACTGAAAAGAACGATGTCTGCTCATAGGTACTGTGTGTGTTTCTGAGATGGGTGATTACTGCACAGTGGTCTCTGCCTGTTTTCCCATGCTGGTATCAATGGCTTGCAGACTGCCCATGGCTGCCCAACTTTATTTTCCTGGCCTATTTGCCTTCCTTTCCCTCCAGATTTTCAAGCTAGGTCTTTGGCTGAGTAGAATTAAGGCCCAAAGTACTTGCATTTCCTCCTGAATTAGTTACATTTTCCCTATCTGTCTACTTTAATGGCTTTAATAGAGATTAATAAAAAAACAGATGATAGAAAACAACCCCACAACCCCACCCACACATCCTACAGGGTAGGATGGGACACTTGAGCTCCAGGCATCCCTGTCCTCCCCACACAACCGAAATCCTGCACTCTGGCCACGAGGGCCTGGCTGCCACAGTACACAGGTGCCCATACTCCCACACACAAGTTACTATCCACCAATGCCGCCTGCTGGGAGGGCCCTCCTGATACATAGAGAGGCCACTCTAAACCCTTCCCCCAAAAAAGAGGATCTTGAACTCTGCTCACCAGTTTCAGGGAGACCTGACAGTTCCACAGAGAGACCCCACCCCCTCTTCTCTCGGAAACCAAACCTTGAATGGCACCATAGTCCAGGTTCCGATGCACTGTCTTCCAAGTTTCTCTCTAACACCTGAAGATGGTATTCATGGGGCCATGGCTCAGAACCCAGTGGAGCAGAAACTTGCCTTCCTCGCTCATCTCAGGCCAGGAGCAGGCAAGATGTCTTGGCACAGAAGGCAAAGTACCTTGAGTCGCTCGGTCTATGAAGCCAGTGATCGTGTCCGCATGGCCCTGCCCCGAGGGTGACGGAGCCCTCCCAGCCAGGCTCTGGTAAAGTGACATCTTGAAGTGGTGTGGCACCACGGAGCCGTTCCTGAAGCCAGAGCCCGCAGCGCGGCGCACAGCGCGGGGCCCAGGAACTGCGGAGGCCTGGAGAGCCGAAGGGCCCCGAGCAGGGACGAGGGTCCGTCCGACTCCGCCGCCGCCCCCGGGGCTCCAGGCTGGTCCTGCCCCCGCCGCTCCGAGCACCGCTGCCGCTTCCAGCCCGTCGCGGGGACGGCAGGCGCTCAGCAGCCAGAGACACAGCGCGGCGGCGGCGCTCAGGTCCATGGGCTCCGTGGGCCGGTCGGCCGCGCGACACGGGCTCCGTGGCTCCGGGAAGTCCCCCGACGCCTTTTGGACATAGTGTTTAATAATGGGGGAAGTGTGCGCAGCAAGCCGCTGCCCCCCTCCTCTCCTACCCCACCCCCGTCCAGCGCCCGGAGCAGCGCCCCCTGCTGAACGCTCGACCTGCAGCTCTGAGCCCCCCAACTCAGGCCTGGCGCGCGAAGCAGGGCAAGTTCCGCCTCGCCTATCTGCGTGGGCCGTGACCCTGTCCTTGCCAGAAGAGGGCCACCGGAGGCTCCAGCCTCCCCATCTTCAGGCATTGAGCCCCCACCCCCCCCCGTCCGCGTCCCAAAACCTGAGCGCTCTCCTTGGCTGGAGGATGAGGCGTGGCTTCCCAGCTTCCTCCCAGCTTCCTCCCCACTCCTCTACCAAAAAACACCGCCCTCCCAGGTATTTTGGGACTGCTAGGGTTGACAGACCAAGACTCCTCCCACCGGCTTTCTCACCTTAAGCGCCCTTGATGGCCGCTCACTAGGAAGCCACAGGGGCATGTTTACTGTACCTGTTTGATTGGCGTCTTCTCGGAGCCACAGCCCTCTGGTGGTAGCAGTGAGAGGCCAGAGCAAGGGAGAGGATCTAAAGCGGAGGACGAGTGGCTGGAGGGACAGAGCAGAATGAGACAGATGGATAGGCAACTACTGTGGATAGGGAAAGATCTGGACGGGATCTTGCGCCTAAGCAAGAACCAAACTCTTAAGGGCTTGATGGATTAGGAAAGCAACTAGGCGGAGACTAGCCCAGAATAAGGGCCCAGGGTTCGAATGTGTAACCAACGTGGTGACCTCTACCGTCAAGGTCTGGAGGGCAAAAGGCAACAGGCTACTGATTTGTTTTCATGCAACCACAGCTTGGACTGTGGGCAGCAGATCCCTAGAGTAGCGCTCTACTGCCACTGTTGCTCTTAGAGCAACGGTGGAAAATGTTTCCAACTTTGCCCCATCAGTAGGGGACACTTGAGCATTCAGACACCAGAGCTAAAGAGCAGACTGCACAGATGGTGGAGGTCGACAGCCTGTGTCAATTCAGTTCTGACAAACCCCAGTGCGAAAATGTCCAGAAAATAGACGGCCAATTGTCAAGCAGCTTTGAGGGCCTGGACTACACCCCCTCCCTTTACTTTAAAATTGCATTGGTTACCAAACTGAACATCTTAACTGGGTCTGAGAGTTTGCAGGTCAAACAGTTATCCAAAAGCCTCTTCCAGATCAACTGTGGCCCAGGCTCCAGACTAGTACACCCCCATCCTACACTTGAGATGGACTACAGGACACACACACACACACACACACACACACACACACAGAGGAGAGGGAGGGAAGGAGGAAGGGGAGGGGAGAGGAGAGGAGAAGGAAGGGGAGTAAAGGGGAAGGGTGAGGAGGGAAGAGGTTGCACTCACTGATTCTTCCCAAGCAATTCCTCCTCCATCTGGACCACCTGGGAGCCAGGGGCAGAGCTCAGTCTGGGGCCACATGGATGTTTGGGAGCAGGAAGGAGAGTCCTAACCAAGGTCAATACTTGCAGAGTTACAGGGATGTGCCAGGCCCTAGCTCAGCCTGTAGCAGGCAGGCAAGTGTGCACCTGGACCAAGGTCTGTGCTGCCTGCCTACTCAGGGTCTTCCAGCTGTTGCCAGGATGGTGCACAGCTGGGATGACAACCTGCCTTTAGTGCCCAGGTTGGGGAGCAGATGAAAAAGTCCTAATTAATTGCAGGTTTCCTCCTTTGGGTGCCCTGAGGAACTGGCTTCTTCCCACCTACCTGCACAATGGCCAATCAGTCAAGGGTCTGCTCAGAGAGACAATGGATCCTGGTGCCTTGCTGCCCTTCTTTCTACAGTAGTCAGTTGTGTCCAGACTATGTGTTTCACAAGTCAATTCCATGTTGGAAAACACTGAGAGCCCTAGGCTGTCATTGTCCTGGTTCCAGATCTGGCTTTGTCCACTAACAGTGAACAGTGAAAGGAACCAGGACAGTGGGACTAGGAGTGTGTCCTCTGTGTGGACCCACCATGACCTCTGACCTCTGATGGGGTGGGGGGGCACTGGCTTAGGTCCCCCTGAGGGGAGATGGAGGGAAAGCATCTGCTTCCCTCTTCCCTCTCTTCCCATGGCACTGGCCCCTCTACTCAGCCCCTAGGAAGGCTTCAGGAGTCTCTCCCGGAAATACCTGCCACAGCAGAAATAAAGATTCCAGCAGGTTCCCTCACAGCACCAGTCTCTACCCTGGGCCAGGCCTCCTCAAGCTGCAGGAATTCCCCATGCTTAACCTATAACTAGGCTGCCCAGGTTGCCCCAAGCAACAGCTCTGGCATTCACACTGGGGTCCTCAAAGCCCTGGCCTCTGGCCTCTGGGCGTGGTCTGCTCTGTGGCCCAGACCATCCTGTGGGGGAGGGGAGGAGAGGTGATGGGCCTTCTTTCCCAGAGGCCTTCCCTAGGGTGCATCTTAGTGCCTCCTGTTTGGGACACACTGCAGCGGGCTGGTGGATAGTGCCATCTGCTGGCAAGAGTGTGTAACAGCACCTGGCTCATTAAGCCGGTGCCTCTAAACTCCCCTTTTGGGAGGTGTCCTGGGAGAAGAGATGACCACATCCAGTGCAGCCCAGAGAGACACTGCAGTGTGGGGGAGGACCTGACCATCAAACCACCATTACTCTGGTCTTCCTTTGTGACCCTGATAGAGTTGACCTCTACCCATAATCCCACATTCAGGAAGCAAAGTAATTTTGACTTTCGAGCCAGCCTGGGCTGAATAATGACACACTGTCTCTCCAAACATGCAAAGTTTAACATTCTCTGCCTCTTTATTTGGGAATAGTGTGTGGGTGTTGGAGGAGGGGGTGTCACTGCGGGTGAGCTTTGAGGTTTCAAAAGCCATGCCAAATCCAGTCTCTCTCTCCCTCTGCCTGCTGCCTACAGATCAGGATAGAAAGCTCTCAGCTACTACACCAGTACCATGCCTGTCTGCTTCCTGACATGATGGCAAGGAACTAACCCTCTAAAATGGTAAGCAAGCTCCAGATTAAGTGTTTTCTTATATGAGTTACCTTGGTCATGGTGTCTCTCCACAGCAATACAACAGTAACTAAGACAGCATGCATAATTAAAAGTCAACAAGGATTTTTGGAATTAAAGCTGCCATTGTGTGATGATTTGGAAGGTCCAGTCTTCCAACCTTAGTCAAAGAACTCAGGGTTTCTGTATTAGACACACAACAATGAAGGGTGCAGCGCTGGCTAGTGTCTGTCAGCTTGACACAAACTATTGACACCTGAGAAGAGGACCTCAACTGAGGAATTGATTCAGTAAAACTGACTTGTGAAGTCAGGCAGTGGTGGTGCATGCCTTCAGTCCCAGCATTCGGGAGTCAGAAGCAGGTGGATCTCTGTGAGTCTGAGACTAGCCTGGTGTACAGAACGAGTTCCAGGAGAGCCAGGATTGTTTCAGAAAGAAACCCTGTCTCAGCAAATAAATAAATAAATAAATAAGGTGTGTGTGTGTGTGTGTGTGTGTGTGTGTGTGTGTGTGTGTGTGTGTGTGCTGTTGCCTGCAGAGACCAGAAGAGGGCATCAGATCCTCTGGAGTTGCAGGTGATTGTGAACGAACTTTTTTGGATGCTCAGAATAGAACTCAGGTCCTCTGGAAGAGCAGCAGAAACTTCCCTATGTATTCCAGAAGTAAGCCCTATGACTCTGAGCCACAAGGAAATGTGAATGTTTTTGTTTATTTGTTTGTTTGTTTTTTTACTTTTCTAGCCCTCGTAGCAGCCAAAGCAGAAGGAAGGCTGTTGGTGGTGGCTTTTGATCCATCATGCTTCCCATACATTTCATCTCACTAGGTTGCTATGATCACTCTCAGCATTGTGTGGTTCTGTTGCCCACCCCACCCCCATCTCCAAGGAGGAAACCAGAACGAGAGCACTTACTTTTTCATTACTGGGGTCTGGTACAACCTCCTCCTGGAAGAGTTCTTTGTACACCGCCTCCCTACCCAGGCTGTTCCTCATGAGCTCTTCATCTCCAGGATGTTCTCATGTCCCCAGAGCCTGCATCCTTCTTGAACTCTTCACTGACTAGCCCCAAGTGATCAGTAAACACCATTAGACAAAACTGAATCCTCTTCTGCAGTCCCAGGCCCAAGCTGTACTTGTGAGCATCGGCTAACAAGTCCCTCCCACTTCACATGTAGGTGGGCAGACCTCTGGAGCACCAATTAAGGGACAGAGAAAATGAGCAGGTCCTCAGACAACCTACTCCACTCAAAACAAAGGGGATGCTAGGACATGGCAGACCAGAGTTCAGACATGCCCCTGCTAATCTCACTGTATGCACAACACTGGAAGCTGATTCCCTCTGGGAGAAGTGCACATGGAGCCAGAAGGGAGGAAAGTCTTGTGCAACACAGACTTTGTTACCACTGCCTCAGCCATGCTGCTGAGCAGAAGCACACAATATCAGATTTAGATCCCATATTTCAGGCATTGTACACGGCTATGCGCTGGAGCCTGTCGGTCCCACGGAAGCAGAAAATGGATTTGCTATCAAGCAAGAGCAGGCCACTTTCCCCAGAGTCCTGTGGTAACCTTAGCAAGCACCAGGTGCTAAGATTCCTGTAGCACACAAGACAAGTCCAAGTCACAGGGAAGCCCAGCCCATTAAGCTCACATGGTATTGGCGGTAGGCATACTAGCAGCCTAGGGCCTCAGGGGGACTCCCCATTATGGTCTCTGCTTTCCTAGACCCTCCCAGGGCTCTCTCATGGGGGAGGGTATCACCTGGACCCTTTTTAGCCTTAATAGTCTCCTTTCTAACCACCACCCCACAGTCTTAGGTTCCCATGTCCTGACCATAGATTCAGTGACATCCAGCATTGGCTGGATGACAAACAAGATGGTGTTCTGTTTCTGCAATGGGCAGGAAGAAGAAAAGGGATGGGAGGCAAGGGTGGGAAAAGGAGAGGGGGTTTGGGATGGGACAGGAGAGGCGAGTGCATTAAAATCTGTTCCTGCCTATGAGAAAAAGCACTTTCTGTGCCAGAATCCATGGGGGAAGGAGAAAACCAACTCCTAAAAGCTGTCCTTGACCTCACAAATGCAGTGTTAATTACACACACACACACACACACACACACACACACAGAGAGAGAGAGAGAGAGAGGGGGGGGGGCAGAGAGACTGCATAAATGAAAATGGCCCCAGGAAGTGAAGAGTGCAAAAACGGCTGGCTCGGTTCTTTCGCCTCAGGAGCCTAAGCTTGTACTGGGATTAGATGGCATCAAGTGCCAGGTTTATGAAGTGTCTATGGGGGGGGGGGGTCTGAAAGGGTTGAGAAACAAAACCCCCCACTACCCCGAGACCATGGTGCCTGCAAGGTACAAGGCCCGCCACCAGGGGCCGGGCCAGAGCCAGGGAGATGGCGCTTCGCCCTGGCTGGGCGGGGCCAGGACGCAGCGACGCCCGCGACGCCCGCGTCGCCCGGTCCCGTGACTGTCCGCCCGTCTGCAGCCGACATGCAGTCCCCGGCTGTGCTTGTCACCTCCAGGTGAGCCAGAACCCCGACCCTTCTGTCCCCGGCACCCTAGCTGCCTGAAGATTTATCCCGCTGCACCCCACTACCCCGCGGGTGTGGTGGCGCGCCATCTAGCGTCCCCGGTTTTACAGATGAGGAAACTGAGGCCCCCTAGAGGATAAAGCACTCACCCAAGACTCTAGAAAGACCTGGGGTTGGCGAAATCGGTCTGGTACAGAGGCCGGCCGGATCCTTGCCCTTGTGTACTTGGGGATCATTTCTTCCGAACCTCCAAACCTTTCAACGCTAGCTCTGTGTGTACCCGCCCGATGCTAAGCACCAGGGGCGAGGTGAATCAAACAAGCTGGTCCTGCAGGGGGTGACTAGTGCTGCGGGAGGGAGGGGACAGTTGCCCTGGTACACAACTCACTGCTGCTGTTGGGCGCCACGAGGTAGAGCTGAGACCCTGGCAGTTGGCGCTGGCCCGAGTTCAGGAGCTTCCACAAAGGGTCAGCGGCAGTGTGCACCCACCCAGAGCCAAACCTAAGAGACCCAGCCCGGATGGAACTTGGAATGGCTGGGAGGGGAGTGGTCCTACTCGTTCCTCGAGTTTTAACTAACTCTAAAATGGCGAACTTCAAGGATATTCGTATACCCCGCCTTTGCTCACCCTACACAAACTCTAGCCAAGATGCCAGCTTATTGTGTAAATGGACACAACACCCAGCTGTCCTCTCAGCTCCCTGTCTAGAAAAGTGTGGTTCTGTTTATGTAAAACCGCGGTGTTGGAAGCTGCTTGCTGTCCTTGGTTTGGTGACTGAGGCTGCAGGTCCCATCTGAGATGTCCCAGTGCCCTGTGAGTTGTTTCCTTTCACTGAGCCTCGGTTTCCCTTTCTGTAGATGGACGTTCTATATAGACGAGCAGTGAATGCCCCTGTTGGTCACGCCAAGCAGACTCCTGGCTGTGAAATTTGGTGCTGGTGCCTAGTTAGGGGAGTGGTGACCTCACTCAGTGACAGCATGTGCATGGGTGTTACAGGCATTGATGATGATGAGGAGGGCAGAGGAGTGGTGGCCTGTCCATTCTGGCAGTCACAGTGGACCAGGGAGCTTTGCCTTCAAAGAATGCCGATGCCTTTGCGAGCACTGAGGTGGCATTGGACCCAGGACCAACTGATGTTTCCAGCCTGCCCCTACTGGCCATCTCCCCAGCTTCATGCATGCGTCCAGCCCCAGGTGTTTTCTCAGGGGCATCTTCTGTGCCCCTGTGCCAGATCCAGGGTTTTGAGTACGGCACTGAGGCGATGATGGCAACTGGATAGTAAATGCTGAGGAAGAAGGTGAAACGATGGGAGATCTGGTGATAGACTTGAGCTCGTTTGTTTGTTTGTTTTGGGGTTTATCGAGACAGGGTTTCTCTGTGTAGCTTTGGAATCTTGTCCTGGAACTCACTCTATAGACCAGTCTGACCTTGAACTCACTGAAATCCGCCTGCCTCTGCCCCCCTAGTGATGGAATTAAAGACGTGCACCACCACTTCTCCGCTTAGACCTGAGTTTTATACAATGTAGTTGAGGGACATCTTTTTGAGAGATGGCAGGTGACCAGGCACTTGAGAAGTCCCCTGGGGGAGAGAACTATAGGAAGGAAATCTTGGCACATGTGCTCAGCAGAGAAGACAGCAACAGCCACAGTCCAGAGGCCAGTGTACTGAAGTCGAGGGGGCATGGACACAGAGTGTGAGGTACCCTGGAGAGCCTGCAATAGAGAAAAACCATGCGGTTACCTTATGAGTGTAATGGGAAGCATAGACAGAGACCATGTGACCAGGGGTACAGCCCCCTACGGCTGCTGCTCCCCATTCTGCAGGCACTGGCTGGAATCCATGTGGAGCCATAGTGGAGTGGCCCGACCAAGGGGAAGAAGGGCTGAGGCCTGTTTAGGTTTTGTGTGTTGTGAATGAGAGCTCTGAGGTCTGTGAATGGTGAGGTTGTGGGTGATGGCGAAACATGGAGATTGGAGGTAGAGTTACTGACCAGAGCTTACTGCTTCTTGGGACAGGGAAATCAGCATTTGTTCAGATGAGTTCATTTGAAAACATGATTGACAGTAAGAGGTGGGATGGCCTGGAGTGAAGAGTCTGGATCACAGGCAGGAACTGGAGCACCTTTGGCCCGGGGTGTCATGGGAGGCCTTGGGTCTGGGTGAAACCTGTGGAAGATGGCGTGAGCCTTGGGAATGAAGTTAATAGTACCCTAAGAGACCTGTTCCCACACTGAAACTGAGCAGCTTGGTTTAGGGCACGGTGATTGTACTATAACCCTGAGCCATATCCTGCCAACGACTTGCTTCTGCCATTCCTGAAAAGATAAAGAAAAGAGAGAAAGGAAGGAAGGGAGGAAGGAAGGGAGGGAGGAAGAAAGAGTTAGTTCAAGAGGTTTATTGGGGAAGAAGAGGGTGAAAGAGCGAAAGGCCATCTTGGAGTGGGAGCATGAAAGAGGCAGACAGACAGAGAACAGGCAAGAAGAGAATTGAGAGACAAGAAAGAGATCGAGCTATGCCTGGTGGACACTTTATATAGGGTGCATGTGTCTCTTAGCTGTCCGTGGGAAGGCACCTGGCGACCGGTGATGCTATAACTGCCTCCGTGGTGGGAACTAGCAATTCCAGTTGTATAAGAGCACATCCAGTCCATGCAGGTGTTGTCTATAGCTGCTTTCCCTTTGTGTCTACAGGCAGAGCTGAACAGATGCAAATGAAGTAAAATAGAGTGCAAAGAAGTGAGGTTCTTATCAACCTCAACCTTCCAATTCAGTGACCCAAGTGTGTCATCTTTTTTTCCTTTTGTTTTTTGAGACGCTCTGTAGCTTTGGAGGCTGTCCTGGAGCTCACTCTGTAGACCAGGCTGACAGAGATCCTCCTGCCTCTGCCTCCCGAGCACTGAGATTAAAGGCATGCGCCACCACCACCCAGCAAGTTCCCAGATAATGCTTATGCTGTCCAGGGACCACATCTTTCAAACTACATGTGGATGAGGTCGTGTTCTGCCTTGCCTAAAGTTGGTGGTCAGGAGTTTCCGGGAGGGGCAGAGGAGCGTGATTGTGCCAATCAGGCAGAGCTGCCTGGCACAGGGGCAATGGAAGCAATGAGCTGCAGAAGTGAGCTTCTCTAATCCAGCTCTGCCCTAGGCATGAAGACAAGAGAACCAAGCCTGAGATGTAGAGATTCCTGTTGTAGGGTACACTCAGCTGCTAGGATCAATGCCACAGGAGATAGATAGGATAGGGCTCAGTTTCTGGTGTGGGTGGCTGTGGGACACCTCCAGGGAGCAGGGTACATGGGAGGTTCCAGTAGGGACTTAATCATCCTCTCCCATTCTGCCATTCAGGGCAAACAGCCTTCCTTGTTGTTACTTCCCACTGCCCCATTTCCAGTCTTTACAGCCGTATGGAAAAGTGTGGTGACATATTGTTTATGGTCTAAGAAAGCTTGCCTGAAGATCAGAGAAGGAAAGTAGCCAACCACTAGAAAGTTCTTAACAAGGCTGAAGTGATCCTGTCCTTACCGTGACTGGAGACTGAATGCCGAATGAATATCCTGAGCTCTTATGTACCTCTCTAGTGCTGGGATTAAAGGCCTGCACCAATACCACCCAGCTTCTGTGGCTAACTCGAGTGGCTGCTGGGACTAAAGGTGTATGCCACCACTGCCTGGCCTCTATGGTTGTGGCTGGCTTTGCATTTTGATCTTTATTAGATCATAAACAGTATATCACCACAGAAAAGATTCCTCATTTTCCTTTCAGGCTGCCTGAATTACTCTGTGGAGCTCTGACACCAAAGACAAGCTACTCCCTTTTGGGATGTCTGTTCCTGTCTTTCAGGTGGGACTGAGCAGATGAAGCAATTTCACAATTTCATGTGTTCCACCTGCTGGGAGTACCAGATGATTCCCGGTACCATAGCCTCTAGTCTCCCTCCTGTCCTTGTGACAGCGGCACATGGTCTTCATCCAGCATCAGACAGAGAACACTGTCGTTTGGCCATTGGTAAAGAAGTCTAGCTTAGTATACATGAGTGTGTGCATGTGTGTGTATGTGTGTGTGCGTATTAAAAATACTCCAATACACTGAGCAGTAGTGGTGCACACCTTTAGTCCCAGCACTTGGGAGACAGAGGCAGGCAAATCTCTGTGAGTTCGAGGCTAGCTTTGTCTACAAGAGCTAGTTCCAGGACAGGCTCCAAAGCCACAGAGAAACCCTGTCTTGGAACACACACACACACACACACACACACACACACACACACACACACCGAAAAAATACTCCAATACTCCATAGGCTTTGGTGGAACGCACAGCTCTCTAAGAGCCAGCACATTCTTAGAGGCAGAGAGGATATTCTAACTGCACCCAGACAGGGGTGGCTGTCCCCTAGGTTATCCAGAGGAGGAAGCCACTATTTCCCTGCAGCCTTGGATGTCATTCTAGTTCCCCAGCTTCAACAAATCTATTGGCTGTCCCCTTGTCCTTTTTGGAGCTGAGGAGGTGTGTCTGTCCAGATTCCCTGGAGTACTTCAATCCTTCTCCATCTCCACAGACTCAGGTGCCAATCTTAGTCTGCATACCACCACCACCCCCAAGAATCCAAGGACAGACTGACAGGGTCACACAACTGAGTGGCCCAGAACCCAGTGACCGGGCCCCACTGACTTGCCTGCGCCTCACTGGCAAAGCCTGCTGACTTGACCCTGATCTGGACCTGCTTTTCTTCGCTTTACAGGCAAGTTCAGAATGTCCACACAGGCCTTGACTTGACAGTGCCACAGCACCAGGAAGTACGGGGCAAGATGATGTCTGGCCATGTGGAATACCAGATCCTAGTGGTGACCCGTTTGGCTGTGTTCAAGTCTGCCAAGCACCGGCCCGAAGATGTGGTCCAGTTCTTGGTGAGCAGAGGACTCTAGCCATGATGCCCAGGCAAGGCGTCAGCCGCTCAGGATGCAGTAGCACCAGAGTGCTGACACTTCCCTATACAACCATGTGCCTAGGGTCTGGAGCACTAGACTGCGTGGGATGACAGGAACACCAGCCTAGATCCATGCTTAGAATCCACAGGAAGGCAGACTTGGAAAGAGACATAGATGGTGACAGGAGCACATGGGAGGCTGGGCATGTGTAGAGAGGGCAACCTATACACCTTGGAGAAAAGATTCTGGAAACTTCCTGGAGGAGGTGAAGGCATGACAATGACTTAAAGAGTAGATGCTGTTACTGTTACCAGGTGGTGGTGGCGCATGCCTTCAATCTCAGCACTCAGAGGCTGAGGCAGGAAAATCTCTGAGTTTGAAGCCAGCATGGTCTAAAGAGTGAGTTCTAGGGCAGCCAGGACTACACAGAGAAACTCTGTCTTGGAGGGAGGGAGAGAGGAAGGAAGGAAGGAAGGAAGGAAGGAAGGAAGGAAGGAAGGAAGGAAGGAAGGTAGGAAGGGGAGAAGATATACATGGTCCTAAGCAGCAGTGAAGAAGACTGTTCCAGAAAGAAGGCACAGGAGCTGGGAAGGGGTTGGGAATTGGGAGCTTCTGAGTGGTTGAGTCTGGTCTTGGGATGACATGGGAGGACACATTTGGGGTGGGGGGTCATGCAGGACACAGTTGGACCTGGACTTGTCTTGCAGACAAGTAGTTTTAAGCAGGGAAGTGACTGTCCCATCTGCCTTTAACCAGAGTCTAGCAACAGCAAGGCATTGGGATCAGGAGACAGGCATTGGGATCAGGAGACAGGGAGCCTGGTTCTGGGGACAGCACAGTAAGTCACCAGGCTGGAAATACACACAGACAGTATGTGGGACAAGGGGAGAGGGAGGTGCTTACAGTGTGCAGTTCTCATTGGCCAAGATCGACTAAGGATGGAAGTTTCTATCCTGCCTGTCCCACAGCCATTTAGTCCCAAATAAACACACAGAAGCTTGTATCAATTATAAATTGTTTGGCCAATGGCTCAGGCTTCTTATTGTATAGCTCTCTCTTAATTATTAACCCATTTCTATTAATCTGTGTATCTTCTGGTAATCTGACCTGACCTCAGATTGCCCAAACTCAGCACCCATGCATTCAGAGAGCAGGAGAAAGGGAATGAGTGAGACCTGAGGCAGAGGCAGCATCTTGGGAACACTTGGGATCCAGTGCAGCCCGCTCCGTCCTGTACAGAGGACTGGATGTCAGAGCAGGGTGAATGAAAGGTCACCTGTGATGCTTCCACAGGCCACACTATTGCTGCTAGTGATACCTGAACAGTGATGGCCACGCCCTGGGGAAAGCATGCTGGGGTGTGTACACAGTGTGTGCATGGGCATACATGCTGGTGTGTCACAGACCTTGAAGTACCTAAGAGGGCAAAGGAAAACTCATTGGCTCCCACACACACCATGGTATCCAGGGGTATAGCCCAGAGTTATGACCCCAGCTCTAAAATCCCCCTGGAATTTCATGAGTTAGCTAAAAGAATTAGCAGTTTGTGTCTGTTCCTTAAAAGGATATATATGTTTTAGTAAAAGCAAGCATTTGGTTGCTAGCCTTGTGGTAAAGCAGGGCCCCAGGGAGGAACACTGTATCCGAGGTCTGGCAGCCACCCTGTAAATCCACATTGCACAGGCATGTACACATGCCAGAGAACCATGAAGTAGCATTACTGTCGGCCCTGTGCTCTGCAGCGCCTGCCACACAGAGGCACCTGGTATTTTTGTGTTCATGCCTCAGCTCCCTGTTGCTCTTGTCACATTTGCTGGCAGCTGCTTGATGTTCTGCCTAGAACACAAATGGGTGAGAGCCCTGGATAGTGAGCGAGCCCTTCCCAGAAGTTAAAACTCAGGCTGCCTCAGCTATGGGTCTGTAGCCTGAGCCTGCAAGGAGCAGTTAGGCCAGCAGGGAGTGCTCACTCCTCACTGTGGCCTGGCTGCAGCTGCCAGGGCCTCAGAACAGCTGGAGGATTCCAGGGGGAGCCTGAGTAACTGGTGCACTGGAGATCCTCCTTTACCCTTTCCTCGAGAGTTCTTCCCAGGAAAGTTCCAGGGCCAGGCTGGACCTCTGGGCAGCAGCTTCCTATCTCAGGGAACTCACATTTTGGAGGGTTCTGAGCTCCCACCCCACCCTCACTGCACAGCTACCTCCTTGTGTCTAGAACCTTGAAGCTGGGTGATATGCTGATTAATGAGCTATGGACCACACCCTGTCAGGCAACCGCCAGGCCTTCCAGAGCCCCAGTGATGGGGACACCCACAGTCCAGTCACGCACCAGCATACACACTTAAGATGGTGCCAGGCCTGGGGGGTGCAGGTCGTCCATGCCTTCATCCTCAATGGTGCCACATATTTACTGAGCCTAGCCTCCAGGGAAGTACCATTGAGTTCAGGAGATACAGGGTGTCCGTGAAGGTGTTGTCTGAGATCACATGGATTATACAGGTCCCAGCAATTGCACCAAGCCCACAGGGCTATGGCTACTCAATGTACAAGGCCCAGAGCCAGCTGGGGAATTCTGTGTCAGCAAATGCATAGCAAGAGTATAGTATATGAGCATAGCAAGAGTATAGTATATGAAACAGTGGTGACTGAGCTGTGGGAGGTTCAGAAGTTGGAGGTGGTGACTATAATGGATTGTGGCAGTTAGCTTGTGATCTACAGTAAGCCAATGCTACCTTTAGAGACTCAAGGCACATCCTGTGGCAGCAGCAGGAGCTACGGCCTGCCTCACCCAGACTCCTCCCTAACAACACTGTCACATGTCAGGACAGGCCCTTACAAAAGACCAGTTCAAGTCAGAATGATCAAGATGTCTGTGCTGTGAAAAGGTGACTCACAGTGAAGTCACAAGATGGCCCGTCACCTGCCAGGTGCCAAACTCACTCTGCTAGGGTTCAGAAAGCTCAGAATAGGTGGGTGCATGGTCATTTGCAGGCCAGGTGGGTCCCTGTTAAAGGTCTTTCCACAAACCTGCGGTGGTCCTTTAGGTCTCTTCATTATTGCATCCTTTCTTTGGGACTTTGAGACTTCTCTGGGGATCAGAGATTGAGGTTAGAGAGTAGGCAGCGGGGCAGCAGGCAGGCACATAATCTGGTCGGGGTGAGGAAGCTTCTTACCCTTGGCTCTTCTCTCAGGAAACTACACACTCCTCTCATTCCAGGTCTCCAAAAAATACAGCGAGATCGAGGAGTTTTACCAGAAACTGAGCAGTCGTTACCCAGCAGCCAGCTTGCCCCCGCTGCCTAGGAAGGTTCTGGTTGTCGGGGAGTCTGACATTCGGGAAAGGAGAGCCATGTTTGATGAAATTCTGCGATGTGTCTCCAAAGATGCCCAGTTGGCGGGCAGCCCGGAGCTGCTAGAATTCCTAGGTACCCAAGGCTTTGTCCCATGTCCCTGAGGTCTCTGCAGCCCAGAACCTCCCTCACCACTGTGACTTAGTGGGAGGGCCATCGCCACCCTCCATGGCCTGCAAGCTTTAGCAGAGCTGTTGAGGTAGTTGGGCTTCAGTGACCTTCTGGGCTGGTTGGTATGTAGGAGACCCAGCACTCAAGGGACTAACCTCTGGATGCCAGCGGGTATTCAGACTGACCTTGCCATGGCCTTATATATCTCCCTTCACTCATACACTTGTGTGTGCACATTATCCCTCTGCCTCCTGACAACCCGACCTGGCAGCCTGTGACACTGGGTTCCACATCCAGCCTTCTAGCTGGGTCCCTTGTGGGTATCACACTCAGCCCATAGAGTATGAGTGTGATCTGGCACCCTTACAGCCCACTCTGGGGACCTCGAGCTCTTCTTTATAAAAAGCTCCCCCCCCCCCCCGCCTTCTTTCTGTCATTGATGTTCTCCATAAGAGAAGTAATTTACTGATGGAGATTGGGCATGAACTAACACGCTGAAGTACTCCAGACAGCTGGTTATGCAGGAGGTGGGGATTAAAAGACCAACACCCCCCCCCCAGCATTCCTGTCTACTTAAATCCCCCTGGGCAAGCATCTGCCCTTCATGCCCTGGATGATGCGGCCTGGCCACACCTGGGGATGGTACCTCTCTCTCCTCACCACTTTCCCTTTCCAGTCAGCCATTTAACTTTGCTTTTTTCTGATCCGGTAGATCTCCAGTTCTACAGGCCAGGGCATAATTCCCTTAAACCAGATGTGAAGGAAGAACACTGTTTAAGGCTTTAACTGCTGAGTGATGTTTGTTCATTGAGAAAGAACTTCTATATGTAGTTCTGGATGATGTTCATTGATTCGAGACCAGGTTTCTCTACGTATCCAAGCTGTCTTGAAACTCACTACATAGACCAGGCTACCCTCAAACTCACAGAGATCCACCTGCCTCTGCTTCCCGAGTGTTGGGATTAAAGGTGTGTGCTGCTTGGTTGAATGGTTTTTTAAAGTGACTATTTTAAAGGGTAACTACCCAGTCACTGCTCGCATAGAGATGAACAAACAATCCAAGCCTACACTTCTCAAACTGTCCGTGGAGGAGGACTAGCTATTTATTCCCAGCCTCTCACAGACAGATATGCTAGAAAATATTGTGTGCTTAGATGCCAAGCCTCTATGCACATTTCTGAACAGAACTTATCACAAACACCTGCCTCTGATAATGCAAGCTCCTGGAGTTGTCTGCCTATGGTTAGGTCAGCAGAGTCCCTTATGGGGACTTACTATTGTGAAACATTCAGAAAGGGACAGTCCTGCTTAAGCCCCATTGCACACTGGCTAGGATACTTCACCACTGGGTTCCTGGGCACTGGCTTGGCTGTCACTGTGGTAGAGATAACTCCGGGTTTTGTAGCATGCTGTCCTCTGGCATGGCACGGCTGTTGGTCTCTTGAAATCTTAGCAGCTACGATCACTTACATGAATGTGAACCACACAGATTGGATCCATTAACCTTTCCTCATGAATTTTGGAGGGATTCACAAGACCTCACCTCTCCCCAGGGGACAGATAGGGAGATGGAGGGACAGAGAGACTGATAGATAGGTGGATGGGTGGATGGATGGATGGATGGATGGATGGATGGATGGATGGATGGATGGAAGGACGGATAGATAAGCTAGACATAAGTGGAATCTTCCCTTTGTTCGGCAGTTGGTCCTCTATCTGGGGTGAATAGGGAGTTGTCCATGACTCCCTGGGGAAAGTTCACACATCACTGGCCCACAGAAATTCTGAAAATCCTGCCTTCTGCTTGTTCTGACATTTCCCATGACTAGGCCACCCCAGGCTTCCATGGTACCAGCATCACTGAGAGGGTACCATAGGACCTGGTCCTTTCCCAGACTCTCCATTCAGGATGAAGCAGAATTGGGGTCCCAGGAAGTCACAGGAAGCTATCATCCTCAGAACCTGACTTGGGAGGGTGGGTGTGGTGATGTCTCCTTGAAAGTAGACATCAAGCTCTTATTTTCTTCTTCTTGCATAGGCACCAGATCCCCAGGGACTGCAGGTCTTGCTGCTAGAGATCCCTTTGTCCTGGATGACACAGCCAGCCAGCCAGGGCACAGTGACGAGGCTTTTGACTTCTTTGACCAGCAGGATCAAGTGCAGCCACCCACACTGGGCCTGAGCCACAATGATGTGGAGAAGTCCCAGGAGGAGGAAGAGGAGGAGGAAGAGGCGCTGGATCCCCTGGGCATCATGCGGTAGGTCTCCACTACTTCTAGGTCATTTGCTCAAAGGGGTCTGGACCTCGGGTCTCTGACTTGGTGTGCTCAAGAGAGTTCGCTCTGCTCCACCTCGGTATCTCCTGTGTTTGTGGCTGGGCTCAGAATTACCTGCCCATCCCTAGTCATAGCCCCCATCTGTGGCTAACTCTACAGAGTTAGCCCCACAGTAGCTCAGTATAGCCTGCTGGACCCAGTCTACTGGCACTGGGACCTGGGTTCCCTTTCTGCTGAGTGAGTGGCAATGCGACTTGTTTGCCCCTGAGCATGCCTCTCCATCTATAAGGCAGGACTTCCTTCAGCTCCTCCAGGACTATTGGAAGCCTCCATGGATATGTGGGTGTAAGTCACCTGTGACCAACAGGTGCTGACTGCAATGACTGGACAGTGTCCCCTTCACATGCTCACACACGCTCCAAACGAAGATGAAGAGGCAAACCAGCTAGGTGTTCCCCTTTTGCTTCACTCCTCTCTGATACATTCAGCCAATCAGCGAGCTGCTCCTGGGCCCTGGCTACATGGACCACCCTCAGCTGGAGACAGAGACAGGGCACAGACTGGAGAAAGATGCACAGCCAGATACCTCCTGCCATATCCCTCTTCCCCACCCCCCACCCTCCACCCCCACTCCCGCAGTGGACATGGGCTGAGAATGCATGGCTTTTCTAATGGAAACTAGCTACTCAGCCATCCCAAAATACTTTTTCTCCTTCTTGGCTCAAGCAGAGACCAACTAATATTTTCTGTTCTTATCATAGTACTCTGTACTTCACATTATGTGTCTCATCTGTTCCTTGCCTTGCATGCAGCAGCCGCCGAAGGTACAAAGTGGTGCTGGGCTGACCCTTGAATCTGAAGGCCTGCTGGGGCCTGAATTCCAGCTCCATCCTTCAGTAGCTAAGGCTACTTCCTGGCTATCTGCCTCTTTCGTTTTCCTCAGTAAAAATGAGCTCTAGACAGTTACTTCATGCCTGGAGCTCTGGGGAAGATTATCTAGAATGCATAGACATCACATTAGCTGTCATCATAGACTCCACTTTCAGAAGAATGCAGACCATGGGCCCGGGCAGCCTTCTCCACACTGTGACAAATGGGCCATCCTCAGTATACAGACAAGGGAGGCCTGCCTGAAACAAGAGAAGAACCACCAAGGAATTGGACAGAGGTGTGTTCAGTGTGATGGCATACAAAATGAGGTCCACCAAATGCCCCCCACCCTGCACAGGCTTTCCTCCCCAGCTGTGGTAGGTGAGACATGCTGCAGGACTGTGAGCCCACCACACAGGAGATGAGGCCTCACACTGGGCAAAGATACCCAGACAGGGGAATCATTGTCCTCCCAGTAACCTTCAGTCAGTGTGGGGGGAGAGGGGGGAGTTGTCTGGTCCACAAGGGACAGGCAGTAAGGATATCAGGGTGACAAGGGGAAAAGCCTGTAATACCCACCTAGCCCTAGGGCCCTGCCTGGGCTTTATTTTGTTGAGGATAAAGCATTGTTGGAACTCACGCCGTCTGCTGTCCTAAGTAGCCACAAGCAGTGCCAGACTGAGATGGACTTGTGAGGCTGCACCAGCCTTTGGCTGAACAACATAGTTAGCAAAGTGGCTCCTTTTTTGGGTAGGAAAATGCTCGTGGGTTGGCAAGAGCTGCCTTGAATTCTTAGTCTAGTAGCAGAGTTGGGGGGCCAGTGTTGGGCAGCATGGCAGCCAGCCTGGGACCACCTTCAGGGAGCTCTGTGCCCTTGTGGGGGCCTGGCTCCTGGATTCTGGGGAAACAGCACCATGAGGACTCCCCTTCCTGCCAGATTTTCTTTAAAGGACCCATGTGACACCAGTTGGTATTATCGGCTCTGTCAGGAATAATAAGTAATGTTTTCTGTGAGCTTTTTCACTGCCAGAAACTGAGCTGATTGGCATTTGCTTGCTGGAGCTCATGTTACCTCTGAGACAGGACTTCTGAAACTGGCCTGGACCCGCATGCAGTAAATGTGTTGCACATCAGACCACATGTGTATATGCTTCCTATGATACCAAGTAAGGCACAAGAACATAGGAAACCTTGCTAAGAGTGCTCTGTGGTTCTGTGGTGATAGCTTTTTTGGGAAATGATCCATAAGATGCCGAACTGCTTTCTGGGACCATTGCCGGTGCCGCGTGGGAACAAAGTCCTGGGGGGGGGGGGCAAGGGAGGTGGCTGATTTCGTTTTCTGTGGTGGGACATTGGAGTTTAGAGTCAGGTGGCTTGAGCTCATTCATACGGCCCCAGATGGCAGGAGCAGGGCTTGAGGATACCTGCAGTCATTTTTTGGCCATGAGCTAGTGAGGTCTTTTACACACAGAGAAACCAAGACTCATCTGAGTAGGAACTTGGCCAAAGCTTGGTGTTTTAGTTTCGTTTCTATGCTGTGATAGAGACTGTGGCCAAAAGCCACTCAGGAGGGAAGGACAGGGTTTACGTGGCTCAAACTCCCAGGTCACAGTCTGTCACTGAGGGATGTGAGACAGGAGCAGGGACGTGGTGGGACGTTGCTCACTGGGCTGCATACCCCGGGCTTGCTCGGTTTGCTTTCTTATAATATCCAAGGCCCACCTTCCCAAAGTACCCAGAGGTGGCACTGCCCCGAGGACTGGGCTGTCCCCCATCAGTCTTTATTCAAGAAAATACCCTACATACTTCTCCAAAGGCAACTGAGTTTCCTCTACTCAGGTAATTCTAGTTTGTGTCAAGGTGATACTTGACACAACAGAGACTTGAGGGGTCAGGTTTCCCCCAAAGGACCCCCCCCTCACCCTTTGGTGAAGTAGTCTTGTTATCCTCTAGATTTATATTCTGCATTCCTTTGCTTCTCCACACACAGAGCACCCCTGCCTCCCAAGCTCTGATCCCCCAGCCCAACCCAGAGCAGCCTTCCTTGTGCTCAACCTCAGATATTCCCTACTGTGGCCACAGGGAGGCGCTCAGACTCCATTTCAGGACTGTCTGGAAGGGTGGGAGCAATTGGCACAAAGCCGGAGCCCGACTGGCCTGGCTTTTCTTTGTCTCTTCAACCTGCCTCTGACTAGGGAAAAGTCAGCTTCGGCACACTGTTAGGGAGCAGAGAAAAGCCCACACCCTAGCTCATTCAAATAGCATCGATCCTTGTCTTTTCTGGGGGTTTTCTCAGACCCTGGCCCGTGCCATCTGGACTCTAGACATAGTGTACATACTGTTTCACACTCGGCTCTTCCAATTAACGTTCTATCCTGGGCGTGTTTCTCTGTCATGCAGACTTTCCATATTTAACTCATTTTAGTGTCTTTGTGGCTCTGAGAAAATTGTGCTTTGTGCTAGAGATATTTTTCATCCTGACTCAAAAAAAAAAAAAAAAAAAAAAAAAGAAGAAGCCTGGTCGGTCATTTGGGAACAGTTAAACAGTCTGAAACATGGGCAAAAGTCTTCCCCCCAGGAATACAGATAGTTTCTAACCTTCACATCTCCCTAACAATGGGATTATTTCATATCTATGATTCCACAGTGTGGGTTTTCCACGTCTTTGCTAGATCTCTCTCCGGATCAATACTGCATCTCCCCCAGACTCTGAGCCAGCCCTTTGGGTCCAGCCACTGGAAGTGGCAACTGTCAGGCCCCAGCTTTTGCTATCACAGGCAGTAATGGGAGGAACTGTGAATACAGTGTTTTCATTCTGTAACTTTTCATCTAAGTAATAGCCCCAGGGCAAGGTCTCTGAAGGTTCTGCAGGGGCTCCGGCTGATAAGGTTCCTTGGAGTCTACACCTTTGCCCTGCAGGAGACCCCTCTTCTCTTCCACCCTGCCCATCAAAACATCACTGCCTGCCTCTTGTTCTCCAGCCTGCTTCCTAGTGACAGAGGACACAGCTGGCTCCTGCCTCTGCCTGTCTGTGAGGCTGGCCTCTCAGATTCTCAAAGGAGAGGGCCTAGGACTCAAGTGAAGGTCTTTTTCCTTGGAGACTATGTTTTATCATTATTTTTATATAGATTTTGCTTCATCTTCCACGAGATAACTGCTACAGTTGGGTATAAAAATAATACTTCACTTTGTAGTTGGCTGAAATTTCTGCTCTGGGATGATCCATCTATTTTTGAATGTCCGTAGAACCTCTGCTAGTGCTCCTAGATTTGCTCTCCCTGCATATAGAATCCATGGCAGGAGCTGGGGGGGGGTTAGCCTTGATGCTGCCCCCCCCCAGTAACCCTAGAATGCCCTTCCCTGGGTGCCTCTTGCTAAATAAATAGCACTAGCATCACTCCTATCCTGGGGACTTTGAGCCAGGAGACCCAGGCCTCTGTTGAATAACAGCAGAGCACAGTTAGGGGATATTTCTGCCTGATTCACCAAGTGAGGATACAGATTCCCAGACCCCTCCACCCTTCCATGTAGCCACAGACTCTGTCACCAGCCCCTGTGTGTGAGTCCTACTCATAATCACGCTGCAGCAGCCCAGGCACCAATGTATGCAGAAGTCAGAGAGATGTCCCTGCATAGTGCAGAGGGGAGGGGTGAACAGGGCACCCTGTCCATAACACCACTTCTCCTAATCCTGCTGCTCCTCTGAACTCTCTCTGCTGTCAACGCCCTACTAAACAGGCTCTCTGAGAGCAGTAGAGACACCCCCAGCAGTGCCTTCTTGGTTCCAGGCCATAGCTGGCCCGGAAGTAGTGAAGGATGCAGAACAAAACATTTGGCCACCCTTCCCCAAGGGCACGGCTATCCCCTGCAACTGTGTTTCCCATGCAAGTACGCATTGCTCCTGGCCCAGCCTCAGTGAAGGGCTCCAAGGACTATGAGTAGCACAGTGGTTTCTGCCCTCTTTATTTCAGTAACAAAGAGAAAAGCCTCACACAGACCCTGAATGTAAAACACAGACCCAAGTAGAATTACTTTCATTCAAACAGACATGGGAACTAGATCTTTCTCCTCTAAATTAGTCCTAGATGGCTCCGGAAAAGGCTAGGTAGGGCCTCTTATAGCACAGTTTGAACGCCAGTGGGAAAGCTGGGACTCCAAAATGAATGGTTGCCCCCAAAGTCGGGTTCAGCCTTCAAATCCTACCTTTGAAGCAGGCTACAGGGCGTTTGCTGGACTTCAAGCTGTGGCTTCTTCAGTTGTGAAACAGTTAGGGCTTCGAAAGCAAAGGGGTCTCCAGTGGCATGGAGGGAGGGCTGTCTAGCCTTCAAGCAGCTTTCACCACTCCCACCAAAGCCCACAAGGGTCTAGGCCCAAGAGTCCAGAACCAAGAAAGGAAAGTTCTTTGTAAAATGTTGTAACCAGTTTGTATTCCTCCTAAGGCCTTCCTGCGTGCGAGTGTGTGCATGCGTGCGTGTGTGCGTGCCTCTGTGTGTGTGCCTCTGTGTGTGTGTGTGTGTGTGTGTGTGTGTGACATCGACTGGACTATGGAAGGCTGTGGACCTGCTTACTTTTGTTATGCAAATCTCAGCACCAGGTAATAGTTTGTGTGCATGCAGAGCTTGTACCTCCTGCCAGGTGCACCTGTACACCTGGAGGTGGCAGGCTTGCCTTCCACAGCTCTGTCCCTAGGAAGAAAAACGCTGGCTAGGCTTAGCTCTTGATGGAACTAATGTTTCCCTGATTCCTTAGGGAAAGAATCATGAGGGGCCATAGCTACCATTCTCCTGGTTAAAGCTGCTCCCAACATCAGACATTCATAGCATGACAGCCTATGTCCAGTAGGAGGTTGGACCAGGTGTTCTGGGTAATAGAGTTGAGAAACATTTGAAAGAAACCAGGAGCATCCAGAGAGTAGGCACTTCAGCAACCTGATGGCTAGTACAGGACTTTTCTCATCATGGCCAACTGAGACCACTGCTTGTACCAGGCCTGAACTTCCCGTTTTTTTGCTTGCTTGCTTGCTTGCTTGCTTGCTTGCTTGCTTGCTTGCTTGCTTGCTTGCTTGCTTGCTTGCTTGTCGAAACAGGGTTTCTCTGTGTAGCCCTGGCTGTCCTACAACTTGCTCTGTAGACCAGGCTGGCCTCAAACTGAGAGATCTTCCTACCTTTGCCTCTGCCTCCTGGATGTTGGGATTAACATCTTGCACCACAGCTGCTTGGCTGACTTCTCTGTTTTTATCTGCTTGGATGATGCTGGTGATGGACAGTCTTCAACAGTGACAGCCACCTTCCTCAGTCATGCTAGTGGCTAGGATGCTGTGGAATGCTGATAGGGACAGAAAGACAGTGTACTCAAATAAGAGCAAACAAAGGCTGCTTCTCATTCTGCAATGGCCAGGGTGGAACTGACCATCAGCACCTGCACTTGCCAGAGGCAGGCAGACAGGCAGGCAGGCGAGGAGAAGCCTCACAGTAGGCAAAAGGGATGTAAAGGTTGGACTGTCATTGGGGGTTTGTCAGCATGGGCATGTAAAAGCAGGACATCTTGGATCTTGGGGAATCCATTAAGGGTGTGTGTTGGCTTGCTTTCTCTGACTGGTCCCACTAAATTGGAATTAGACAACCTGGCAAGTACTGGTCATGGTTCACCATTGCGGACTGACTGTTGCAGAAGCTGTTTGCTGGTTTGGCTTCCTGGGCTGTTTGCTGCAGGCTCTGGTCAATATCCATGTAAGGTGGCCCTTGTCCCCTTGTGCAGATTATATCTCTTAGAATAATTGCAGCATGAGCAGGGCTGGATATTCACCTCAGGGCAGAGAGTTCGTGTGTGTGTGTGTGTGTGTGTGTGTGTGTGTGTGTGTGTGTGTGTGTACACAACTGCAGGCAACACCACATGGTGTCCTGGTGGTACATGGTGGGTACATAACGGAAAATGAAAGTGTCACCCATAATCTAAGACGAGGGATCATGCTGAGGTACTGGTCCCTGGGGTAGGGGTTGGTGCTGGGAAACCTGGAGAGTTAGGCTGTTTCTTTTGTGAGGATAACATTGGGATCCATAGCAATGAGGGCTGTCCACTGTGGCTCCTCACCCTGGGACCTGTGCCTTTGTTAAATTCATAATCATAAGCCTGACATCATGGAACAGCATCAAGTCCCTGGCCTCCCCCACTGCTGTCTGCACACGGGCTACCTACCGAGTGTTTTCATAGATCTCCCTCCTAATCCTCATTTACCCAGTTAAGACAATGGGCTCAGAGGCAGTGCTGCTGACCCAGGTGTACCAAGTTGTCTCAGCCCTGCACTTCCTGAGGCCTCTGCCTCTATTCCGTGAGGCTACCTGACCCTCAGAGTCACCTCTCCTGGCAATTGCTGCACTGGGGAAGCCCTGTGTAGAGCTGTTGCAGGTAAAGCTGTCGGGGGATGGCGTTCAGAAAGTCTTTATTGGACTGGGGAGATTGCTCAAATAAACCCAGAACCCACATAAAGAAGCCTGAAGTGCAGGTACATGTTTATAATCCTGGGAGGAGGGTGGTGGACACAGGTGGATCCCTGGAGTCCAGTGGCCAGCCAGCCCATCCTATTTGAGCTCCAGATCAGCTAGAGATCCTGATTCAAAAAACAAGATGGCCAGTGCCAGGGAAATGACAGTCGAAGTTCTCTTCCGGCCTCCACACACATGCACAGGCATGCACACGTGTGTACCTTCACACACAGGAAAAGATCATGTAGTGGAATCCTGAGGATTTTCTACAATTGGAATGAATAGCCAAATTTCAGGTGAAAATAGGAAACATGTTTCATTTTGAAGCAGAAGAGTTGCCTCATTGGAAAAGAGGTTTGTTGCCATATTTGGTGAAGCATCGCTCCGGCTTTGAAGGTGGTCCATGTTCTTGGCTGTGGACTCTCAGCCTTCTGTCCAGACCCAGGCGGGCTGGCTATGTCTAGAGACCCTCTCTGTCACTCCCTTGCTCTCCAGTCCAGGGCAGCTGGTGCCCATCACTGGTTGCTGTGGGAGGTGGATGAATCTGGAACAGCTCCACAAGGCCCCTGGGTGGCCAGAGGGGAGGCTGCTCTCACGTGTCAATCACTGTCACCAGAAGTGCCTGAGCCACAGGGAGTGAGACACTTCTTGGCCAGGCAGCGCTTTGGAGCTGTCAACAGCAGCTGCCGCATATCCCAGTGTGTGCTTCATGCCTGCCTCAGAACATGGCCCGGCTGTGCATCTGTCTCCTGTCAGGCACGCAGCAGAATCACTGAAGTCTGTACACTGGCATGAACATGCTTACACATGGCTGCAGCCATCCCGGGGCCCCTGCCCACCTCACACGGCCTATGCTGGGCAAGATTCTCTTTAGGTAGCCCTCGGGTTCTGGATAGGTTCACCAGGAAGTTAGGAACTGCTGACCCTGCCTAGTCCCTGGTGATGAGAAGAGAATGAACCTCCTGTCAGTTAGAAGCTTTGTCTCCTGTCAGTGCTGAGGGTGAGCTCTGTGTGTGTGTGTGTGTGTGTGTGTGTGTGTGTGTGTGTGTGTGTGTGTGTGTGTACAGCTGGGTAGAGGGGTTAGCTTAGGGAAGCATAGGAGGGAGGGACACTCAGAGCTCCAGTGACTCAAATCCCAGATGAAGTGATTGATCACATCTATCTATCACTTAGGTTACAGATCTTGTGATGGTGTCATATAGCTAGCTTCCTCTGGTCTTTATGCTGGCCTTGCCTGCCACTCAGCTGCTTTGTTCCTCAAGCCAGACCATGGTCTATGAGCAAAGTTCCATGAGGAACCTCTTCCCCTTCATTTCCTCACCATCATCTAGAGGGTATATGCTCCTGGTGTTGGCCTGCCAGAGACACTCTTGTAGCCTCAGGGCAGTAGGTCAGCCCGTTTCCATTGCCCCCTCCGGGGATTCCTCCCCAGCCCTCATTGATGCCACCCTGTCCTTTCCTCTCTGGAATGGCCGGTGCCTATGACTGACTGCTCTGCTCACAGCCTCTGGGAACAGAGGCATATCTCAGGCATGTCTGCCTACATCACCTAGCGCAGGCACCTTTGTGTGGGAGGCACTTGGTGAGGGCTGGTCATAAGAGGTTCTCTGAAGGAATGAAGCGTGTAGCTGAAAGACTGGCAGGGGACATTGTTGGGTTATCAGTGATGGGATAGAGAAAGGGTTTCATAAAGATGAGAACCGAAACTGATGCTGTGACACCCTGATCCCATCTCCTCCCTGGACAAGTAGAAAAATCTGAATTAGAGATGTGTTATAACTCTCTGCCTATCTTTCTGCCTGCATGCCTGTTCCTCCTTCCCTCCTATCCACTCAGCCAGTCTGCCCCCCTTGTATCTGATGACTATCCAGCTACACAGAGAACAAATGCCTGTATGTGTGCATGCCTGCCTGCCTGCCTGCTTGCCTTCATGCCTGCCTGCATGCATGCCTGCCTGCCTACCTGCCTCCTTTCTTCTAGTATTTGCTGAACACCTTTCTTCAGTTTAGGACTGATCAGACAAGACCCAGGGATTTCCCGGTCCCAAAGCTCTGTATCTCCTGATGTTCCTTGTCTTCCCTTGGGAGGTCTGAAGAAGTGGTGACAGGCCAGCTCGATGGTGTGGGCAGAGTGCATACAGTGCCTGTCTGAGCACTCCTGCTTTTCTTCAGTTCAGCAAAATCACAGAGATCACCAAGGAGGATAACTATGTGAGTCTAATTTGAGAGGGAAACTTGCCCGGGACAAGCAAGTGTCATTTGTGCTGTCAAGGCCAAACTGGGTAGACGTAGGGAAACGTTGAAACCTCGACTGGCTTTCTGTGTATTCTCTCATGCTTCCCTTGTTCTTTGGGGGCCTCTCTCTGTGCCTCCAGACACAGGGAATAGTGAGCTCAGAGTCCCTGGCCTTGCAGCACCCAAGGACCTGCTACTGCCACAGTTTTTGGCAATGGCCAGCCTCTGTGCAGTTTGCCACAGTGTTGCCAACATGAGCTCAGAGATGACCTCAGTTCAGTGGAACTGGCTGCCAGGCATTCAGGCAAAAACAATCCCTGTTTCCAGTTTAAAAAAAAAAAAAAAAAAAAAAAAAAAAAGCAACTTGCTGTTTGCAGGAATCTTATAATGGCTAATGGTGGGCAGCAGCCCCCAGGCATGAGGTCAGCTTGTTAAAATCAATTTGTGATCTGGAGACAGTGTCACAAAGACAGGTCTTGTGATCTAGCTACATGGAGGATGCCTTGCCCACCTTGATCAAGAAATAAAACTGTGGCACAACCCAGAGGCCTCCCAGTGACCCCCAATTCCCTGCTGCAAGCTTCCCAGGACAAGAGCTCACCAATTAGTGGACGGGTGGAACAGAGGAGTAGGCTACCCTGGGGACCCACGGGGTTTGGCAGGTACACTACTCAGAGGAGAGGAATGTGTGGGGGAACAAAGGCTTAGGCTGTGTGATGGTTACTATTGTCAGTTTTTGATGGGATCTAGAATTAACTAGAAGACAATGTGGGTATACTTGTGAAGGATTTTCTGGATTAGATTAACTGAGTTGGAAAACCAGTCCTAAATATGGTGGCACCATTCCATGATCTAGTGCCCCTCACTTCATAAAAGGGACAAAGAAAGCTGAGCACCCACATTGATCTCTCTCGGCTTCCTGGCTAAGACTGTGGTGTGACCAGCTGCCTCATACTCCTGTCACCCTGATCTTGCCGCCTTGGTGGACTGTCCCCTCAAACCATAAACCCAAATATTCCCTACCTTCCTAGAGTTGTTTTGTGTTGTGTTGTTGTCATTGTGTATTCGTTACAGAAAGAAGAAAAGTCACTAATGGGCTTCCCCCTTCTCTTCTGGGCCCTGCCCCTTGAACTTTGAGCCATAGACCACATTGGCCCCATGTCCAAGTGACTATGAAGTGCAGCTTTCTGAGCTCAGGCCCCAGGGGTACCGAGTACCCCCCACCTTGAGAAGAAAGGCATGTTATCAGGCCCATGGTCATGTGATGGCACGACACTTGAGTAGACTGTTTGGGTTAGGACCTGCCTGGCCTCAGTGCCTAGTCCAAATAGCCCGTTGCTTCTCCCTGCCCTTCCCAATGCCCATCACACCTGAGTACAGTATGTGACTGCTTCAGTAGCTGGCATCTCTCCACTCTGTTGTCAAGTTGTGACGAAGCTCATTGCTAGTACATGCTCACATCCTTCTCCTTCTCCTCCCCCCATCTCCCTCCTCTTGCCTGCTTGATCCCCTTGGGTCAGGAAGACCTGTGAGTTAGAGATTTGAGGATCACTGAGGTTGCTCCACCTGCTAAGATCGCTCTGGTTGAGCTGTCCCAGACCTTCGTGTGGTCCTCTTTTGACCTGCTCTTCCATGGCTCTTGGCATCCAGAAGGCCTCAGCTGAGCTAGGAACTGGGTGACCAACAGGCCACCTGTGCACCTTGTGTTTTATCTCCAGCTCCAAGAAGCCCAAGAAACCCCAAGAAGTGGCAGTGAGGCCCAAGCCCTCACCTCGGCTCACCATCTTTGATGAGGAGGTAGATCCTGACGCAGGACTCTTCAACCCAGGCAAGAAAGCATCTCCCAGGAGACCTCTGGAGACAACACAGGACTGTAAGTTCCGGTGATATTCCTGGTGTTGGCCTAGAGCTTGGTGACTACCTGTGACCCTGAGTGAGTGGGTCTCATCCTTGTCCTGTTTAGACAGAATACAGATTAGGTATGTGGATATTTTCTGTTGGGCAAAAATTTGTGTGGAGCCTCATACCTGCTGGAACATTTTTGGCATTATACACTTAACTCTGACTGTCTTATACAGGAAGGGAGTGAACCTTTTTTGTTGCTTAGAGACCAAGTTCCCTGGTTATATCTGTAGCAACATGGGCACTAGAGCTCCCTGGAACTGTTTAATGGAAAAGATGCTGGTCCACCTTGGGTGTGTATACAACTCTGTACAATTTTTAATTTAAATGATTGCATGCCACCCACACATATGCTACTGCAAGGTGTGCTACAAGGTTCACAGGGAATGCTCACTAGCTTTGGCACTCCTCCACATGTCTCTCTGACCTTTCCTCATGCCTTCCCAGGTCCTCCTCCCCAGGAGGATGGTAACTTACTGATTCATCCTGTGCTTGGTGAGGGTCCACCAAGGGAAGGTCAAGCTCAGATCCTCAGCCTTAAATCTAGAGCCCACAAGGGGCTAGAGATACGTAGATAGCATCACTGGAAAATTTAACACAGTACAAATCTCATTCAGGGCTGAGCAGAAACAGGGGTTCCCATAGGCCAGCAGGTATCCTAGGAGGGAATGCAGTAGTGGACCCCAAAAGGCCAGGAGGCCTAGCTAGCTCCACTGGGGAAAGATGCTTTCAAGTAGAGACATGATTGATACTCCCAAAGCGCAGCAGTGAGTGGCTCAAGTGGGAGAAGGTTGGGAGGACTTGGGCTTACTGGGGGTGGCCCTATGGTCAGCTCATGTCTGTTGCCTCTGCTCCTCATTCACCACCTTGGCAAGATCTGCATCTTGTAGATGCCGCTCTGTACCTGCTCATTTGTACCTGTGGGCAAGCTCAGGGGTCCAGTTCAGTCAGAACTTCTGGGAGATTGGAGCTGGTGCAATGTACCGAGAAGCCGCTTACCCTAGCAGTGAAAATCCCTTGAGGGCTGGAACAGAGCCAGGCCAAGGTGGACAGGCAACTCACACCTTTATAAAGCTGATAGACTCTTAACCTCCTGCCCTGTGGGCTTCCACCACCCTGCTTTTCTTGCCTGCTCACTTGGGTGCAACAGGAGGCTTAGCAGGCCTGCTCGCTGGCCTCTGAGGATAGACCAGCACTTATTTTTCCCATCTGCTCCCTCTTCCCACAGCCTTGAAGCTGTTTGATGACCCTGACCTTGGTGGGGCCGTCTCCCTGGGTGACCCTTTACTGCTGCCAGCTGCCCATGAGAGCGGAGTGCCCGCATCCAGCCAAGAATACAGGGATGCCTCCAAGGAGCTGTTCAGGTACTATTGTCCCCAGGAAGACTTCAGTAGCTCTTACCCAAATGTGAGAGTGTTTCACTAGCTTCAGCCCACAAGGGAGGGATCCAGGCCTGGCCAAGTCCTGTAGCCATGAGTGCCCACCCCACTCATGGGGGAAGGCTATCAGCAACCAGGGCCGCCACCCTGGTTTCACACTTCTATTTTGATAGCTTCTTTAAGGGAATTAAATAACTAAATTATATAATCCATGAGCAAGTGTAATTGGCATAAGTGGGCTTTGGAACAGATAAAACTAACCCTTGATATGCTACCTGCTCAGAGAGAGACCAGAGCACAACAATGGCCCGCCCACCAGGAGGATCATGTCAGAGGGAAGGGAAAGTCAAGATTAATCTATTCCCTGCAGGTTGATGTCAGATGTGAAAGCATACCGGCTACTTCCTTAGAGCTCGCTGGGTGTCCAGCATTGTAGATTTGCCTCACCACAGATGAACTTATCCTTCACACAGCCCCTACGATGGGTGCTGTTCTCTGCACTCACAGAAAATAGTATAGGAAAGCTCACTTGCCCAAGCCACCCACACCTGTCAACCTCTGTCGCCACCTCTGTGCTCCAGTGGAAGCCCCTTGGAGAAGAGGCTGGGAGCCTGCCTTCCTGCCTCAGGCTGTGGGTTCTCCTGACTTTACATGCAACCACCTGCTTCCAGTTGCTTCCATTGTGACATCCCTACCTCCCAAGCCATGCCCCCAGGATGCAGCATCTTCTGGGTGATGTTCATGGAGCAGAGCTGCCTCTTCCCAGGAATGGTTGATATGGCACCGAGGCCTGTGGTCCTTGGAGGCTGTCATCTGCACCCCTCGTTAGCAGCCCCAGGCTATTACACAGCCCTCTAAGTGTCCGCCAAGCCTGAGTCACCTCCATGGCGTCTTGTATTTACATCTCCCAGAGGCCCCTGGCATCTGTTCACTCTCATCCTGTGGGCTCAATCCTGACATCCTGCTGTCTGGGAGGAGCCAGGATCATTGTTATCCCATTAGGGAGGAAACTGAGGCACAGGGAAGTCTGGCAGCAGGGTATATGCCTGTGGGACAGATGCCATGGGGCCTTTCCAGCGCCGCATATTATAAATCCTTTACTTCCTGCCGCATGTTCCACGGATCACTGTTCTGTGGGTGTGTCAAGGCAATTTTCACAGGATTCCGTGGCCAGCTGACATCAGCTTTAAGCAGGCTTGTCATGCACAAGCAAACACGGCCACGCAGCATTTCATAGCCTCATTGGTCCCTGGGACCCTTCCTTTTCATTGTGCCTCCCAATCGTGCACAGCCCCTGGGAATCACGGCTTAAAAAGAATGTAGGCTTTGCATCCCTGCCTCCCTACATTAACAGACATCTGGCGGTGTAGAATTGGCATCTTGAGAGCAGGAGCCAGAATTTATTATTCTTTGTGCCTACCTTGTTCCTGTTTAGGCAGTAATTGGACTTCTTCTTGATAGCAGGGTTTCACTCCTCCATCATTCTGCTAGCCACTTACCTCAGTCTCAGTTCTCCTGAGGCAGCAATGTTAGAGTTGTTGAGAGAACCAAGCAAGGGTTCAAGAAGTCGAACTATAGCTGGCTTCTGCCCTCAGTAGGAGCTTAGGAGGGAGGAGGAAGCTACAGCTTTGGGGCATGGAACTCTTGAGGACAACCTTCAACTGCTCTCTGGTGGATATCAAGCCACCTGGGTCTGGAAGAGAAAGGAGCTCATTCTCATGTTAGGCCTGTTCTGATGAGCCCATGCAACCATCCATACTCTGAGTGGTGATGCTGGCCACCCAGGGCATCACTCCCAACCTTAGAAGACCCAGCTGTGACTTGTTCCAAGGAATCTTGGCTATGCTTGAAATCGGTCTCAAGCCTTTAGCTGTTGTTTGGCTTTCCTAAAGAACTCTGAACATAGTTCTGCCTTTGTGGGCACCCTTGATGTCCTCTAGAGGATGTAAAGAAGCCAGCTCCTGGTAGAGTGAGTCAAGACACCATGGCTGCCAGGAGAAAGATGATACATTACGAAGCTGAGACTGGCAGGACCAGACTTCCCATGGATGGTGATAGCTCCCAACATCTCCCCATAGTAGCTGGTCTTTCTAGGAACTGGCCTACCCATTCCCTCTGGGTCTAGCTAGACTTTTCCCTCACTGCTCTGCCACCGAAGCAGGCTCTGAAAGCCCTAAACAGTCCAGAAAGCAGGCCTGGGAACCCTGAGCTCCCAAGCAGCTGGTTCCTGACAGGTGGTTAGTTCTCTGGGACCCTGCACTGTGAAGCTCTGAGCTCACCCAGGCCTCTTCCAGGCCTTGTAGGGCCAAGGCACTGTTCAACCAAATGCTCCTCTGCCCACTCCTGTCCCCCTACCCCACCCCAGTCGTGCTGGGATACTCCTGTTCCTCTGCAAGGACACACTACCCAGGGCAGAGAGCCTCCATCACACTGGCCTGAATCCTTTTCATTCCCACTTCCCAGCCTTTGCTATTTGTCATTCCCTTCTCCGGGATCCTGCCAATTCATGTCAGGGCCACCTTTCTTCTTCCTTTCCTTAGGAACCCTTCCCCATCTTCTCTGGCCACACCCTTCTCTAGCCATCAGTGTCTTGGCCCCTGTATTATTCAGATCCTCTCTGAGCAGCTCAGTTGGGGGTGCCCTGCGGGAGGATCTAGGCAATGAATGGTTCTATTATAGCCAATGCCTGCTCTGTTTAACATTCCGTAGCTGTCAGTCGAAGTCAGTGTGTGCAGCATTACCTTAGATTTGCGAAGCACTTCCTGTGTCTTGTTTTATTTGGTCCTTGTGAGGTTAGGGGAACACGAATCACCCCTCCTTTACAGATGGGCAGACTGAGAGAGCCAGAGAGGTGGATGGGCCCAAGGCCACCTGCCACCTGCTGAGGGGCTACAGGATAAGAAGTAGAAGCCAGCTATTTAACACTAATGCTCCCCTTCCTGGAGGTGAAGTAGAGCATGGAGTAGCTACACCACCACCCCCACAGGTCATCTGCTTTCCCCGTTATGCTGTGCTTACCTAACCTGACATGGTTGAAGGACACTTGTGGAAATAACTGTCAGCAGTTAGGAAAAGCTCCTCCATGAAACTGGAGAAGGGTACCCCTGTAGGGAGCCCGCCTCCTATGGGTCAGGTAATTTTTAGTCCTCACCCTAACCCTGGAGCCTATGACAAGGCCCTTCACTTCCTTTATAGCTCAGTTTTTGCCTCTGTAAAATGGGTTTGTTTCTGCTCCCAGTGTTTTAAGAGCACATCATAGGGACTGAAGAATGCAGAAGTGTCTGGCCTGTGGCATTTGCCACAGCACTGAGAGGGCTGGAGGGTGGAGTGGGTTAATGGAGGTTTGTGTTGCGCTCAGGACCTGACCTCGAGTTCCTCCACTGGGAACTCACAGAACAAGTTCTCCTAGGCTAAGAATTGTCAACCTAACCCACCATGGAATCCTCCAAGGTCCCTCACACACACCATCAGTCCAGCTTTTCAGTAGTACCCAGGCATGTTCTCCTCCAGCTGATCACTACGGAAGCTTCAGCCCATCAGCCAGTGGGCAATCCAAAGGCTGTACCCAATCCTTTTTAATTCTTTTTTATTATTATTTTGTGTGAATGGCTGTTTCACCTGCATTTGTATCTATATACAACATGTGTTGTGCTCTCGGAGGCCAGAAGAGGGATTGGATTTCCTTAGACTGGAGTTACAGGTAGTTGTGAACCTTCAAGTGAGTGCTGAGGATCAAACCTGGGTCCTCTGGAAGAACAGCCAGTGCTCTTAGCTGCTGAGTCATTGCTCCAGACTCCCATGGCCCAATCTTAATGAATCCTGGCTGAGTCCACCACAGCCTTTAAAGGGTTCTCACAGAGGTATACCTCAGCCAGCAGACCCCATCCCACAGCAGCTCGACATCCATGTCTACTGCTTGTCTGGGTGGAGCTGACTTAGCTTCATATTGTGCCTCCCAGGTCAGGCATCCTTTATGTGTCTCAGGCACAGCTGTGACCCAGTGCCCTCTCAGTGAGCTACCCAGCCTCTCAGACTATAGCTCCTGTCTGTAAAATAGACACATGTATGTCTTCCTGGAAATAGGAATTTGAAAAAGAAAGAGTGATTCTAAATTGCTCAGTGGAGGTCAGGAGTCTGGTATCAGACAGCAAACAGGTGGTGATTTCTAAGGGGATGGGAGGGAAGTCCCTGAAGACACCAGCAGGTTTGAAGTCACCACCAAGGGACTGCTTTGCCCTGGCTGACATGGAGGTGGACCTGCCCTCCTGCCCTTGGGCTTCTCCTCAGTGCCGGCTGGATGGTACAGTGAACAAGGCCTGGACAGGAGGCAAGCTGGGAGCGTTTCAATGCCCATGTGGGGAACAATGTTGCTCCAGGCTCTTGTTCCTTTATGGCTGTAGTTATAGTCCAGGACTGCTCTCTTTGGTTCCCTAGAGTCGAAGAGGACCTGGACCACATCCTGAACCTAGGATCTGGACCTAAGCCCAAGCCTCCAGTCCCAGCTAAGCCAGCACTGCCAAGGAAACCCACTGTGCCCCCTTCTGTGGGCCCATCTGAAACCGGCGCTGGACCACAGAAGCAGCAGCAAATCCAAGCCATGGATGAAATGGACATCTTGCAATACATTCAAGAGCAAGACATGCTCGCCCAAACCTCCCCCAGCCTCTTCTGACTTACCCTCTCCCTACTGATACTCTGCCTACAGCAGCACTTGCTCCTAGGAAAGAGGTCTGTATGAGAGTGTGTGGGTTCTTCCTGCCAAGCGATGAACACTAATGGAAGTGGAAGCCTGGACCCCCAGCCCCAGTACCACACTGTTTCCCTTTCTCCTGGGCTATGGGTTGCACAAGAACTTTCTGCAGAATGTAGACTTGGGAGTATCATAGGAATCAAAGTGCATCATCCCAGCCCAGCTGGCTGGAAAGAGGAGAGTAGGTGTGGGCGTGCTTTGCTCAGCAGGAGCCTGACCTCAAGTTTGGAATAAGATCAGAGTCTTCCAAGGAAGGGACACCTTATGATGCTTGTGTCCACTGTCTCTGTCAGCTCTGTGCGGGAAGGAAGGCTTACCTGAGCTAAAGGGGGTTCCTGTGACAGGCCGCTCTGGAGTCTCTGCTTAGCATGGCTGCTGAGGCCCCACAGCCAAGGCGTGTTCTGAGCAGAAAGCCCAGCTATCCAGAACCAAGTCCCTTCTGAGTTTCCTTGGACTTTCGATGCTAATACGAAAAATTTAGGCCCAGCCTTGTTCTCTCTCTAGGGCATGGAGGGCTTCCATGAGCCCAGGTCTTCCATTTCCTTTCCCAGGAAGGGCCTGGCCAGCCCATGGCCCCTTTAATGCAGCTATCAATAAAGTGGGTCCTAGCATCTCCCAGAGCTTGACCCATGGGGTATGTATGAGGCCTTATCTGACCTCAGGATGTAAACTCATTAACCTTTCTCCTGTGGAGCCACCAGCCAAGGAGAGGAAGCTGTGTACCAGGACGATCCTGTGCCTTCCAGTAGATGGTGGCTCCTAGAGCTAAGAATACTAGAGTATATTCTTTGTGTTAGGAACTAGTTTGGTTTTTTGTTTTGTTTTGTTTGGGGGTTTTTGTTTTGTTTTGTTTTAAGAAACATGTTTTTTAACATAATGCAGCCATTTTTCCCTTTGCCCAGAGGCATTAAAAGGGCCCAGCTGGGTCCAAGAGCCACTGTCAGGAGCCCCCAAGTAGCGCCATCCGGTTGTTGGCTGCTGTCCATGTCTGGGGTCCCCAGCTCCTACCTTGTAGTAAGACCTACAAGACCAGGCTGGGAGTACCAGGTCTGGCCTGTCTTGCATCTTACCATGTCCCTTGTCAGTGCTGAATGAGAAGGCATAGATGGTTCTAGGCAGAGGACAGAATACTCCTCTGCCTTGCCAGATTGAGGGTCTCCCCAGAGCCTAGAACTGACTCTAGATAGCCTTACCCCAACTCTTTCTCTCACCAGCAGGCCTTCATGCCCTCCCATCTCTTAGTGCCCAGAACCCTGCCCAGTGCCCAGAAGCCCTCTCCAAGCCCTCTCCTCACAAACTGCAAAAGAAGACTCAATAGGTGGGGAGAGGTCACATGGGCCAATCTTCTGCAGAGCCACCCAACTGTGTCCCTGGGTCTCACTGAACCCTTCTCCCTCTATATCCATTCCTCGGTGCCTTGGCTGCCAGCTTTCTACCTCTCTTTCATCACACACACACACACACACACACACACACACACACACACACACACACACAAACCTTGCACCCACTCTGGGTGATAGATGACATAGGAGAAGTATGACCATGGGCCAATCCAGCTAGGATCCCTAACAGGACCTGACCTCCATTCTCTAGTGTGGTTTTGCCCACTAGTGGGGCTTTGTCTGCTGTGGAACTTTTGGGATACCCTGGCACTGGTGTTTTGCTCCACAGATAACAGTTTTCCAGTCATGACTTGTTTTGATCACAGGTCAGTGACCTACATAGCTAGTCTATGTCTTCCAGTTATCCAGTAAAGTCTGTGTGTAACAAAGCTGAAATTTTAGTGTTGTTCTTTTCCATGCCTGGGCTGATGGGACAGAATTGGTGGTGGTGGTGGTGGTGGTGATCTCTCTGTCTCTCCCTCTCTCCTCTCTCCCCCACTCTCTCTCTCTCCCCCACCTCTCTGTCTTTGTCTCTTTCTCTCTCTCTCTCTCTCTCTCTCTCTCTCTCTCTCTCTCTCTCTCTCTCTCTCTCTGTGGTGGGGAGCTAGGATTGTCCTTTGTAACCAGGGAAGGTATTCTGTGTCTGCTGTCTCTTAGCTGGAACTGGGAGGAAGGAAGAGCTCTAGTCTTTCCCACTGTATAAACTGAGGGACCAGAGGCCCAGGCCTTGTGGAGCTTCTGGCCAGTAATCACTCAGCCAAGCCCTGTGTAAGAGGAGAAGCCCTTCTCTCCAGATCCTCATCTTGGGTACCACATGGGGCTGGAATTGTCATGATTTCAGGCATGCCCTGTATGGTGGGCATACATAAGCCGGACCTTATACCCCAGCACTCTAAGGTGCTGCTTTGCCTGGGGTTCTGCACCAAACAGCCCTGAAGGCTGCTATTCACTGCAGAGCCAACAGCTTCCAATGGCATCTTGGGCATGAGCTGAGAGCAGCCTGAGCCACCCATAGCCTCTCCTCCCCTATCACTTTGATTTGAATTCTTAGTCAGGATTGAATTGGAACTTTGGTTCCTGAGGAGGAACTATCTGGATGTTCTGAAGACAGACTCAGGAGCCTTCTGTCCAAATATCTCCATGCAAGAGAAACTGAAGGTTGAACAGCAGTTTGTGTTTGTTTTTGAAGGCTATTATAGGCTCTGTAGGCAGGATGTGTTGCCAGTGGCTGCATCCGCTGCTCCCTTCCTCCCATCATTGTTCTTAGAACATCGTGAACTTGGGACAGTTCTGGAAAGTCCCAGTTCTAGGGCTAATCCTGGCCAGGCTTGCATCCTGGGCTCTGCTGGAGAGTGCCCATCTACCAAGTAAATGGACCACTTCTCCAGCTCTGCGCATGCCCATGTGCTCTGAGTCCAGAACCCTTGCATCAGATGCTAACCAAGTCTTGCTGCTCTTCAGGACCTGTGGTTTCTATTCTAGGCAGTCACCTGGACTCTGTATCCACAAACTGCTGTGGCTCTAAAGTCCAGTGTGAGGCTGATGTGGAAGGTTGAGCTTAGTTTTCTGGATCACTCACCGCCCAGCTATACACATCCAAAGCCACCAGTGTGTCTCCTGCCTAGATGGCAGGCACTTCCTAGTGCAGCTGTGTCTCCACACGGATGGATGACTCCTCAGAGCAGACCTGGTAGATGCATCAGGCCCCTTGGGGTGGCTGAACTCTCAGTTCTAGCCTTAGATGCCCCAAGGACTGTAGACTGCTATCTGCAGCCACCACCAGCACACTCTGTACCCTGCAGACCTTTGACTAGGGAAAGGTGTCCTGGGACTGGTGGAGCAGTGGCATGAACAGCTAGCAGTTCTCTTGTGACTCACAATACCTTGGTGAGGAGGTGGTCAGCTTGGGGCCATGGAAGCATCTGAATGTCCATCCACCCAGGCTCTAGAATGACCCTTACTCCATAGTGCTGGACTCCCGTGACCAAAAAGTCTTATCTCTGTGCTTAAAGCTTCAGGGTCTGGTCATAGAGGGACGTCTGCTCTCAACAAGCTGCCTACTAAGGGACAGTGGCCAGGCAGGGTGGTCAGAGGCCTGTGGATTCACCTTAGGAAGTCTATCATCAGCACTGGCCATTGAATACACGCTGGGCATTGTGGAGTATGTAAACACAACATTCAAACATCAGTCCCTGCCCCATCTATTGACCCTTGGTTCTTATTTCCCTGGCTCTGGCAACTGGTGAGGGGCTAGAGAAAGAACATGCTTCTCATGTCATACTTGAAATAAAGTTATAGCCTCTAGTGTGGACATCATGAGCTTAGCAAATGGTTTTCCCTCTGTTAATAACTTTCATCTGAAAATCCACATGCTTCTCTGCCAACTCAGCAAATAGTACAGCCTCCCATCACTTTCTTTCAGTAAATCTGGATTGGCTAGATTCCTCCCGCAGAGCTGGCCAGTCATGCCCAATTCCCCATATCCATACAGTGTTTAGTGGGTGCCTACTGTGTGCAGAACTGTGTCCTATCAATTACAAGGCATCAGGTGTCTTAGGGAAACAAGTCAGTCCTTTTACAGGAGGGCTACATGCAGTAGTAGAGCTGGGAAAGTGAACACAAGCCATCCGGGCACAGAGCATACAGTGTGAGCAGAGGAGATGGGGGCAGAAGTTTGGCATGCACAGCTCTGGGGCTCAGTGGACAGGCAGAAAGAACAGGCAGTGTAGATAGTGAACATTCCTGTTGACCGACTATCTGCAGGGCCTGCTCCAGGCACGGAAATGGACCTGAAGATGGAGAATGAGTCATTCAAATTGGTCCTCCCAGAAGCCATCTAGTTCAGTTCCATTCTTTAGGCTCATGTCCCAACATCTGACACCACTAAAATGTTGCCCCCTCTGTGCCACCTGCCAGCACATACAGTATGTTGTGTGAGGCCTGACCCTGGTATTTAGTCCCTTTGAGTGTATCTAACAAAGTGTATCTAAACAAAAATCCCTCCTTAACATAATGCTTGAGCATTTATAGTCCCCAAGGACTACCTTCTCCCTCTTCCTGGCTCCTGGGAACTGCTGAGCAGCCCTGGGCATTCACCATCATATAACCTCATCACTCTGGTCTCTGCCTTCAGCTTCATGTGACAAGTGCCCTGTGTGTCTCTTGTCGTCACATAGTCTCACATCCCTGTGCCCTAATTGCCCTTCATAAGAACTCTAGCCAGGAGATTATGTTGCCTCATATAGTATATAATATTCATCATTCTCTCTTAATCATATTTATAATCTCTCCCTCAAAAACCATCCTCACGGCTTCTAAATCAGTGGTTCTTAACATTCCCTGTGCTGTGTCCCTTTAGTACAGTTCCTCATGCCGTGATGACCTCCCCAACCATAAAAGTATTTCTGTTGCTACTTTATAAGTATAATTTTGTTATGAATCGTAGTGTAAATATCTAATATGCAGGGTATCTGATATTGGACCCCTGTGAAAGAGTCATTCAACCCCAACGGGTAGTGACCCACAGGATTTGAAATTTGAGGAGACTTTCTTTGACCCATTATGTCCACTTCCTGCCTTGAACATTTGGCATTCACAGGTGTGACTGGGCAACTGTATCCACTTTTCCTTGTCCTGTCATACTAGGTCCTGGTACTGAATCGGGTTCTATGCTGAGCCCATAGTTTGGCATCTATTCTTTGTGTGTCCTGCCTGACTAAGCTTTGGTGACCCCCGAGGATGCCTCTGCTAATGGTGGGGACAGTGACATGACTGCCTTCCTTCCTACAGGCCAGGGCAGGCCACAGGAAGCCTTCTCTGGAGCCTTACCTGCCATCCTCAACATTGTCTTTGTGTGGCTCTGCATGACCCAGCCTTCCCAGGCAGCTGGCTCCTGGGCATCTGTCCTGACATCTCCCCATGATCCTCTCACTCAGCTCAGAGGAGGTCAATAGAGGCTCTAAGGAGGCCATGGAAGCTAGCGCCTAGCGGAGCATGGAGGCCATGAGCTGGCCTCTCAGAACTAGCTGGCCCACACTGGTTTCCTGCCTCTAGGGCCCAGGCTCTTGGCATCTCCACATGTTTGCTTCTCTTTTCGTTTTTGGTTTAATGGCCACTTTGCTGACTTCCTCTGACAAGTGCACCAGGTCCCAGAGGGCTATGTTTTTACATTAGAAAGTAGGACAGCATTCCTTGGCCACCTGTTTCCCCAGCATCCAAAACTTCAGAGAAGCTAGGTAGCCACCGTACAATAACCTTGCTTCCTGCCCCAGCCTGATGTACAACTCTAGTGAACTTCTTTATGGTTGTCTGAGTGGCCCTAGGATTCGAACCGAGGCCTTCTGGACTATGAAATCCCTAAGAGGAAGCAGCAGGTATTGGGTGGAAACAGAAGCTGTAGTGATGCTTAGAGCGCAGGCCTGAAAATCTCATCTCATTAGATGTATCATTGTATGCCTGTCAGCTTCCCTCCTGAGCCTAACTATTGGTCTGCAGGGTTGGGTAGTGACATGCTTCCCCTCCCTTGCTGCGGCTTGAGGACCTTGAAAGATAGCAGCACAGAATCATCTGACCCACTGAGGCCAGAGCTTGCCCTGCTGTGTGGGTGTGGGCCATGAGGGATGTGGGAAGGAGATGGAACACACTGGAAACCAGCCATTCTGATGAGACTCACTAGGAACAGCAGGTCAGTGGGAGCAGAGACCTCATCCCAGTTCACTACAATGGAGACAAAGGAGTTTTCCCAGCACCATGGAGATGAGGAAATAAACACATCTTCCTCTCTCTCCCAGCCCCTGACCTTTTGTTCAGAGCTGCAGGCTGGGTGCCGCTGGAAGGAGGCTGTGGACAGAGCCTGTGGACAGAGCATGTCTTCCTCATTCTCTTCTAAGCTCCTCCATGCCTTGCACCCCCTGGGTAGCAGAGCGATCATTCTCCCTTCTATCCAGAAGCCGTATGCAAATACCTAGGCACGGATATTCACAGCGGGTTACTCCCAACAGCTTCCTGTCCACAGGAAACAACCCAAATATCCATAGGTTGGTGGGTGAATAAACCATGGTGTATCCATATATGGTTTTAAACCATTCAGCAGGAGAGGAAGAGCTTCCAGTGACTATGGCAGGGCGAACCTCCAAAGCATGCTAAGTCAAAGAAGCCAGACCCAAAAGCACTGCAGGGCCCCATTTGTTCTAAAACTGTAGTAGGGGCAGAAAGCAGATGATAGTGGTTGGGGGATTGAGGGGTAGGGGAGAAAATCAGCTGCCAGCAGCCATGAGGAAAATGAGGAAACATTTACATTTCAGAGTAGAGAAATGATCTATACGTGAGTGTGCCTATAAACAGTCACTCAGATTCACCAGACTGATCGCCTTACATGGAGAGCTTTGACTGCTTTTCAACCCTATCTCAGTAAAGCTGTTCACAGAGGAACCGCGGTCCCAAACCAACCCTGTCCCAGCAGGTCCAGCAATTGTGCACATTGATACTTACCCAGAGGAGCTGAAAGTTTGGAGTCCTCATACAAGCCTACTGTTCACGGTAGCAGCTTTACTCCTACTTGCTCAAACCTGGAAGCAATCAAACTGCCCTTCTGTGAGTGAACAGATGAAGACTGGAACCCAGGCAGGGGACCAGTGCTGTGAAGAGATGCACTAGGAAGTCTTGAAAGGTTAGGGAGAGCCTGGCATGCATATTGCTACATGAAAGAGGCAATCTGAAAGACAGAAGTGAACCACGCCGATGCAGTAACACAGACAGGAACACAGTGCAGGGCTAGTGAAAACATCACCAGCTGCCAAGGGTTCAAGAGGAAGGAGGGATAAGTGGACCAAGGATAGGGAAGTTACTCAATTCTACATGCAGTGCTTCTCAACCTATGGGTCGAGACCACTTTAGGGTTGAATAACCCTTTCACAAGGGTTACCAAAGACCATCAGAAATATCAGATGTTTACATTATGACTCATAGCCATAAATTACAGTTATGAAGTAGCAACAAAAATAATTTTATGGTCGGGCATCACTACAAGAGGAACTATATTAAAGGGCTGCAGTGTTAGGAAGGTTGAGAGCCACTGCTATGGCAGATACATACATGCATTTGTCTAAACATGTAGTCTACACACTGCAATTGAGCATAGTAAGATCTAGACTTTCTATAGGACCCCTGGTCATTCTTTGGAGCACAGTATCCACAGTGGGGGAGTTATGCATTGGGGGGGGGCAAGGCAGGAGAATTTGGGGACTATTCACTACCTGTTATTTTTCTACAAACCTAAAACTGCTCTAAAATATACAATCCATCTAAAAACAGGGGCTGGAGAAATGATTCCATTAGCAAAGGGCTTGAGCTCAGATTCCCCAGCACCTATAAAAAAGCAGGTATGGCAGTGATAGTCTCAGCCCTGGAGAGGCAGAGACAGACAGGCCAAGGAGCCTACGAAAATTGATGAGCTCTAGATTTAGCGAGAGATGCTGTCTCAAAAACTAAGGTGGAGAATGATTGAGAGGGACATCCAACAGCATCGACCTCTGACCTCCAGATGCACACTCCCAATGAGTGCACACACACCTGCCTGTATACACACCTATAAAGCATATACCAGTCTATTTGAAAACAAAAATCCATAAAGGCACCACCAGGAACAGGTCTCTTAACTCAGAAGATACGGGCCACACCTAGATGTTAGCTCTCTAACATCTCAGATAAAGCATAGCAGACATAGTCCCGATTGTGGTGGTCCAGCAGGTAATGTCATGGAAGGAAGGATCTGGGGGCAACTGTGGAAGAAAAAAAATTTCCAGAGCCCCCTGGAGAAATATGAGGACAAATCCCCAGCAGACCTGGAAACCCTGGACACTAACTAGCTTTGTGTGGTGTGTGTGTGTGTGTGTGTGTGTGTGTGTGTGTGTGTGTGTGTGTGTGTGTGTGTGTGTGTGTGTGTGTGTGTGTGTGTGTGTGTGTATGTGTGTGTTCCAGCTTTCTGTCACTTCCAGAAGTTATCCAGGGTCAGGCAAGGGTGGGGGAAAAATATGTCCTCAGTAAGTCCCAGGAGCCTGGGCCACATGACTGTTGAGAAGACAGGCTGTCCTGGGAGTGAAGCCCTCTGGAGTAGCTGTGAAGCCCTGTCATGCTGAAGGTCTCCACGAAGCCATTTTGGTTCAGAAAGAGTTGGACCTTTGCTTATTAGCACCCAGGAAGTGCTGTTGTGTGACTCTTGGGAAGCAAAGAGTGATAACTTTGTCTACAAGGACTTCACACTGCCCACTGCTATGAGAACAACAAGGGGGGTGTGCCTGGTGAGTCCCAGGGCCTCCCCCTCCCAAAGGCAGTACTCACTCTGCTGCTGACAGTGACCAAGAAGTGGGTGCTTCGCTTTGCTTTGTTTTGTTTTGTCTCATGGTTACAAGAAGCAAGCTAAGCTTGTCATCTCCTGTCCCCCTACTTTAAGTCTGAGATGTTCTTGTTGCTAATAAATAAGTGGAAGGCTCCTGCCACTGCCCCTGCCTGAGATCATTTCCCCTCTGTTGTTTTTGAGATGGCCTTGAGTACACCCCTTAGACCTAAGGCTCAAGGGTCTAAGGATCAAGTGTGAGAACCTGAATTCAAGAATAGGGTTCTCAGGCTCCTGTAGGGATCAGGACAGCAAAGAGAGCTTTGCAAAAATAATAAGCTACTAACAAGGTCCCTACACAAGCTGCCCAGGCCCACCCATCTTCACCTGTCTGTCACACAGCCTTAACCTTCCTGAGCCCTTATCTGTTTCTTCTGTGGATGTTTTTCTAATTCTTTTCCAGTTAACTTTGATCCTTTATGTTTTTTCTAGAAAAGCATCATCCTACTCTTTAGATTTCAAAAGTGCACATTCTTCTCCTATAACTCTAAAATTATCTTTGTGCTATTAATCAATTCAGTTTTCAGTCTGGGATTTTGGTTTGTTTGTTTGTTTATCTTTCTTTTGGCACTTGTATCTGTGAGAAATGAATGCCTCTACTCTTTCTGTTTTTTAAATGTGTATAGAGGTGGTGTGTGTGTGTGTGTGTGTGTGTGTGAGTGTGTACTTAAGTGTGCATTATGTGAGTGTGATGGATGTGTGTGGTATATGGACTTGTTAATATATGTGTGTACGTGTTTGTGGGGGTCAGAGGTCAACACTGTATATCTGTCCTCAATCATTCTCCACCTTTATTTTTTGACTCAGGGTCTCTCACAGAAGCTAAAATTCATCATTTCAGCTAGGCTAGCTGGCCAGTGAACTCCAGGAGTTCTCTGGTATCACCCCACCCAGCACTGGGGTTAGAAGTGTACCCAGCTATGCCCAGATTTATAAACTTTACCAACTGAGCCATCTTCCAGCCCTTACACTGATCTTTTATCTTGCCTTAAATCTTAGCACTTGGGAGCAGAGGGAGGCAGATCCCTGTCAGTTCAATGCTAGCCTAATCTGTAAAGCAAGATCCATGACAGACAGAACTGTACACAGAGAAACCTTATTTCAAAAAAAAAAAAAAAGAAGAAGAAGAAACAAAACAAGATAAATAATAAATATAACAATAATAAGGCTGGTCTATTTAGTGAGTTTCAAGTCAGCCAGAGCTACATAGTGAGACCCTGTCTCAAATAAATAAATAAAACAAAAATTAAAAAAAAACAGTTTGGGTTTTAAATGTGTATATTACATTTTTCTACTCTTATTATATTAATTTATTTGTGTGTGTGCCTTTACTATGAAGCTACCTCTTCAGCATCCAGTATTTCCTACCTAATCTATCAAAGTGCAGTTTACAATGTTGCTGGCTCTCTTTTAATTATTAACCCATAAATACTAATCTATGTATTTCTACATGGTTTTGGCTTACCAGAGAATGCCTGGACCTCTTACTCCTTTGTGGTCTACCTGCCAAATCTTCTGGCAGGCTCCCTCCACCTACCTTTCCCAGAGTTCTCTTCATTTCCTAGTCCCGCCTATTTCCTGCCTCATTGGCCAAACAGTGTTTTACTAATCAACCAATAAGAGAAACATATATACAGAAGGACATCCCCCACTATTATGCCACATCCTATACATTTTATCATTTTAGCATGTCTCATTTTTGTTGATTTTCAACAAGTATAAATTCAAAGCTTGTCTTTCTTAGTTAAAATACAGAAAGCTATTTAAAATGCTCATAACCTTTGTGTGTTTGTGCTTGTTTCCCAGGTTTTCTCCTTAGTATTGCTATCCCTTGATAATTCTTTTTAAATTTCACTGAATTATACGTTGTTTGGAGATGTTATATAATTTCAGATTTATTGGTTATGCTTCTGAGGGTTTTGTATTCTAATTTGCTGTGGATTACTTGGCCCACCATCTCTGAGAGAGGTTATTAATATATCTCACTGTGGTAATTTTGCCAAATGCTTCTGGGTGTCATTTGGTGCCAGTCTGACTAAGGGTCGGAGGGGAGGACTCTGGCCTCATCCCTGAGCAGGACTGAGGACCTCTGTGACAATGTATCTATGTTGTGCCTCCCATGGGCCTCCAGCAGGAAGCAGGAGAGCAGTGAGCATGGTCCTAGGTTCCTTCTGGCTTTGTGCTCTAACCTAGCATATAGATCCCTCCTACCCTAACCTAGCATATAGATCCCTCCTACCCATTTAATTCACAGAGGTACTTGGCTCACATATAGGACACTCCTGGCCTCCTCAAGATCAAAGGAACATGCTTTCAGTTTTTTTTTTGTTTGTTTGTTTTTGTTTTTGTTTTTGTTTTTTTTTTTTTTTTTTTTTTTTTTTTTTGTAGCTTAGCAGGTGCTACCTGCCCTAGAACACCTGTGATTCTGTGACAGGCAACAATCAGTTCTCCTGCCTAGGCTGAAAGGTTTGGGGATTTATTTCTTCTGTGCCAGGCATGTTAAGACAGCAAACCTGGACTCAAAAAAAAAAAAGTCTAAAACCTTCCCACGTGTCCCCCAGCACTTATGGTATACCCCTGAGTTTGCATGTTCAGTGTAGTAAGGAAGGGCCCAAGAAAACTCATACTAACTATCTGACCTAACTAACTAGATGAAGCCATGTGAACTAGACCCAGAAACCCCTCAAAACATTCTTCTGTGTAAAATGGGGTTTTCCTGAGGAAATCATGGACAGAAGTGGGACTAGAGATGTGGCAGAAGTTGGAGAGGTAGCAGGGGTGGGAGCCACCTTGAAGGCCACAGGTGGATCTCTGTGAGTTCGACGCCAGCCTGGTCTACAGAGTGAGTTTCAGAACAGGCTCCATAGCAACACAGAGAAACCAAAAGAAGCCATGTGGTGGCGGCACACTCCTTTAGTTCCAGCACTCGGGAGGCAGAGGCAGGCAGATCTCTGTGAGTTCGAGACCAACCTGGTCTAAAAGAGCTAGTTCAGGACAGGCTCCAATGCCACAGAGAAACCCTGTCTCGAAAAAAAAAAAAAAACAAGAGAGAAGGAGGGAGGGAAGGAAGGAAGGAAGGAAGGAAGGAAGGAAGGAAGGAAGGAAGGAAGGAAGAAGAAATTAAAGACCCAGGGGAGTGAAAAAACACTTGTAGTCGCGTTGGGTCATAAGTCTTATTAACTGGGATTAATGACTTGGCTCAGCCATTTAGAGTACTATTGTTTTGAAGAGGACCCAGGTTCAATTCCCAGCACCCACAGTGCAGCTCAAACCATCTCTAACTCTAGTCTCAAGGGCTCCTATGCCTATGCCTCTTCTGGCCCCTGAGCACACTACATGCACAGGGTACACATCCATGCATTCAAGTTAAAGGCTTATACACGTAAAACAAACAAATCTAAGTTATCTTAAGGCTTCATTTTGTTAGATGGCAATAACCCCCAGTTTGATGTATAGGGCAATGTCATCCACATCTAAATCCCAGTGGCATAAAAAAGGAGGAAACATAAGAGCTAATATTAAAATGCATTTGTGCTGGGCATGGAGCCTCATATTTAATCCTAGTATTTTGGGGCTGAAGCATAAGATTCTCTGTGAGTTTCAGGCCAGCCTGGGCTACAGAGGGAAACCTTGTCTCAAAGGAATAAAATATATAGAATGCGAAGGGACTCTTTGACAGTCAGAGCAGCCTTGATAAAAGAGCAGAGTTGGAGGCCTTATTCGTCCTGATTTCAAGACTTGTTACATACTTAGACTAATGAAAACAACCCTGTGGTGTTGGCACAAGGCTAGACATGCAGATGCATGGAATGGAAATGAGAATTCAGATATAAGTTTGTAGACCTATGGAACTTGATTCTCTCCCCCTTCCCCCTGCAGGCCTTCATATAGCCCAGGCTGGCCTCAAACTTACTATGTAGCCAAGCATGACTCTGAGTTTTTGCTAAGTGCTGGGGTTATAGGTGTGGACCACCATGCCTGATTGCATGCTAGGCACAATCTACTCAAAGGAGAAAAAAACATAAACTTAATCAAATAGAGAAACATTTGGACATCCAAGTTCTTCATTGAAAGCATGGCAAACAACCTAGGAAAGGAAATGAAACAGTTGATGATTTTTTTTTTTTTTTTTTTTTTTTTTTTTTTTTTTTGTCTGAGAGAGGGTTTCTCTGTGTAGCCCTAGCTGTCCTGTCCTGGAACTTGCTCTGTAGACCAGGCTGGCCTTGAATTCAGGGATCCACCTGTCTCTGCCTCCTGAGAGCTGGGATTAAAGACATGCACCACCTTACCTAGCTTGGTTTGATGGTTCTCAAAATATTCATCAAGACTTTTAAATAGAAATTATATGACCTGGCAATCCCACAACTAAATATACAGGAAAGATGTCCAAAGACACATGTCTGAATAAATGAAACATATAAAAAATGCCATAATACTATTTTTAATAAACTAATAGTAGAAACAACCATAATGCCCATTTTGGGTGAATGCCTATGATGGTGACAGAAACAATGTGATATATCCATACAATAGAATATTATTTAGCCATAAAGTACATGAAGTATAGCTAAAATATGAATGAACTTTGGAAACACTAAACCAAGTGAAAGAGCCATTCACAATGGCCACATGTTATAGAATATTGTTTATATGAGTTACATAAACATGGAAAAGTCACAGACTGAGAGATGAGAGGTTAAATTACCAGAGGCTGGTGGGGAGGGGGGGGAATGAGAAGAGATTTCTTATTGATACAAGCTTCTTCCTGCTGTAACACAAAGTTCTGGAAACGGGTGGTAGTGATGTTTGCAAGACATGGGGAATGTACTAAATACCACTGAATTAGACACTTGGAAATGGTTAGCATGGTAAACTTTATGTAATATGCATTTTACCAAATGCCCCCCCAAAGTATAAACCTAGAGTGTTATGGTTGTATTCTCTTCCAGGTCTCCTTCTCTGCCAAGCCGGGATGCCATGGAGTAATGCTTGATGGGGAAGTCTAGGGACTAGGGGAGTGGAGGAGATACTTGAAGCTTGTCACAGCCTTGTCAAGCAACTTCTGCAGGCAGTGTTGAAATCCTGCTGAAGAAAGGCCTCCCAGGTTTGAGACTCTCTCGTGTGTGCACGCATTTCCTGTGACTAATGTGGGCTGGGACTTGTCTGTCTTGGCTGCAGCTAGACTGAAGACAAGCTCTCCTCTGGTTTGGCAGGAAGCTTTTGAAGCTACTGCCAAGACATCTGCTTCATCTTTCTTGGCAACAACAGGCATCCTGAGAGACAGACTCTGGGCTTGGAAGTAGGGAGGGCCGTGCTTTTTTCTCCTTTTCTGTTGTGGGACTTTAAACGGAAGCTCCCTAGCCTCAGATTAGAGGGGTCACAGGCAGGAAGACTGAGTTACAGAGAAGTCAGCGCTGGGGTACAGAAATGAGGGAGCTGGAGATGGGCTGGGGTACATGTAGACTTCTGGCTCAGACAAACTGGGTTTGATTCCCAGCATGCCACTGTCTTAATAACATATGTGAAGTCGCTGTGTAGAAACGAAAACATCTTCTTCAGGGGTTGAACACCCGGAAATATGAACAGAGTTGAGTGTGCTGGATGGGTTTGGGAAAAGTTCCCTGGAGCCTCCAGAAGAGTGTCCTAGAGAGACCACCATAGTCAAGTACCTTGTGTCCTCTGCCTTCTAATCTCCAGTCATCAGGGGGCCTGGAATTGACTCACTAACTATAACTAAGGCCTCCAGACTTAGGGCCATCTGGTCAGGCACTAATGCAGTTGCTGAATCAAGGGCCCAGAAAAATAGAACATGAGCGTAGACTAAAAACCTACTGCCACTCCAGCTAAGAGCCCAAGCACTCACATGGACAGTGATGTATGCACAGCTGCCTCACTACCATTCATGGGCTTCCTGTGCAACAGGGGCAGCTCCTGCCTCCCTCTCTGAGGTTCTTACTCCCATAAACTTTGTGAATTGCTATTTGATTTTTGTCAGAGGAGTGCATATGCCAATGGTGTGTGTGTGTGTGTGTGTGTGTGTGTGTGTGTGTGTGTGTGTGTGTGAAGGTCAGAGGACAACTTGCTAGAGTGTTCTCTCCTTCCACAGCGTGGATTCTGGGAATTGAGGTCAGGCTTACCAGCAAGCTATAAACCATCTCTCAGGCCTCCTACATTGATATTTAAACATTAGCAAAACCAATGGTAGTTTATTGCTATAAAGGGAATCTACTAGCCCCACTTATTTTAAACACTTTCCCAGGACAGGAGCCTTAGAGCAACTTGTCTTAGTCTGTTCTGTTGCTATATAACCAAGTACTTGAGGCTGAGTAGTTTGTAAAGAATAGATGTTTATTTGGCAAATGCTTCTGGAGGCTGGGAAGTATATGAGCATGTGCTGTGTCATCTCCAAGGCATCTGACCTGGAGGACACAGGGCATCACATGGTGAGACAAAGCAAGCATGCCAGCTCAGTTTTCTTCCCCTCCTCATAAAACCACTCAGATTATCATAGTGGCACCACCCTCATGACCTAGTGTTTAACTAGCTCCCAAAGGCTCCAACTCCAAATTTGGGAGACTGGATTTCCTTCCAACATGTGATTTCTCTCTCTCTCTCTCTCTCTCTCTCTCTCTCTCTCTCTCTCTCTCTCGTGTGTGTGTGTGTGTGTGTGTGTGTGTGTGTGTGTGTGTGTGTGTGTGTGTGTGTGTGTGTAGCCCTGGCTGTCCTGGAACTCACTCTGTAGACCAGACTGATCTTTAACTCTGACTGCCTCTGCCTACCAAGTACAGGAATTAAAGGTGTGTGCCATCACACCCATCTACCAGATGCTTTTCAATAGCTTTATCAGGATATAATCTGTACACCATATAGCACACCCTTGTGAATTCAATGGGTTTTATTACATTCACAGAATACACAACCAACACCACAATTTTAGAACATCCCTCACCTCAGAAAGAAACCCCCAAGTCAGGTATGCTAACACAGACCTCTAATCCCAATGCTCAGAGGCAGGATCATGGGGCACATGAATGAGTTTGAGGCCAGCCTGGGCTACATGCTGAGAACTTGTCTCAAAAAGAAAGAGAAAAGTAAGGGCCAGAGAGAACAAGAGAGCGAGAAGGGAGAGAGATTGAATCCTCGATACTGACCTATCACACTTCAACCCCCATCCTCAAAGCCCTAAGTGGACATTTTCTGTCCCCGATGGACGTTTCCTGCAAACAGAATGGTGTTTACACACAGCCTTAGATAATCCCAGCCACTTCCACATCACATACAGATCACAAGGTTCATCTTTGCAGAGTAAAGTGCTTTATTCCTTTCTGTGACTAAATATTATTCCTTCTATCCATTCTTCAATTGTTGGGTTGTTTCACCTATTGACTCTTAAATAACCTTGTTGATGGGTTTTGTATGCATTTATGCTTTCATTTATTTTATGTGCCTGGAAGAAGACTTCCTGGGGCATGCAGTGACTTCATGCTTAATGTTGGAAGGACCTGGCACATCATTTTCTCAAGTGCACCAGTTAACATTCCCACCAGAGAACCCCAAAGGTTCCTATCTATCCCCTTCTGGCACTTGATCTGTGTTTTGATCTTAGCCATTGAAGTGCATCTCATTGTGGCTTTGGTTGACATCTCCCTAAGAGCTAATGATGTTGACTGTCTTGTCATGTAAACGTTGCTAGATACTTGCAAGTCATGTTTGAAGAAACCTCTATTTAAATCTTGTGCCCATTTTTCAATTGGATTATGTGCCCTTTTAGTTTGACTTGTGGCATTCCTTGTAAATATTATACATAAATCATTGATCAGGATTTGCAAATATTTGTTCCCATTGTGTGGGCTATTTTTGCACTTTCTTCATGGTGTCCTTTGAAACCAAAAGACTTAACTTTTTATTGCTTTTATGTATACATTCACAATTTTTCATTTATCATTCTTTGACAACTCCATACATGTATATAATAGATTTTGGTCATGTTCACCCCAAATTAGCCTCGATCACCCCTCTCCTACTCCCATTGAATCCATTCTTTTCCCCAACAAGTGCCCCCCCCCTTTTTTTTTTTTTTTTTTTTTTTTTGGCTTTTCAAGAAAGAGTTTCTCTGTAGCTTTGGAGGCTGTCCTGAAACTAGCTCTTGTAGACCAGACTAGTCTCAAACTCAGAGATCTGCCTGCCTCTGCCTCCCAAGTGCTGGGACTAAAGGTATGTGCCACCGCCACCCAGGGTGTGTGTGTGTGTATGTGACTCTAATTAAGGTTGATTTTATTATCATGTATATGGGCTTTCTTACTTAAAGCAAAGGCAACTTAGCAATGATTACAGCACCAAAGAAAGTTACTCTCTACCCCAAAACAACCATTTACTACAGGTAGCCCAGAAAAAGAGATTAAACCTTATGGCCCTCCTCCCACTGATGGAAGGCTGATGGCCCAATCTTGCATGGTCTTATGCAGTTAACCATATCTGCTTTGGTTCTTGAGTCACATGTCACTTCTGGAAAACAGCATTTCATGGCACTCTTTCCCAGTCTCTGGTCCTTGAATTCTTGGAGGGGGTGATAGTGATGTCCTGTTTAGGGTCCAGCACTCAATAGGGACTTTTCTCAGTCCAAAATGTTTTCAATTTTGATACATCTTTCTTTACAAGCTTTGCTTTTAGAATCATGGACTTCCAAGATTTTTAAAGTAATATTTGACATAAACTCACATTGAAACAATTATTGGATTAAAAAAAAAAAGATTACTGAATGAGAAGTTGGAAGGATTTGAGTGCTTAGCCAAGAACCCTTGCTTTTGCAAGCCCAGGCATTTCAAACATCCTTTCATTATATTCTGCTTCATCCCAGAGAGAATTTGTGCCACAAAAAAAACATTAGGAGAAACAAAATACCACAAATACAGAGTTATGAACTAGGCATAGTGGTTCACACCTGTGATCCCTCATGCTCACAAAACTGGAGCAGGAGGACTGAGTCTAAGACCAGCCTTGGCTGCATACCAGACCATGCCTCCAGAACAAGGAAGAATCCTGGGCACATCGAGAGTATGTATCTAAGATAATCTTGAGCAGAAAGTAAAATTATACACACAGAGATTCCACAGGACCACGACATAGAAACAAATCAATCCAGCCAGGCGTTGGTGGCACACACTTTTAGTCCCAGCACTCGGGAGGCAGAGGCAGGTGGAGCTCTGTGAGTTTGAGACCAGCCTGGTCTACAAGAGCTAGTTCCAGGACAGCCTCCAAAGCCACAGAGAAACCCTGTCTAAAAAAAAAAAAAGAAAAGAAAGAAAGGAAAGGAAAGAAAAGAAACAAATCAATCTAAAATTTAGAGGAGTCATCACTTTCTCTGGCACCAAGGCCAGAAAAGCCTCTTCTCCCTACCTCCTCTTAAATAGAACATGCATTTGGGTTTACGAGCTGAAAGAGAGCATCCATGCAAGGCCCCCAATAACTTATCATTTCACAGCCCATTCCCATGGATGTCTCTGGTCATCTTTTAAAAAATGAAATAAGGGCTGAGGGTATAGACAGGTAGTAGACATGCTTAGCATGTGTGGGGCTCAGCTTTGCTCCCCAGGACCAAAGACTTAAACATTAATTAAACAAAACCCACAAATCTGAGCTCCCTTGCTTCCCTTATTGAAATTTCTCAATACTTCTCAGCTCCTGTCAAGATAAAACACAATAGGATTTCATGTCTGTAACATGACTTACATGGTATTCCATGATCTAGCTCAGCGAGTCAAGTCATCCCAGGCCATTCAATGTAGTTACAAACTGTTCTTGTCACCCAATAGCCTTGAGACCCATATGTTCTATGATAGAGTCAGGATTGGGTCCTTCACCATGGTAAAGCTTATGATGAACTATTTTATAATACGCTATTATCAGGCATAAGCTGGCAGAGCTGTTTAGGGTAATATGCTTACATAGTCATTCCTCATTATCCATGGGGGTTAGTTCCAGGATCTCTCTGTAAATACCATTAATTGTTTTGTATGAATGTGAACATTAATTTTTAGAACATTATTCTTGTGTGTACACATGTAAAGGTCAGAAGGCAACTTTCAGGAATTGGTTCTTGCCTTTCAACTTGCTTTTGAGGCAGGGTCTTTCTTGCTGTTTAAACTCTAGGCTGGCTGGTCTATAAACTCCTAAGAAATCATCCTTTCTCTGCCTTCTATCCTGCTGTAGGAGTGCTGGGATTACAGGTGCACACCATCATATCTGACTCTTTTTCAATTTGGGTTCCAGATTTAGGCGATCAGGCTTGCACAGCAAGCACTTTCACCCAGCGAGCCATCTTGCCAACCTAAGAAAATAATTTTTAAAGTATTAGTCCTTGATCCAATAAAAATTGAGACCAAAATGTTGACTTTTCAAACAGGACCTTTTTGTGGAGTTTCACTAATGGAAGCTAAACTCCAGAGGAAGTGAATGACATCCTCTTAATTCTCTGCACCAATTTGTAAGGAACTAAGTTTTGGTAAAAATACAAGAGAAGCTGCTGGGCAGTGGGTGTATGCCTTTGATTTCAGCACTCAAAGGCACAAGCAGGTAGATCTCAGAGGTTGAGGCCAGCCTGATCAAATACTAGTTCCAGGATAGCCAGGGCTACATAGAGAAACCATGTTCTGAAATACACACACACACACACACACACACACACACACACACACACACACGTGCGCGCACACACATGTGCACACACATGCACGCGTGCATAAGAAGGACCAAGGAGATAGCTCATAGCTCAGCCAGTAAATGCTTATAGAGGAAGTATGAGCTTGATCTCTAGAACACTTGTGACTAAGGCCAAACACTCGTGTGACTCAGGGTACTGGGGAGACAGAACAACAGGATCCTTGGGGCATGCTGACCAGGCACTCCAGCCAAATTCTGAGCTCTAGCTTTACTGAGAGACCCTGCCTCAAAAACTAAGGTAGGATGGGGCTGGAGTGATGGTTCAGGAGTCAGGACAGCTTACTACTCTTTCAGAAGAACGAAGTTGAGAGTTCTTCCCACATCAGGAAGCTCACAACTGCTGTAACTCCAGCTCTAGGGTGATCCAAAGCCACTGATCTCAGACACCTTTACTCATGTGCACATATGCACTCATTCACATATAATTATAAAATAAATCTGACAAATAAGATAGCGAATAATTCGAGGAAGATCCCTAATGTCAACCTGGCCTCTACGTGCATATATAAGCACACACACAAGAAAAACAGAAATACATGTTCATTATAGAAAATACAGATAAAGAACAATATTATACATCATCTCAGTTTTCAGACTCAACTACTGCTAACAACTTTGAAGTGTTTTAGACTTTACTGTATACGTATTTTTTACAAACCGTCATCTTATGATACATGAACTTGTTTTCATGAGTATGAAGAGTTTAACGAATCTAATCGACACTCACTTAAAGCCTATGCTTTGACGAGACGGCTGTTCGTTTGGTATTCAGGTTATTTCTATTTGTTTTTGTCCTTTTCTGATTCTAGGTACCATGGTGACTTGGGGAACCATGCTGGGAACGTTCTCTTTAGTTTGCCAGGTTCTCTGTGACTTGAAAGCATGATGCATCTTCTGGTAGAGCCCTTGTAGCTTGTCATAATGGCACTTTGTGGCTTAATGAGAACAGGGCTCTATTAATCCCTCTTTGTCTGACCTCAGCCAACCTCACCCTCTGTGGAAGTGGGATTCCTAAGCCCTTGGGGCCTATTTGAGCTGTTGTCATAGTGATCAGTGCAGGATGGGGGCAGGGTCATTAGGCCAATATCCCCTAACCAGACCAAATTCTGTCTTAATGATACCCTCAGACCATGGCTGCTCAGTGGCTGGTGTGACAATCCAAGCAGTAGGGACAGCATGGGGTCTGACAGGGCTGAGGCTGGTGAAGCTCTGTGGGGCCCAGAATAACTTGTCCTATAAGGAAGCACAGCTGATTTTGTCTGGAGAGTACAAAAGGGTGTGACGTCACCATTGCCCACAGCCCTGGAGCTATACCCATACCCAGCAAGTATCTAAGAGGACACTGTATCTGAGATGCTCTTTCATGCCCACAGTGGACGTTCACAAGGAACCTGGGAAGACAAGCTACTCATTATTGAATACAGTGAAGCTCTTTGTTGCTGTCTCTCAGGGAGATGGTATAGATGGGGAAACTAAGACTCATCAAGTGAGTTGATTCCAAACCAATCAGCAGTTCAGAAGCACAATCTGAATCCAGAACTCTTCCTTCACTACCAACACACACCACAGCACACACGGCACACACACACACAGCACACCACACACCACATCACATACATCACACCCCACACACACCAACACACACACACCAACACACACACACACCACACCACATCACATACATCACACCCCACACACACCAACACACACACACACCACATCACACACACACCAACACACACACACACCACATCACATATACAGTCACCACACCACACCCCCCCACACACAAACACACGCACACACACCACACCACACCACATACACACACACACACAGCACACACACACCACACCACATCACATACATCACACCCCACACACACCAACACACACACACACCACACCACATCACATACATCACACCCCACACAAACACACACACACACCACACACACACCAACACACACACACACCAACACACACACACACCACATCACACACACACCAACACACACACACACCACATCACATATACAGTCACCACACCACACACACCACACCCCCACACACACAAACACACACACACACACCACACCACATACACACACACACACACACACCACACCACACACACACCAACACACACACACACCACATCACATATACAGTCACCACACCACACACACATCAACATACACACCACACACACACACACCACACACACCACACACCCCCACACACAAACACACGCACACACACCACACCACATACACACACACACCACATACACAGTCACCACACCACACACACATCAACATACACACCACACACACACCACACACCACACACACACACACTCTCTCTCTCTCTTTCTCTCTCTCTCTCTCTCACTCACTCTTCTGAAAAGGCCCTTGTTTAGAATCTGTTTAAAAGAAGTTAGTATTTTTACTGGCAGTTCTTTAAATCTGATCTTTAAGGGGAAAATGTGTGTGTGTGTGTGTGTGTGTGTGTCCTATTGCACAAATTGTCCATAAGTATATTTTCCTTTGGAAAAAAAAATGAAAGAAAGAGAAAGGCTAAACTTGTTGGCCTCTGTTGACAGTCCCAGCACCCTCCCTCTCCAGACAGAAGCCTGGCTTGGACCATGTTCAAATCTGATTTTAAAATGCCTAAATCTCATTTGCTTGACTCAAGTGGCCTGGATGATTGGGGTGACGCAAATCTAATGTCCCCAGCTGGGTCTGAGCCCAGGCAGCTCATTGGGTTGTGGGTGTTGCTTTGGCTGCCCAGAGTCAGCAGCTTTGTCAGCAAGGATGTCCTTCCCTGCCCCCAGGGGTGTCCACGAGAGAGGGATGTGTGGAGCTCCTGTGCCATGTCCTCACTCAGCCTGGAGCCCTGACAGTTCTTCAGTCTTCTTGCCCTAGTTGTGGTTTCAGAATCCCAACAGCCTCTGCCTGGACTGGACGACGGGAGTTTGCACAGATAAACAGAAATGCCTTCTCTAGGTTTAGCAGCCTCTCCAGCAAGCCTCAGAACCCCTGGGACAGTGATGACACCTTCAGTTCCAGGCATAATAACTAGTTCCAGACAAACTCACTGTGCCCAACTGACCACTCTCCCCCTCCCACACACACTGTTTTCCTAATGTCTGTCTCTTCCATCCTGATCCCTCTGTCCCCTCACCAGAGAGACACTCAGTTGGCCATCTTCGAACCCATGAAAGACAAAGAGGAACGTTTCCAAGAATAATTTAAAGACCATGATGATGGTCAGAGAAATGAATCCTAATGGAATTAATTCTGACAGGTCACAGAAGGTTTCCCTGGCACAGCAAATCACTACCACACCCTCAAACAAGCTGCTGAACTTCCTGGCTAGGTCACTGCCTCACTCCCAGTCTTGGCCTGGCACTAGGCAGGCACTGAGCTAGCTAAAGAGGCAGCCTGCTCCCCTCCCAGCCCTTGGGCCAGAGCATAGTCATAGAAGACCAGGAGAATCCTGGAGACACTGATAGGATTTGCCTTCTAGGAAAGAGAAAGCCAGTCAGCTCTTACATGCCCCCACTCCTACTCTCAGAACAGACTGAGATATCAAAACATGCTCTAGATTCCCGAATGCAGAGAAATCATATCCAGCAGGTTTGGGATGGTTGGTTGGTTGGTTAGTTGGTCTCCCCTGCTTCAGTTCTTATCCACAGTTCTGACATCTGTGATCTATAAAATCCGTTAAGAGGGCTTCCACTTGGCAGTACATCCGTGTTCCACAGAATCCTTAGGGTTCCCGCCACTTCCTTCCATCTTCTCTTTAAAATTAACTCCCATCATTGGCACCGTGGAAAAAAAGGCTGGCAGTATAGTGGTGACCTGGAAAATGGGTGGTAGATCAGGGTCACATGGAAATCCATCCAGGCCACTGAACCTGCACAAGACCTTCCTCAGTCTCCAAACCATCAACTATAAAGTTGGGGCAAATTAGAACTGCTGGGGACATGTTACTTGTGTAGGGCTGCTGGGGACCCAGGAAGTGACCTTTGACTCCAGTCAATAGGCAGATGCCTATGTTTTGCTGGGCAGTAGCCAACAGCGTCACCCTGCTCCTGACTGTAGACTCCATGAGGGTATGGTAACAGTCTGGATGGAGATGGCCCAAGTCTGTCCTGGGCCTCTGGAGGGAATTGATGACAGATGACTCCAGCTCAGTCCTCTTGATGTGGCCTTGAAGGAAGCCCAGACCTGGGTCCTAAACACACTCATGTGATCCAAATCCCACCAAAGGTCCCAAAAGGAGACTCTATGGAGATCCATCCCAGGGACTGTGGAGGAAAAAAAGACATTGGGACCCAAAATAACACCAAAGTTATTTAAGAGAAAATCTAGAGAGATAAGGATATACAAGCAGGGAAGGAAGTGACCATTCTGCTACCACCGCCACCCCATAGGTGTTGGTGGTGCACGCCTTTAATCCCAGCACTGGGGAGGCAGAGGCAGGCAGATCTCTGGAAGGTTGAGGCCAGCCTGGTCTACAGAGTGACCCTGTCTCGAAAGAATAACCAAAAAGAAAAAAAAAAGAAAAAGAGTCAGGCAGTAGCACTGTGTGTGTGTGTGTGTGTGTGTGTGTGTGTGTGTGTGTGTGTGTGTGTGTGTGATTGATGGAGATCAGAGGACAACATGCAGGAATTGATTCTCTCCTCCCACTATATAGATTCCAGGGGTTGAACCTCACTCGGGTTGTCAGGCTTGCAGTGCCTTTACCAGCTGAGCCAGCTCAGCAACTGGTCACAGTTTTAAGGGTACGGATACTCATGAAGTCTAGGATTGGTAGAAGTGCTTCAAGATCCCAAAGGCTTCCCACAGGCCCCAAAGGGGAAAGGAATACTAGGTTTCAATATCCCAGGCTCCCCATAGGAAGACTCCAGAATCAAGATATTAAGTACATCTTGGGAAAAGCAACTGTAAGCATGCCAGGGTTCATGTTAATTGTCTATGCCTTAGCCAGGCAATGGCATCTCCTTGCCAGTTTGAGGTATTGGCCACAGGTTTCTTCACCTGCCCAAGCCTAAAAGAGCACTGTGGCTTATGGATAAAGTCACCCTTCTACCTGACAGGGGACTTCGAGGACAGTTTATCCGAAGCTTCTTTGGCTTTCAAGTTAGTGTACTGTTTCATTTGCATGTACATTGCAGAGCAATGGGAGAATGGAAAGCTCAGATGTGGGAAGGAGGGCAGCCATGCTAGGAAGGATCACATGCCCCCCAGGCAAGCTACAGAGTCAGTGGTTGCCGTAACTTTCCTTCTCCGTCTTTGTTCCTTGTTCTGTGCTTACCTGCCTCTAGTGACCATGGGAGGGAGGAGGGAGAGGAGTAGGCAGAGAAGGAGAATGATGGCTTTGAGAGAGTAGTGGTATGGAGCCAGGGAGACCTGTAATACATGGGTCATTGCTATGTAAATTAGACAGAGGTGCTGAGGCTGGAGAGAAAGATGCAATATTTCAAGGGCATGAGAAAAGAAAGGGGTCTCACACACCAGAGTGTGGCTAAAGCTTTTTGCCTGCTGATAATCAAAGATTCAGTCACAATTAACCTTTGTCCTTCCCTAACTATAAACACCTGCAATTTTGTAGGAATCTCACCCGAAAACCCTTATACAGTAAAGAGACACACCCTAAACACCTTGTGCAACCCTGCGGGCTCCTGGTTTTACCTGAATGGATTACAGTCCCACCCAACACACCTCGTGAACCACCCCATAATCTCACTTGTTAGAAAGTCATAGAGAGTTTCCTAGCAACCCTTTCAGATGTCATTTGTGAGCCACCAACATGGTATGCTTGTCTCCTGCTAAGACAGCTTGCTTATTGTGACTACCCTTGAGAAGATCATACCCATACCTGCATAGGTCTTATTCCTTTCCTGGATTCCTCTTGCTCTTCCAACCCCATGACCTGCACTTTCAATAGGAAAGAAGGTCTAGTAGTATTGGGGTTCTCCTTCTCAGGCTGCTGAGACACTTGTTGATTGAATGTCTCCTCTATTCATGGGAGGCCAGCACTAGAAAAGAGATTGTGAGTATATGGTATCAGCAGTGTCCTCTACCTTGGGGCCCAAGATGCTACTATCACTGTGATCTTACATGTTCTAAAACTAGTTCTCTTTTGGGTTGTTAAGCAGGGGAGAGGAGAGTTGTCCTTTTACAATTAGTGATATAAGGTCCCTGGCCTGTGTGCATTCCTCCAATGCCTGCTGGAGACTTGTTCTAGGCCTGAGGTCAGCAGAACAACTTCCTGAGACCCAAGGGAACCCAGAGATCTGCTGGTCTGTGAGAGCAGGGTTACCCTGGGACAGCATGGGCTCTCCCACAAACCTGCTAACCCTCCATTAAGCAGAGTAGTAAAAGGGAAGCAAGCTTCCTCCAGGATCAATTTCTGATCCTGTGTCCTTTGACTATATAAGGACATGATGGGAAATGTGTTCCCTGCAATTGCTAGCTGGAATCAGATTTACAGCTTCCTCCACCTGGCTGCCTGTAACTGCAGTTGCATTTTACAAGGCTTCAAAGAAAAAGAGGTGACAGGCCTCATGGTTTTTTTTTAAACCATGGCAGCTGCTAACTCCTGAGGAGTCCAGATTCTGAGTGGCCGTGGCTCCTGTGATGGGTGAGAAGGCATGCTCTTTCTCTGAGGCTTTTTGGAGCCTGATGATACCTGGTGATGAGTGATACCATGTTACGAGCACTTTCTCACCAGCCTGGTCCGAGAACCATGTCAGCCCCAAATAACATGCAGAGACAATGTATTAATATGAAACTGTTGGCCAGTTACTAGCTTTTCTTATTGGATAGCTCTGTATTAAATATTAACCCATTTTTATCAATTTAAGTGTTTCCACATGGTCTTATCTTACCGGAGAGAGGGTCCAGACCTCTTTTCTCAAGCCCTATATCTTGAATCCCCTCTACTACATCTCCCAGAATCCTCCTTGTCTCCTAGCCCTGCCTATCTTGCTTTCCTATTGGCCAACAGGGCTTTGTTCATTAACCAATAAGAGAAACAAATATACAGAATGACATCTCCCATCAGTACCAAGATAGATTTGCTCCTGTCTGGTGGAGAGGCTTGAAGTATGTAGCTTGAGTGGTGCTTCCCCAGGGAGGTGACAAAGAGCTCTCTTCACCTGGTAGCTCCTAGGAGGGAGGGCACCAGTGACGTCATAGGCACTAGACACTGATACAGATTACCCTCTTTGATTCTGGCTCTTGTATGACCAGCTGCAAACTGTTGGAGCCAAGCTATTGCAACCAGATGTTATGTGGATGCTGGGGGTCTCAGCTCAAGACCTCATGCTTGCTTGACAAGCATCTGGTCTCCATGAGCAGTCAGTCACAAGACAACCATGGACTGTCTGGCTTCTCTCCGTGGAGAGGCCAGATACTTCAACTGCATGGCATGCCTGAAGTGGCTTGAATAGAAGTAGCCCCCACAAACTCATCTATTTGAATACTTGGTCATTAGGGAGTGGTGCTACTTGAGAGGGATTACAAAGTGTGGCCTTGTTGGAGGACATATGATATGCCACTGCAGCTGGGCTTTGGGGTATCAGAAGCCCGAGCAACGCCCATTGTTTCTCTCTTCCTGATACCTTTAGATCTGGATGCAGAACTCTCAGCTCCTTCTCCAGCACAATGCCTACTTGCTACCAAGCTTCCTGGCATGGTGACAATGATCTAATCCTTGGAAACTGTAAGCAAACCCCAATAAAATGCTTTCTTTTATAAGAGTTGCCATAATTATGCCAGGCGTCGGTGGTGCACACCTTTAATCCCAGCACTGGGGAGGCAGAGGCAGGCGGATCTCTGTGAGTTCGAGGCCAGACTGGTCTACAGAGGGAGTTCCGGAACAGGCTCCAAAGCTATATAGAGAAACACTGTCTTGAAAAAGAAAGAAAGGAAGGAAGGAAGGAAGGAAGGAAGGAAGGAAGGAAGGAAGGAAGGGAGAAAGAAAATAGTATTTGAAATGGCAATGTAATCCTGCAGATGTATAATGCATGTAATTACATATTTTAGAACATCTGTGTTTCTACCTTTTTGGTATTCAACATTGTCTTTATAGATCATATCTGAACATGATTTTTTTGTCTGAAAGTCTTATTTCCTCAGAGACAATTCCAAGGTATTTTTTAGTTAAATTTTCCTAAGATGCATTTGTCAGATGGTTTCCTCAGAGCTGCCCCTGGCTTGCATGCCTCCATTTGAGGGGATTGTTATCTGTCCCAGCTTAGGGTAATATCAGTGAAGGAAAAAAAAAAAAGCAAATAATAGTATTTCAGAACCATAATTTGTGTGACAAGCAACAACAACAAAATAAAAATATAATTATTGCCAGGCATTAGTGGCACATGCCTTTAATCCCAGCACTCAGGAGGCAGAGGCAGGCAGATCTCTGTGAGTTCAGGGCCAGCCTGGTCTACACTGCTAGTTCCAGGACAGGCTCCAAAGCAATACAGAGAAACCCTGTCTCTGGCAGGGGGTAATTATTAAGTACACACACACACACACACACACACACACACACACACACACACACACACACATTTTTTTAATATCCTCTAACCCTCACTACTTTTCAGGCCTGGGGCTGTAGTCCCTGATAGAATCCTTGTCTTACATGCTTAAGGCCATATATGGGAGGGGGTGAAGAAGTATGGGGGGTGGATGACATACCTTACTTGTTTGTCTAACCTGGTTTTTGGTATGTAGGTATGGGTTCATGTGTGTGCATGTAATTGTGAAGGGCAGAGGTCAATTTCATTGTCATTTCTCTGAAGCCAACCACCTTGCTTTTTAAGGCAGGGTTTCTCATTGACCTGGACCTTGCTGAGCAGGCAAGGCTGGTCCCCAGTGATGTACTTGACTCTACCTCCCCAGTGTGGGTGCTGGAGGCTGAACTTAGGTCCTCATGCTTGTAAGGAATGTACATCATTGACTCATCCATCATTCTAGCCCCTCTAGCCAGGTGTCAATGGAATTATTGAAAAATCATTTTCCAAGATATGCATTGCCATTTTTGATATTTGTTTACAATCATTCTTTTTATATTTATTTACTATGTGTGTGTATGTATGTGTGGACTTGCACATGCGCAGCATACATGTGGAGGTCAGGGGACAATTTCTAGCAGTCAATTCTCTCCTCCCACAGTGTGGGTTCCAAAGAACAGAATGTCAAACTTGGCAGCACATGGTTTTACCCACTGAGGCATCTTATTAGTCATTAGTCTTATATTTGTGTTTTACTAATGTGTTACTGTCATTCTGTGTTCAAAAGTTTTTGGTGTCCTAGAGATTTACATTTTTACAGCAAAGCTATGGCCTTTTCCTTCTCTGCCATGTCTGTGACTTAGAAAATCTGTACTGGGAAATGGCTCTTTAAGTGGGTCAGAGGTTGTCTTTTCCTCTTCATTTCTCTATTTTTGGTAACTTTTGAGAAAACATCCTTTTCCTAAATGTGTTTTCTTGGGAACATCTGGAATGTGCTTGCTTAATCCTCCTCCCTAGAGGCCTGTATGTTGCGGCAGGAGGGGGGTGGGTAGATCCACCACAGGGGGTTTAGGCTTCAGAAATTGATTGCCCTTTCCACAGCTGCTTGGAGATTCTGAACGACGTCTGAACCCTTCACTATCCAAGCCTCTTCTCCAAGAAGAGGGGCTCAAAAGGTACAGGACCCTGCTCCTCTGTAGAAGAAGAAGCCTAGGGGTCCATACATGTATATAAAGCCATTTGTATCTCTGCTGTGGTGCCAGAAGAGCCTTACCCCTTGGGGCCAAAACAGGATCCATTGCCAAGCTCCACAGTGCATCACTCTACATATCTCCACAGCGTTCACTCCACTCAAAGCTGAGATCTCCCTAGGCAGTTCAAGGACAGCCTAATCTACAGAGTAAGTTCCAGGATATCCAGGGCTGTTACACACAAAACCCTGTCTTGAAAGCCAGCCTCTGTCCTGTCCTGCCTCTTTCCAGGAGTTTGTTTACACCCAGCTTGCAGGGTTGGTGTGGAGATGAGGCGAGGGGGCCTTGTGCAGCACCTGCCACATGATGGGCACAGTGATGCCTCTTGTGTTATGCTGCCACTGCTGAGCAAAGCAGCACCTTTGCCCATGCTGTCCTGAGTGCCAAGGGTTGGGGCTGTGAAGAGAGTTAACTACAGGACCGTATGTTTCCAGCATTTGGAGAAACCCGCTCTAGGTCCTTCAAAGCATCAAGTGAAAAACCTTAGGAAGTTCACTTGCCTGGCTAGCAACAACTCTGAAGTCAAGAAGTGAGTTCCCGACCACTTCCAGATGTATCCCTTGTTGACTGTGTGCTCTTGGGCAAGTCGCTTCACATAGACTGTTTCTTCTTTGTGAATGGGAGATCATTCTCATGTCCCTCTTTGTCAGGTACTGTGTGGCTTGAATACAAAATAATTTAAGGCTGCCCATAAAACAGACGCAGGTGTAGAATTGCATTCTAGTTGGAACACTGTGAAAATCATCCATGAACTGAAGTTCCCAGAGTAAAGCTACACCGATGTAAAAGACCACAAGGCTGGCTGATTGACTTGCACTTCCTGATTGTGGAGAATTGGAATGTTAGAGATTCCAAGTTATCATGGACTGTCTGTAAGTTCTAGTAGCAATTTGTTGCCTACTTCTGGTCTGATCCAACATCCTTTCAACTATCAGATAAACCTTTGGAATGTGTTGATTTAACAGATCCTACCTTCCACCAGCCTAAACACTAAGAATGTTACCAGATAGATCTGAAACCAGTAATGGAGGAGATTCACTTTGCTGTGACCTACCCACCTGCAATTCTCTTAACTATATTTGGAAAATGCTTTCCTTTATGACTATTGTCATTCTGTGATTATAAATGCACATGTAACTGATTCTGCTGGGGAACATGCTATTTAGGGCAACCTGAATCCACATTCCTGGGCCATTGGTGTTTGACTAAGAGTAATCTTATTCCCTCAAGGTGAGGGCTGCATTTTTCTCCACACACCTTAGTGGCCCAGAATTGTCCCAGCAAGCCAGAGCATGTGGCCACTCTGTGAAAGGATCAGTCCTTCCCAACTTGTCAGTGATGACAGCCATGGGGGAGTGTTTCCCCAGCAGCAGTGGCCAATGCTGTATGTAGCTTTAAAACCATGGACTTGGGCTGGAGAGATGGCTTGGTGGTTAAGAGCACTGGTTGCTCTTCCAAAGGACCCAGGTTCAATTCCCAGCACCCACATGGAAGCTCACAACTATCTGTTAACTCCAAGATCTGACAGCCTCACAGAGATATATATGCAGGCAAAAAACCAGCAATGCACATAAAATAACAGTAAATAAATTAAAACAAAGCATGGACTTACCAGCAAATTCCTGGATGGGATAGGTGGTAGGGATGGGGACTCAGACTTAACAGCAATGTTCTGAGGAGAGCCAGTGCTGCCAGGGCCTCGCCAAAACCACATCTCTGGTAGCCTGTGAAAGGAGGGGAGGGAAATGCTACCTTTACTATATATAGGCTTGACTCCTCTTCATCCTTGGTCCTATGAGCAATTAAAGCCAGCTCTAAACAAGGCAGAAACTTTGTGGCAGCTTGGGCTGATCCTCCCTTAGACAGGTCTTGTGACAATTTCCTAGAGCAGCCATCCTTACCAGTCCTAATGTTGTGACACTTTAATACAGTTCCTCATGTTGTGGTGACCCTCCCCACACCATACAATTATTTTCCATGCTACTTCAAAACTTGCTACTGTTTGAATCGTAACATAACGTAAATAACAGATAATGCAGGATATCTGATGTACAACCCCTGTGAAAAGGGCACTCAATTGTGTGTGTGTGGGGGGGTGTCGGCCCACAGGTAGAGAGAACCACTGTCTGAGTGGCTTCAGGGTCACAGCCCAGACCCCTCCTTCTTGAAAGGAGCCCTGGGGGGAACCTGATAAAGAGTAAGCAGAAGCCCTTGTTTTCCCTGAAGCCCAGTGGCCCAAATACAATCCAGAAGCTGGAGCCCCAGCCAGTCATGACTCAGGAATGTGTAATCATCTGATTCCCTTCCCAGGGGTGAATTCCTCACTCAAAGGTGAGCTCACAGCTGGCCTAACTAAGAAGCCAGAGGGGACCTGTGCTTCCCTAAGCAACAATGACTGTCCTTGGCCCAGCTTCCCGGGAGGACAGCTTTGTGCGATTGCTGTGTCCTACCTCTGCTCCTTCCCCACACACTCTACAGCCTGATGTGTGGGTGGGAAGGGCTGGGGAGGGGAGGCAGAGATGAGGGAGTTCTAAGAACAGGTTGAGTGCTCCAGAGAATAGAGCAGACAAGCTGAGTCAACAGGGGCAGGAACTGAGAGCTAAATAGTTGTAGGGATGGTTGGTCAGTCAAGGACTTCCCTGGGCAGCCCGAGAGCACAGCTAGAGACCAGGTGCCCCTTGATCTAGAGCTGGGAGCCATCTCTCCCCTGTAAGCTTGCCTGAGCCAGGCCATCCAGGCCTTCTGAGGCCCCAGAAACTTCCAGGATGAGGTCTGCCTTCATGTAGGTAGCTAGGCCCCATTAGCAAGCATGAAGGCCATTAACGACAGACCCATCCTTTATGATAAGATTATGATGACTCCTCTCATTTCCACAACAATACTCATTTGCAGAAAAGGAAGCATCAAACCTCCTTAAGATTTAAAATACCAGCAGGGTAGTGGTGGCCCACGCCTTTAAGCCCAGCAGAAGCAGGTGGATCTCTGTGAGTTCAAGGCCAGCCTGGTCTTCAGAGTGAGTTCCAGGACAACCAAGGCTGCTACAAAGAAATCTGTCTCAAAAAAAAAAAAAAAAAAAAAAAAAAAAAAGATTTAAAATACCATCATATGAAACTTGGCACAGTAGCATACACTTTTAATCCCAGCACCGCTGGGAGGCAAAGGCTGGCTGATCTCTGTGAGTTTGCAGCCAGCCTATTTGTATAGAGTTCCAGCATAGCCAGTGTTACATAGAAAGACCCTGTTTTGATAATTAATTAATTAATAGTGCATAAATAAATAAAATGCCATGTGAAAAGGTATTAAGGTGTTGTTAAACAGCATCTACATTCCTCCACTGGCCCCGGGTTGGAGGCATGACATTCGGTTCTGCTTCAAAGATGACACTATTACCCATTACTATCCCCTCTCTGCAGTTAATCTAACTAGACCTGTCCATCAGCTGGCCAAGAGACCATCCCTGATGACATGCTGAGATGGGGGGGGGGGGAGTAATTATCTCCTTAAGGAGATAATGAACTTACTTACCCCAGAAGCCCCTCCCCCCAGGTAATTACTTACAGAACTTCACTGTTAAGCTTGCCCACTCTGAGAATTCTAACTCAGAAGTGCTTTTTCTTTCCCGCTTTCTATTGCTTCTTTGCAAAGGGCTGGCAATCCCAGCAGTGCTTGTCCTGACACTCAGGGATCTCACTCTTATTCAAAGAAGACACCCTCTTCTCTTGTCTACATGGCTGCTTTCAGGCCTCTGTCCCCCTCTTCCCAGAGGCTTGCCTGTAGTGTGCTTTTTCAAACTCAAAATGATCCTAAAGTTTGCTTCCCAGTCCATATTAAAATTATTTTATCAACAAGGCTAAGACACCTGCACTGGGAACCCTGATTCCCTGGTAACTTGTGTCCTCCTCAATTCTTTGTTCCAAACATAAAGTACCTGGATACTGCATCATGGGACACCCCAAGACCCCCTCCAATAACAAGAGGCTGACCACTATAGGGCTATAACTCCCATGACCTCTGAGGGACACAGTTTTGTCCTTTTTTGATTGCACCAAGAAATTTAATAGCAAATCTCTTACAATCACAAAAGAAATCCCTTCATCTGATAGCTCAGGGAGTGGCCATATGACCAGAGGATTAAAACATAATGGGACCTGAGTCTGCGAGGCAGGCTTTGAATTTGAGGAGAAATCAGAAACTCCAAGGAACAGACAGCATCCCCTCAACTAGTCCCCTTCCCATCACATCACTGCAGAAAAAATCATGAATGTGGACATAGGAGCCTTCCCCACAGGAGCCTCCAGACCATATCACAGGCCAGCAAATAGCTTCACTTTTCGTATGTCAGTGGGCAACAGGATCCAGATAAATTGTGTGGTGCTCCTGGCCCTGAGGGAGAACTGTGAGAAAACAAAGACCTGTTGTCCTGAGCTGCTACATTTGTGGTAATTTGCAACACAATATAACACCAGTACAGGCAGGGAGTGACACAGTATAAGACTAGCACTGGCCAGGGGTGGGGGTGGGGGAGTGAGGGTGAAAGGCTTACCCAAGGTCATACTGGGACTTGAGGTACTTCATCTTCTCCAGGGCTTGGGCCTTGGCCCAAAGCTCTCCTCAAAACAGAGTCAGCAGTTGGACAATGGGTGGGCTGTGATGTCTGGTGATGAGTTAAGTTGGTCACCTGTTTTTGACATTGTTAGTCACTTGTGTTTCTCTTCTCCTCCTCCTTCTTCTTTTCTCAGTTGCCATCCACTTTGTTCGCTTGAGACAGAGTCTCGCACTGAAGCAGGAGATGGGTTTGTGGTCAGCAAGCACCTACAGTTCTCTTGTGTTTCCCACCCTTGCCCATCCCCTAAGCACTGGATTATAGAGGCACACGGAATACCTCGCATTTTATGTAGGCTCTGGGAATTTTAACTCAGGTTCTCATGCTTGTACAGCAGATTACCCACTGAGCAGACAGTCTCCCCATCCCTCTATTTACCTTTTGTTTTGTTTTTCAAGACAGGGTGGCTTTGGAGCCTGTCCTGGAACCCATTCTGTAGATCAAGCTGGCCTCGAACTCACAGAGATCCTGCCTCTGCCTCCCAAGTACTGCTGCCCGGCTCCTTTTAACTCTTTAAGATGTGTTGTTTCTTCTCCCTCCTCCCATATGACAAGCCTCTAACTTGTCTGAAAGCTGGGGGACAGCACCTCAGTCACCCTGCCTAATGCCCACATGTGGGCCCAGCTGCAACCATTGGGCTCTGTGGTCTGTCCCCTTTGTGCCGTGTCCTCCAGGGTAGGCCCAATTTGGAGACAGAGAGTGTCTGTGAGTTCAGAGAGTTTCAGTTCTGGGTAGCAATCTGTATATCATCACAGATGTGGATCAGCTGCTTCCTCTCCTGGCCTGAAGTTTATTCCTTGCTTTTTTGTTTGTTGTTGTTTTGTTTTGTTTTGAAGCTCGGAGGTTGGGAAGTGAGATAAGAAGTCTAGGTATGGAAATATCATGCTTCTTCAAGGCCTGGGCTGGTCACATCTGTGCCTTGCTGGCTCTGGCCCATCTTCCTCACAATAGCTTTGTCTTTGAAAGTTATCTCCACTGGCAAGATGCAGACACTTGAGTTTCAGAGATTGTGGGGTGTGTGTGTGGAGGGGGGATGTGTGCCTGTGCACCTGTGAAGTTCAGAGATTGACATGGGATGTTTTCCTCTATTGCTCTCCACCTTGTATTTTGAAACAAGTTACTGAAGCTCACATTTTGGCTGGACTGGCTAGCTGGGGAGCCTCAGCTCCCCACCACTCCCAGTGTTGGGATTGCTGAAGCAGGCCACCACACCTAGTTTCTACATGGGTGCTAGGGATCTGAACTCGGGGCTGTCAGGCTTCCTCAGTATACCCTTCACCCCGTGAGCTTTCTCCCAAGCCCGAGTCTTGAAATCTTAAACTAGCTAAGAGTCAAGCTTCTGCCTGTCAGGCCAGGCCTTGATTTGCTGTTTGGGGAGGGGTGTATTCCCAGGGGAGCCCCTGCGCCCAGAGGACTCTCACTGACTGAAAACTAGGGAGAAAACACAAATGACCCATTGAGCTCGATGTAGCATGGGGTCTTCCGGAGCAAACAATAGCTTCTGTGTCTATGTTTTATGAGGCCCGGAAGCCCCCAGTGCTTGGCCTACTGATGAGTCATGCCAGGCTATCTCCTGGCTCAGCTTTGTAAGCCTGCAGATCTTTTAGTCAAGCCTGAAACAGAGGATGACCTCATCGGCAGGGGCTGGGGAAACCCTGTCTCTTCAGCCCCAGGGAAACCCTCCTCCTCCAATCAGCTCAGACACTGATCCTGGCCTTGAGAGAGTTCCTCTTGGAGGTGGTGGGCTGGGCACCGGGCAGCTTCAGAAGCTTCAGCTGGATTGGGAAGGAAAGTCCCCTTTGTTCTGTCTGGACCCAGCCTGTATCTGGTGGCCACCCAGCTTCAGCTGTGTCCTGTGGAGTTTCCTGCACTTAAGTGAAGTTACCACACCACCACCACACCACCCCCTCAGTGTAATTAGGAGTGTCCCTGTGAGTGACAGGAAACCAAAGGCTGGCCTCTGACATGGCTTTGTCTGGACAGCTTGGAAGAGAACGGGACCCAACGATCTATATGATGGGGGCATTAAGGCCACTTGAATTCTTTGGACATGGACATTGCTATTGTTTGTCTTTGAGTGTTCATCCCACTGGTCAGCATAGAGCAGGACCTACCTACCACCTGTGGCGGCCATAAGCAACTTACTTTCCCTTCTTGAGCCTCGGTTTCCACTCCTGAGGGATGATGACAGCCGTCCTGGTCAGAGAACAATAATAAACACGGACAAGATTATGTAGGCCAGGCACATGGTTCACAGCCTGTCCTCAGTAAACCACGGTCTCTCTCCTTTCCCTTTCCCACAACTTTACTGAGGGTCTTATGTTGTATATGTATCAGAGCTCTTTCACCTCCTGAACACGTTCTTTAGGAATATCGTGTTTCCTCAGGACACAGGGGCTAAGGAACACCTCCAGACATCTGGGGAGTTGCCCTGGTTGTCTGAGTATCAAGGATGGGGCAGTAGCTGCGTTGGCTGGGGTCCTATATTAGTTACTGACCATGAGATCTTATCCCAGAGAGCTTTGATCTGGATGGGGAAAGTCTAGATCCCTGGGTTCCAACTAATAGGCTGTGGGACTTTGCCCTGTAGCCCACAGAAACCAAGGCCTTTCTGTTCAGTTATATCCTGTCTTACCTCTCAGAGTAGGTAGGTCACCAAATACTGGTAAAGAGAAGCCATTATGTCATGAAATTGTATGTCAGAAACATAGACGTTATGTTAGTGTCCCTCCACACAGTGTCCGAATTTACTGAAGAACAATAAATCCACAAGCTATGTTGGTTTCATTAGTTACAATTTACTGAATAGTCTGGGTTTTACTTGATAGCATGGTCACTGGTAATCATTCTTTTATTCTAGTCCTATCACTGTTAACTCTCAAACCAAACACTACTTCACATGGAAGGGTGTGTGTGTGTGTGTGTGTGTGTGTGTGTTACAGCATGGTTACAAAAGGGTTTAAGAGGCCACAGAATTCAGAGAGGCTGATGCAGAGACCTGATATAAATACAAAGGAAGTAGCTATGTGAGGTTGGATACAAATGAACCCAGGTGAGAACACACAGAGCTCAGCCTGAGCCATGGGTCCACACAAAAGACCTTCATCACTCAGGGCAAGGTATAAGATTGGGTCTGACTGAACAAATACATGACTGGACAGACAACTTGAGACTGTATAAGCTAAGCCCTAGAGACAGCCGTGAGTTCTCTGCCCATCAGTCCCCTGACACATACACAAGAGAATAGGACAGGTTGATGGCACCATTATTGCCACCTTTTGGAAAAATTGTTGTGTCTTAAAGTGGTCTGGTTTGGGGTTTTATTGTATGGCTTTAGTACACCCATGTGCCCCTATGATCTACTTCAATAAGTTCCAAGGAGTTTTTGTTTTTAGCTGTATGTATGTTATCAGTCTGTGCCCATGGCTTATTTTGTACATGTAATGTTGTCCACGTGCACAGAGAGGTAGACTTATTCTGCCTCTGTGTTTGCTTTGTAAGATGGAGTCACATAGGGCAAGGTACAGCATGATAGGATAGCTTCTGTTGCATACAACTTCGAGCTGGGCCCAGCTTTATTTCCACACATCCCCCACCTGTGGGCCAAGCCTCCCTCCTGAGCCCTGATTTGTAACAGGAACTTTGTCCTGCCTACACTCTAGCCCACACCTGAGGTCCAGAAAGTTACCTGAGGGGAAGTGACACAGTTCTGAGTGTTCTATACCGAGCTTTCTGGCCTGCTGGATCATCATAAGACACCAGGTACATTCCTATCCTATTGGCTTGTGTAAATCCATGATTGCTTCTGGCTACAACACAGCACAGCTGTGAAGGAAGTTTCAGACACAATGAAGAAATTTGAGAGAAGAGGCCATCCTAGGGCAAACATAGACAGGTCTCTGTCTGCCTTCACAAATACACCAGTGTCTCTGTAACCAAGCTGCATGACACACTCAGCCTGGCCCATTGTTGGGAGTGGAGTCTTACTTGGAAAAAGCCCCTCACACTACAACCTTCAGTCTACCAGGAAGACTTGTTCCCCTAGGATCTCAATCTAGCCTGAAGTTCAAGTACCCACCTACGTGTAACAGGAGACTAGGGACCCAAGACTGAAACATCAAGATTAATGTGCAAGAAGTCAGTTTCCAGGGGAAGACTAGAAATCCTTCCCCATATAAGTTCCATCTGGGGAACAAAGCATTTGTGGAAAACGCCAGGGGAATACAGATGAGCAGAGAGGGTGTCGTGTAAACATTGTATGAAGAGTTCTGGACCACAGGGCCTCTCTCTTCAGCTCACTCATTAGCCCACTCCCATTCTTGCCTTTCTCCTTCTTAATAAGCTGTCTCTAACCATGTGTCCCTGGTGCGGTGCTTTTCCTACATTGGGTACCCTGTCCACTCCATCTCAGCTTGGCACTCTGACACTCAGGACCTTCTCACTGCTTCTCTGGCTTCCATGCCTTCTTCATCCCCCCCCCCACCTCCTCAAAAAAGCACGGCCCCATATCTCAATCCATGCTCAAAGGGAAGCCCTACTCTTCCTGTACACCCAACCCTAGCAGCTCTTTCTCACAGCACAAAGTAACACTAAATAAACACTGCCTCCATCGCTTGAACAGCGCTTACCTCCTGCAGTAGTGTTTGCTGAATGTGGGGCACTGAGGCCATTTCCTCGGCTGGCTATAGACACTACAGGCACGGTTCATGGTTCCCTCCCCATCTTGAGGATGGATGTGCAAGAAATATGTGTGACATAGGGCTGAAGAGATGGTTTTGTTCTTCCAGGAGACTCTGGTTTGATTCCAAGCACAACTATCTAATCCAGTCCCAGTGGATCTGATCTGATGGTACTGTCTTCTAACTTCCTCGGGCATCAGGCACCACACAAGTGGTACACATACATACACACCAGCAAAATACTCACACATGGAATTTAAAATTTAATAAATCTTATTTTAAGCATTTTAAAAGAAATATATATACACAACTATTCTATGTGTGTGGCACAAAGCCCTCTCTTCTCATGAATAGGCATGTTCACCATCACTGTCTGACATACTCACACCTGTCCTGACCCCAATGTTCCCTCTGCCCCATCTCAACAGACTCTTCTACACTGCAGGCACCAGGTCGGCATACCCTCCATCCTCCTTAGCCTCGTTACCCAAGACCATCTCCCCATCCACTCCATGAAGAACCCCTGGCCTCCTGGCAACCTACACATCAGCCAGCCCTGGAGCAGCCAGGCAAATGGTTACCCCAGCCTAGCTTTTCTTGTGACATTGCTCAGCTTCCCAGACCAAGGCAGACATATCCCCACCGAAGGCCCTTGTGACCTGTCTGTCCCACAGTCTGTCCTCCCTGTCACATACTCTCAGTGACCTCTTGGCAATTCCTGTTTTTCTGTCACCTAGGTCTTCAGCCTGATCTTTTTCTGCTTGCTGAATTTCTTCTCCTACACTGCTGGCCTGGTTGTCTCCAAGGCCAAGCTTAGTTCTCAGTCACCTGGTTTTCCTTCAAAACCTACCCAGCACCCATGATCACACATTCACCCACGTTCCTGTGGATGGATTATCCCACAGAATTAGACTGTCTACAATCTCAGTGCATGTCATATAATTATGTCTGTGGGTCATTTATCTCATGACATTTTCAGAGCCATGTATTCTGTTGCCTGCTTAGATGTGAATCAGGAGCATGTGGCAAAGTCATCTAAGATAGGTGCTACCATAGGACTGGCAACATTTGCCTATTATGTAAGTCCAGGCAGGGCCTTCCCTGTAGTTCATTCAGATCTTGAGTTAAACTTCAGTTCATAGACTGATGACCCCAGGGAAATCCCCAGGGAATTCCTGAGAGCCACCCGGGCTAGACTTCTAATTGAGTAGATCCATTCCTGGGGAATTTGGTCCCCTGGCCATTTGTTTTCCATGACCAAGAGGATATATGTAACTGTGTATCCTCTGAGTCTTGGAAAAGAGAAGCTCTGAGTAATAGAAACTGCAACTTCAGCTTCAAGTGTCCCTCTGACAATACACTCTGCTTCCCAGAAAACAGGCTAGAGTCAAGAAGCTGGAGCCAGATCTGCTTCTTTTTCTGTTGTGGAATAAAAGACCTTGGATAGTGGTACAAACCCCACTCAAACTGAAGGCACTATTGAGGCATTGGCCTCTGAAGAACTTTGGGGTCATTGCTATTTATTGGCATCAGCTGTGAAGCAAACACTTTCCAACACTACGACATAATGTGTAGCTCGGAAGGAGGCCATGTAGCTAGAATGTGGCAGCCCTTGGCCACCAACCCAGCTCCACTGCAGTGTCAACAGCCTCTAAAACCAGTCTGGGTTTGAACAAAGCTTCAAGGCAGTTGAAAGACAAAACTATCCAGCATAGAAAGCTGGACTAGTGTCTGGGAGGCTTCCTCAAAAGAGGTGAGGTTCCAGTTTGTCCACAAGTTCAAAGCCAGCTTGTACTGGCTACATAGTGAGCACCAGACTAGTCTGAGCTGCTACAGAGAGAGACCCTGTCTCAACAAGCAAAAATCAGACACACACACACACACACACACACCACAAAGTTCCAAAGTAAAGAGAAGAATTCATACAGTAGTAATGGGAGCAAAAATGGAGCAGAGGAAACCATGGAGAAAGATTCTGTGTAAATGAAGCAGGTTTCAGTTCCCTTTCTTTGAGTGCCAGCCCCCCCACCAACTTCTAGAAACTTCCTGAATAGCTCTCTTTATAACAGCTGCCTTTTCTGGGACTGGAGAGGTGTCTCAGTGCATGGAGAGTTTCATTTGCATTCTGGAAGCCCTGGCTTCAGTTCCCAATGCAACCAAGCCCAGCTGCCTGGGATACATGAGACTCTATCTCAAAAAATAAAATAAAATAAAATAAAATAAAATAAAATAAAGAAAATAAGCCTCTGTCTTTCTAAAAGCATGCCCTCCTTGGACATGAATTCATATCAGAGCCTCCTGCCTTCCTTAGTTCTGCTGACCAAAGGGAGTGGCTATCCCAGAAGGTAAAGAAGGGTCATTTTCCAGGCTCTGTGTGGAAGGGCCAAGCATTTGAACATGTAGCTGAGGCTCAGACTTTGAGACCACAGGATTGGGTAAACCTTGCCTTCCTCCCTCAGTTATGTCCAGCCTTTCACCTGACACCATCCTGAGACTTCTATGGGTGCTGCTGGTGTCAATGGCTCATGCCTTTAATCTCTGAGTTCTGAGGGCAGCCTGGTCTACAAAGCTAGCTCCAGGACATTGAGGAGTTATACAAAACAAACAAACAAACCAAAAAAACAAAACAAAACAAAAAACAGAATCATTTAGCATCCCTTGGGAGCCTACACAAAGAGGTGCCAGAGAACTAGAGTCAACATTGAGACCAAATAGCTAGGAGAGATGGGAGATTACATTTCCAGTCTCAGACAGTCAGCTGATTGCTTCAGTGAGCCTGGGAAATTTTGGACCAGAGGCTAGTGGGTATCTTTGGGCATCCTATCCCCAGCAATGCCACTGCCTGAAGCATCCACTGATCCAGGTAAACATCCTGGCTCCTGGCCCTTGGAATGTGACCTTGAGTTCAGCAAATGCTTCCTGAGGGGCTGTGGATAACTGCCTACTAACCAACCCCCCACACACACACACCCACACACCACCTCCTCAGTTCTGAAAGTACCAGAGGAACCAAAACAAATTCCCAGTCACAATATGGGAGTGAGTGGGGAATGCAGGAAGGGCCTGGTATTTGTCTCAGGCTTCCAGCCGTTTATATTATTCACATTAATGAGCTGGGAAAGGGTACTTTTTATGCCAGTAATAACAAACACTTCCCCTTCTGTATTCTCATGCAGCAAAACTCAGGCAAAGCAGGCATTGTGGTCCACTGTAGGTGCCAACGAGGGAACCAGGGCCCAAAGACCACCATGACTTCCCCTGGGTCCTGAGATTAGCTGGGTCCTGAGATTAGCTAGGTCCTGAGCTGGAACTAGAATCCAGACTTCTATTTTCTTTTCCAGGCCAGTGTGGTGAAATAATTTGGTTCATCCAAAGAGAGGCCTGGTTCCCTTAAGCCTTGCAGTATGGAAACAGCTAGATAAAGAGGCAGACCAGGAGGTCAGGCTTGCCCAGCAATGCCTGTTAGATCTGCTGGGTGAAGGTTGGATATCAACAGAACCTGGCTAGCCAGGTTATTAGCCCATAAAACTTGATACTTACTTATCCCTTTTCCCTGGCCGTACAGCTCTCATGTCTTCCTGCTGTTTACCACCTTCTGGAGCCAGTGTGACCCAAGCGTGGGACTTTCTGCAGAGGTGAAAGGAGGCAGCCACAGATGACAGGCTTGCAGAAAATTATCAACTAGTGGGGTCCCTTGGAAGCTGGAATATGTCCTACCATCTTCAGCAGAACTCGTGGATTCTGGCCTACACACTGGCCTATTTCCGAAGCACACTGCTAAATGATGAATGACTTGCTTAGTGATTATGGTCGTTAGTAAATGGAAATTCTCCCAAGCTTGCTCCAGTCTCCAGGCCTTACACTCTGCATCAAGATGCCGTGTGTACCAGCTTCTGTCTGGCAGATGGCCACATCACTGCAACACATACAGAAGTCAGCAGACATCAGCAGAAGCACAATTAATCAGTATGATTGTTCCCCCTGCTGTGAACATGATACTTCCCAGGGGTTTCTGAGGACATCTTGAGGGAAGGACCTGATTCTGCATTTTTTGAAGCTTTCAAAACCATGTCAAGTATGTGATATGCTTTCATATTTTGACGCTGGCCTTCCTGAAGATGGCTTCAGTAGTGACCAAGGCCAGCATTCAGGGCAGGGAATCCCTTGTCTATTCTCACAGGGCTGGGGATTGATGACAAGTACTGTGTCCCACAAGAAGCTAAAGTTTATCTCCAACGGAGCAGGCCTCATCTTCCTCTTCCCCCTCACACAGAATCTTAGGTTGTTTCCCTCTTCTGGACTGAAAGGGGCCCAAACAAGTTATCACATCCTCCCATTGAAACAACAATGAGAAAAGCCATTCCAGCCAGCCCAGGTCAGAAGGAACCATTGTGTTGTCTTGAGTTAACTTCATCTAGTGCATAACCTTTACCAGTCCCCAAAGCTTATTAAATAAATACATAAAACCCAACAAAAATCCAGTCTTACACTGCTGTGGGCCTAAAGCAAAGCATCATAGTGCTGTGGGCTACACTTCCTCTGGAAACTCTGGAATGGTCCCTCCCTCTCCGACATCTATCTTTTGCAGTCTCCTAGTGTTCCTTGCCTTGGCAGCATCACTCCAACCTCTCTGCCTTCTCATGGTATCTGTCCTCACGTTGTCTCCCCCCCTTTCTTTTATAAAGAGTCCTTCATCCAACTTAGGGCTTCTGAAATGCAGGATGGTCTCATCTCAAGAGTCTTAAGTAAATGACAAAGTAACTCTATTTCCAGGTAAGGTCCAATCTCCCAATACCAAGGGTGGGGTCTGGAAGCTATCTTTTTTGGATGCATGTCATTCAATGTACTGCAGGGACATTCATAGGTCCCAAGAACCAGATCTGACTTCTTAGGGAGCCATTATTCTCTCATGTGCTTTGATGGCTCCCACCAAGCTCTGGCCCAGGGGAATGTCAAGTCACAGTTGGGCTGCCCTAGCTTCTCTGCTCCCTTGCGGCAGACAAAGAGATATCTGAAGTGCCAAGCATGAGATTGAAGCCATATAGTCGCGGTTACTTACCTGTGCCTGTCCACGAGCACCCTGAAAGACTTAATGAGACAGGCTGAGAGCCAGCCCAGGTTTGAGATTCTGTTAAAGAGACGGGGAAGAAGGTGGGGGAGGGTTGAAACCATTACAACCCTGTATTAGAGACTTTAGGTCTTTTCTTCATTATCACACTGAATCCTCCCAATTATTCTAATCATTTTACAACTAAAGACACAAGTGTTTGATGAGTTCAAGTCACCCGATCTGTCATAGCCAGTAAGGGATGGAAACAAAACAGGAGCTCAGGGAGTTATGGGAGGTTCTTGTTATCTGTTTTATACAAATCTTGGTGCTCTGAATTAGAAGGAAGCAACCAAACCTGGAAGAATGTCAACAGGACTTCCATCAGGATACCCTAGATCTACCCCAGGGATTGCCTTGCCCTTCAGGGAAGGGTTCAGGGCCATACCTCCCTTCCACTCACATGTCCAGAGCAAGGTCACAGACATGTTATGGGCAGGCCACGCTCTGCCAGGCCCAACAGGCTTAAGGGAAGGAGACAGACAGGAGATGGTCTTTGCTGCTGGCTTCCCCCTAGGACCCAGCAGCTCTCAAGCCTGTTCTCTAATGCATGGTGCCAACTCCAGTTTGGCATCATAACCCTTAAGGGAGACATAAATCTGGGTGCAGGAAAACAGACAAAAAAACAAACAATATGGTGAGTGTTCAGCATGAAGGGAGGGCAGCTGGGGTCCTAGGTCACAGGGAGCCATGGCTCCAGAAGTCTAAAAGAGTACAGTGGTCCTGGGACTCAGGCACTGCCACCCCTCCATGCAGAGAGGTGCTTGTTCCCAAGCCTCAGGCCATCCGTACCCATCATTTGACTTTATGAAACCCAAATTTCTTCTCCCAAGGGTTTTCCCGGCAGAGCGTTGCTCACCTGTGGAATTTTGGTTCAGACCTTGCTGTTCAGGAAGCTGCCCCTGCGCTTCTGCCATTGGTGGCCCCAATGCCCGAGAGTTTCACAGGGTGAACATTGGACATCACCACCTTTCTCCTATCTTGCCAAACCGCAGCAGAACCTCTTATGTTTCCATATACATTCGGGGGCCATGCCCGACACACATACCCGGAGGGCAACTGTCAGATGAATGGAACAAAGAGACAAGTCTGGAGATGACCTTCTGAGGCCGTGGACTAGAAACAAACAGAACAAACACACGTCCCGAAAAGAGCTGCAGATGAGGCTCTCAAACTAAAGTGAGAGTCTGTGTCCTGGTGACTCAGACTGAAGAGAAAGTCAGACTCATCCTTCACCCCCACCCACTCCAGACATGGTTGCTCTGTGTAGCCCTGGCTGTCCTGGAACTCACTTTGTAGTCCAGGCTGGCCTCAAACTCAGAGATCTGCTCTCCTCTGTCTCCCAAGTGCTGGGATTAAAGGCGTGCACTGCTGCCTCCACCACCACCCAGCTCAGCTCCACTTCTAAACATGGCTGTGAGGAGCAGATGTTGGGAGTGAGAAGAGCTGGCTCTGGGTGTCCACAGCCATGGGAGACTCTGCCATCTGGGAGCAGGGCTGTGGATGATTGAGGTGATGGTGGAGTGAGGCAGGATAGAAAAGGCAGGGAAGGTTCTGGGACATGAGAGGGAGAAGAGCCCCTCACCCAGGCATTTGCTTAAGATGCCCAAAGAACTTCCAGTCTCAGCCAGATGGTGTTGGCACACACCTTTAATACCAGAGGCAGAGGCAGGGGAATCTCTATGAGTTCAAGGCCAGCCTGGTCTCTAGAGGGAGTTCTAGGACATCCAGGGCTACACAGGGAAACTCTGTCTTGAGAAAACAAAATAAATAATAAAGAATTTAAGCATCAAAGTCAGATCCTGACTTGGCCTGAGTTAACACCCCTCTAATTCTAGGGGAACTCCTCAGACTGATGGCAATGATACTATCTCCTCGCTACAGACACAAAGCCCTGGAAAGAGCTGGAGGAAAGGGCACAGCCTCTCCTACAATGACCAGGTAAGGGGGACTCCTCCCAGGGAGGGTGACAGTAGAGGACAGGGAACACTACTTTCCTTAAAGTGGAGAGGGGGTGATAAGTGCAAGGCAAAGTGGGTTTTAGGGCCAAGGAACTTAAAAGCTCAGCCTCGGGTACGGCCTTTGACTTGGGACCGAAGTGTAAGGGCATAGACAGAGGGGGACCAATGAGTAGGAGACTCACTGGATCCTGTGGTGGCTTCAGATAATGACATTAGGAAGCAGAGGGCCAGGAATGGATACACAGTAGGATTGGCTGTTTGTGAACTTCAGGCCAGAGCAGGATTACTAAGTAGATTATAGATTAAAATTGATTTTCAGATAAATAACTTTCCACCCAGTCTAAGTATGTCCTAGATATTTCAAAGTACATAGTTAGGCCGTGTGTGTGTGTGTGTGTGTGTGTGTGTGTGTGTGTGTGTGTGTGTGGCATTGGGGGGGCCCTGCACTTCTGTTTAGCAGCTTTGGGGACCTTATTTGGGCATCAGCCTGGTCTGAGAGACAGGTAGCCTGTAGGTCCAATTCCAGTAAATTGATCTGAAACAAACCAACCCCCAGCCTGTTCTACAGAAAAACAAAATACACGACTTCCTGAGAACATGCTATTGTCTGAAGGTGGAAGTCTGAGATTTTGAAGGAAAAAACAAAGTTTTCTTCTAAGGAAGTATGAGTCACAGTCAAGCTGAACATGTTTCTCTGGCTTTCGAGAGTAAGCCAGCCTGGGGCTATGCTCATCATCAACCCCGCTGACCAAGCTACTCTGTCACCAGCTCCATGGGTACCTGATATGGATGTTATACTCTAGTGACCTCCAAGGGTCTCCAACCCATGAAAGCCTTAAGTCGCAGTCCAGATGGTAGGCCAAGGTTTAAATAAGAACCAAGGGCCGCTCTGAGGCAGAGGCAGAGAGAATGCTGCTGGTCTCTGACCTGGGGACACTGTGTGGGGATGACCACCTTAGGCTAAGCCTCCCACCTCCCCACTAGGTGGGAATATATTTGTGTATAAACCATCATGTCTCATGCTGTCCATCCTGGTCCCCCACCCTGCCCAGGACCAGTCCTATACCACTGAATATGAACTGGCAGTGACAGATGCTGCCCAGCCTAGGTCTTGCTCCCTCTGAGGAGCCACTGCTGGGACTGGCAGAGGTGCCTGGCTGAAGCAGCAACCTCTTGTTGAAGTCCTTACATAGCCTTAACAAGGTAGGCTTGCCCGCTGGTCCTCCACATACCCATTGAGCAGACACAGACTAGTGAAAAGCAAATATATTCAGTGTGGCCACAATGGGAAGCTGTACCAGGCTTCCACTTTCTTGAGGACCATTGTTTCAATAGCCTGAAAGCCACAGGAGGAGAGTCAAGTGGCTCTAGAACAGTGGTTCTTAACCTGTGGGTTGCTACCTCTTTGGGGGTGAGGGTGGTCAAAGAACCCTTTCACAGGGGTCACCTAAGACCACTGGAAAACAAAGATGGTTATGTTACCATTTACAATGGAAGCAAAATTACAGTTATGAAGTAGCAAGGAAAATAATGTTATTGTGGTGTGTGTGTGTGTGTGTGTGTGTGTGTGTGTGTGTGTGTGTGTATCACCATATTGTGAGGAACTATATTAAAGGGTGGAGGCATTAGGAAGGTTGAAAACCAGTGCTTCAAACTGTCTTTATTCCTTCCAGGATGGCTATACTGCTGCTCAGATGCTTCCCTCCTCCTCGTCCACTTCTCTAACCTGAACAGTAGCAAAACGACCAGGTTGCTGAATCTCACTGCTGTATCATTTACCCTGGCTTTAGCTCTGCTCACTGTCCGTCTCCATTCAACTGGCATTGGCTCCCAGGGCTTCTCTTTCCAACCCTGCTGTTTCCTCAGGCCTGGAATGAGCAGTGTGCACACTTCTGTAGCTCTCCACCTTCCGTGCACTGGGGAAAAAAAAAAACAATTTACTTCTCACCACCATCAAGTGGTCACACACAGACCTCAGCCCTGTCTAGATCCAGCCCTACCCCCACTCTCTTCTCGGTGCTCCTCATTACCTTATGTCTTAGCTTCAGGTTTATTGCCCATCTCCTGACATAATGGAATTCACATATGTTTTGACAGAGCCCCATTCCTAAGGACAGTTGGGATACTCAGCAATATTGAGAGGTCCAGGGGCACAGATCAGTGGAGCCCAGTGGAGCACATTAAAAGTGGGGAGGGGGGCTGGCCATTCAAGTGAATTCTGGGGAGCCATGGGGCCTGTGGGCTCAGAGACAGGTATGGGGGAGGAGGCCGAATGCAGACCCGTGGTGTGGGGGGCTATTATCAATTGGAACACCTCACTTCTCTTTCCTGAAGCTGTTGTAAAACTAGGGGCAAGCAAGAGGCACTGGGGATCCTATGGAAAGGGGCAACCCAGTCACTCCCAGGGAATTGGGTAAGAGGGGGCTACAGGTCAGGGAGTGACCTTTCTAGGCTGTGGTCAGGCTTGCTAGCACAAAGGCTGTTGGTCTCTCCTCTGTCCTAAGGAGCCCAGGGGCTGTCTGGCTCCACTACATTCCAGGCATTCTTTGGGGTCCTGAAGGCTGAGGTCTGAGTCTGGGGGAGGGATAGGGCTTTGTGCTGCAGAGGAAGTATCTGACTGACCCACAGACCCCTTTGTTTGGCTGCCAGCACCATGTGCCTTCTTCCTGTCTAGTCTAACTGACCAGCTGGGGCTGTAATTGGGGGAGGGACACGGGGGTCCCTGTCCCCTGGTTACCCTGCAGGCACAGAGCCCCCTGCCTAGGAAGTTCAGAACAAAGCTAAAGATCCTTCAGCATTTGTCTCCCATTCCAAGAATCAGCATGCTGGCCTGGAAAAGAACTTGAACCTAGGGTCAACCATGTTGGTTTGAATCTCGCCCATGCCGGCTACTAAACCCTTAGCATCTTTTATGATGGTCCTGGAAAGAGCAAAGATATCCTAAGAAGAGACACCTGCAGCTCCCTTTTGGTTGTCAGATTGTTGAAAGGATGGGCCTCCAAGAGCTTGATCCACAGGGAAGGGCAAAACTGAAATCTTGGTACCAGCCATAGGGAGAATGTGTCTCCCAGGAAGAGAATTCACACAGTTCTGACCAGCACACCATCCTGCAGGACCAACCAAGAGTCCAAGGATAGGACTTGTGGTCAGCAGTCACCAGGAGATAAGACAGCTGGTGACTATAGTCAGAGCATCCCTGCCCTGGGAACAAACATATCCAGCCTTAGGAGCTTGGAGATCCCACAGGGAACACGAGCCATTCTCTAGTTTGAAACTTGGGGCATTCTGGGAACTTTCTTCATTAGCCAACTGGAAAGATCATACCATCCACTCTTCTCCTCCCTCTCCCATCCCAAACAGCATTGCATGTCAAGCACCCAGCATGCAAGATAGCTACTCCTGGGGGAAACGGGGGTGGATATGATTAAAGTACATTGTGTACATGCACGAATGACAGTCTCAAAGAATAAACTAAACTCTTTAATTAGAAAAGAAATAAAAGAGATCTCAAATGACATGGCAAGGAGGGGGCACAATCAAGCTGCCCCTTTGTGGAGGCCTTTGAGGTAAAACATTCCATCCCTGGGGTCTAGAGGGAATTGCTTCCTTCCTCATTCCTGTCTGCCTCTGACCACAGACAAGCACTCTACAGAGTCCCTTAGTGGTATCCAGGGTGCCTTGGCTGGCCTCATTCCTGGCCCCAGTTGCCCCATCTTTGTGTCTGGGTACATTGGAGATACTCTCTGGAGGTGTTAAGCGTTGGAGTCTGTATACACTGATCCAGGCTCACGCAGACAAGCGTAGGCCAGGGAGCAGAAGTGGGTGTGGGGATCGCCAGAGTCAGGCAGGCTGTCTGAGGATGTGCACTTTGAGCTTACCCTTGCAGCTCTGCAACAAGGCTTTTCGGGTATTTTTAGGAAGCTTTGGCACCTTCCAGGTTGATTCCTTAACACAGCTGACAAAGGTGTGGGAAAGCTGAGTTTCTTATCTGGAACTGCTGTGTGCTCTGAGTTTCTTATCTGGAACTGCTGTGTGCTCTGAGTTTCTTATCTGGAACTGCTGTGTGCTCACCGGGAAGCCACTGGGGGCGGGGTGTCAAAGAGGGAAAGGTATCTTCCTGCTCTCATTCATCACAGCATGTCCAACAGCCAATAAGCAGGGACTTGTACACACACACACACACACACACACACACACACACACACACACTAAGCAGTTCTTAGGGGGTAGCAATGGGGTGTGCTCTAACTCAATTCAGTTCTGATGCCTTCTGCCTGCAGATAGTGTCCATTCACCACAGACTGAGGGTTCAATCCCATGACACTTCCCCCACTCCAGGTGCTAATCCTAAACCCCAGGGTGGTAGCATGTACTTCTTCCAATAAACTATAAATCAGGGATTCTCATAGCTCCTGCCTCGTGTTCAGTTAATTTGCGAAGACAGCTTACAGAACTCGGGGAAACATTTCACTTAGGTTTGCTCATTTATTATACAGGATAAATGACAGATTCAAATGAACAACCGGATGAGAGAGATGAATAAGGCAAGACTGGAAATAGGGATCTTCTTAAAAAGATATATATGTATATACATATATATATATAGTTTAAATTTTCATACAATGTATTTTAATCATATCAACCCCCGCTTCCTTCCCTTTATTCCTCCCAGATCCACCCTTCCCCTCCCCCCTCCCCCATCAATCCTCTAATTTTTATAACTCATCAAGCCTTGTTAGTGCTCATGTGGGGATGGGGGCATCCACTGCAGTGCATGGTCAACCTTTTCCAGAAGCTACACACTGTCTGTCTCACCCCTCAGAAGTGATCAACTGTGGATTGCTCATCAGTGACAGGTATGGGCTCCTCCTGTAGAGTGTTGGCTTGATCATACACACGCATGTCCGGTGCAGGCTACCACAGGTGCCACCAGCTCAGCTCATGAGTGTAGCAGTCTGGACATGTCCAGAAGACAGTTTCTCTCCGGTGTTCCCCAGTCTCTGGTTTGTTCTTTTATTTATTTATTTATTTATTTATTTATTTATTTATTTATTCTGAGACAGGGTTTCTCTGTATTTCTTTGGAGCCTGTCTTGGAACTTGCTCTGTAGACCAGGCTGGCCTCGAACTCACTGAGATCCACCTGCCTCTGCCTCCCGAGTTCTGGGATCAAAGGCATATACCACCAACGCCCGGCTTAGTCTCTGGTTCTTAAATCATTGTCCCCCTCCACCACCATCTCCCCCCTCCCCACTTGCTTCCACGGTGGTCTCTCCCTGAGCCTTAGTGAGGGTGATACACATGTCCAATTATGGCTGAGCACTGGGTGGGGAGCTGCTACCTCTTCCCTGGACACCCATCCTCGCCCCCATGCCTCCTTGTGACCAGCAATCTGGAAGCCTCCTGAACCCAGTTCATTTGGGTCCCTTGGAGGCTTTGGTAGTTGGTGTAACCAATTTAATATTACCATCAGAGATCAACTTGACCTTCAGCTCCTCTGTCCTTCCCCAGAGGTTGGGGTCTTGGCTGGTGACAGCTTCCACTCTGACTCTGTCTAGGAAGCAGTCACCTGTCATGTCATTATTGTACAAAGATGTTCTGTCACTCTGGAGACGCTAAAGGTTTTCTGAGTTGGGTATCAGTGAACGAGACGAAAACATATCTAGTTCTTCTTACATCACAGTGTCACAGTGGAAGTCCGGGAGTGTGCACTCAGAGTGAGGTACTTGGTGTGCTGGGTGAGACTCTTTGGCTGTTACAGGGCAGGATCTCCTTAAAGTGTTCTGGAAGGATGCTCTTGTATATATATGTATGCGTAATAGACAGGGAGCCAATGGTGGCATGAGGACATCATGAATAGGTTTGGGGATATATTTTTTTTCTTCTCTATTCCAGTAAGTACCTATTGTTCCCTACTATTCGTAGGCAGTATGTTATGAGACAGAGTCTCATAGTCTAGCTGGCTCTGTAGCCAAGGATGATTTTTGAACTTCAGATTCTCTTTCCTCCCTACCTTCCGAGCACTAAGATTAGAGGCAACATCACTATTCATGGTTTATGAGGGGCTAAGCATCTATCCCAGGGCCCAGGTAAGTACGTATCTAACATCACTACATCCTCAGCCCAAGGCCCATGTACTTAACACTCTTACAAATGCACATCCAGTACTTGCTCTGTGTGTTCCCTGAGCCATGTACTGGGACCTGAGATGAACCAGATGAATGCCTGCCCTTGGGACCTTGAGTGGCAGAACTGAGAAGGTGACTAAGAATGCTATGTACAAGTACACATGGTGTCAAGAGGCAGCTGAGACCATACAGGTGGCCTGGAGGAGGCAGTGCATAGGTCCCTGCCTATCCCATGGAGACTGAAGAGGTCCTCATACCCTGCCAGCACACACAGCCTCCACACTCTAGCCTCCACTTCCTCTCCCCAGCCCATCACTTGCCATCACTGCTCTTCAGCATTCAGTCCCCAGGAAAACAGTGAGGAAGGAGAAAGAGGTGACTTGTGCTATCTGCCATGGGCACCGCAATGAGACATGCAGGAGGAAGCTGGGCTTAGCCAGACACCAGCACTTCCTGCTCAGTGACCTTGAGTAAGCCCTCCCCTTCTCCTGCCATCAAACAAGAGAATATGAGCTGGGATGATGGCACATGCCTTTAATCCCAACATTTGGGAGGCAGAGACAGAGGCAGGTGGATCTCTCTGAGTTCAAGGCCACCCTGGGCTATAGAGTGAAAAGAAAACAAAAACAAAATATATGTGTATATGAAACTTCCCTGCCTCTCTTGCAGTTAACATAATAAAGGGCAAATCATTTGATAAACACCAGCATTGTTATTACTTCTGCTGGACACAGCCATAAGGGAATTTCACCAAGAACAAAGCAATTACTTTTCACCTCCTCAGGAATCCCACCTGACAGGACCCTATGGCTTTACCCAGCCTCCCCTTCCGCAAGATTCTTGCCTGGGGTAACCAAGGAGATGGGGCTACTGTAGGCAAACCAAGACTGGGACAGGGAGAGGAGAACAGATCTTCTGATCTGTGTGTGGCCTTGAGTCCTGTCACTTACTTGTCCTCCACTGGGACAGGAGACTGGTCATCCTCTGACTCTAAGGCCTGGGACACTTGCCTGAGATAAACCTTGGAAGCCACCCACTCTACTTACTTTTCCTGGCCTGTACTCATATTTGAGACACAGATACCAAAGCCTGTGGGTTCGGTGGCTCCTTCTAGCCCCAGGCTGCCAGGCAAAAGCCAGTGTTGTGGCACAGGCAGCTCTCCAAATATGAGCTGAACTTAGATGGGGGCCCACCCCAGTCCCCAGCCTCCATAGTCTCACTTTCAAGAACTCTGAGATTGAGGGTCTGATGTTTCTCCTTCCCTCAAATGACCTCCAAGATGCTTCCAGGACTTAATTCACAGTTTAAAACCACTGTGGAACTCAGGTTTGAGAGAGACCAGAGCAGCCTCCTAGGTAGAAGGCTGCAGGCTGGGGAGGAAGTCAGCATAGGACCAGGGCAAAGCTTTGAAGAAGCAGAAAGACCTAAAACAGTGCAGTTCTTTAGTCATTTGCAGGCCCAGAGAGACACCAAAGACAGGAGCTGGTTCTACCTTTGAGTGCTTAGGCAAGGCAGACCAGGCGACAAAGGATGTAGGCTCAGGCCTCATGCATGTGGGCTGGTAGAGGAATCAGGGCTGAATCCAGCATGCTCAGGAAGGCAGATAGTGAGTGGGTAGGTCTTGGGGCAGGAGACTTTCAGATAACTGGTCTTCTGGAAGAAACACCGGGCTAAGCTGTGATGAGTGAGTTCCAGCTCCCACTTGTGACCCAGTTCCCACATCAAGAAATAGATGAGATAACACAAGCCCCAAGCTTGTTAAGAAGAGTCCTTTCTGCATGGCTCCTCCCCAGTTCTGCTCTGCACCTGCCTGGGTGACAGTGGAACAGATATCTAATGACTCTGGCTCTTTCCACCTTTCCTTACACTCCAAGAGCCCAGGATGCCTTCAGATCTACCTCTCAGCCTAGGAAGTCCCAGCTGCTCACTCTCTGACTCCCAGGACACCCTGGACACACCACTCCCATTGACTCTGCTCAAAGTCAGTCCTATCTGTGGACCTGAGCTGCCAACTGCTAAAATAGCCAGGGGCTCTCCAGCAAGGAAGCTCTTTCCTTGCAGACAGCCTCTCTCCAGAGGACATGTCAGTGACTCTGCTCCAGAGGCCCATGCTATGAGCTTCAGGGCCCTGCCCTTGTGTCTTTCCTGTCCCTGTGGATTTGCCTTCTCTTCAAAGGGTAGAATTTAGGACTCTTCACAATCCCTTGCCCCACTGATTTACCTACTCCTCACTTGAGTTTCTGAAGAGGGGCACTGGGTGGCAAAGAACATTGCTGCCTGAGCCAAGACCAATGAACTATTCCCCTGACTCCAAAGAAGCCCAATAATAAGAGTTTTATGTGAATGAGAAGCAAGGAAACTCAGGCACCAAATGGACAAAACAGAGATAAGAGAAACTTCAAATGATTCTGAATGGTCTCCATGGAGCTGACATAGTTGCTGTCCCAGGCATGGCCAACCTTTTGACATTGAGAGACAACATTGCCATCTACAAAGTTAATGCTTAAAAATCTCACAATTGAGTTACACAACTACACTGTAAAATCCTCTGGAGCTGAGTCATGGTGGGCCACACATTTTGTCCTAGCACTCAGGAGGCAGAGGCAGGTGGACCTCTGTGAGTTTAAGTCCAACCTGATGTGCAGATGCAGAGTGAGTTCCAGGACAGCCAGGGCTAACCACACACACACACACACACACACACACCAAAACAAGCAAGCAAGCAAACAAACAAAACAAAACCTCCCCTCATAACGTTTCTTGGAAAATGAAAAGGACTGCAGGGATTCCCTTATCTGAAGTTTCACTGCCAGGCCTCTGTTGCTATACAACTACAGTCTCAAAATATTAAATGAAAATTTCAAGAAAAAATTCACAATTGCTAAATAAAATTATATCACAGTAATCCATTTCATTACTAGTAATTGTTAATCTCTTACCATGTCTGCTCAATAATTTAATTTTATCACAAGAATGCATGTGTAGGGAAAAAACAGCGTCTTCTAGGGAACAGTGCTATCAATGGCTTCAAGGCATCTGGGGATCTCAGAACATGGTGTACATGGACAAGGGGAATGACTGAACTGGTAGCTAGAGCAGAGCTGGGAAACAGTAGACTAAAAGGGGTCCAGCAGAGGTTAGTAGTGAAGACCCTCCACAGAAAGTCAGGACAAGGAGTCTTGCTTTCACCATCAAGAGTCCTAGAAAAAGCGAGAAGAAAGAGTGGCCCTGGTTGGAAGACTTTATCTGAAAGTCCCAGCCCTGAAGTATCTTTGTAAAATTCCAAGCAGTTCAATGTAAGAATCTTAGCTTCTAGGGAACAGATCCCAGGCTACCTTCAAGGAGTAGGAATCTAAATATGGATATTTCTGTACAGACCTTGGGTGTGTTCACATGCTACACTAGTGTGCATTGGAAGTGTGTCTCCTCAGAGTGAACTATAGATAATTCTCTATAGATCTCTTGCATTTTTTTTTCAGATCTTGCAAAGTAAGCACTAGATTATCTTTTCAGGGACATTGACAATGAACAGCCTTGGTAGATCCAGTTGTCTCCCTTATAAATGAAGCACAGTCCTGCTTCCTGCTTAATGGTATATTCTGGTGCCTCCCGTATATGGTAACTCAGTTGTCATTCAACCCTCTTGACATTACTGTATGGGAGTACTGGCCCCTGAGTGCTGGCACTGTGGCTGTTAAGACTTCTATGAATGTTAAACTGTCCTTCATCGCTGGGCCAGGAATCTCATCTCCTCTGACAGTATCCTCAAAACAAGAACGTAATTAGGTCTCTTACACAGAGGATCAATTTTTTTTTTTAGTTAAAAAAAAAAAAAAAGGAAAGAAAGAAAAAGAATCTTCAGTGGCCATATCTTTAACCACATTTGTATGTGTCTGCACCAATTGTAAGTAGTGGTATCTAGAGAGAAGGTATTTCAGAGTTGGTACACATTGGGAAAATCTGCTTTTGGCTTGTGTGAGTCTGTATGAGAAACAGAACCAGCTCTCCTTATCAAATGCCAAAGAAGAAAGAGGATCTGGGAGATACCCTCCTCCACCCCATGTATCTACGCACTGTCTGGGTTTGTGAGGCCCCAGGATGCTCTGTTGAGTCTAGAACTAGATTGAAGGTAAGATGACCATGGTGACCACAGGAAAATGCCTATCAAAATCCAGAAGTAGAAAGCTTCTGCTTTATGAAATGAAATTTTCTTTCCCAGCCCATCTCAATCTCACCACCTTCTAGAATATCCCAGTGCCCAATTCTTACTGCTCCTCTCTAGGAAAGGAATTTGAAATCCTATCTTATGGCATACCCACTGGCTCTTTTCACTCAAGGAAACTGGATGGATGTCTCACCATGGGGTGGGAATAAGAGTCAGCATCATCCCCGAGGTGGGCTATACCAGCCCCTGGGTGCTCAGCCTGCTCCATTGTTTTCTAACTTCCCAAACAATGCAAGTATCCCAGTTTGAAAGCAGAGAGTGAGGACCAGGACTTCCCCACCCATGTAAGTTGATGTAGAGGTAGAGTCCGGTGAGGCTTGGGGTGGAGACTGGGAAATGATAACAGCTTGTAGAAAGAGCAACCTGGTCCCAGAAGGTGTTGACAGTGCCAGGGAGAGCCACAAAGGCACCTGAAGATATTCTAGAAGGTGAGGGAGACTGGGGGAAAGAGTGGGTGTCTCAGCTCACTGGAGTCCTGCTGTGGTTGAGACTGATGTTTCTCAACAGTCTACATGGTAAAGGTTTGATGTTCAGGGTGGCAAATGGTGAAGTATTTGAGTGGAGAGGCCTATGCAAGGTCCTTAGGTCACTGCAGCATGCCAATGACAGGAGTTGTGGAGTGCTAGTTTTGTCTCTTTGGTCTTTCAGTCTCACGAAGTAAGCAGTTTCCTTCCTCTGTGATGCACTGATCCAAGGAATCTTGGGCTGGAACCGCAGAACTGCTAACTGTATTAGACCTTTCCTGCTTGTGTATTAACTGCCTCATACATTTCATTACGGTAACATGAAGCTGACCAGTCCAAATCCAAAACCTGTCCTAGTTTGAGGTCCTTCAGATTGTAATTACAACCACACATTTTCATTCCTCTGCATCACCTCCACATATCGGAGGTCAGACAACCACATTCCCATATCTATACCACCTCTGAAATGTACAGGCCAGCTCAAGGCTGGGCTGCAGAGGCCCCAGCAGCCTATAAGGGCCTCTATGCCTCCTCTGGCTTTTCTCTAGCCTTCATTAACATTCAGGCAGTTCCTCACACCACTCCTCATAGGCCATGGAGATGCTAAGATTTGATCTAGCCTGGCTGAGCAGCATTAAAATCAATTAAAAATGAGAGATAAGCTTCTCCTTCCCTGATTGGAAAATTCCACAGGAGCAAAAGAAAGCCACACACAGTCCCATCAATCACCCCAGGCTCTGATCTCCCTGGTTCATTATTTATTTATTTATTTTCTAGACAGCCGCAGGACAAATCAGCTAAGCAGAAAGGTCTTCCTGTGGTGGGCTATAGATGGCTACTCCTAAGCTATCTCAGCCCAGGAAAGTCTCTGCTACCAACAGGGCATCCCCACTGTCCCGTGGCCTCCAGACAGCCTGGCCAATGATGATAGCTGGGAGCAGAAGAGAGCAGCCAGGGAAAGTCCTGAAGCCTGCCCTTGAGCATAGTCTTTAGATGCCCAATGGTACCAGCTCCCCATTCACTGTGGGCCTGGAATTTATTATACCTTAATTGTCCCTGCAGAACAATGTAGAGTGAGGTTTCTCTCTGATTCCTCCTTGGATAATTTTGAATGTTTGACAACTGTGATGCTACTTTTCCTGATGTTAAGTAATAGTAGTATGTGAATCTGTGTTTGTGTGTGTCTGTGTCTGTGTCTATGTATCTCTGTGTGTGCTTGTGTTATAAACTTCAATCTGCATCCACACAAATCCTAACACACTAGCAGACTTAGAATCTAAATTTGTAATGAAGTAAATGGTATTGAAATGCACCTATTATCTTCCAGCCATTACTGTTCCAGCAAACAGCACTTGGTACCATGTTAAACAGTCTTGACCGCAGCCTGTATTGAGTATCCCACCCATGGAGGGAATGATTGGATTCGATTTAGAATATAATTCTTTCCAGCAATAAATGGATATTGACTCGAATGCGTAATTGTTTCAAGTAGTTGGAATATTTGGCCCCTTACTCCCTTGGGAACTTAACATACAATGAGTTGGTAATTCAGGATTGTAGTGACTGAGGCCTCAGCAGGGATACCTCTGAACCAAGGATATTGGACAGACCCAAGTCTGTAGGATACATCTTCTTTGGTGGAGGTGGGTGATCAACCAGGGGGCTGGAAAGAGAATGTTGAGATTTTAAGCCTGCTAATTTCCTGTGTTGTGGTTCAGAGAAAGCCGAGGATTGACTGAGGTGTTCAGAACTGCCTTCCATGCAAGGCCTTTGGTGAACAAGGGCCGGGGAGTACAGGAGGTAGGGAAGTTCAGTCCTGGGGCATAGCTTCAGGATGTGTGATGTTCCAGGTTCAACCCCAAACTCTAGAGAGGCCATCCTAATCACAAGCCAAGGCTTCTAGGCTCTGAGGGCAGTTTCCCCTGTTCCCTTTGGAGCCCAGAGCACTTAGTTCATTGAGTCATTTGTCAAATATTTGAATGCTTTCTCTTAAGGACTTTGGAAGGGGAGAATCTGAAAATATTTTAACAACCAGGGCAACAAGCAGTCGGAATGAGAAACTAACCAATCAGAGGCAAAACACTCCGATGTGTGGAGATGTGACCTCAGCCGTACAGCAGACATGAAGAAGCAGCCTTGGAACACAAAAGTCTGCCACATTCTGGCAATCTTGGAGAGAGGGCTGTCAGCAGCTTCACAAGAGATGGTTCTGGGCTGCATCCGGTGGGAGCAGAGCTGCAGAGGGGAGGGGAAAGGTAGTTCAGAATTCACCAGGGAGCTTTCTGGATGGCACATACACACAATCCCACAGCGGGAGAGCCCCTTAGACTCCAGGGAGCTTCTAGTAGCTGGGTGAGGCTGGTCAGGAGTAATGACATTAGGAAGCCACAGAGGACCTGACAATTCCTTAGTCCTTATGGGAGCCTTAATATTTCCAATTGATTGGGGGAAGTGGAAAGATTTCAAATCGGAAAGAGATGGAGTTAGTTTTTCTTTGGAAAGATCATTGTTTATCTTCTTTTTTAAAAAAAAATATTTATTTAATTATTTTTTATTTTACATGCTGATCCCAGTTCCCCCTCCCTCCCTCCCTTCCTCCCTCTCTCTTACCCTCTCTGCCCCCTCACATGCACCCTGACCACCTCCCTTCCCATCCCCCCACCCCAATTCCACATGTAGGGCTATGCCATCCAGGTGGGGTCATGTAAATCTGTCAAGTCATTTGAAGTAGGGACTAGGACTAGTATCCCTCCATGGGGGAATGTGTCTGCAAGGTCCTTTTGTGCACCAGGGATACATCCTGGTTCCACAGTCTGAGGTCCCTTAGACTGCTCAGTCCTTCTGGCTGAGACCCATATTCAGGGGGGCCTGAGTCAGTCCCATGCTGGCTTCCCAGCTATCAGTCTGGTGGCCCTTAGCTCCTCCTTGTTCAGGTCAGCTGTCTCTATGTGTTTCTGCATCCTGGTCTTGTCCTCTACCTCTGCATCTAGATTCTAGTTCGACTCGGTGTTTAGGTATGGGTGTTTGCTTCTGTTTCCAACAGGTACTAGATGAGGGTTCCATGATGGTGGATAAGTTAGTTGTTGATCTCACTATCCAGGAAGGGCATTTATGGTAGCCTTTCCACAGTTGCTCAAATTGTTAGTTGCTGGCTGTCTTGCATGTAGGTCTCTAGACCTTTCTTTAGGTTCAGTTTTCTCTTCAAACCAATAATGGCTCCCTCTTTTATGTTCTCTCTCTCTCTCATTCTCTCTCTCTCTCATTCTCTCTCTCTCTCTCTCATTCTCTCTCTCATTCTCTCTCTCTCATTCTCTCTCTCTCTCTCTCTCTCTCTCTCTCTCTTCTGTCTTCTATTCCTACCCAACTCAATCTTCCTAGTCGCACATGCTTTCCTTTCCTCCCTTCTCTTTCTCCTACTTCCATTATTTATATTCTAAACAACAGGGGAGTATGATCTTGGAGTGGCCAAAATTCCTTAAGTGACAGAAGAGAAGCCAGCATTTAACCCAGGACTTATGAGCTTCCATGGGTTGGATTTACAGGTGTGTACCACTGTAAGTAGTTTCCCTAAGATCTTTTCTTTTAATCAATTGGTTGTATTTCTCAATATTTACCATGTTGGCAGTTGAATCTGAGCATATTTCACATTACTAGTAACTTATTTAAAATAGTAATAATGTACCCATTATATGTTAGTATGGGTAAAATGTGTTTATGAAAATGTCTACAAAAGTAGACAGTGTGAAGAATAGCCTTAGTGAATGGATTCTGATATCTGTTCTCCCCTTCAGTCTACTGCAATACCTCATTCCACTTGGATCCTACAACATTCCACTGAATGAATGACAGTGAAAAATAGGCAGAGACTATCTTAGTCTTTGTGTTTTGTTTGGTTTGTTTGGAGACAGGGTCTCGTGTAACCTAGGCTGGCCTTAGATTCATTGTGTAGCCAAGGATGACAGTAGACTTCTGAGCCAAGTGCTGGGATGACACATGTGTGCCACCACATCTGATTTTTGCTTGTTTGTTTTGTCTTAATATTCTTATATAAATAGTTTTAACCTCAGGACTTCCGAAGACATTTTCAGGGCTCCCTAGGGATCTTTGTTCACTACGTGTCATCTGTCTAGCCTCCTACACCTAAATCTGTCCCCTCTGCTGCTTTTTCTAAACAACCCATCTCTCTCTTCCTTGAGCTTCTGTCACCAGCCTGCATTGGGTCTCTCCAAACCATGCTCCATGGGAACCAAAGGAAGCTTTGGAAACATAGACCTCAGCACATGACTCATTTGCTTAGTTAGGACACCAAGCATGCTCTCTAACTCTTGGTCTCCTGAGCCTCTGGCTCACTCCATTTCTGAGCTAAGTTCTCTTATCACCTTTTTACTCTCTTGGTTTTTTGTTTATTTGTTTTCATTTTGTTTTGGTTTGGTTTTTCGAGAGAGGGTTTCTATGTATGGCCCGGCTGTCCTGGAACTTGCTCTGTAGACCAGGCTGGTCTTGAACTCACAGAGATTTGCTTGTATCTGCCTCCTGAGTGCTGGGATTAAAGGCTTACACCACCACCATTCGGTCCCTTTTTACCCTCCTTAGGCCCTTTTTACCCTCTTTAATCATCACTACTCTGTAGTGGCAGATTGAGTATGGCTCTCCCTTCCCGACTGCTGTGTCTAGGTCCCTTCCTCCTAATAGAGACATTTATAAAAATTTAAACTATTGTTGTGATATCTGTTCAATGTCTAATTCTCTGAGAAACTCAAGGAAGGCATGGACATTAGCCCACCTGCTACTCCCACCCCCTACCCTGGGTCCATCATTTGGGAATGTGTGTGTGTGTGTGTGTGTGTGTGTGTGTGTGTGTGTGTTATGTGATATGTGTACCCATGGAAGACAAAAGAAGGCATTGGATCTCTTGGAGCTAGAATCACAATAGTCATGACTCATCCTACATGAGTGCTGAGAATCTAACCTGGGTCCTCTGGCAGAGCAATGTGTGCCCTTAACCTCAGAGCCATCTCTTTAGTTCCATGGAATAGTCTACTTACCACCTAGGTCAGCACTCTTCAGTGTGAGAGACATGCCCTGTGTAAGGGCATGAGTAGAAGGGGGCAGGGGTCATGGGTCATCTTGATTTCTGTCCTCTCTCATGATCAGATCCCCAGTGCATCCTTCACTCAGTACATGGCACATTGCAGATATTTGAAAACTAACTTATGTTTGTTTTCAAAGATTTATTTATTGTATCTTTTTTTATGTATCAGTATTTTGCTTACTCATATGTATGTGCACCCCATGCACACCTGGTACCATGGAAGCCAGAAGAGGGCATTGGATCCCCTGGAACTGAAGTTATAGATGGTTGAGTCACCATGTGGCTGCTGGGAATTGAACTCAGGTCCTCTTCAAAAACAAGAAGTGCTTTTAACCACTGGGCCATCGCTCCAGTTGAGATATTATTTTAAAACAAATGAAAGGAGTTTGATTAGGTTATTCAATTCAAACAGTAAATATGGGCAAACAATGTCCATATTCCCAGAACATTCTCAGGGATAGCTAAGTCCCAGCCCTCTTCTTGCCAGAATTCTGCTCAGCAGGTTATGCAAACACTGTCTGCTTCAGCCTTGCTCAGGTGAGGGCAAACGTCATGTCTTCAAGAGTACATCCCCTCCTAAGGAGACTTTTAAGAAATTCTTCATTTGAGTCTAGGACAGTTGAGCAAATTGGTAACTATTGGTTTCACCTCTTTTATTTTTACAAGTATTTTATTTATTTCTGTATTGTATTTTGTGTGTGTGTGTGTGTGTGTGTGTGTGTGTGTGTGTGTGTGTGTGTACAAACTCCACAGCATACATGAGGAGATCAGAGGATGGTTTGTGGAAGTTCGTTCTTTACTTCCATGACGTAAATCCTGGAGATTGAGTCCAGGTTGTCAGGGTTGCTTTACCAGCCAAGCCATTATTCCATCTTTTACCTTCTTTTTCTTCTCCTTTTAAAAATTTACGTGTGTGTGCGTTTTGCCTGCATGTGTTGTGCATCACATGCATGCCCATAGAAGCCAGGAGACAGAGTTGAATTCTCTGGAATCCACTGTGCCTGGCAATTTCTTTCTTCCTTTCTTTCTTTCTTCCTTTCTTTCTTTCTTCCTTTCTTTCTTTCTTTCTTTCTTTCTTCCTTTCTTTTTTTCCCCTTGTTTTTTACTTTCATTTCATTTGCATGTGTATGGGAGTTCTGTCTGCACATCTATGCACCATGTTTGTGCCTGGTGCCCAGGGAGGGCATAGGCGTCAGATCCCCCAGAACTGGAGTTGTATGTGGTTATGAGACCCCATGTTGGTGCAGGGAAGGAACCTGGGTCTTCTGGAAAAGCAGCCAGTGCTCTTAACTGCTGAGCCATCTCTCCTAACTGTAGGTGCCTCCTTCTAGTAGCTCTTCCAGCTCCCAAAACTCCACAATGAGGAGCAGGGGAGGCAGCTGAATCTCAACCTTCACTAGAGATGTCTCCCTGATGGGTCTGCCCCTGCAAACACAGCTCTTCAATAATGCATAGAGCTATTAGCAGCAGGCAGAGGATAACTGGCTCACTCCCAGCCATCAAAGCTGCTGCAGGGGTGGGGGTGGGGGAGTAGGGAGACAAGTAGGGTGACCAGATTTCATGGGCCCCTGATAATGGCTGCCTGGTATGAGATTAGAATGGGCTGTTTCATGTTCAAAGATGAAAGCAGCAAGGATTTGGGAGAAAATCTGGCTTCCTAGAGAAATCAAAACGATTCTATTTCATTACAAATGGATGCATGACACAGCTAATCACCCCTGTGAGAGGCAACACTGCAGGGCCAGCTGTCTGTATCAGCAGCTCCCTTCAGAGACTATGTAAAAAGTGTAGGATGCAGGATTAGAGAAGCCATGTGATTTCCTTATGTCCATGGTTTCTTTGGGGATGTCCTGCATCTTGGGGAGATTGCCTCCATACAACACATGCCGGGGTAAAGCCAGGACCACGGAAGAGGAGGAGGTGGCTGCAGCTGCCAGCTGCCATAATATTAATAGCTCCTTGTCCAATGCACATTCATATGTCTAGTCCCTTGCATATAGCACTGATAATCCTTGCAGCAACTGGCAGTATATTGTTAGATCATCCTACAGTGAATGGGGTGTAGTGGTGCATGCCTGTAATCCAGTGCCCAGGAAGCTGAGGCAGGAGGACTGTGAGTTTACAGGACATAGTAAGACTTTGTCTCAAACAACAGCAAGAATAATCTTACAGTGTTGAGGAAACTAAGGATCTTAAGACATGTTAGGGCCCAGAGAGAAACCTGAGCTATTATGTTCAGCTGTTTCCTTGAGGCCCTTTAGAAGTAAAGCAAAAAGGAGGGTCCTGAGAGAGTCATTCCATGAAATACGTTCCCATCATGTGAGAAATCGGAGCATTTAGCCAACACCACCATGAGAACTGTCTCATCCGAGTTCAGCAGCTGCCCCTGCAACCCAGCCTTCACTCTCGTCTTCTCTAGCGAGTTTTTACCTGGGGTCTGGGCTGAGATTCTGAGGTCTTCTGGCTGCTGGCTATAAGCCCTGACAGGATTCCTACCTTCTCTGGTTTTGTCTCCACTACCTGTGAGCCCAGGAGATGCTAAGTCAGTCATGTAGGTAAAATGGGCCTTATGGACCAGATCAAGTGCTCACCTCAGCTCCTGGGCCCAGCTCTTCCTTCTCTGCTGTTGTTTTCCTAGTCCCAAAATCTGAGAGGTATGAGGTACAGCTGCTCCTTCTTGAACATTGGTTCTCAATCTGTGGGTTGCAACCCCTTGGGGGTATTAAATAACCTTTTCACAGAAATCACATATCAGATATCCTATATATCAAGTATTTACATTACAATTCGTAACAGTAGCAAAATTATAGTTATGAAGTACAAATAATTAATTTTATGGGTCATGGGGAGCAGTCACCACAACATGAGGAATTATATTAACAGGTGTAGCATCAGGAAGGTTGAGAAATACTGTTCTAGAATATCCTGTCCACTTCTGCATCATCTCTGTGTTAGAAGCTCCTTCTAGCAGCCTGCCACAGCACAAACAAGGCTAATCTTCGCTGGCCTTGTGAGATGATGCCCCATTTTACCAACTTGAGCTAAGAACAGCATGGGACAGACTGAGAGTCTGTCTGCACTCATCTCCTGTGTACCCTTTCCCCATGCTCTCCTCAGCATCCAACCCAACACAGACACCAGCAGGGATATTGATGAAACTTGGCTTCAGAGACCTGAGCAGGCTTTGTCCATTCCCCTATTCCTCTCGGAGGCCACAGAGTCAGGGGCAGGTATCCTCAGTACCCTAAGAACATGTGTCTCAAGGGGACTGAGATGGTAATTTAGTGACAAAGTGTTTGCCTAGAACGCACAAAACCACAGATTCAAAACCCACTGTCAATCAACAAATAAAAATGAAAGAAAAAAGCAGAGTTCAATTTAGCTTTTTCACATTGGACACAAATTTCGAAACAGATCTTACAGAGCATGACCATAAGTATGCCAGTGTCTCTGCCCAGGCATGAATGTGTCTTTGTCCTTGACAGTGCCAGGCCAAAGATGCCACCTGGAAGGCTTGGCCACTTGGTCTTTGTGTCAGACTTGGCCCTTCAAGAGCTAGACAGTGTCTGGTTGATGTCTGTGCCCAGGGCCCTGCACAGGAAGGCATTTTGAGTGCCGTGTTAGACACATTGAGGGTTGGAGGGAGTCAGCAGAAGCAGGACTGAGGTTTGGCTATGTGGAGGGTGTCTCAGCAAGTCAGGAGATCTGGCAAAGTAGCGTTGGCAAGTAGGGAGAAGCTTAACTGTGCTGGTCTGTCTCAGACACTGGTAAATTCATGCATGCAAATTGCAGGCCTGTGTTACTGTACTGAGCTCCCTTCTCCTGTAAGTTCACTACCAACCAGGCTTCATCTCCACCCTGTGTATCATCAGCCACCTGCCCAGGGCTAGGAGTGCTGTCAGTACCCACTACACACTGCATCTTTTTGAATCTTACTATTCTGGGGTCAGGGTGAAGATAGCTTGGAGAGGTGCAGGCCCCTGAGCCAGCTGCAGGCAGCACAGCCCTGAACGGCATTAAATGCCCTCATGGGCTTTTGATTCCCTGTCTGCATCCAGACCCAGAGTCTAATCTTTTCCTATGGAACTGAAAAGAGCTGCTGACACAGGGCCCTCTCAGGGCCCACTGGCCTTGCATGGCTGACATGTCCTGTCACAGCGAGAGCTTTTTCACATGGGCCATAAGTAGATAACATCCCTCCTGGCCTTCTCACTCCTACTCAACAGTCACTGAGGGTGAAGGTTTCAGGGTCTTCCTTATGCTTCTCCCTCCCTCTGGCTTTGGGTTCCCCCTCTAACACCTCCCAAATCCTACCTCTTACCAATGGATGCTCACCTCTGCTAGGCTCAAAAGTCACCGGGCTCACACACTTTGTCTGGCCTGAAGCCTGTGGCTTGCTCTCCCCAGAGTGGGCCTATGCTTATGTGACTGTTCCCTGGCCATTTCTCCTGAGCTCAGCCATCCACCTCCAAGGTGGCCCCTTTTCTCAAACTCCAGTTCGTATGTGTTTGTTTATTTTCCTTTGACAAATATTTGCTGTTAGAGAGTGATGCTCCACACCTATAATTCGAGCATCCAGGAAGCTAAGGTAGAATTATGAATTTGAGGCCAGACTGGTCAGCAAACCTAGCAGACAGAACCTCAATTAAGAAAATGCCTCCATAACACTGGGCTGTACGCAAGTCTGTGGGGGTGTTTTCTTGATTAATGGTTGATGTAGAAAGGCCCAGCCCACAGTGGATGGAGCCACCCCCTGGGTTGCATAAAAAAGCAAATTGAGCAAGCTATAGTGAGCAAGTCAGTATGCAGCATTCCCCAATGGTCTTCGCTTCAGCTCCTGCCTTGAGTTTCTGTCCAGATTTCTTTCATGATGGATTGGAATCTGTAAGACAAAATAATCTCATTTCTCCCCAAGTTGCTTTTGCTCTTGATGTTTATCACAGCAATAGGAGGCAGATGAGGACGCCTCGGTATGTTTTTCTGCTTGGAAGTTGTTGCAAACTATAGCCGATTCTGGGTTGGCCTAGTTACCAGGGACAGCAAAAAGGACTGCCCGTGTAGGAGTGAGCATCCCAGGACACTTTGATGTTTCTTGCTTTTGGCAGGATGGTTTGGTTGAGCAATTAACTCCAAGAAAAGAATAAACAGATGTGCATATAACTTCTGTAAATTATTCCTTCTGGTGTCCATGTGGGCTCTGTGTAGCTTTCTGTGAAGTCTGGGAGGAATCCTTCTCAAGAAGTGGGGGGAGACGTGGAATGGGGGAGCATAACCTTGGGCACAGTCTCCCCTATGGACAGGACCTTTCCTGGGAGCTCTCTGGACTTGGTTAGTAGTCTGCCCTATGCCATGTGAAAGGCAGGCCCGGTTGCCCACTGAAGAAGATGTATAGCAGTGTCCATCTCTTCTCAGGGTGATACTTTCAAGCTTAAGCCAGGTGTAGAAGTCCCTGTCTTCACAGATGCTCAGAAAAGCAATGGAATTTGGTTCTCTATAACTGTATGCCAACTCGTCACTAGACTCAGCCACAAGTGAGCATGACCTGAGCACCATGCTGGGTACCACATGGGGCTGGGCACTTTTACATGTTTCATTGCACGATGGCCTCACTGGCCTCATTATCTTCCAAGGAATTGGACCTTTTTCAACTCAGTCTGTAGCCAGTTCTTCCTCCAAGGACATTGCCTAGCTTCCATCTTTTTCTCTCTAGCCCCTTATCCCAGTGCTGTGGGTATGACTAGATCCTCACTCATGCTGGGAAAGTGTCATTGAATGACAACCACAGCCGTTCTTTTTTCCTCACCAACTCCAGGCATGGTTGTCTTAACTGTCCTTTGAGTGGCAACTGCCCTTTCATCCTGGAAGCCTGCCAGGCCTGTCTTTCCCCATTATGTAGTCCTTTGCATCACATTCCTGGCCACAGTTGTAGTTATTGCATACCTTACTCTACCAAACACTGTCAATCTTTCAGTCCCTAGGTACTTCTCACTCTGAACCTATATCTAATGGATAGGAGACAGTAGCAGTGTTCTGGCCCGTGCCTCTCTGAGACCTAAGACAAGAAACTAAGGGCTGGGGCTACAGGGAGACACCATCAGAGAAAGGCAGGTGAAGTTACTTGAGATGGGAAGGGAGTATAGAGTTAGACTGGCACTCCCAAAAAGGCTCTGGAGCAGGAAGGGGGCTTCTTGTAGGAGGATGACTGTAACTCCGTGTTCCACACTAACCAGAGATCCTGGAGGTTGTCCCAGGCTGGGGAAGACTCCACTAGCTTCCCTGGAAGCCAGCAAGGGATTGCTTCAGTTGAAATACTCTACTCCCCTTCCCACTGTGCCCTGCCAAGGCCATTTCCAAGGGCAAGCCAGCCAGCTAGGATTTCTGAGGTCAGTGGGGGGAGTTAGGCTTTTTAGGTCACTGTGTTTTACTAGACACACTGGGTATTTTTGTTCAATCCTACCCAGCACTCACAGCTTGCAGTCACAGAATGTTCTGGGCATACCCTCCTTTCTGGCCTGGGAAACTGTAGCTCAGTATAGATGCTGTACCCAGAAGAGCACAGGATGTAGACTGAATGCAAAATGAACCTTTCACAGATCTAGATCAGGGAAAACAGGGGTGTCCCTTGCTGCCTGGACTCTGTCTCAAACTCAGAGCCCACAGAATACCACCCTTGGTGGGGACCAAAGAACATGGAGACCATGGGGTTCTCTGAGAGCTTGTGGCACCTGCAGAGCAGCCATCCATCTGACAGAAGGGACTAGCTTCTAAGGCTGTGGACACTGCCTGGAAGTGAGAATTGTTCACTGTGGTGAGGAAGGTTGAGCCTGGGGAGAGTCCTGGAAGTGTGACGGTGAGGAAGCTGTTAGAGCAGGGTCTGAAAGGATGGAGAGATACAGACAGGCAAAGAAGCACATGCCTCCAGGCCTCCTTCAGGGCACTTATGACCTCTCCAAGGACTATACAACAAGCAAGGGACCCACATGGTAGAGTGTAGGTGCATTGGGAAGAGGGTGTCTATTTACCCCACAGCTGTGTTCCCACAATTCCAAGCATGACATACTGCATTGCCTTCTCCTGGGCCAGACCTGCTCCAGTCTATAAAAACACTGGCCATCTAACCACATAGCCTTCCCCACTGGGAATGACACCATCAATTGTGCCCTGATCTTCTAGGAAGCTCGGACTATCACTCAGCATAGGCAGTGACCCAGCCTATTGGTTTAGATTCATCACAGAGACTGTTCCAGTACAGAGAAAAGAAGGCAGAATATGGGGTCCCAGCCACATGACACATTTGGGCAGTTCATTCCTTACCAGGCCCCAGCCTAGTCTCTTGATTTCGAAGGGAGCTGAGCACAGTTTGCAACTGCTACTAGGATTTGAGGCTACTCAAGGACCCAGGTGTGGTGGTACACCCTTGTAATGCTAGCACTCAGGAAGATGAGGCAGGAGGATCAGGAATTCAAAGACCTACCAGGCTACAAAGTGACCCCTGTCTTCCCCCCCCCCCCCCCCGCCCACCCCAAGACAGGGTTTCTTTGTGTAACCCTGGCTGTCCTGGAATTCACTCTATAAACCAGGCTGTCCTCAAACTCACAGAAATCCGCCTGCCTCTGCCTCCTGAGTGCTGGGATTAAAGGTGTGTGCCACCACCACCCAGTGAAATCCTGTCTTAAAACAACAGAGTATTAGGAGACACAGGAGCCTACCTGTCCATCAGTCTGCCAAGGAAGTCAATGTTCACTAAATGATGGGTTCCCTTTTCCATCTTCCTGTGGTTTCCACTGTAGAAGCCTCTGGCTGAAGCTGCCTGCAGAGCCCAGGTCAATGCTGAATGCCTGACCACTTTGTGACAAGAAAGCACATCTCAGATGCTCATCTCTCTATCCAGGTTTTCACTGTTGATGAAAAAGGCCCTGGGTAGGACCACAGCAAAACTGGAAGCTAAGAAATATAGACAGGTGCTATGATTAGAAACTGCAGGGGGTCCTGTTTGACTCTACCCAACTCCCAGCCTACTGGGAGTGGCAAGCTTTGCTCTTCACCTCTCTCAGTAGGGGCTGCCCAAGGCCGACTGCCTCTGCCTCCTGCCTCCCGCTGGAATTAAAGGCTTGAGCCACCACCACCAGCTGGCTCTGACTTGGCAGTCTTCCTCCATGCCTTTGCACATACACTTGGGTTTTTCTTTTCCTATGTTTTGACTTACCTCTTCAATATTATGTCAGTTTTTTCACAGTCTTGGTCAGCCCTATCCCCTAGAGCTCTGTTTGTTGACTCATTATTATCCCTGCCTCCCCCAACACACACACACAAAGTTAGCCACAGTTCTCTAGCTGCAGTGTCTCTCTCAGGACCTAGCACAAATCAGATCCACAACTTTGGTCTCTTGATATATTTATTTCACCATCACAAGGATGATTGGGACCCTCCTTTAGAGAAGAGAGAACCTTCCAACCAGAGGGGAGCAACACAGACCAGCTCAGAGCCCCCAGGGTGACCACAGGCATTGCTCAACACTGCTCCCCTATGCCCAACCCATGCTCCAACACCCACCCCTCCAAGCTTTTGTCTCTCCAGTGGGGACTGGGTTCCACAGACCTAGGAACAGATCCCACTCAGAGACTAAGAGCCAGCCCTGGGAAGAGCAAAGATACACACATTAAGGCCCGTATCCAGCTGTCCAAGCTCCCCCTTGTCTTTGATTTGCACAGAAGTTGGAAAGAACACAAAGAGTTCCCGGGTACCCTTCACCCACCTTCTGCTAATACAAACATCTTACATAAGCAGGCACTTTTGGCAAAGCTAGAAATGAACACAGGCGTGCAACTGGCGTGACACTGGCATGACACTGTCGCCTCAGCTGCAGACAGCACATGCCTTTCATCGGGTTTCCTGTAATGCACATTTTAATGCTGCTTCCTCTGCTCAGGCTCCAATTCCCTTAGTTATCATCTTACAGCCCCTTCTCAGTCCTTCCCTGTTTCCCCTGACCTTGGCAATGCCCATTCTCTCTCCCTGATCCTTCTTTCTTTTCAGAGTCTCTTGTAATCTGGTCTCATACTTTGAATGTAGCTATAGTTGACCTTGACATCCTGAGCCTCCTGACTCTATGTCCTAAGTGCTGGAATCACAGGCGTAAACCACTATTCCCAGTGTATACGGAGCTAGGAATCAAACCCAAGGCTGCTTCCTGCATGTTAGATAACTGGCCACAATCTCAGTCTCCCTGTTTTATTATTTAAAATGCATGTGTATATAGTATAAAATGCACATGCATAGCCACTAAAGGGGGAGGGACTTAGAAGAGCATAGCTTTGCTGTTTTGACCTTTTGCTAATAATTTGGTGGCATCACTACTGTTCTCACAATGTTGTGCAACCAACACCACTATTTCCAAAATGGTTTCATCATCCCCAAAGAAACTCTATACTCATTAAGCAATGACCCTCCCTTCCTCTCCTTTCCAGGTCTCTTGAAGAGACTTGGAGGAGCCATCACCCTGACCTTCTAACCGAGAGAAGGGGCTCACTTCTGGCCAGAATCAGTCCAGGGTATCACATGGCTCAACCGTCAGTGGGAGTCCCTGCTATACACTTACATTCCATAGATAGCAGAATGCATGTTTCTAAGGTAAAGAACCGCAGAATTTTCATCTGGGCCCTGTTTCTCTGGGAACTGTTCTGGTTAGGTGTGTGTGTGTGTGTGTGTGGTGGAGGCCAGAAGACACTCTTTGCCATTCCTCAGATGCCAACCACCTTGAGTTTGTTTTTGTGGGGGCCCTTGTTTATTTGATTGGAGTTTTGGTTTTAGTGAAGTTGCTTTGTTTTGGAACAGCCTCTCACTGGTCTAGAGTTTTTTCAAGTAGGCTAGGGTTTCTGACCAGTGAGCCCCAGAAATCTAACTTCTTCCTTCTCGGCTCTGGCTCATACATGCCACTGTGCCAGGCTTATTGCACATTAACTTGGGGGATCAAACTTAAGTGTTCATGCAAGTCATCAATTTACCAACTGAGCCATCTCCTAGTCCTCCACGTAGGCTTTCTTACAAAGATGGTAGAAACTCCTCTTTCAATATAGCCACTGGCAGCAGCCCAAAGCACCAGCCTTGGCCCTTTTCTTCATGGACCCAGTAGGCCTTGTGGGTAACTATTCCAACAGAGGCGCTCCCCTTATCAGCTTCAGCCTTGGCTGTAGCAACAACATGACATTGTGTCACTGCTATAGTCCTGGCTTTGGGTTGCCCTCCTCAGCGGGCTGGCCCTAACAGCCAAGGACATATTGAATAGATAACAGCCATTATGACAGGTATGTGTGCCAAGGTCTCATGCTGTGCATGAGACATCAATGTGCCTGGCTTCCTGCCCCACAATAGCAGCCTTTGAACTACCATCTGCAAGGTCTCCCATGCCACAGATTCAGGGCATGCCGGATCCAATTGCCCGTTGCCAGAGTCTTGTCACTGGTGTCCAGCCACCTGTCTAGATACTTATGCCCTCCAACTGGACATGCTTGCTACTCACCGCAGCTGCTACTGCGCCCTCGAACCCTGGCTCCAAATGTCTGGTCAGCCTCTTTCCTGTTGTCTACTCCTCCCCCACCCTACTGTCTGTGTCTTATTGCAGGTCAAGCCTCCTCCAGTCAGCCTATTAGCCTTTTGTGCCTGGCTCATCCCACAAGCAATTTGGGCAGGTTAAGAGTGAAGGGGAACCCAGGCCTGTTCTTGCTCAATCTTACCAGACATTGCACTTACTACCTGATCCACCATGGAGCTTCCTTTCTACCCTGCAAGGTCCTCCTCCATCCTAGGGTCTGCATACAATGCTGTCAATCCCCACTAAGAATGGTTGCTGGCTGCCCAGACCCCTAGGGTTCCTCCCAGCCAGGCCCAGTACCCTTGTTCATTCCACAGGGCTCACAGAGGCCTGCCTGCCTGCCTGCCTGCCTGCCTGCCTGAGCAGTCCCTACAATGCACAATGGGAACACAGGTTAAGAAAGCTGAACTGCCAGGGCTGGCTGGCATCTCCCCTGACTCTGCCCTTCTCCTTCCCTTCCTTAGTTGGTTTTTCCACCTAATCTCATCCTGCCTGGCTATTGGTCAGTCAGCTTCTTTATTAAACCAATCAGAGAATAATTTACACATTGTATAGCAATATTCCACAGCATTCAGACCTGTTATTTATTGCTGTTATATAACCTGTAACAAAGGATTTGACACACACATCCTTTTTCCTTTGAGACAAGGTTTCTCTGGGTAGCCCAGCGTGTCCTGGAACTCACTCTGTAGACCAGGCTGGTCTCGAACTCAGAGATCCACCTGTCTCTGCCTCCAGAGTTCTGGGATTAAAGGACTGAACCCACACCACCTGGCCTCACCCCATTTTCAAAAAACAGAGCTAACTGGGGCTGGTGAGATGGCTCAGTGGGTAAAGGGGCTTGCAACAAACAAGCCTGATGACCTGTAGCCCTTGTAGAAAGCCTGATGTGGTGATACACGTCTGTAATCCTGCAATGGGAATTTCACATATGCAGCTTGCAAGCATGCACATCACAGAGCAGAACAAGGGGCCCTGCCTCAAAACAATGCAGACGGAGAGAACAGACTCCCCAGAAGTTATCCTTTCACCCCCACATGTAACATAACATGACTGTACCCTACTCTCATGGGCATACGCAATCAATTAATCACCTGGGAAGAAGAGACCGCAACTGCAGAATTTCCCAGATCACATTGGCCTATGGCCATGTCTGTGAAGAGGACCCAGCCCACTGTGGGTGGTGCTGTTCCTAGGCAGGAGAGCCTGGGGTATATAAGGAAGGCTGAGGCAGGGGAACAAGTCAGAAAGTAGTATGCTTCTGTTGTCTCTGCTTCCCTTCCTGCCTCCAGGTTTCTGCCCTGATTTCCCTTAGTGTTGATCTGTTTTCTGGAACTGTGAGATGAAATAAACCCTTTCCCCCCTGTGGTCTTTGGTTATAGTGTTTTATCACAGCAACAGTGCTATATTAATCTCCTAGGTATTTCTCAGTCAAGTCAGTTTGACAATTAAGATAAACCATCCATCGTGCTCTTCTTGCTAAACGGGGAGGGGGACCGCAACAGGAATGAGTGCAGCCAGCCTGCTTTGTCCCCTACATAAAATAGGTACTCCATACATGCTCTGATCCTATACAGCCTCCTCCAGCTGGCTTCGCTGGCCCTGCCCTCCTCATACCCTTGCTCTGCAGGTAACTTCTGCAATAGATACCTTCCCAGGCAGGGGTGATTCAATTATAGAAATAGCCAGGACAGTCTTCAGTCTTACAGGGAGGAATCAGTTTCTCGGGGGTGGTTGGTTGCCCCCATTGTAACAGTACCCCAGGAGCAAGAGTCCTAGCCTGGGCTCTGTGCTTCCAGCAATCAACAGTTCATCACTGCCTGACCTCACCCGTGGGAAGTGCCCAATGAACGCATGCTACAGATGGCTGCTCTTAGCAGTGGGTTTGGAGCTATTTTTGAAACAGCCAGTGTGGAGTGAGTGGAAGAAATCTGACCATTGCTCTCACACTTCAGAATGGCCAGCCAGAGTCAGGAGTGGGCCTGTGCATTCCTAAATCAGCAACTGGGCCTTCTGGGAGATGGCGTGGGTGTGAAAGGAAAGCCGAGAAACAGATGCAAGAACAGGACTCTGGTCCCCAGCCAGAGGGGGGAAGAAAAGTGGGTGAGGCCAGGCAGGCTGGCACTGAGGGGAGATGGGAGGCAGGAACCAAGCTCTGTCTTGGGCTAGAAGTACAATACAAAGCAGAACAGGGCAGATGTGGGTGATGACCTCTTGAGTATCCAGAAATCCTACTTCCTTTCATAGGGCGTCTCAGCGTCGGACAGGACAGACAATGGGAAGGCTCCTGACAGGGAACTACAGAGAGCAGCACATGGTCACACAGAAGTGATGGCCCTCTCTATGAAGCTGGGCCAGAACTGGCAGTAGCCCTATCTTCTTGAGTGTGTGGAACATCCCAGTCTGGAACATCTGAGTTGTCTGGAACTGGGGACAATGAGCACACAACTCCGGGCCAATTAGTGACAGTTGGCATATCGCTACTGCCCACTTTGGATTCTGAGCCTGTCACTCAAATGTGTACTTTGCTAGCTTGGTTTGTTCAACAAACATTTAATGAAGGCCAACTAAGCATCAGGGATATAGTGATGAGCAATGTAAACAAGGCCCCCAAGTCCTCTCATTTACTCTTCTCTTGCTTCAGCCTATGGGATCAGTGCTAACATCCCCATCTTACAAACGAGGAAGCCAAAATGTAGAGAAAGAGGAAACAGACCCAAGAACTTCAACTCATGCTGGACAGTCCTTCCTTCTAGGGTTTGTTAATGCATCAGGTTCCAGGGATCCACGGGTGCCATCTGAAATTCTAAAGCCACCAAAGCATAAGAGTGGTTGTTGCCTGCCATTCCGGGGAGGTATAGGTTGCATAAATCCTGGAGCCCAGCTTACTAACAAAGCCCTCACCTTCCAGGGGCCCCACCACACTTCAGCCCAGGGCCAGGTCGAGAAGTTCATTGTTCATTTTCTGCAGGCCTGTGTGCCAGCTAAAAGAGCTGCCCTGGGCATTTCCCTGGGACCTTGTTAAAAGGGGCAGGCTCTCTTTGCAGCTGAGAAAGCTGACACAGTAGTGAGCTGTCTTAATTAGGATTTCTACTGCTGTGAAGAGATACCATGACTATGGCAATTCTTATAAAGGAAATCATTTGATTGGGTGGTTCATGCATAGTTTCAGAGGTTCAGTCCATTATCATCATGACAGGGACTATGGCAGCCTTGCATGAGTCCGTATCAGTCCTTAGTGTCCCCTCTTAGCCATCAGGCAATATGCAACTGTCTTCTGCCACCTCCAGATCAATGAAGGCCTGACCTGCCTCAGGTTATACATCCAGGGTCAGCAGTCCAGCCAGGGTCAGCAATACTACTTTTTAGGAGTGTTCCCCTTATTCTAGAGAGGCAAGGGAAGGAGAGGCTTTCTTCCCTAGTGTAAAGACTCTCAATTGGTTGAAAGAATAAGCTGGACCGGGGTGTTGTTGGTCAGAGCTCTTAGATCCCTGGTGGTTACAAGCTTCCATGCACAACCTTAAGGGTACCTGCTTCTTCCAGGTCTTCCAGACAAGAGGCTACTCCATCCCTCCTTGTCCCCACCACTCAGAAATAAAAGGAACAAAACCAACTGGCCTAGGCCCTAGAAGGGCACATTCTATTTCTGCTGTCTTCTTTGCCCTCTTCAGAACACGAAGCAACATAAAATGTAAACAGAAGGATGAGTGAGATCTCCATTCGGGCCCCTCACTCCAGTAACTGAGAATTCTGGTGAGGAATTGTTCTGGAGATAAACCCACAGCCTCCCCCCACATCAGTGGTCTGCCCCACCTCATGGAGCCAAATGGTCCCCAGCTATGCTGGGCTCCCACCAGCTGGGGAAGCCTGGGTATTTTGGCAATGCTTGCCTTGCTGGCCTCTACACTCCAGCCATAAGGTGGGGGAGTTTTCAAGGGGCTGAGGATATAGTTCAGACGGCAGACTACTCACCTTGTATACACAGAGCTCTGGGTTTACACCCCAGTGCCATATAAAATCAGGTGTGGTGGCACATGCCCGGAATCTGAACACTTGAGTGGTGGAAACAGGAGAATCAGAAATTCAGATCCTCCTGGCTGCATTTTAGGTTTGAAGCCACCTGGCAGTGGTGGCACACTCTAATCCTAGCACTTGGGAGGCAGAAACGTATGCATCTCTGAGTTGGAGTCCAGCCTGGTCTACAGAGTGAGTTCCAGGACAGCCAGGGCTACACAGAGAAACCATGTCTCAAAACAGAAAACAAAAACCAAACAAACAAAACCCAATAACAACCAAAAACCTTTGAAGACATCCTGGGCTACATGAGGCCCTCTGTCCCTTCTCCCCCCAGCAAAAGCAAGAGCACTTCTTAGCGACACAAACTCCTCTAAGAGCCCTCAAGTAAATAGTTCAGACCTTCAGCATGGCAGGAGTGGTACTTTATGGTTCACTTCCAACTGTGACCTGCAGTTCTGGGGGGGGGGGTCAGTCACAGATCCGTGTGGTTGGTGCCACAGTGCCTGCGGATGACTCTTCCTCAGCCAGGCATGCCTTGTCTCCCCAGGAGGTTTCCCAACACTGGGATTGCTCCAGGGACCTCTCTCAGGGGCTACATGGTGTTTTGACACTCCTGGGGAGAATACTAGGAAACATACAGTCCCACCTCCTGACACAGCAACCTCCCCCCTCAAGCATCTTATTCATGACATCTGGAAGCTTTTTTTGGAGGGGAGGCAAATGGCAAGAGTGATGTCTTCCTGAGTTCCTAAGGCTAACACTTGTAGGATTCTCTGGGTGACAGGGCATTCCGGGTCCCTGGAACAGACAAATGCTTTTTGTTTTTTTTTCTTTCTTTCTTTCTTCCTTCCTTTCTTTCTTTCTTTTTTTTTTTTTTTTTTTTTTTTTTTTCCTCCTGGAACTCACTCTGTAGACCAGGCTGCACTCAAGCTCCTCAAGCTCACTGAGATCTGTCTGCCTCTGCCTCCCGTGTGTGCGACACCAAAGTCTGGCCAGACAAGTGCTTGGTGTTTGTTGATAGGAAAAAAACAAAATAAACAGATCTCTACACTTGAAACCTCAGGGGTCACCTTTTGCCCCACCACAGCTATGCCAGTAACACACAGGTACCAGTGTGCAGGGCTAAGCTATCACTGGTGTGAAAGGGGACACACAAGAGGGCACTCCACCCACACCAGAGCCTCTTAAAGTATAAAAGGGCATGCAGTTGGTTGTTGGGAATACTGCAGTGAGATATTTGGATGTGTAAGCTCAAAACTGATAGCCCCTTGTAGACTGAGGACAGACAGGAAGTGTCTCATCTTTCCTTGCCCCCTGGGAGTGGAGTTACCTAGCCAGAAGGCTTTTGCTGTCCCCAGTGGACTGTGCAGTTACTGGTGTAGACTCTCTAGCCATAGACGAGACACAGTGCCCTCTCTATCTTTCCCATACCCACGCGGTCCCCAGGCTGCCAGGCCTGGCTTCCCATGGCCAGCCCTCACCCCATGCAATTCCATCAGGTCATCAGGCCTAGCTTCCCGACTACCTCCTCCAAGAAACCTTCTCAGGTACCTGGTTACAAGTGTCTCCTCTCAGATTCCTGATTCCCTTGGCAGAGGGGACCCCACCCCTCAGGCTTCCACTGCTGCTTCGGATCACAGCTGTCTCTTCTGCAGGGTTCAGGGGGGAAAGGCTAGCAGCGCTGCCAAGGGAGTAGGCTAGTCCAGAACTTGCTCCTGCTTGGAGCTTTGCACAAACCACACTGTGGGAGGCAGGGGTGGCAGGAAGGTAGGGGGTCCTAGGTACCCACAGTGGTTTGCCTTGGACCTGGCTCCAGTAAGAAGGGCACGGAACAGGAGGCCAGAGTTTCTGTACAAGCTCACTATGGAAAGCTTTTTAGGACATTCTTAGGGTGAGCAAATATGGGCAATACCAGGTAAAACAAAACTGAGTGTGGACCTTCAGAGAGGAGCTTCTCCAAGCACATGCTGACTTGGGTGTGGCTCTCTAGGGGCAGTGGGGGACCATGGTAGACAGTGTTTCTCAGACTTACCTGACTACAGAAGCCCTGGTGTAATATTGCCATATTTCTTGGAACATACTTTGAGAGAATACCATCAATCCTGGGTGTTTATCTGCAGCTTTCTCATAGGAGAAGAAACAAGACCCACAGATGTGCTAGCTGCCTTGGGGCAGAGCTCTATGTGCTTCCTGATTCATCTTTACCTCAGGAACATTACCAGAGTGGGACCGAGTCCTGTGGATTCAAGCCAAGGATGTCAAGGCTGCAATGTGACCCTGGAGAAGTGTCAGGTCAAGCTGTCTAGTCCAGCATGTCCCCAGGTGAGGCCAGGGTTGCAATCCAAATCCTAGATGCAGGCCACTTTTGGTTGTGCTGTGGGAGGGATGCAGGAAGCACAGCTTCCCCAGTCCGATTGTTTAGCCTTAGCAGAGCCAGTAGCCATGGCTTTCCTGGACACTCCTCTCCACAGGGCTTGAGGGTCTGAGCCTGGTAGCTTGTTCTCTAATGATAAGGCAGACATTTTTTTTTCTAGTGTCTGGCTGCTCTGTTATCTGTTGGTGCTGTTCTCCGGGTCTTGGAAGAAAGAAGTACATCGGCTCTTATTGATGCTGTTTAGCTGTATGACTACAGATGGATATGAAAACCCTTCTCCAGCCTCAGTTTCCCCAAGGGTACAGTGAGGATGAAAACAATGGCACCAGTGTACATGGTCATTGGCAGGAGTCTATCCACTAACTTCCCACTCCCCACTTAGTCTGGTATGGCAAGCACTTACCCAGAGCCTAAGGGTGGCTTTGGAACCAAGTACTACCACTTCCTAGCTAAGTATTCTTGTGTGACCCATTGAACTTCCTGTTTCCTTAGCTGGAAAACAGATTGATAAGTATGGGAAGCATGGCGGCATGCAGGCAGACTTGGTTCTGGAGAGGTAGCTAAGACTTCTACATCTTGATCTGCAGGCAGCAGGAAGAGAAGAGACGGACATTGGCCCTGGCTTGAGCATCTGGAACCTCAAAACCCATCCCCAATGACACACTTCCTCCAACAAAGTCAGACCTCCTAATAGTGCCACTCCCTATGGGCCTGTGTAGTCCATTTCATTCAAACCATCACAATAAGGAACACGCAACCACTGAGAAGCTTAAGTGAGTTAGTCAATCCTTGTGCCCAGCTTGGAACTCATTTACATAAGCTAAGGAAAGTCTGCTACCTATCATTACTCTATTGGTAATACAGAGAAACAGGGACATAATACAACACAAAGTAAAAATCCAGAATCTTAAATGCTCTGGGCATGTTTCCTCAGGCCACATGAGCCAATCCCTGAAACCTGTGAGGCTCAGCTGAGATCAGGTTTGAGGTTAAAAAAAAAAAAAAAAAAAAAAAGCAACATTTGACCCCAGATCTGGCCCTCTGTCCTAGGAAAAAGAGTTCCTGGCAGTCTCCTGATGAATGTGAAGGCTCTGTCCAGCTTCCTTGTAAGGCCTGGGGCAGGAACCCCACCCTATCAGGCCAAACCCAGCATCCTAAGCATGAATCTCAAAGCCCCTCACATAGTACCCGGGAGTGCCTAGGACTGCCAGTACCATAATAGGTTTTCTGTCTTAGTGGTGCAACATTCCCTGTCCTGGATTCCAGTAAGCCCAGACAGGGACTTCTAACCTTCTGAAAGAAGGCTTTGCTGAGGTCCATAGTCAAGTCAGATTGGAAAGATGTCCTGGTTTCATCAGTACATACATACATACATATTGCATTCCAGGCTGACCTCAATATCACTATGTATTCTAGGATGACTTCGAACTTCTCTCCCTCTTGCCTCTACTTTTCCAATGCGGGAATTACAGGCATGTGCCCATGTGCCCAGTTTATGCAGTTCTAGGAACAGAGCCCAGAGCCTTGTTCCTATAAAATTCCAGACATGCCTCCATGTAAGATCTCACCCTTGGGCTGGAGAGACGGCTCAGTCGTTAAAAGCACTGCTGTTCATTCCCAGGCACCCACACACAGCTCACACCTGCCCACCACTCTAGTTCCAGGGGGGTCTGACATATATGCAGGCAAAACACCAATGCTCATAAAATAAAAATAATAGTAATCATAATAATAATGAATTTTAAAAATCTCGAATTACTCTCCCTGTGTCTAGTTGGATGTACAATCTTGAAAAAGCCCTGCCCTTCTTCAACCTGGGTTTGCCAATTTGTGGAGTGTATTTATTAACACTCTTCAAAGTAACCAGATGAATGCATGCATGAAGGGCTTGTTTCTTTTTAGCAGACAGACCAAATCATGTGGTTAGGGTTCAGTGGTACTGAGGAGTATGCACAAATGCACATGTACACACACACACACACACACACACACAAAGGAGCCAGTTAAATACATTTGTCTCCAGTAACAGAGGAACAAGAGATATCACTATATCAGAATGAGAACTATATTTTTAGAAAATTTAAAAATTACCAACCAGAGGTTGCGCCAATAGCTTTCCAAACATATTTCATGTGACTCTCTGGGAAACTTCAGAAACGGATACTATCATTTTTAACAAGTGCGAAAAACAAACCTCAAGTAGTTCAAATAGCTGGCAGAGGTCACCTGGCAAATGGTGACCCTGGGTTTCTCTGGCTCAGAACACCAGCCTTCATCAAACGCTTTGTGCTACCTTATCAGGACATAGATCCACATAAAACCTCCGGGCTTTGTTTTAACAGTATCCGAACTATTCAGGTGGCAGGCTTGAGGAGCCAGGGGGAGTCCCTGGTAACAAGGGTCATCCCCTAAGAGTGTCCCATAAGGTCACCCCCAGGGGTAGAGAATGGATGTTGGAGCCAGGCTGGCTGGGTCCAAACTCCAATTCTGGATCTTGTCCCAGAATCCTGCCTGGGCATGCTTTCAGCTGAATATTGGAAGAGTCAAATAAGTCCTGTATATAGAGCTTTCAGTGTCATAGTGCATGGTGTCTCATGAGAACCTTGAGTTGTCAGAGCCAGTAGAAAACAGGCAAAGCAGGAGCATTAGAGCATAAGATATACAAGCAACAATTGAGAACAGACAAGCCTATTATGTCAGAATGCCTTTATTAAAATGCACCCATGCTCTGGGACAATGTCCTTGTTACTGGGTTCTGGGGGGGGGTCACAACTGCTGGAAACCATCCCCTAATGTTGTGCCACAACCCTTTCAACACTGGTAGCACTGTAGTACCCCTCCCCAAGAAAATACTGTCTAGGAGTTGGCATCCTAGCCCCCTCCAAGGTCACACAGTAGGGCTAGAGGGGCAGCAGGGAAACAGAAGACTCTCTGTGTCCTAAGGGCCTTTGACCCCTATCCTGGACGGGGAACATTTGTTTGTCCTGTGGAAAGTCCCCAGTAGGATGGATGAGCAACTGACTCCAGAGGGACCTATGCTCCTAACTCTGGCCATGTTCCCAGCCCTTCCATTCCCGTGATCTGTTGTCCCCACCCACTCCTTCCCCTACTTTCCCCATCAGAAAGTGGGCCTCTGGGCCTCCTTAGGGGATGTAGTCGAATTGTCTTCCTGCTTGGACCTGGGGCTACTTCTTCCTGGGCTACTTCTTCCTGGTGGAGAGTGGTCCAGAGGCTGTTGTCCCCTGAGCTACCCCACCTCTGCTGGCCTTCCTGTTCCTGAAGGGACCCTCCCTGGGTTGGACTCATTTAAACCAAGACAATGGCCTCTTCCCCATGAGGCTAAAATTATCAGAAACTGTTGCTGACCCTGCCCTCCTGCCTGGCTCCTGGCCTGGCTGTATGAGTGTCTCTTGGAAGTCTATGACAGCTCCCTTCTCCTGGCATACACAGTGCAAAAGATAAATTTAAACCACCACTGTCCTGATCTTACGGAGCCTTTGTTGTTTGATGGCTGCATCCAAACATCATCAGGCTGCTGTGGATCCTGGTCTCAGCGTCCCTGAGCTCACTGCCTACCCATCGTGAGACAGCCTCCCTCCCAGAACAGGATCTTTCACACACAGATTTTAGGGGACCCAGATAGATCCATGGACTACCTACATTCTACATTAGGACCTCCTCTGCCACAATCTCAGGAGCCAGGAGCCCCTTTTCTTTCTTTTCATTCTTGTTTGTTTGTTTGTTTTTTGGTTTTCAAGACAGGGTCTCTTTGTACTGCTTTGGAGACTGGCCTCAAACTTACAGAGATCTGCTGGCCTCTGATTCCTGAGTGCTGGGATTAAAGGTGTGTGTTACCAATGCCCATCAAGGAGCCCCTTCTCTGAAGTCACACAGTAGATCTCTCTTGCCTCCCTCCCTTCCCCTGCTGTTAGCCCCATGGCTGTCCCCACTCTCGCTTCCACTTTAGTCTCCAAGTTTCTCAGTTATTTTTCTCTTGATGTTGGACATGGCCCAGCTCTTGTACTATTCCATCATATCCAGAAGGCTTTGAGAAAGAATTGTCATGGCTGCTGCCCCTCTCCTCTCCCAGAAAGATGTATTCAGGAATCTAACAGGAAATAGTGAGGAACTGTTAGTAAGGAACCCAACAGACTCATTTGTCTGTTTGTCCCTCCAGAAGATATTCAAAGCGCACCTGGGTAGACAGCAGCAAGAATGGTGAACATGCCTTATCATTTCCCATACCATTTTACATCATTTTACAGTGGCCTTGAGCACTTCTCAAGGTCACTGAAGGACAAGCATGGCAGTGACTGTGTTCAAGACCCAGCCCAGACAGCATAAGGGGCCAACTCCATTTATAGGACTTCCAGCCTCTGGTCTTTCCCCAAAGGTTGTACCAGTTCTCCTGGCCCAGCTGGCCTGGGATGGGAGCAGGTGGGAAGCCTGAGTGGCACCACACACAGCACAAATGTGTGCAGGGCAGCTGCCAGAAGGAGAGAGGAAGGCTTCTCCAGCTGAGGAGGCAGATTTGTCCCCACCCTATCGCCCTACCCTAGTCTATGGGAATCTCACACTGTCCTTTCAGAGTGGCTTCCCAAGGGAGGTGGCTCAAGGCCACTTGGATGTGCTAACCAGGACCAAGGTTTTGAACAGTATGATCCAGCCTGGGAGAATCTAACTATCATGACATCTGTTTCCACCACTGTTCCAGTGTGTAAGTCTCCTAGGACCAAGGGCCAGCATCACAATGCAGCAGAACCCATTGTCCGTGCTCCCTCCTCCCCACCCCACCTCCATGCTGGCAGCCTCTGAAGACTGTCTCCACAAATGCCCACAAACAAAGTGGCCGACAGACACAATAGTCATTCATCTTTTCATAGCTCTGGAGGCCAGAAGTGCAAATCAAGGTGTTCCCCTGACTCCATGTTCCCTGGCCTTTTTCCTTCTGTCTGTTTTCATAGCGGATGACCCCGAGCAACCTCTTCTCAAGAGCTACACCAACACGCACAAAGTTCTCTTTTGCTAGGTAAGGGCACATTCACAGGGTGTGGGACCTAGAACAGGGGCATGTCTCCTTAAGGGCTGCTGCCACTCTACCACACACCCACAATCTTTGGAATCTCATGGAACACCGTTGAAATCTTGTCCCCATTACTTGCCAAGCAGGTCTTCCGAAAGTTTGGTAATCTCCCCAAACATTAGTTTCTTGATGATTAAAATAGGAATAATGTTTACTCAACTGAATTGTTAAAAGGGCTAAATGATATAAGAAAGGAGCTTGACATACTGTACACACTCATTGAATGACCTACATGACTATAAAGGTGATAAGGAGTTGACTCAGAGAAGTGAAGGAGTCTTCCCAAGGTCATACAGGTCCTTAGGTGGCAGAACCATCATTGTACCCAAGGCTCTTCTTTCCATGCACTCTGTCCTCTTACTGTCTCTACGATTGTTTATCTGTCTGCTGTTTTCTCAATATGTCCCTTGAATTGTCCCAGACCACTGCATCCTCTGAGTGGAGTCAACAGCTGACTCTTGCTCCCAGAGATTATATGAGGGTCAGAATTTGACCTTGAGTTCTTCCCCCAGGTAACAGAAGCCAGGGTTGGCTGTACTTGGGATAGGAAGCCAGTGGTCACAGCATCACTATTGGGTAGTTGACTAGTGGCCATGGAGATGGCATGGAGTAGCCCTTTCCATATGTTGTTTCATCCCACTTAGGGTTTGACTTTAAAAAAAAAAAAAAAGTGTGGGGTTTAATTAAGAAAACCAAGCCAAACTTTCTTTATGCTAGGGAGTAGCTTCACCAGTAAGGACTGGGAATCTCTGTACCAGAATGAAAGGCCTGATGTCAGCAAATGGATTAATTCCTTCCTCTCTGAATTCTTTTGAAATGTGATCTCCCTCTTCTCCCCTCCAAAAGACAGGAGCCACTTTGATCTTGAAAGTTCTGCCACTCAGATGTCCTGTGCTGTCTGCTTCTGAAGGAGCTTACCCTGCTCGAAGAGAAGGCAGTCACTAATGTCAGGGACACCTGGCTTGGTCCTGGAGTGGGGATAATGACCCACCTAAGTGGTTTCCAAGCCTTGGAGGAGACTGGGGCTACAGAGTTCTGCTAGGGTCTTAGTTCTCCCAGGACAGAGCTGAAGTGCACAGGCATGGGCCTTGACTAGGCCTGGTTAGACCTTAAGGTTCATCCGGGGTCCGGTGGAAGGGGACAGAAGGGCTTCTTTCTGATGAGACCTGAGAAGGCTCTGGCAGTGGGAAAGGGAAAGAAAACAAGAAGGCAGGCATCATAGTGCAGGAGTGAGACCGAGAGAGGGGTAATAGGTAGCTCCTAGTCAAGGTAACAAGAGGTACAAAGACTTCCAACCACTAAGTCTTCAGCTGTGTCCTGTGGCCCAAAAGGTTTTAGGAACCAGGAGCTCAGAGAAGGAAAGAGTTCTTCCCATCTAGTTGGTCAGCTAACTTGTACTTGATTCCCTGTCTGTGACCACTCGGTGCTGGGCCCCAGAAAGCTTGAAGTGGCACCAGCAACAGCCTCTGAAATGGCACATGGCAGGAACTGTGTGGACTATGGGCTAATGTGGGGCTTGGAAGTCAGTCTAAGGAAGGAGCCCAAGATGTCGACACACACTGAGGTGGGGCTGCAGCAAGAGAGGAGACTGATCCTCAAACCCCTTCAAGGATGTCGAGGGCCACTTTCTGCTTTCTCTTCTCTCCACATTGGCTGTCTTACTGGCCGAGTTCAAACTCTGCCTGAGTCCATGACCAAATCAACTCCATGGGTCCATCTCTTTCTCCCCTCCTCCCCTCCTCAAGGTTCTGCTTTTATCTATTACCCTCAGGCATCCCTTCGCCAAGATGATGTGTGGGGTGGGGTGTGGGTGGGGCACAGCCACAAAGAGTTCAGGTAAGGCTCTGTGTCTAACAGCATCTGTTTCAGGGTCCCAGGCCAGGGCAGGGACAGTCCCCACTGAGATTAAAAGGCATCCTTGGTCAGCAGGAAATCATAGTTGAGATGGAGCAAGGATTCTGTTGTAGGAATGTTCTTACATGTGAAATGTCAATCTCAGGAGCTCATTTTCCCTTTAATATTTTTTTTTTTTTTTGAGACTGGATCTCATATATCCCAGGCTGACTTCACACTCTTTATGTAGCTGAGGATGACCTTGAACTCCTGATCCTCCTGTCTCCACCTCTTATGCCTGAGATTATGGGTTTGTGTTATTACTCCAGGTTAATGAGGTGCTGGGGATTGAACTCAGGCCTTCATGTAGAGTGAGCCTGTACTCTGCCAACTAAGTCTTCGTTTTCCCTTTAAAATCCTTTAAGAATTTCTGCTAGCCGGGAGTTGGTGGTAAACACCTTTAATCTCAGCACTCAGGAGGCAGAGGCAGGTGGATCTCTGTATATTCGGAGCCAGCTGTAAAGGAGAGCTGCTCCTTGGCTAATTTTTTCTGGTTCTTGGAGCTGAGGAGATCAGATCCACACTCAAGGCAATCAAGGCCTATGCCCTCAAAGGTGAGAGGAGATTGATTTTAAAACTCTGCTACTGGTTAGTGTGAGAAAGACATGAAAGTGGCATTTTCTTCTTCATGCCTTCTTTTTCCTTCTGGGATTTCGAAGTTAGATCAGGCAAGCAGAAATAAGCAGGTATTTAGCAAAGTCTGAACTACTCCTCCCCACTTCTCAACATATGCACTCACTGTTCCCAAGAAACCATGGTGCAAAGATTAGGCACAGAGGACTGATGCTGGGCAACCTGGACCAAAACCCCAAAACATTACTAGAGCCTGGTGGTACCTGCAGTAACTTTGGAACACCCAGGCAAGGTTCCAGTAGGCATCCTGACTCATTCAGCCAGAGGCAGGTGGTGGCCCAGAGTAGGTGTCTCCCACCCAAAGGGCTGGCTATGATGCCCACCCACAATGAGATGACCATCTAAGCAGATGGGAGGTAGCTGTGCAGACCATGGCAACCCACAGAGGCCAGGAGGACAGAGCAGCCTCCTCCCAGCTGTGTCTGTGGGGTTCTTTGATATTTCCTTAAATAGGATCCAATTGAACATTTTCAAAGGTTCCACCTTATGTAAGAGTTACCTTCCAAAATAGAAACCCTCTTTGTATTATTTTCAGCTAAGAAGTGAGCCCCAGATTCTTCCAAGAGCTCCTTGTCCAAGGAAGATGAAGGGACCACTGGTAGCACACAGGACTAATGGGGTTGAGGCTGTTTGTGCCTTTGAATCACAAACACCCCAGGGAAGGACACTGCAGGCATTTCCCATAGTCTTCTGCCTCCTGGCAGGACTGTGCTTAGCAACCGAGCAGAAGGACCTAGTTCTATCTACTAAGATCAAGTTAAGATTCCATGATCTTGGGCTAGCTGTGCTGGCTGCTTTTTCTGCTAGAGACCAGCAGCACAGCCTTTATGGAGCAAGAAGACTCTCCTTTTGCCATTTCTCTCACTGTTGGGTTTGGTCCTCCTTGTAGGGATGTGCTGGCACTTCCTCTTGCTCTCGCCCCACCACCCCACAAACCACAATGCTGGGCAGATGGCAGCTGCTTAATCAATACTTGCTGGGATGAATCAGCCTTCCAGTTGCAAAGTACCTCCGTGCTTAGCAGGCCAGCTGTCTCTGCCTCGTTAGTGTCTGATGTTTCAGAGACTTGTCCCTCATGCAGCCTGCAGAACCCCTGCTCCCAGCAGGACCCAGAAGCTCAGGAGACCCCTAACTGGGCAGTTTCAAGATGGGGAGACCTCACTGATGCCCTCCTGGGAGACAGGTATCTTTTTACCTCTCTCTACTGTTCCAGAGAAGACCTGTGGATACTTACATACACGATTTCTTCTGCCCAGCCCAGTTCATCTCCACAACTGAAAGGTGACCCTAGTACCTGTGTATCTCAGATATCTGCTCCAACTGTCAGGTGACCTGTGAGGAAAGGGTTGGAAAGGGTTTGAGCCTGACTTCCTGTCCTTGCCATCAAGGAGTGCAGCCTATGGGATGCTGCTGAGTCTTGGGACAAGACCACGTGACCTGGGTAAGGGAAACAGCAGAAGGCATCTTGGCTAGAACAGTGTTCTCAACCTTCCAAATGCTGTGACCCTTTAATACAATTCCTCATGTTGTGGTGACCCTCCCAACCATAAAATTGTTTTGTTTTGTTTTTTTTTTTTTTGCTACTTCATAAATGTAATTTTGCTACTGTTATGAATCATAGTGTAAACATCTGATATTTCTGATGGTCTCAGGTAATTCCTGTGAAAGAGCTATTTGACCCCCCCAAAAAAGGTCTTGACCCACAGATTGAGAGCCACTACTTTAGAACAACAAATGGTCTTCCAGAAGCCTTTCTTTACCTCACACTGCATCAGGGCAGGGCCCTACATCTACCAAAGAGTTCCTTGCTTGAAATCTTAGGTGTCATCCTCTTGGAGAGCTCTCCAGAAAACTGCATGTGTGGTGGGGTTGGGGGAAAGAGCAGACGTGGCTTCTAGTTGACTCTCAGCCCTGTCCCCTACTCTCTGAGGGTCTCTCTATGGAGTTTCACATTTCACTGCTTAAGTTTCTGTCTGAGCAAGAGAGCACGGAGAACTTCCTGAATGGCTAAGGCTGTCCCGTGTCCCCCAGGAAGAGGTCGGTGCCCATCTCCATGATAATCTGTGTACTGAGTTTCCCCCCTTACAACACAGAGTATATCCTCCCCAGAACTCTCCGAGCCCACTGACTGCTCATAAGGGCCACTGTGGCATTGCTGAAGACAGATTCATGGTGACCCTCCTTCTTGAAACAAGGGTAAAATGTACAGTCCTCCGAGACAGAACAGCATTGCTGGCACACACTGTCACAAAGGAGGTGGCCACAGCAGTAGGCAAGGTCCTGGTTGCCTGTGGAAGAGCCAAAGGCAGGAAGGCAAGGCTGTGTGCAAAGGGAGTTAGTCCAGGCAGCTCCTGCAGCTCCGAGGCTAATTGCTTAATTGAATCAGTGCAAATTCCTGCTGTTTTGGAGCTGGTGAGTTGTCTACAAGATGGGCTGCCTTGGCTGGTCGGGAAGACAGAGGCCAGAGAGGTGGCAGCAGTCAGAAGTCTGGGCTGTGGAGGCCTCCACTCAGCTGAACTTGAATGTACTTGGCTAGCCCTGGGAAGAGGTAAACTCAGACCCACACAATAGAAGGAGAGAACCAAGCCTTGCAAATTCTCTGACTTCCACACACCTGTCATGGCACGCCCCACTCCCATCCCCCACCCTCTTATACCAGGTATGTGTGTGTGTGTATGTATGTGTGTATGCTTTAATGTCCCTTTAGGTAGACTTTGATGAGGTACTACTATGTGTTAATCATTTTCTGTTTCCCAGGCACACAGTGGGACTTCGTTTCTCATCATCCTTTGCATTTAGTGAAGTACATGCAAGTAGGTTCCGACCAGTGGAATAATGTCACTCACTGAGATGTGAGGTTCTGGCAATAAGCCAGTCCTGAATTAATAACAGTGACCCTGGCACTTTGCTGAGTGAATCGAGAATCTACACTCACTCTGTTGGAAGGCCAATGGGCAAGGCCATGGCTGTGGCTGTTGTATCAGTCACGCCATTTTCTAGATGTGTGATCTTAGACAAATCACTTAACCTTCCTGAATCTGTTTTCTCATCTATGAAAAAGGAGTAACCTCACATTTAAGGTTGTGAAAAATTCAACTAAGTGATTCACACAAAGTTCTTGGCATGGGGCCTGGCGCAGAGTCAAGCATATAAATAGTAACTGCTCTTATTACATTAAGTTAAAAACAGTTTAGGAGATTAATTCTTTAAAAAACTTTTATCTGTTTCAGATTGCCTGGTTTATTTCATAAATAGCATAAACAGAGGAAAGAAAGTGGCCACTTTGATCACTCAAAGCCCTAGACTAACTTTCCAGACTCAGAAAGTTCAAAATAATTGATTTTAGTAACAGTTTGTCCTGAGCTGTCCAGAGGAGTAGAGCAGGGCTTGGCTTCCTAACCAGGGCAAGAGCAGCCTGACCCTGGCCAGCCCTGCACCGTGGATGGCAGTTGATAGCCAGGGTCAAGGCTGGAGGCAGCAGGTAGTGAACACTGGATGAGTCCATGGTGGGGACTGAGTCCTCCCAGTCAACTTCAGAACAGCACTGGCCAGGAACCAGTTACTGTTTCTAGCTCTGAGGTTTTTGTTTTGTTTTGTTTTTTGAGGTGGTTTATGTAGTGCTAGCTGTCCTGGAACTCACTTGATAGACCAGACTGGCCTCAAACTTGAGATCTGCCTGCCTCTGCCTCCCAAGTGCTGGGATTAAAAGCATGTGCCACCACTGCCTAGTTTATCCCTGAGATCACTCTGTACCATTTTAGCCATTCCCACAGGCAGGTAATAATATCCCACTGTGATTTAATACAACTCTCCCTGGGACGATTATGGTCATCTTTTGGCACACCCACCTCCCAATTCTGGGTCTTCTCTGGTGCATCTTTTACCCACTGGACTGTTTGCTTGTTATTTATTTTAAACCTTTGGACGTGAGATGAGTTTCTAGATTTTATTCCTTGGTTACACCTGTGGCCCATAAATACTTTCTTCCAGGGTGTGGTTTGTCCTCCCTCAGCAAAACACCACCTCCCCCTTTAAGTATATATGTTTTACTGTGTAGCCCAGCCTGCCCTGGAACTCACTGTGTAAATCAGGCTGACCTCTAATTTGTGGTAATCCTCCTACTTCAGTTCTCTGAGTTCTGGGATTATAGACCCACCACACCAGGGTTCCACAGGGTCTTTTGCTGGCACAAGAGTGATGAACTTTGATAAGGTTCATGTGATTGACGCTTGCTATGGATGAAGATTTTTTTTAAAAAATTATTTTTTACATTCCAATCCCAGTTCCCCCTCCCTTTTCTCCTCCCTCTCCCTCCACCCCACTCCCACCTCCCATCTGCTCCTTGTAGAGGGTAAGACCTCCCCTAGGAAGTCTACTAAGTCTGTCCCATCCTTGAGGCAGGACCAAGGCACTTCTCCAACCCCACACCCCTGTGCCTAGGCTGAGCAAGGTATCTTTCCATATAGAATGGGCGCTAAGTCACTTTGTGCATTAGTGCTAGATCTTGAACCCACTGCCAGTGGCCTCATATATTGTCCCAACCACACCATGGTTAGTTGTATGGATTTCTGCATCTGCTCCCATCTGTTTCTGGAAGAGGATTCTAGCTTCTCTGGGGTTGTGGATTATAGGCTGGGTATCTTTTGCTTTATGTCTGGTATCCACTTATGAGTGAGTACATTCTATATTTGTCTTTCTGGTTTTGGGTTATCTCACTCAGGATTTTTTTTTTCCAGTTCTGCCCATTTGCCTGTGAATTTTAGGATGTCATTGTTTCTTATCACTGAGTAGTACTCCATTGTGTAAATATACCGCGTTTATCAATTCTTCAGTTGTTTCCAAGACCTGGCTATTACGAATAATGTTGCCTGAACATAGTTGAGCAGATGTCCTTGTGGTGTGAATGTGACTCCTTTGGGTATAGGCCCAACAGTGGTATTGCAGGGTCTTGAGGTAGGTTGATCCCTAATTTTCTGAGAAATTGTCATACTTTGATTTCCACAGCGGCTGTACAAGTTTGCACTGCCACCAGCAATGGAGGAGTATTTCCCTTTCTCCACATCCTCTCCAGCATAAGCTGTCATTGGTGTTTTTGATCTTAGCCATTCTGATCCGTGTAAGATGGTATTTCAGAGTGGTTTTGATTTGCATTTCCCTGATGACTAAGGATGTTGAACATGTCCTTAAGTGTCTTTCTGCTGTTTGAGATTGTTCTGTTGAGAATTCTGTTTAGATTTGCACCCCATTTTTAAATTATGTATGAAGAAGCTTTTAATGTCAAGGCTGTGAACCCTATCCATCCCTAGCTGGATACCATATATACCCAAGAAACTCTACCATGAGCCCAGGTTGTGCCCTGCCTCTTGGTCACTACTGGGCCATAATCCTTCAACCTCCTCTCTAAGGCCAACTCCAACAAATGCCAAGAAGATACACAAAGTGACCAGTTCTGTCCAGGCAGCCCAGCCAGACCCCCCAGGAATTGCCATTGCCAAGGACCAAGTTCTAAATAAAAGGGACCTGCCTAGCTGGGTGTGTTCTATAGTCAGACAAACATGCATGGCTTGGAGTTTGGAGATTTTGTGGTGGCCATGATCGACAGGGCTGGACCCAGTCCTGTGATCTAACCATCTAGAGCATGCTCTAGACAGCTCCTCACATAGCCCTACATGAGGTGTAACATGGAGGATTTGTGTGTCGTTCTCTCTGCTTAGGGATTTCTGCTTCACTGTAGATAGAGCATGTTTAAAGCTCTTATTTAGCCACCCACCTGCACCCCAGAAGCCTCAGCCTTGAAGGCAAGGACAGCTTGTTCAGCTGCTTTGAACAGAACACAGGCAGCTTGGCTCCCACTCTGCCCAAGCAGAGTTGAATTAGTTTCCACTAACAAAGAATTATTGCCTCATTATTCATCAGCCGCCGCTGGTTGGTCTAGCCCTGGGTCCCAAATCCTCTTTTCTGGTATAGTCATGTAGGAACCCTTAGCCAGGCCCTTGGTTTGTCTGGAGAGTCTGGCAACAATAATAGCTAACCCATAAGGAGCTTTCCCAGCACAGAAGCCTCAAAGCCCTCCTGGGAGATGGCTGTGAGAACTGCCCAGAGCTTAACCAGTGCTGGTAGCAAAGGGCAGCCCAGGACTCATGGTGGGGGGCAGGGAAACTGTTGCAAGGAGGCAGGATCCAGCACTTGGAGGGTTTTCAAGAGCCCTTTGCCTAGCAGGCCTCCTTGTCAGGGTGGAAACTTAGGTCCTGGGGTACAGGGGTGGGGCACCGGTAAACCTGAAAATCTACAGAGCTTGGTTCTGAGAAGCACATCTGATGAGGCTTTGAGAAGTAAGGGAGAAGAAGAGAAGAAGAAGGAAGGGAGGGAAAATATCATTCACTGGGTCACCAAAATAAGAAAGTAGATGAGCAGAGCAGGGCTGGATGGTGGTGGCACACACCTTTAATCCCAGCACTACGGAGGCAGAGAATTTGATGCCAGCCTGGTCTACAAAGGGAGTTCAAGAACAGTCAGGACTGTTACACAGAGAAACCCTGTCCCAATAAAGCAAACAAAAAAGTAGATGAGAGATGTTTGGGGAAGAGGACAGAACTAGCAGGAATAGAAAAGGATGAGAGAGTGCTGGGAAGAGAGGTAAATAGGGTTGAAATACAAATGTTCATGTATGAAAATGTCATAATCAAGCCCATTAAAATATATTAACCAAAGCAAAACAGGGAGGAGGGCTATTTCTTCCAGGGGGAAAAAAGTGCATATTTATTTACAATCTTATGGGAAGAACAGAGAACAGACTCCCTGAAGTCCAGCTGTATTTGATGCTTTATTGAGGTGATAAATACAGCAAAAAGACATCGTTTTAGCTGTTAAGTGGTTCAGAAGCAGATAGAAGACAGGTGGTGCATCCTTTAATCCCAGCACTCAGGAGTCAGAGGCAAGTGGATCTCTGTGAGTTCAAGGCCAGCCTGGTAGAATGGATAGAATGAACAACAGACTCTGTTGTTCCTCTGTGACTAGGGGGGAAACTCGGAAACTCACTTGGGCAAACAGAACTGGGAAGCTGAAATCTGTTGTCTCTCTGTAACACAGGAAGTGGAGGTATGCTTGGTGAGTGCTACCTCAAGCTGCTGCTGGAGACTGGGGTGTGTTTGTGAGTGTTTGGTGCATTCAGTGCATTCTGTAGACTTCTGCTGGGAAGGCATTTCCTGCCCTGCCCTGGAGAGCAAGGCTCCTGTCTTCCCTCCCCCAGCAAAGTCCCTTTGAAAACCGGATACTTTCTTCAGGTTCTTAGGAACTTAGATACTTTCTGTTACTGTGTCAACCTTTGTAAATGTGTCCATGGAGTAAGGTGGTAGGTAGGCATGGTTTAGCTGAGCAAGCCTGATGACCAGACCTCAATCCCTTGAGTCTACAGAGAAAGCCAGATGCCACGGTGCACATCTGTAATTCCAGCACTTCTGTAGGGAGTTGAGAGGCAAAGACAATAGAATAACTTGGAAGCTCCTGGGCCAGGTAGTCTAAAGAAGGCAGCTCGGAGGCCAGAGGAAATCTCCCTCAACAAAGTGGAAGCTGACAACAAACTCCAGAAAATTGTTCTGTGGATTCTACATGTGTGGATTCTACATCACATCCCCCAACACACAAGCCCGTGCACGTGCACACACACAGAGAGAGAGACACGTAAGTAAATGCATTTACATTTTTGATGTGTATAAAGCCTTGTGGTGGGGACTCTACTTACACTACCAAATCTCTCTTTGTCTAGAGCAGTGAGTCTGTTTTGTTGCCCATAGACTAGCACACAAACATCCTGAACTCATCGGAACCCATTTTCCCTTAATTCCACTCCCTCCCACCAGCTTCCTGACTGCTGTTCAGAGGACCCTGACTCCAGGCATGCAGGCTTTCTCCCTCTGCACCTTTTGACCTCCTTTCCCTCCCTGGATAGAACCGAGTGTACATGCAGACACAAAAATACAAATATACCAGCTCTGTGACTTCTGCCCTCTCCTCTGCAGGCCCACATAGTCTCCTTTCTCTCCTTGGTCCTTGAAGCCCCCAGTTCATACTGTACCATTTCTTACATGTTTGGTTGTGAGCCTAGCCTTTAACAGCTGAGCCATCTCTCCAGCCCTCATACTGTACCATTTCAATAGCCTCACATTGCCACTCTACTTCCAACCCAATCTCCCTGCTGCAATGAATGCATGTAAATCACATCTCAGTGGGGACAAAAGAGAACCAAGTCTGTCTGTCTGTCTGTCTGTCTGTCTGTCTCTCTCTCTCTCTCTCTCTCTCTCTCTCTCACACACACACACACACACACATACACACACACAACACACACACACACACAGCAACACCACCCTTTCCTGTGGCAAGTGGTCTGTAGACAGCAGGATGATGATTGAAACCCATCCTTGGGTTTCCCACTGAAAGCCTGCTCACCAGGGTGGCCATTAGAGATTTAGCTTCAGCTTTGCTTTTGTAGTAAGAAAGGAGATGAGAAATTCCTTCTATTCAGCCGTAGGAATGCTGGATTGCTTGTCAGGGGAGAATGAGTAGAGTAGCCCTTTATTCTCTACCCGTCTCCCCCCAAACACACAGACCAGACTTCAGGACCCTGGGAAGAAAGGTGCAGACAAGAGAAGTATTCTTCTCCCTGAGGCATGGGTACCTGAGCCAGTATCTGTCTCAGGAGCCTCCATGGCTGCTGATCTTAGAAAAAGCCCTGGATCTCTGTGAGGCCCCCATAAAGCTATCCCGGCTCTGCAGGGACTCACGCTATGGGTGCTCTGTCATCCCTGGCCCTCAGCATAGCTTCAAGGAAAAAGATGTTTCCCTTCTTACACCCAAGGAACATTTTTGCTTGACTCCTTGTCACCATGATGGAGCATATCTTACATGTTCCCCAAGTGCAGTGAAACTTATTTAACCCACTTAATTCCTAATGAAAGACCCCCACTATGCTTATTGCCTGTTTAAATTGCTCTTGCTAATTTGCCAAGGTCAAGTTATGAGAAAAGTACAGGAGGGAACCAGGTGCTGCTCTCATCCAACGCCAACCAGATATCTGTGGTCTGCAGCTTGGATCAAAGCAAGGTCAGCAGGACAGTGTCCAGTACGCTGAGAGAGTCATAACTGAATTCTTTGTATTCTTTGTGCCCAACCTGAATAACCAACTGTCCTTGGTTAACTACAACTGCTACATTTAGATGAAACAATGAAATCCCTGTAACCATGCTTCTGCTTCTGTAAGCCTGCTTCTTGCCACCCCAACCCTATATAAACTGCCTGCATTTTAACCTCAGCACGCTCAGTCCCCCGAAAGACTGAAGCGTCCACAGGTACCTGTGTAACCAATAAATAACCTCTTGCATTTGCATCCAGTGGTCTGGTCTCATCTCTTGGGGGCAAGGGCCTTCCCCCTGACAGGCTCCAAACTCTTGGGGTCTCTTGGGGGTCTTTCACTAATAGGGAAATAACAGCTGGAGACATATTGTGCCCAAATTCTTTGAGCTTTTCTCAAGCACTGGCTCTTCAGCCATCTAGGCTTTCCCTTCCCACCAGTGCCCTACCCACTGGCCAACCTCCAGTGTGCAAGCTCCACCCACTGTGTCCACCTTCTGCTCCTGGACCTGGCCAGCTCAGAAGCTTTCTCTGTTCCCCAGCATCCACTTGACATGTTCCCTACAGGACCTAAATCCCAGTGACTTTTCTTTAGGAAGGCATTCAGGTGAAGTTACAGAAACACAAAATACATCAAAATAATGACTGTGCCCTCCTTTCGCTCCTCTCAAACACCAGTCCAGCTAAGCACTTTTGTCTCTCATGTTCTTTATGTCCTAAGCTGTGCTCTCCTCTCCACTTGCTCAAGCCTCCCTACAGGGAGGACTGAATGCCTTGTCCCTGTCAATTACAGCCAGTGCTGTGGAGGATCAGAAGGATGCCTGTTCAGCCCAAGGAAGAAGAGGCCACCACTGACCCACCCCTGTGCTCTACAAGTGCTGCCTTGCAACTGTGCCAGGCCTGACTGAGTAATGTCCCTAGGAGCTCCACCCCCATCACTCCGAGCCCTACCCACAGATGGAGTGCAGGAGGAAGCTGCTCCTATGTGCCCTGCTACCTCAGACATGCTGTTCTTCCCTAGATGTCCATCCACTGGCCTGCCTTCCACCAGGATTAAAACATATACACTCCCAGTTGGGCGTTGGTGACACACACCTTTAGTCCCAGCACTCGGGAGGCAGAGGCAGGAGGATCTCTGTGAGTTCAAGGCCAGCCTGGTCCAGGAAAGGCTCCAAAGCAATCCAAAGCAATACAGAGAAACCCTGTCTCGAAAAACCAAAAAAAAAAAAAAAAAGCAAAGCACTCCCAAAACCAGGAAAGTAACAGGCACTATTTTACATTTCAGAGCAATAGCTTGCTTGCTAAATCTCAAGATCTGGTACTTGGGGGAGGGAAGCCCTAGCACCAAGTATTTGGTGTGCTTCCAGCAAAGCCACAAAATGAGCTCACAGAGCTGCCTGGCAGCAGCCTGCTCCCAAGCCAGCCACCACTTCAGGCCTCCCAGAGTTTCCTGGTGTCTTGTTTTGTTTTTTTGAAACAGGGTTTCTTTGCATACACCTGACTGTCCTTGAACTGGGTCTGTAGATCCACCTGCCCCTGCCTTTCAAATGCTAGCATTAAAGGCATGCGACAGCACTACTAGGTGTTCATGATCTCTTGAGAGCCATCTTGGGGCTCCAGCCTCATTGTGTTTCCTTGTGGCAGGCCAGCAGGGGAGGACATAAAACAGCCAGCCAGATCTTCACTAGGTAGCAAGACACAAGAGAGTGTGCTAGGGATGGCTTTTGTCCTTCATTCTAATGAGGGAGGAAGAGAATGGGACCCAAGAGACAGAAAGCAGAGCCAGTGAGGTGGCTGGGAAGGATCAGAAGTTCAAGGTCAGAGGCCAGCAAGATGGTTCAGCCGCACTACTCTGATGACCTGAATTCAGTCCCCAGGACTTCCTTGCTAGAAGAAAAGAACTGGTTCCTCTGCTCCACCACTTGGGTACCTTGATGCACAAACACACAATAAACAAATGTAAATTAAATAATAAGTAGATAAAGTTCAAGGTCAGCCTCAGCTATATATTGATTTCCAGGCTACTAAGTTTATACAAGAGGTGGAGGTGGGAGAGAAAAAGAGGAGGAGGAGAGGGGGAGAGAACAGCTTCATGTCCCTTGCCCTACACCACCCTGCCCCTTCAGCCCACACTTACTTTGTAGCACCTCCCCTGGTCAAGCGGAAATGTCAGTTTCTCATAGCCACAGCCAAGAGCTATTGTGTCTGCCTAGCACAGTGGGTCACCAGGCAACAGAAGTCTACAGGTCAGGGATTATCAGATGTTCATGCTCCAGATGCCCCATGGGCATCCTCAGGGCTCTGTTCTAGAATGGAAGACTGCAGTCTTGGGGTTTAGTTGCTAATACAGAGCAGTGTTTGAGAGCACAGACGCTGGCATCTGAAGGGTGGTCTAAATCCCACTTCTGCCTTTTACATGCTGGGTAACCTCAGACAAGTGGTTTGACTATCCTGTGCTTTGTCTCTTTATTGGGTAAAATGGAGACACAAATAGGACCCGCCTCTTATGATTGCCTCAGAACAATTACCATTTGGTATATTAACATATGCAAGGTCTGGATAGCAATGCCCAACCTGTAGTGAGCATAATTCAAGTTAACTCGCTTTAGGAGAGTCAGTATATAGAGTTATAGGCTATATAGGCTCTGAAGATGGTTATAACTGGGTCCTTGCTCTGTCCCCTTTCATCTGTGACTTTGGTCCAGTTAGACACTTTGTGCCTCAGTTTCCTCATTAGCAAAATGTAAAGGAGGGGATTAAGATTAGTACTAGAACGAAAAGATTAGACAGGTAGACGGGACTTGGAAGCCTTAATGCTCCCTGAGAGAAGGGGAGGTGTTACCTTTAGCGGTGTGGCTGCCTGCAAGTCGCTCATCCTCCAATAACTAATTAAACTCATTGGTTCACAAACAAGCCAAAGGAATGAAAGTACAAGGACTAGAGAGGAGGAAAGAGATTTGTAGGAGTGAGAGGAGAAGAGGGAGGGAGAGCGATGGCAAACGTGATCAGAGTGCATTGCATACAAGTATGAAAACGCCATGATGTACCCCATTATTATGTATCATTGATATATGGTAATAAAAACTTTAAAAAAGTTAGACACACCAATGTTGGCAAGGTGCTTAGAATAACCTTGGCACACCATTAACTATTGCTGTTTTTATTATATTGGTGCCACCATTAGGATTGGGCTGTCATTTCTCGGCTGTGATTACAATTGTGGCTTCAGGCAAGATGTCTTTGGCATGGAATGGTTTGGAGTCCTGGAATTAAAGAAGGTTGAGGGAAAAGGGATAGAGATTTCAGGTAAAGAGTAAGTCCCTTGGCAAGATTATTATTAGATGCTTCTAAGGAATTAAATAAAATCAGCCATGTTTGGAGGGGGCCAAGCATCAGTAAAAGATAAAAGGATAAGAGTCCTGATTGTGAAATGCTATGTAAATTGTCTCAAAGTTACACTGCCTCCTTGGGAGCAATAAGATGATCTTTAAAGGGTTTAAACAGAGTGAGTGAAAAGAAAAAGGAGGGGAAGGAAGAGGAGGAGAATTCAGGCAATAAGGACACTAGTTAGGAGGATTTTGAGGTAAAAGTGAATTTATTTCACAGCTACTTCCCCCTTCCCCCATCCTCACAATTGATACTATTTGACTTTAACTTTTCACTGTGCATATACAAATACATTAAAGTGTCCACCTCTATGAATCTTTACACACAGACACACACAGACACACACACACACACACACACACACACACACACACACATACAGTGCTAGAGGTAGAACTCAGGGCCTTGCACAAGAAGTGCTAAGCAAGTGCTCTACATTCCTAGACCTTATTTCCTTTACTCTCTTTAAAGAATTTGTTTTCTATTTTTGTGCATTGGTGTTTTACCTGTATGTATGTCTGTGTGAGGGTGTTAGGTAACCAGGAACTAGAGTTACAGACAGTTGTGAGCTGCCATGTTGGTGCTGGGAATTGAACCCTGGTCCTCTGGAAGAGCAGTCAGTGCTCTTAACCATTGAGCCATCTCTCCAGCCCCAGTGTCTCCTTAGGCTTCCCAAGCTGGCCTTGAACTCACTCTGTAGCCCAAGTAGGCCTTTAACTATAGATTTTTCAGCCTCAGCCTCCTGAGTAGCTGGAATGACAAGTCTGTGCCCCAGGCCCAGCATAAATATCCTACCAAGTATTTTATTCTAAGACCTCTTGTGTTGGCTTAGCATCTGCTTAAGTCCCTTCAGTAGAGCTGCTTCATTCAATAGGAGATCAGACATTTGTAGATGGAGAATTCATGGGCCATCTCCTTCTGTTGTAATGTTATCTTAAGTATATCTATACAAGCTTTTGCTCTTAAAAATATGTGTGTGTATGTATATGACTATGCACATACATAGACATCAGCAATGAGAAAAAGGATAGCAAGGATCATAATGCACCTTACATTCTATCTCCTTAACCTGTCTTATTTTTATTCTTGACACTTCAGTCCATAACATCTACAGAGCCAGAGCCTAGCACTGTTTATACAACTCCATTGGCCAATCCAAGTACACTGGAGGTTTGAGATCCATGAATTCAGAGGCAATAGCAGTGACCCAGGATGAACTTCACCTACTGAGGTGGGGGATGGGGGGTATGAGGAAGCCAACTTGAGTTACAGGGAACATGAACTCTCTCTCACACAGCTACTCAACAAGGACCAGAGCAGTGTCTGTCTTGGAGAAGTCCCACCCCACAGGTCCCAAACACAAACTGGAAACCATCAGGACAATCTGGGCTATGCTACTTTACCAAGCACCCCTTGACTTTAGAAGTTTCTCTCTTGCTCAGGTAAAATCTGTATAAGTTGGGCATCCCCCTAGGGTTGAGAACTCCTTGCAATTCCTGGTGGTTCAGGTTGCTTGGATCTGGATGTAAGAAATTGTTGGTGGAAGAGACAGTTCCATGGATGAGAGGTCTTGTTGCTTTTGCAGATGACCCAGGACCGGCAGGAGAGGCCATGGGAATGATTCTTCTGAGGGCATGACCAAGATCAGAAAAAGAGACGTGTAAGGGTGCTTTGTGGGACACAAAGTGAACATACAAATTCTTCCCCACCTTGAGGTTTGACTGAACTCTAATTCTGAAAATGTATTAAGTTACCAAACGGATCTAACTTTTCCTCCTAAGAGGTTCTGTGATTCTGGGGATAATTTAGCTTCCAGCAATATCATGGCAGCCCCTCCAAGCCCCTGGGCTCTGGGTCTGGAGCAAGCAGGGTCCAAGGAAGAACAGGGGTTGAGCTGGGGTGGAGGTGCCACCATGGGCTATAGGCAAAGCTGAGTGCACAGGGTCTGGTTTCCCAGGCCTGGCCCAGGTGAGGGACTGAGGTTGTGAGAATCTAGAGTAGGGGAGAAAAATCAGTCCTTCTTTCCCACTGAGCTGGAAAAAAAAAAAAAAAAAAAGCAATATAACTATTTCCCCATGGAAAGAAAACAGAAAGGTAGATTCAGTTCCATATTCCTGGCCCAGTTCTAGCCCCTGATTCTGGGGTTTCATAGGGCAGTAGGTACCATGGGGCCAGGTGCCTTGGCCCCATTTGGGTGAATAAGACAGGGATGGACCTGTTGGAACAGCTCCCACTTTATTGCCCTCATTCACTATGAGAATATGCCACCAACAACAACCCATACCTAGGAGCATCCTCCTCCTTGCCGCATCTGGGCTGAAACCCAGAGGAACAAGTTAGAAAGTTGGCAGGGAGGGGGGTGAGAAACTACCCACAACTCCCGAGCCTAGCAACCTGGAGCACTGTATGCCATCTTCTCTTGCTCCATTTTAGTTAAGATGTCAGCATTATGGAGACTCCCGAGGAGAAATTCCTAATGGGGTCATCGCCCTGGGCACTAACATCAAATGCTTCTTCCTTTTCATGGGGACAGATGGGATTAATGGCCATTGTTCCAAGGCCCTGTGCATTAAGACATCCAGCCCTTTGCTGAAAGACAAATTGCATATTTGCCCTAAGGGAGGATGAATCACATTGATAATTCCCTTGATTAAAGCCCATTTATTAAAGATCCTGATGATCCTTATGGTGGTCCCCCCCTTTAATAGATAAATTGGGAAGTAATTCAGCAAAGAGAAAGACATAATAATCCTGTCCCCCTTGGCTGACAAGTTTTGTCTTCAGGAAAGTAGTAAGCAATACTTCTCAAATTGTAGCACAGGAGTCCTACCTTGGAGGGAAAGGGGTAGGGGGAGGAAAGAGATGGGAGAATAAAGCTCACATGAGAGCATCCAAAGCAGAGGCCAGACTTGGTACCCTCGGGCATCTATTCTCAGAGTAAGTGGGAGACCCCTAGTTTTACTGGAACCACAGGCTGCAAGACCGGCTGCATACAACAGAATCAAAAATGATTTCTTTCCAAGCTGCCCTTGGCTACTTCTCCATCAAGCTACCACTTTTACACTTTAGCAGAAGTATTTTGAAGGCTGTCATAGACAGGGGCAGGTGGTATGGGGGCACTGGGTGCCTGGGTCTGTGGGACCCACACAGCGCTGGTCCTAGATACCCTGTGGCAGGTTGAGGTCTTTGGCAAGCAGAGTCTAGCTTTGAGATGCACTTATAAACACCAGGCTGGGAGTAGTCTGTCTCAAATGCCTGGGAATAGACAAGTTGGATACCCAAGAGGTGCCCTGTGGCACAGAAGAAGGTCTGTCACCACAAAATACTCAGAGCTACAAGCTTGAATTCTGCCTAGGAATCTCAGGACTGAGTTGACCCTACTCTGATGTTCAACCTGAGGCAGAAGGCCTGAGTCACCCCACCACGCCCCATCCCCGCCCAGGCCTACATCTCCCATTCTACATAAAACTTTGGTCTGAGGTTAGTTTGGGTGGGCTTCTGAGGGATGAACTCAAATATGGGTGACTTGGGATACGTGCCAAAAAAAAAAAATGTGCCAAGCATTTTTAAACGCAGCCTAATCTGCCCATGCAAATCCTGCAGTTTGGAGGCCCAGGCTCTTGGATCTGGTCAAGCACCTGCCTTCTGCCAGGCTACAGACTCCCCTTTGGGTATACTCCCAACAGCAGCCAACAAGAGAAAGAGGTAGATGTTTATGGAAGCCTGAGCCCACAAAGGGCCAGAATCAGGGGCAGGAGAGAGACTGTCTTCTGTGGGCCAAAGCCCCTCACCCAACTACTTGAATTCTCAAGTATCTTTTTCTTAAAAGTACAAGAAAATGGGGTAGCCACCCAAACTGCCACATCAGAACCACAGACCTAGGATGTCAGGTGTTGTGAGCCCTGGTTTGGGCAGATTCTTCCCAAGTGCCACCATTTTCATTCCAAATAATGTGACCCCCCTTCTCTTTCTGTTCTCTGTCCTCTTTCCCATTCCTCTTTCAGCTGCTCCAAGAGACCAAACCCCATAAAAAAGGAGACTCTGAGCTGGGTGGTGGTGGCACACACGTTTAGTCCCCAGCACTCGGGAGGCAGAGGCAGATGGATCTCTGTGAGTTGGAGGCCAGCCTGGTCTACAGAGCAAGTTATGAGATAGCCAGGACTATACAGAGAAACCCTGTCTCAAAAAACAAACAAACAAACAAACAAACAAAAACAAAACCAAGAGAGAAAGAGAGAGTCTAAGAGAAGAGATGGCTCAGTTGGTAAATTTCTGACTTGTACAAGCATCAAGAAATTTTTTTAGGCCGGGCATTGGTGGTGCATACCTTTAGTCCCAGCACTCGGGAGGCGCAGGCAGGTGGATCTCTGTGAGTTTGAGGCCAACCTGGTCTACAGAGCTAGTTCCAGGACAGGCTCCAAAGCAATACAGAGAAACCCTGCCTAGAAAAATAAAAACAAACAAACAAAAAGAAAGAAGAAGAAGAAAAGATAGAAACCTTTTTAAGATCCCCAGTACCTACATAAAAAGCCAGGTATGATGGTATGATGACATGTTCATAATTTCGCTGTTGGGGGAATAAAGACAGGAGGACCCCTGGGGCTTGTTGGCCAGTCAGTGCTGCTGGACCATTGACCTGCAGATTCAGTAAAAGAACTTGCCTCCATAAGACATAAAGTGACAGAGGAAGACACTTGACATCAATGTCATATGCACACACATACACAAATATACAGACACACCAAATATGGGGAGACGGTATACATAGGGGCTTCCTAGCTAAGGCCCATACTATCTTCCCTGAAGGCTGTACACACTACCCAACATTCACCCCATCTTCAGTTGTCTACCCAGGCTCCTTTCCAGGAAGTGTCTCCTACCATCACCCCATACTAAAGACCAAGTAAATGATGCTCCAGTACTACCTGGAGACAAACCTGCTGAGGTCCATGGAGGAGGTCCTGACATTGAGCCCTTAAACTGAGGTTTCTCAGCAGAAATTCAACTGGCTAAGGAGAAACTGAACTGAAGATACTCCAGTCAATGGCCCTGAGGAGGGTCTGACCCCTCTATACACCTAGTGACTAGTGGATGTTTCTCCCCTACAGCTGAGCTCCCTGGGAGTGAAGCTCGGTGAATATACTCTCCTCAGGGTGGGAGGAAGGGGCACTGAGGGAGGCTATGCAGCTGCATGACAGATCTGGGCAGCCTTACCACAGACAGAACTGAGTGCCAGGACCGCCACAGCCCAGCTTAATTACACAGTAGAGTGCTAAGCTACACGTCTGGACCAGAAATAACTGTACTCCCAGGAAGGTTGTCTGAGAAAATTAACCTGTCCCACCCAACCCAGGTAAAAGGAAAGAAGCAAGTCAGGGCAACCAGACAAGGGTCTGGTCACATGAGCCCCACCTGGTCTTCCCCACATCTGGCCCCTCCCATGATGTATTAGCTCCACCCAATCTGCCCCCCACACTTGGCTCCTCCCCATGCTCCATCTTCCTATGGTTACTACTGTAGATCATCCTGGGAATTAGCGTGATAGAAACATAACCTGGGATTAGGTGTAGAATTAAAGGTCATAGACTCTGTCGTTTATTTCTTTTATGGGTGTTTCACCTGCTTGTCTGTATGTGTACCACGTGCCCTGTGCCTTCAGAGACCAGAAGAGGATACCAGATCTCCTGCAACCAGAGTTACAGACAGTTGTGAGCACCATGTGGGTGCTGGGAATTGAACTCAGGTCCTCCAAAAGAGCAGCCAGTACTTTCAGCCACTAAGCCAATCTCTCCAGCCAAAAGCTGAAGTTTTTCAGAGACACGAAGTCACCGATCAGGACTCTTTTCCCAGCTTGCAAACTGCTGTACCTTACCGGGCCTCTACCTCTTTTAATAACGATACTAACCTCATCATAGGATCCCATCCTTTGACCTCATCTCTACTGTCATGGCTCTCAGATGGTATCATACATGTGCATGCACTGAGCCGAGCCATGGACTCTGGCCCTTGGAAGGCTTCCTCAGCTGCTACCCTCATGATGAACCCCAGGGGACCCAGGAAATCTCAGGATAACTCAGCATCTTCTCTCTGGCTGCCTCTAATGGTCCATCTTCCCAGGCTCTGGGACCAACAAAGGCAGGCATGATGAGTTCCTCAGCTTGAGCTAGGCCCTGGAGGAACTTGATCCAATCTGTCTCCTATATGGTTCAAATCTCCATGGACAGCAGCTGAAAGAGTCATTTATAGCTTTTTAAGCTCGCTCTCTCTCTCTCTCTCTCTCTCACCTTCTCTCCCCCTCCTCAGAGGAATGCTGATTTCAAGTCCTCCCACCCCAGGCCAGTGAGCCTTCTCATGAGAAAAAGGCAACAGAAGGAGAGACATTGCAGGCGATGGGAACTCTGGGCTGTCTTAGAAAGGGAGAATAAGAGGAAAAAATGAACAGGAAAAGGATGGACACCCCTAGGGTCTGGGATTGGTGTCCAGACACCAAGGTAGGAGGCCTCCTCAGAAGGAATGGGAACTAGTCTCTGGGCTCAGGCAATAGGGATGTGTGTTCCCAGGTGCATTTTGTTGTGGTGGTGGTCACACACACACACCCCACCCTCACCCCACCCCAATCCCGAGACAGGGTTTCTCTGTGTAGCCCTGGTTCTCCTGAACCTAACTCAGTAGACCAGGGTGGCTTCAAACTCAGAAACCTGCCTGCCCCTGCCTCTTGAGTGCTGGTATTAAAGGCTTGTACCACCACCTGATTTTTGTTGAAATAGCAATTGAATTCAGTTCAGAGCCCTACGCACCCCCAACACACACAGCTACACTCCTAGCAGCATACAACAGGGAAAATAGAGAGTCCTCTGGTCATCACATTGTCTCTTTTTTTACACGAATGAGTTGGAGTACTGTTGACCCCATGTCCTCTTGTAAGTCCCATTGCCCTAGGGGTCTGCCTCTTCCAGGCCTGGTGTTCCCTCAGGATTTCAACTGTAATATCCAAAGTCTGCTGGAGACTTAAAAGTATAAGAGCTGGCTAGACAGGTAGATACCCATGGGGACACATGTGGCAGATCAGCAAACAGAGAGAGAGAGAGACAGAGACAGAGACAGACAGAGAAAGAGACAGACAGAGACAGACAGACAGAGACAGATAGAGAGAGAGAGAAAGACAGAGAGACGGAGACAGACAAAGACAGAGAGACAGACAGAGACAGACACAGAGACAGGGAGAGACAGAGAGACACAGAGAGAGAGACTTACAGGCAAGTGGATCATAATTCATTCTTCCTAAAAACTGAACTGAACTTAATATGAAAAATAGTTTCCTACTCCTTTTTGGGATCAAGGCCAGGTTACGATGTTCCCAGAGAACCAAGATGGGTCACAAGAGGCTCATTTTTCCTCCATTCCTTTTGATTTATTGCTTTCCTTAAAAAGAAGTTGGCTTAATTTATGTTCACCAGTGAAAAATGTCACTTCTGTCTCTCAAAGTAGCTGGATAAAGCTACTTTGGTATTTTTGGAGGAACCCTGATAAAGAGTTGAAGGAAGCTTCTTGTTCCTAGCTGTGATTCACCCAGGAGGGCAAACAGGTCCTTCATCCAACAGGACACCTTTAGGATACAACATCTAATCCTTGCTCATTCCTCCAGAGCCCTCCCCACAGGTCTAAAGAGTGGAAGGCCCCCTTTAAGGTTTCTGTGTTCAGGGAAGAGAGTGCAAAGGCTAACAAATTGTAATCAGCCTGAAAGATAAGCCTACTGTAGTCTAGTCAAGAGAATAGAGCAGCATTCCAGAAAGAGAAACCAGCAAGAATGAAGAAGGCCAAGGGGACTCAGAGAGTGGACCACCCAGGTGACAGAAGAAAGCTTTCTGGGGGATGTCAAAAGAGCAATTGAAATTTATCCAGAAGGTTATCAGAGTTGGAAAAGTATAGAGACTAATATTATAAGAATATTAACTCTAGAGAAGTTGGCCTGGTGGCTTGAAAGAACCAAATCCTTCAGCTATTGTCACACGCAAGTCATGGTTCCCATAAGATGACCTCAACACCTTGAGATTACAGCCACAGGCTGCCCAACACTGGCAAGAACATAGCTCATTTCTAAAGTAAGTTTCTTTTCACAATAGCTAAGTTCAAAAGTGCGCTTCTTTTCACAATAACTTTGGTTGACGGTGTTTCTGTGTGTGAAGACATGGGGGGGGCATGCAGGTCTGCATGCAAGTATGTTCATGGGAGTGCCAGTCATCGTTTTCATTGAATTAGGTATGGAAATATGATGTTCACTGTTATTTTTTCTTATATATAATAAATATGAAATGACTATCTCTCTCTCACACACACACACACACACACATTCACCTTGACTTTTGTAACAGAGAAATACCTTCAGACAGGTAAGATGATCCTAGAAGCCACAGAACTACTTCCAGCCCATGCTGACTGAGGCCAGGAACATGAGATTGCCTGTCTCTCCTGTTGAGGACACCCACCTCTCCAGGCATTTCAATTTTGTTCAGACAAATCTTCAAAGCTTATCTCCCACAAGCTAATTTTGCAAAACATCCTTGTTGCAGGTGAGGTTCTCCAGAAAACAGACCATGAGAGAGGATAGTATATAGGAAGATTTCTAAAGAGATTCTAATATGACCACAACAGCAAGGTAGGTAGGATAGTCAGAGGGAGCATTGGGCTATCACAAAGCTCAGCTGGCACCATGGGGAAACTGAGAAACATGGTCCCCAGCCAGGGCAAGGGCTAGGCCTTTATATTTCCTCCCACCAATATATCTCCCCCAAGCAATGACTGTCATTATTCCTGAGAAGGAGCATAGCATTAGGCAGCTGTCTTTAGTGATGCTGTCAGTAGCAGTCACTGCAACCAGGCAAAGTCCTTCTGTCCTTGCTGAGGGTCCTGGAACAACATAGCCACCACACCTATGTAGGCGCTCCATGCAGATAGGATGCCCAAGATCCAAAGCTGGAGAGAAAGATTTAGTAGCATGGGAGACAGATCTGAATCCAAATTTTAACTCTGTGGCTTGTAAACTACAAACTGTATCAGCTCATATTAGTATCAAGATTCTTGGCTCTTCATTTATAAAATAACAACACTATTTACCTTATGGAATAATTTGTTGGTTGTTTGGTTGGTTGGTGACAGGGTATCACACAGCCCAGGCTGGCTGCTAACTCACTATGCAACCAAGGATGACCTTGAATTTCTTGTGGTCCTCTTGCCTCCACTTACCAAGAACTAGGATTAGAAGTATGTAACACTATGCCAAGTTTTATACATGCCGGGGATCAAAGCCAGGGTTTTGTGCATGCTAGGCAAGAACTCTACCAATTAAGCGCATCCCCCATCCTTTAGAGCGTTTTAAAGTGAGGATTAAATAAGTATAAAAATGTCCTTGGCACAGCACAATCTTTCATAAGTGGCACTGATGCTGAGCGCCCATAGTAATTGTTGCTATCTTAGCAGCTGCAGAGGCAGAATTCTCCTCTGGCATCGGTGCTGGGTGCCTAGAGATAGGAACTATGTCAAAGTCTATATCCAAAGCCATCAGGTACACAGATTGCCGGGCCCCAGCATGTCTGTTAGAGAAGCTAGCAGTCTCCTTTAACCTCCAGCTTACAGGGCTAAAGGATGCTGCTTAGAGACATTATCAAGAACAAAGAACAATACTGGGAAAGGGGTTTTAACTGTCTTCGCCAATGGAGCACATGGCACCAAGAGGGTAGAACAACAGAGATGGATGAGACAGTCACTTTACAGGCTGTGGTGTCCAGAGACTGTGACCACAGGACAGTGAGAGTTATTTGATTCTATTATCTCATGTTTTAAATGGTCAGTAAGTAGAAAGAGACATTGGCTGCGATAATTTTTAAGCATGTGGGAGTTTCAGAATGTAGTACCACCATCAGGACCATCATCAGGGCCACCATCAGGGCCACTGAGCTGTCAGAACTTTAACTTTCCCTTCAGTGGGGGAGCACACCATGGTGACTAGAGCACTTTAGATAGGAGGTCCCAATATGCAGCCTCTGGGATTGGAAAAAGATGAATCTGAGTTTTGAACCCATCGGTCAACTGTGGGGCCTCGGACAAAGGTGAATGCCTTCTCAGAGTGCACCAGGAATATATCTGATTTGGGTTCCTTACTCATTGCAGGGAGGGAGAACACAGCAAGGGTATCTCAGCAAGAGAGTATCAGATAGTCTTGGAACACAATTCAGGTTTGTCTGGGGGCAATTGGCAGAGTCTGCTTAGAGTGGCTGTCTTAAGCAAGCACTGACCATTCTGAGGGAGAATCCCCAGATACATCATAGATACAGATAAAGCTGTAGATGGTAGGAGTAGCAATCATGCATTTTAGCCACAGAGGGATGTTTGACATTGTGAGCAAGAACATGATACAGTAACTTTGTTTATGTCAAACTCAGGGTGTAGGCCTTGCTTCATTCCAACTTCTCAGGTGCTTTTCTGAGGATAGTTGAGTCTGGTAGCAAACACAGGCTAGCTGTGATAGAAGGCTGCTTTGAAATGTCAAGGGCCACTCTCTTTTTTTGTTTTTACTGGTCATTAAATTCCTTTATGTATATACATTTCTCTGTTAAATATGAGTAAGACTATCTACCTCACATGCTGATTTGCAGAATACATCAGATCACGTGGGGCAGACAGCAGACGTTCATTGTGCACCAGTGTCTAGCCTAGCCCAGGAACATATTGACCAGAAGCTGCTCTCACCACCCCCACCAAGTTGCCAGGAGAGGAAACTGAACCAAAAGGCTCCAACATGCCTTGGCAAACACAGGAGGTGAAGTAGCCATCCATCCTCAGAATGCACCTGGCCCTTCTGTTTTGAACTACAGTTTATCCAATCAGGATTGGCAGTTGATTTGATGGTACTCCAAACAGAGGGGAAGGCTTAGCCCCAGCTTCATACAGAGGCCGGAATACTGCCCAGAACCCAGATGATGGAGTTAAGGAGGTGTCTACCAGGGTCATTACACCTGTGCGTGTTTCCCTTGCTTTTTACTCTGAATTTACTGAAATGGTTGTAGATACTACTGAGCGTCTCCAAGACCTGAAGGGTGCAGCCTGCCTGGACCAGACATGTTTGGGGCCAGAATCACCTTCGTTTGGTTCAAACACATGATCTTGTCTGATAATAGCAGAGTTTATCATAAGGAAAGCCCACCCAGGCTGCACTCCCCAAATTATACCCTTGTCCTGGTAATTACATAGCCATTCAGAGCCTGCATCTGGTTTATAATAGCATTTCCATGCAGACCAGATTGAGAGCCACCTCTCATTTGGTGGAACAAAAGAAAAATTACACATTTTTGATGACTCAAGTTCCCCCAGCTTGGGGTACTAGAAAGGCACAAAATCTCGAGTCATTTCTGTCTGGATTTTGTATATTTGGGGGTTAATTCAGCCTCAACATCTTCACCTGTAAAATGGGAATACTGAAATTGCCTTGCCCTCCACAAATCCAAAGAGAATTACAAAGTCAAGTGCTATATTCACATTTAAACACATATTTAAAAAAAAAAAAAAAGCTAAAAGGCATTACAATGTGAATTTTGAAAAGTATTTCCAGTATAATGGTTTCTGCTTACTAGCAAGTAGAACAGATCTGAGTCAAAATGAAAAGGTCACATTATAACTAATGTCTTCTGCAGTGACAAAACTCATGCTTTTCCATTGGGTTCATTAATGGCAGTTCCCGCCCCCTGGAACTTTCAAAGTCACACACATCCTCAAAGTCTGGGGGTGTCCAGGCTGTTTACTACAGCAGTAAAGTTGGCTGGTTATGTAGTGTTTGAGCCATCCATTCAGCAAGGATTTATTGTGTGAGAGCCCTAGTTCTAGGAGTTTGACATGATTGTTAGGGAATAAATTCGCCAAGAAGCCCTGGAAAGTGTCTCTCCAGGTGCAACAGTGATTAGAATTCTTTCAGCTTCACCTTTGTTTGTGTTTGGTCCATTTGAGGCTAGCCAAGAACTTCACCTAAACAACAGACGGCCTACTGCACCTCATAAAGCAATCTTGAAGATTTCAACTTTGGCTGCATGCAGCCTTGGGTAGCTGAGCACAAATCCGAACAGCGATCTCTAAGACAGTCCCATGTCACTGCTCTAGAGGCTTTGTGACCTAGGAGAATGGAGTCTATAGATGAGGCAGACTAAAGTCACATGTAATAGGCAACTTTTATTCAGAGCATCAGACAAGTTATACTGTGAGGGTTAAGAGGAGTCACATGAGTAAAGTGTCCAACCACATGGACAAGCTGCACATAGTGGGTAAGCCTCAAGTGGCAAAAACAGGTTTTCCCATAGACATACAAACACATAGCAATAGCTAGTTGTAACAAGTAATCTGAAGTAAACTCACTCTTCTCCACTACACCTGGAAGGGGTGTGAAAGAGAATTCCAAGAACAATTCCGTGGTTTTGAAGAAACTGAAGTCACGAGACTCATGTCTTGTTTTCTTGGAGTTTCCTCACAAGCACTTAAAATTCTCCCCTCTGTTCTGAGACAGTGTTACAACAGCCCCAGATTATGGCAGGGTCCTTACCCTATCTCTCCCCCATAGAACCAAGCTGGAAAAATCTCACCTTCAGATGTGACATATCCCTCAGAGCAGCCCCAGAATCCCACCGCTTCTGCACAAGTCTCTTTCTGTACCAAAGGGAAACCCCAAGCCACCTACTGTTTTCACTCACTTCCCAGTTAGGTGATAGCAGTTTGTTTCATAATTGGATTCTTTTATGGGAGTCAAATCTAATGCCACCGTTGATTGATGTTAGGGGACAGGAGCAGGCACAGGTCGGGCTTACTCAATTTGGGCTTGGTGTTAGTATTCAGGCATCTACACTGGCCTATCCTTGGGGTTCTGACAGGTTATACCCTCAGCTGCAGCCACTAAGAGCCCACCTGTGCACATTCACTGTTCTGCTTTAAAAGGGCCCTGCCCACCTCACATTCTCCTCTCATTCTCTCTGTCTGCTCCCCCTCCCTCCCCCCCCCTCTCTCTCACATACATACACACACACACACACAGAGAGTTAAGCACATTCATCCCGAATCACAACCATTACTGAGAGAAAGTAAGCAATCAGCCTACCCCTCCCCCCAGGCCCTGTTCTCCCTCCTGTATTAGAACTGTATTCTTTTTGGTGCATAAGAAAGAGATAGCCAGACAGACCCCTTACAGAGCCACACACTCACCCTAATGCCCACCATTTCATCTCCAAAGACCTAGCAGAATCATCCATTATTCTCCCCTGTACATTTTAGATCAGGTCACATTCTTGATCTCTTTTTACTGTGATCTAAATAACCCCTGGGGGGTTTGCTCATCCAGTTAGGCAGACAATGCAAGACTCATCTCCACCAGGTTACTCCACTGAATATTAAGTGTTTCTGAGTGTGTGAAAGGGAAGCCATAGGCCTGGAGGAATTCGTTAAGAAGCTGTCCAAGCAAATACTCAGTTCTCCAGAGTTCACCTCTGAGGCTTCAGGGTCAGCTCTGCCCTACAAACTACCGCAGCTGCAACTAGCCCCCAGGGTTTTCTGACTCTTACCTAGACACAAAACTAAAGACTGGTGGTTAGCTATAGAGCTGGACCTGATAATAATGGACGGGGTCCCTCCTCAGCCTGCAGATCTCTGCTTATATCTGAATGTCCATATGGGTGTGTACTGAGGCTTACTCAGCATCAGGGACAAACCCCGTGATCCAGCTTAGCAGGAAGCCTGCTGCTTTGTACTCTGTGGCCATTTCTAAATTATCTAGAAAATTCTTGACCTCAACAATGTTTCTGTTGAGACAGGAGTAAAAGAGAATTAAGTCAGACCAAGTTCTAGGGTGGTAGGTCATGAGTCATGCCCCTGCAGGAAGAAGATATAGAGATAGTGAGTTTCCAAGGCAACGGAAAGCAAACCCAAAACATTTCATTTCCAGGTTCAATGTTGACTAGACTGTCATGAGGCCAGGGAGATAAGAACCTCATTTCTCTCTTTAGGCAGTTAGTAACTGAAGTCTGGGTGGGTGGGGGGAGCTGTTTTGCATTTCTTCAGTTTCCCATTTGGGAGCCCCATGTAAATTGGAGGGCTTCAGAACCACACATGGGAAGATAGACAAATACTGACACGGAGAACTGGCTTGAAGCATAGCCCACAGTAGACTAAAACTTCTCCAGGGGCCCAAGACAACAGAGAGCAGGCACGGACCTCAGATGACAGAGCTGGGAGCCCTAGATGTGGGGGTGGGTTTTCTGATAAGATGTAGTTCTGTGCAAAGTGGGGGAAGTGCTTTTGTATTTTTGAGAATTGTGAACAGGACTGGGTGGAAGTACAGCAAGAACTATACGCTCACTAGAGTAGGTGGGAATCTGTTAACTTTCAGGTCCCACCCACTCCAGAAGGCCTGGGTTCTGAGACCAGGCAAGGGCTGTGCTACTCATACAGCCAAAGAGGGGGTCTTCACAAGCATCAAAGGCGCATGCCCTTTCAGGGCATCCAGGGCATTCACGGGCAGCTTTTATCCTGGGCTTTGAAGGGAGAACAATAATTCCATGCTTAACCAAAAACATCTCGGGGTAGGGCCATGATCTTTGAACACTCCCTGAGGCTCCTGGGGTTCCTGGGGCTGGGACTGGTGCAGCACAGGCCTGCCTACCACCTGGCTTAGCCTCAACTGCAGAGGCTCAGCCTTTTGTCAGAGGGAGCAGAAGCAACTGGCATTTGGGACAATCTGGTTTGACTTCCAGTCACTCAGAAGCATCCATAATAGCTGTGACTTAATGAAAGTCTATGGCAAAGTCAGATTGCTATCCTATCATAGGACCAGCAACATTTCAGGTGATGTCTTTCTTCCTGTGCTCTGGCTCCTAAATCAATAAGAAGTTTAAATGGTTTGAAAAGTTCACTAGTTGCCTAGATTTACAACTTAACCAGGTGGTTAAACTATTCTAGGTGCCAGTTTCCTTGTCTGATGAATAAGGACTGTATAACTTGGAATTGGTATTCTGTGTTTCCAGAGATGGGGAGAGACAGAGACACACAAAGAGAGGAACAGACAGACAGACAGACAGACACACACACACACACACACACAGAGGAGGGGGGAAGGACAGAGAGACAGACAGAAAGAGAGAGAACAATTGTTAGCATCTAACCTTGGCTTAGATTCCTCTATGAGGCATCAAGACAGAATGTTCATGTCCAACTGAACCAGCCTTCAACTGTGAGCTTGAGTTAAATAAAGCAGAGAAGGATACCCTGCCTGCTGGGATGTAGGGATTGCTCCTCCATACTTCCAAAGCCCAAGAACCAGAGCTTAGTGATCTAGCAGGAGCTGTTAGTGCTAAAACCAGCGATCTCTTAGATGAGGCACAATAGAAAGGTTGTCATTTGTCTCTCTCTTCCTCTCTCTCTCTCTCTCTCTGTCTCTCTCTGTTCTTGAGGACACAAATAAAACCATATCTACTTGCTACTCATAGCCCTGAGATCAGAGCCTGACATAAGGTAGTTGCTCAGTAAAGAGCTGATGATGAATAAGCGATGACATGACAGGCTAAAAACTACTGAGACCCCACATCCTGCGTTCTGAGCACATGACCAGCTGTGCTCCACTTACTCCTCAGATCCTTGGCCCTCATGAGTTAGTTAATAACTAGAATGCCTTAAGAACTTAATGTTGGAGAGGGGAGGGGCTCAGAAAGGAGGTGACAGAGCTTTTTAATTCTGTTCTTAAGGCTCTGTGTGATCTCAGGCAGCCACCCATTCTCTTTAAGCCTCGGTTTTCTATCTTTAAAATGGGAAAGTCAGATTGAATGACTTTGGATGCCTCTGCCACTTGTGGTATTATGTTAAAAGTAAAACCAATGGTATCTTGCAAGGGAAAATCATAATTTGAATACTCTTTTTTTAATTTTCCAGAGAGCACTTGTAAAGACTATGAATTATTCCAGATCACCTTTAGAAACCTAATATACTCTTATCCTCTGAGAGAGACCTGATCCCTGTCTAAAGAATTCAATGAAGAATGATATAGGGATACCTGTGTGTGATCGTTCCTTGGCCTCCTGAAGTACAACAAGAAATCCACAGACACAGCCTTTCAATTCAATTCAATTCAATTCAATTTTTTTTTTTTTTTTTTTTTTTTTTTTGTCTGAGACAGGGTTTCACTGTGTAGCCCTGGCTGTCCTGGAACTCACTCTGTAGATCAGGCTGGCCTCAAACTCTGTGTCTGCCTTTCAAGTGCTGGGATTAAAGGTGGGAACTACTCAAATAATTCTTGATGTAAAGAATCCACCTAAGCTCCACTGTAGAGTAGCAAGAAACAATGACCATCAAGACAAGGCAGAACATGTGGCTCGGAAGGATCATTCCCTTGAGCTCAGACCCCAACCTCTGTGATCCTCATCGATTGAGAGTGACTCTACCAGCCGGGCATTGGTGGCGCACACCTTTAATCCCAGCACTTGGGAGGCAGAGGCAAGCAGATCTCTGTGAGTCTGAGACCAGCCTGGTCTACAGAGTGAGTTCCAGGACAGGCTCCAAAGCTACATAGAGAAACCCTGTCTTTGAAAAATAAACAAACAAAAAAACAAAACAAACAAAAAAGTGACTCTACCAATGTTCACCTCATCATACCAGGCACAGAACAGGTGTATTCTCTCAGGGGTGTGGCCCTCTTGACATTACAGTATGACTTGAATGCACTGGGTCACATTCACAGCTGTCCTGGGACACCCAAAAGCCACAGGCTGGACACATGCAGAAAGACATTTCCCTTCCAGACGCTAACACCGTGGTTCCCACTGGCATGTGAACCCTTGTTTCTCTGAGAAAGATAAGCAGGACTTTGTACTCTTTAAGAGGTTACCAGCGCATCAAGATCAAGGTCCTCAAATCCTAAGAACAGAAAAGTTCTTGACAAGATCTCATGGTTGTCATCAAACTCACACTGATGAGTGAGTGAACTCAGGGTTCACTCCAAAGAGAGGGAAAATGATTGGCATCAGTAAAAGAAAGTGCAGAGGTGTCACTTAATGATCTTTGAGCCAGGGCAATCCCCCAAATTTCTCAAAGGGGCAAGGCAGAAAGCTCCTGTGGGAACTAATTGTGAGGCCACTATTTACCAAGTGTACTCCCACCCACCCCACCCCCTTGTGCTAGCAATAGCAGCAGATCAAGGACGTGAGAACTTAATTCACTGGCTGGCTTCTCTCTACTCCTCAAGGTCACTTCAAGTTGGGTGGTAGATGCAGACCAGGGGCAGGCATAAAGGAGGTGACAACATCATGAATCCCAGAGACAGACCCCAGAGTTCTTGGGAAGTACCTACTGCCCCACATAGCAAATCAGTTTGCCAAATGGGGCCAAAGATTACTCTGTGCTGTGGATTACAGTGTCCACTTCAGTAAACTAAACCAGAGAAACAGTTTCCTGACTCTGTGCAACATGAAAATACAACACTCTTTGTTTAAAAAACACCTCCCAAAACCGCCCTCCAAAAAACAAACAAAAAAACCAAAAAACCCAAAACTATTACAAATGTGAAGACAGCATCAGCACTGAGTAAACTAAGGGCACAGCCCTCTGATCATGTGCTTAGAAAGCCAGCCCTGCCTGCAGGGGGTGGGTTAAGTGTAAGTCAGAGTTTGCCTTCATGTTTAGAGAACTGGTTAATCATAAACATGACTTCTAATCTGTCAAGGAGGAGGGGCTGGGAAAAAGAAAAAGGAGGAGGAAAAGGCAGACCCAACTAAAGTTCTTCCATTCCTTAAGAAACATTTAAACTTCTTTGGTTGCAGCCATGAACCCACATACCTTTGTGGTACTTCTAGCCAAGTGACTAGAGCATCTTCCATCTGTCCTTCTTGAGGGTTAATGTTTTGAAATTTAATAGTTATTGTAAGGTATTAATAAGATTGGAACTTACACCAACTATGATGCTGAGGAGCCTATGGCTGGTCAATAGGATTAAATAATGTCATTAGAATAGAATAATGAACAACTTACTGGTGGCTTTGTGTGGGAGAAAAACTAAAAGGCATATACACACACATACATTCTCCTTTGTCTTGCCATGTGATGTCCTGTGCCCTCTTAAGACTAGAAAACCATCACCAAATGTATCTCTTCATCTTAGACCTCCAGAAGCAGAGGTCCTTTTGCTTTTTAACTTAACCAAGGCTGTCGTATTGCATAATTAACCACAGAAACTGGGCCAACTCACTGCAGTCTTGAAAGGTCAAGGGAAGGTTGCTACAGGAATTTATTGATAGTTGTCCCAAGTTCCAAAAGCAGCAGAAACTTGCCCCTCCTAGGCCCCCAAAGCCTAGGGACACAATTACTACCTACAGAAAGAATCCTGCCTTCTAAATATTATGTTTATTTCCAAGAAAAAAAAAAACACACACACACAAGATTCTTTTTATAATAACTCCATTCTTCATTCTATTGATTGAGACCTCAGACAATCTGGAGAATCTGTTACAGAGAGTTCCCAGGCATGATGGAGGTTGGTAGGGATCCCTGCTGTCCTCCTGAACAAAGGCCTGGTGTCATGTGTACAACACAAGTGTGTAGAACCTGCCAGAGTGTGCAGCAGCTTTGTGTAGACTGACTAGAAAAACTGGAGTGATTTCCAAGTACGAAGCCCCTTCAAGCTTTGCTACAAAGGATGCTAGTTAGGAGAATCACAGAAAAAGACAAGACTTAGGAAATGGGTGAGGTAAGATGTCATTAGGCCTTCCTCTCCCATCAGAGCAGAAGGATGAGCTACACCAAGATGTGCTTTACCTCTTCTTCTTCTTCTTTTTTTTTTTTTTTTTAATGTTTATTTATTGTGTATACAGTGTTCTGTCTGCCAGCCTTTATGACAGAAGAGGGCATCAGTTTCCTTTACAGATGGTTGTGAGGCACCATGTGGTTTCTGGGAATTGAACTCAGGTCCTCTGGAAGAGCAGCCAGTGCATAGAGAAAGCAGTGGGCATCCCCTGCAAGTGAGCTTACAGGAGCCCTGGTCACAAGGCCTGAGCCCACCTACCCATTCAGCGTGATTAAAAAACAAAACAAAACAAAAAAAAAAAAACCTAGGATTCTTCACTGTCTGAACACACTTGGGTAGGTCACTAGACTAGGGACAGACAGCAGGAGACATCCTACCTACCAGAGTGCCAAAGTCCAGTAGGAACTGAGTTGTTAAATCTCATGGGTAGATCTCTGACTCTGACATGCCTGTCCTTAGGAGGAGGGAACTACAAACCCATTCTCGGGCTTGAACCCATTCTTAGTGGCCTCCACCCGGCCTCTGCCTCTGAACCACCAGGATCAAATGGCCTCAATCACCACTTCCAAGGAAAAAGTTCCCATCTATCCAGCTCCAGTTCTGCCTCTTTAAACTCAAATAGCATTTGACCCTTGACCTAGTGAAGGAGACACCTGACCAATCACAGTGTGATTTGAAGAGGCTGAGTCAGAACCCTGCTGACAGGGCTTTCCCAGACACCTGTTGCCAGCCAAAGCTTGAAATCACACTTGGTACTTCCAAAGACTGGGAGGGACCCACAAACTCTGCCCTCTACAGCCAACCACCACAGGGCAAGCTTCCCACCTCATGAGGGCATAGACCCCAAAGTTTGTCTCAGATACCTTAGAATTTGGGGTCTGCCACAGCTGAATTGACTTGGCATTCTATCTCAAAGTCACTTAGGGGAAAAAAACAAAAACAAAACCCTTTAAAGTGAACCAGGAACAGCCAAGAATCTCACTGGTGACTAGCCTTCTCCCAAACACTGCCCAGATCTCCTCAAGGTCAAGCATTACCAGAAAGTCAAGTTCAAGGTCAGTTTTCTGAGAAAGCTGAGACTGGCCTCAGTGAAAGTGGAGGTATTTACTTTGGGCAAGATTTTCCATCCTTTGCCTCCTCTGCCTGGGGCTTTCCCCTTGGTGAGAGGTGGGTGGGTGGGTGGGTGTGTGTGTGTGTGTGTGTGTGTGTGTGTGTGTGTGTGTGTGGTGTGCTTCAGTCTGCCTTAACTAGAGAGTTAAAACAAAGGCTTTTTCTTCAGCCTGTCCACTCCTGTAGTCTAACGAAGCTTGGCTTCTTCCTCTGTGCTAGACAAACAAGTCTGCCCAGATTTAAAAGGATTAGCAAGCTCTATTGCCAAGGGTTTGGTGAACTCCCCAGTAGAAATGGAGCCTTGGGCTCTGACTCTCACAGGCATGGTGGTCAAATGACCAAGCCTCCTCACTTCACCTGGGCAAGTCCCCCCCCCCCCATGACTACATCATCCAGGTGGGGCTGGCCAGCAGGCTTATGCAGTTTGTGCCCTGGCAGCCTCACTCCATGGCATTGCTGCCTCTGCTGAACACTCGGGGCTCTGTGCACTGCTCCCAGACCCTCAACTTCACATGGGAAGGACTCCATTTCTGCTGCCACTTCCCTTGGCCCCTAAGTGGCAGGCACTTACTCCCCTGCATAAGCTGCCAAATTCATTGATGCAATTGTCAGCATCTCTGCTTTATCAAAGGTGACTGAGTAGCAACATTCCTGCACCAGACGCTGAGGTTGCAAGACAATGGGTACCATACAATTCTCTGGGGACCTCAGGTGATGGTTTCATTTTATCTTATTATATTTTATTTTGTTAAAAAATTTTAGTATACCTTAGAAGCCTTCTTTCTTTTTCTAATGAAAAACTGAAAGGAGAGGATCTAGGTGGTAGGAGAGGTGGGAGGGACTAGGAGGAGTAGAGGAAGGGGAATCCATAATCGTTATACATTATATGAGGGGACAAAAACCCTATATTCAATGAAAGAAAAACAAAATAAAAAATATAAAAGGAAGGTCTTTTATAAACAAGGACTTTCATGATGACACACTCATGTATTCAGCAAATTGCCTTCCATTTCCACTTTGTGCTTAAGGGACTGAGATGAAGGCTCAGAATGAGCCGGGCACTGTGCCAACTACCTGGCTCGGTCTTTAAAATTATTTTACAAATAAAGAGGCTGAGGCAGTAATGTATAAAAATAATTGGTCCTTGACAGTGGGGATCCTAGAACCCACACAAGAAGTCAGGCATGGCTCACACCCTTGTAAGTCCAGCACCTAAACAGAGAAACTTAAACAGGATCTCTGAGGCTTTCTGGCTGCCAGCCTAGCTTGAAAAAGAAAAGATTCAGGGTCAGTGAAAGAACCTTCTTCAAACAAATAAGGTAAAGGAAGATAGAGATAACTGATACCCAGTATCCTCTTAGGGCCTCTGTTTCTACCAGTGCACAGAGACCCCCCCACACACACACACACACTTATTGACCCAAGAATACACAGGCAATGACAGAACAGGAGCGGGGCTTTCCCGACACTGAATGCTATCTATGCTCCCATGGAAAATGGAGAAACGCAGAGAGGTCCACAAGGTCATAGAGGAATGGAACAACCCCTTGCTCCTGCTCCACTCCTCTGCCTTTCACTTGAGGACCTCTTTCCATCATCAGCTGGGAATGCACAGAGAGAGCAGAGATGATGGGGAATGGGAGTGCATGCCTGTGACCTGGGCCACTGCTACCTCAGACCTCCTCTACACCACACTCATGGTCCTGCTGCCCATTCTGAATGTCCTTTGTTTCCTTTTGGTCACTGTGTCACCCAATGGGGTCAGATCATACCAGCCTGGGAGAAGATACTTAGCTTGCTAAGCCTGATCTGCCCTTCTCCCCTTCAAATTGCTTCTGTGTCCATTGAATTTTGTCTTTACTTATTCTGTTGTTAGGTAACCATCTGTGTACTCTGCAGCTTTCACTGTCACTCATAACATTATAGATTTGAACAATTCCTCCCTTGCACTGCTAACCCAGAGAAGAGAACCTAGGGCGGCTAACTTACGTTTATGTTATCTTGTTTATTTCATCTCAGCGTCCATTTGGCCTACAATCCTAAGACAACTTTGTGAGGACTTCCTAGTCTTACAAATGCACAATGTAAAGAAAGGGGCCTTCCCATTTACAGTGTCTGCTGGATATATGATCAAATATCCAAGCCTTCCATATTTGGCCATTACTGGACAGTGTATATTTTACAACTGCTTTTTTTTTAATCACTGATATAAATAATACGTTTTTTATACTGTCAGAGTTCCACTTAAAACTTTTCTGCTATTAAAACAGCAAATGTATTCTTGCATCCCTTTGAGGTGCTTCTTGGAAGTTTTAGTTGTTTATCCAAAGGTCAAATAAGCTCTGAAACAAAATGGAATCAATCAGTAGCAAGAACTTGCTTCTTGTAACATTTGTTTCTTACCTTTTTGGGACTGAAGAGAAAAGCAAACTCCAACTCTCAGTTGTCAAGCAGAGATAGCAGTTTTCAAAGCCAGAAGTTTGCTTCCCCAGGCCTGCACTTTCAGTTGGTGACTTCTGAAATGGAAAGACAGGCTGCATCTACCAAGAACCCTACCTTCTTCTGCAACTTACAGCTAAGCCTACAATGTGAGCACATCCAGCCATCCAGGTGACCCTGTGGAGGTGCTCTAGCCCTGAAAATGCATTGGCACCCTTCCCCCAGAGACCTCACTGGGTTAAGCACATCGTGCACTTTTGCACTTCAGTGAAGGTCTTTTCTCCATTGGTATTGTCAGTGACAGAGGATTGGTTTAGGCTGTAGATGTAGCTCAGTTGTAGAGCACAAGCTTAGTATGTATGGGGCCTTGGGTTCAGTAGCAGTTGTAGTAGTGTTGCTGCTGCGGCTGCTGGTGGTGGTGATGATGGGGCTAAGGAAACTGACAGTTGGTAAAGTGTTTTTAGTATAATAATGATGGCCTGAATTCAGTCATCAGAACCTATAGATAGATAGATGGTGTTAGTGGATGACTTTAATCCCAGCACTCAGGAAGCAGAGGCAGGCAGATCTCTGTTAGTTTGAAACCAGACTGGTTTACAGAGTGAGTTCTGGGACAGCCAAGGCTATACAGAGGAACCCTGACTTGAAATCACCCTCCCCCCAAAAGAAAATCTATATAAAACCCCAAAACAAAACAAAATATACATGGTGGTACATGCTTGTAATCCCAACAAGTGTATTCCTGGGGCTTCCTAGCTACCCAGCTTAGCCTACTTGATAAGCTCCTGACAGGTAAGAGAGCCTGTCTCAATAAACAAGGTGAATAGTACCCAATGAATGTCACCTGTGGTCAATTTCTGGCCTCCACGTGCCTGCATATGGGCACACACATGAACATGCACAGGCCTGTACACATACACACAAGAAAAGAAAAAGAAATAATAACTTGTGAAAAGAAAATTTTTCTTGGTCACTGGGCTCAAGAATCCTACACACAACTCAGGCATTCTTAACTCATCTCCCCTTCACTGCCCATAGTAGCTATTCCAAACTTTGACCATTGCCATTTAGAAGCTTGAGTTTTGTAAATTTTGGTCCTTTCTTTATTGATATATCTTTTCAGCTACTATTTGCTGAGGTCCCAGCTCTTGTCAAGCACTGGGCATCAGGCACACTGACAAACAAGCTGACAAACTTATGACTGTCTTATAGTAAACCTCCTCTCACTCTTACATCTGGATCATTGTTTCTCCTCTCCAAGGCATCAGTCAGAAACTGGGCCCAGATAGCTCCATTGCCCTCCCCTGGCCTTCCAATCTCTAGGGCTTCTGATCATGAATACACTTGATTTCTGCCTTTTGCCAAAGCTCAATCCAGAAAACACAGCTAAACAGTGCCTGCATTCCTGATATATGGGAACTCTGAGGCAATAAGCAGTTTTCCAAGCCACTGAGTTTTGGAATAATTTTCTGTATAATCATAGATACTAATACAAGAATTAAATAAAATCACAAAACAAAGGGCTGGGAATAATATTCAGTGCATACTCAATCCTGGCTAATAATATCATTATTATTGCTTGTTTAGACATAACACTAGATAGAATATTTTTCATGGGAGAAGAGATGAGGTCTCTTTATCTACTGCATGCCAAGCTCCTGGCATAGCGCTTAGCCCAGAGTCTTTCGGCTAACCACAAACATTTTGTTGGATACAAGAATAAACAAGATGGACTGTTGATGTGGCTCAGTTGGTAAGATGCTCGACTAGCATACATAAGGCCCTGGGTTCAAACACCACATAAACAGGGCATGGTAGTACATGCATGCTTTTAATCCCAGCACTCAAAAGATAGAGTCAGAGGATCAGAAGTTCACGGTGAATCCTCCACTTTATAGCTGGTTCAAGGCTATCCTGGGCTACAAGAGACCCTGTTTCAAGGAGGGGGGAGGTGGATAAATAGGAATGAATTAATTGAGTTGTCTAGGCTCTTACCTCATATGAGGGGGACACAGTCTGAGTAGCCAGGTTCTTTCTCTAGCCAGATAAAGAACCAAGGAATGTGGTAAATATCTAAGAAATTGAGGCCCAAGGTGCCTTTGTGTGTTCCTTGCTTTAGTACACATCCAGGGTGTGTTTCCTAGAACTTTTTTTTTTTTTTTTTTTTTGACGCTAACTCGTATCTACACCACACTCTTGGAAGGCACAGAGAAAACACTGAAATAGTTAGCAACCACCTTCTCCTCCAGCCTACTAGAAGCATTCTGAGTTATAGATGCAAGGAGAGAGTTGGGGCTTGGTTGAAGAAATATGTGCCAGTTGGGCTACACACACAGTTCTCACCCTAAAGAGACCAAGTCTTATTAGAAACAAAAGAAGCTGTTTACTTCATCAAAGTGTTACTGGTCCAGTTGCCTACCGCCCCCCTCCCCATCGTCACTGTTCAAATGTCTTCCTGCATAACATCTTTCCCAGTGTTTAAGACAAACAGAGGAATTGCTACCCCAGGCTCCCATCCTCCCCTTAGCTGGTACCCTGGTACCTCCATGAGAGGACCATCAGTCCAGTGAGTATATCACCTGAGCCAGAAGCTGTGACCTAACTTCTGCAGGGTAAGGACTGCATTCCATTGATCTTGTATTCCGCATCAGTAGGTGCTGATACAGAATAAATAGGGGCTGTTTCCTTCTGTGATTCCCTGGCAAGGAAGTCACTGAGGATATGCCAGAAGTCTGCAGGGTTTGCTCTGCTTTAATATGGAAGCCACTCTCGCACTCTCTCCCGTAGCAAGCACACTCCCTTAGTCGAAGCCACTCATCCTCAAGGTGTTGTCCCCAACCCTGCAGCATCACTGTCACTCAGGACCTTGTCAGAGATCCCAGTTCTCACACCCCTGCTCAGACCCACTGGCTCGGAATTGCTGAGACTACCATTAGCAGCAGTCTGTGTTTTAACCAGCTCACCATATGATTCCCGTCACGCTTAAATAAAAAATAAAATAAAATAAAATAAAGCTTACCAAAACACGGGTGGAAAAGACCTTCCAATCCAGACTGAATTAAGATTAATATTAAAGGAGAATTCTAGACAATGCCCCTTGCTGTAAAATGCCCATGTCCAGGACCCCCCCCCCCCATTTTCTGAAAAACAGTTCAATCGGCAGTTAAATGAACTCAACACATTTATTTTAAATGGGCAAAATGAATTTTCATATCCTTAGAATAACACCAGATGTTTTACCTCTTTTTCCTAATTGATTTTCCAGCCTACAGCAATTCATCTCTATATTTTCCAGTTGGGTTCTGATGTAACAAAAAGAGTGTGTTCTGGCAGGAATATTACAGTAAGTGCCCTACATCTTAAAACTAGTGTAACTCGGGGCTGCCATGCATCATCTGTATGTTGGTCTTCCCCCAAACATGAAAAACAGCTTTAGGTATCTCTGCTGGCAGGAAATCCAGAATGGCCCTTTTCAGGAGGTCTGGTCTCCAGGCTCTCAGATGGCTGGCTTCAGAGCTGAGTTCTGGGCATTTGGCCCAAGCCTGATCGCTTCTCCAACCAAGCCTGCATTCCCTGGTACTGAAGGGTTCTGAAATGTGCAAGTAAACACTCTGTCAGTGGAAAGATTTGCCTCTAACTTGAAAAGAAACGGACTGGACTGTGGAATGAAAGTGAGAGGTGTAAGATATTCTCAAAGGGGCAGCCAGTCTGAATGGACCCAGACTCTACTCCTGGGGAAGCCATAACAACCCCCCACTGTTGACCTATGAGGAGCTTCAGGCCTAGAGGCCTTGGTCTGGAATGCTTAACTGGGTGAAAGGTCACCACAGACAGGTTTTTCTGAGGGGAGACTGGGGAAACAGAAGCCTCAGCTTCCAGGCAAGCAACTTCAAAGGAGGCCTTCCCAGCCCTGAGTACCAGGGCGGAGGAGGAGGGTCTGGAGTGTGGCAACCCAGCACCAGGAACCCAGAAAGCAATGATTCCAAAACAAAAGCATACCACTGAAGTCTTTGGCAGAGGCTGGCACCCTCCCCTGGAATTTTTTGAGAGCAGGCAGATTTGAGCCCTCCTATCTAAAGCAGGGTTTTAATGGGGTCTCCTAAGAACAAACCAGCCTGTCTAGCTAGGGTACACCACAGAAGGAAGCCTGTCTGAAGGCTGGTTCTCAGAACGGGACTTCTCCAGCTTTAAGTACCAACGACCACTCAAACACTCAGCCTTCTGTTTGCAGGGCCATTCCTAGTCCTTAGAATAAGGCATTACAGGTTCCTTCTGAAAACATTCAGGCAAAAGTTGTATAAAAAAATAAGGAAAAAGTTCCTTATTTCAACTCCCTCCCTGGAACACCACTATAAACTCCACACACACACATAAGCTTCCCAAGAGAAACCTACTTAGTCTGGAGGAGAGAGAGAGAGTGTGTGTGTGTGTGTGTGTGTGTGTGTGTGTGTGCGCGCATGTGTGTGCGCGCACATGGTGGACACTCTCTACTCCTTACCTCTTAAATTCCTAACCTGGCCCACACATGCGATTAACCACACTTCCTAAAAACATTTCAAAAAGTCATCTACATTTATCATTCACAAATTACAACCTTCCTCCTTCTCAAAGAGTGACAATGCCCCAGATCACATTTAAGACACTTTGTAAAGACCTGAGGAAGTCAAACCAAGTCTTTAGGCCTCACCTAATGGGACTAAATTCTCAGTAATTCATACACTCTGGGTGTCTGACTAACAAGCTAATCCTCCTCTGGGAATGTGACAGGAACCCAGCCCCTCTGGGTTACCCAACCTTCCTAAAAGGTGCTGGGCTCATTGACTATTTTTACTATAGAGAAGCCAGAGTCTCTCTGAAAATTCTTCCCTTACCCCAAATTCAGGTACTTTTAATGACACTATTAAGCCACAAGAGCCACTTATAAATGTCATCATAGTCTTTTAATATTTTACATAAAAAAACTGTATACACAGCTTATAGAACTTTTATGTAAACATCGTAAGCTCACCACTTTGTCATTTGTCAGTTTATTTAAAAAATAAAACAAACAAACAAAAAGACAATTTAGTAAAAGTACCACTGGGCCGGGCAGGGGTGAGGAAAAGGGAGTAGGGGGAGGCTTTTCTCTGCACATCAAAGGTAGAGAAAATTTCACTTAGCTGAAATGGGAGGGGAGATTTAAATAGACCCCAATATGTTGCCTTCCTTTATCAAAACAGTGTGCATACGCTACACAAGTAAAAAAAAAAAAAAATCACAAAACAGTGTTGACACTTTTTTTTTCAAGAAAACAAAGCAAAAATTAGTGTTTTTTTTTAATCTCCTTATTTTAAAGTCATCATAGTTTAAAAAAAAACCAGAAGTAGATGAGGTTACAGCATACAAGTGTGGTCAGAATGCTGTCGTATGCAAATGACAAGTGCAGAGTGTGGAACAATGAGACAATTGTGCAAAGAATTCTTTCATCAACATCAATAACAAAAAAAAAAAAGCTTCAGCCTTTAAATAAATTCAGTAACAATAGTTTCTTGGACTGAACAATGTTCACTTGTGGGACAGGCACAAAGTTCGCTTATGGCAAAAGTGGCCCCCAAAGCACACCCTGGATCCTCTGCCAGTGGCTGGAAAGGAGGTTCGTTGGGGATTGGCCTAGGAGACTCTGTGTCTGGAAGCCGTTTCCTCTCAACCCCAAGTCAGTTGCAAATGTCTTTCCCAGGATGTGGAAAGAAGGCCAAGTCCAGTTCATCATGCTTAGATGGGCAGGCGCCTGATCCAGCCTGGGAAAGGAGTTGCTCTTGCACCCTGGGTCACACCACTCAACACCACTAAACACCACCATTCCGCCTCCGAAAATAAAATCTGTTATTTATGTAACACCCTCATCATCTTTCCCAGCCCTCCCCTCCCGTGGTTCCAGGGGTCTATGTTACACACATGGAGGAACTCGCTGGTTACAAGCAGAACATCTGCTGGAGCTCGACCACTCTTCCTGCCTCTGGGGAACCAGAGGCGAGGGTGGGGCAAGAGTGGGGGGGTGCAGGGAGTCGTACAAACACACAACCACACTTTGAGGCCTGGCTCAGGAACCCCTTGGCATTCAGCAGGGCGCCCAGGCCTGTGCCACACAGCTGGACACACACAGACACTGGGAAGGGGGAGCTCGGTGCCCACGCTAATTCTCGGCGTGACCAGCCAGAGCCACCAGCAGATGCCAGGCAGTCTGGTGGTGTCCTTGGGGGCGTGGGTCTCCCTTTCTCCCGGCTCGAGGGCGACCGGGCCAAGGAGGGGGAGCCACGCTGGCAGGGGCGGGAGGCAGGGCGCGGCCTTCATAGCACCTTGCAGCAGTTGATGCAACCATTCTGGGAGCCGTAGCGCTTCTGCAGCGCGGCGCGCGTGGCCGTCTCGAAGACCTCGCGTACGCCCTCCTTGGTCTTGGCCGAGCACTCGAGGTAGTCATAGGCTTGGATGCGCACCGCCATGGCGCGGCCATCATCCGTGCGCACTGGTTCCTGCTTCATTCGCGCCAGCTCCGTGCGGACATGCTCATCGCTGCGCAGGTCTTTCTTGTTGGCCACCAGGATGATTGGCACATTGGGGCAGAAGTGCTTTACCTCAGGCACCCACTTCTCGGGGATGTTCTCCAGAGAGTCCGGGCTGTCCACCGAGAAGCACATAAGGATGACGTCGGTGTCCGGGTAAGAGAGTGGCCGTAAACGATCGTAGTCCTCCTGGCCCGCCGTGTCCCACAGCGCCAGCTCCACCTGCTTGCCGTCCACTTCGATGTCCGCCACATAGTTTTCGAACACGGTGGGCACGTACACCTCGGGAAACTCGTCCTTACTGAACACGATCAGCAGGCAAGTCTTGCCGCACGCGCCGTCGCCCACCACCACCAGCTTCTTGCGGATGGCCGCCATGAGCTCACCGGGCGCGGGCAGCAGGAGGGGCCCGCGAGCGCCTCGCCGCCGTCCCGCTCCCTGCTTGCCGCTCTCCGCTCTCCCGCGGCGGCGCGCTGCGGGCTAGGCTCGCTAGCTGCACAGGTACCCCGCGGCGGTGCGTTCTCTCTGGGCGCTCTGGCTGCTGCGACAGGGGCGCGGGGGCATAAGGCGCACGGAGCGTGTCGCCGCGCTGCTGCCGGGCGGTGAGGCGGTCCTCAGCTGTCCCGGAGCTGGGCTGCTTTATGCGAGGCGATGGCTGGTGCTGCGAACTCGGCCTAGCTTCTTTCCAGGAGAGTATCGTCCAGACCGAAGGCACGCGAGCGCGGACAACGACAACCGGACTGCGGTGGCAGATGCGGGCTGCGGCCCTAGCGCCCGCTATTTAAAGAGTCCGGCCACTTTCTTAATATAGCCAGCCAATGGGAAGCCATCGGGCTGAGCTCATCGCTGCGGAGCTTGGCTCCGATTGGCCTCCCGCTGCAGTCCGAAGGCGTGTCCAGGCGAGCATGATTGACGGCCCTGTCCGCCGGGCTGGGAGAGGCGGTGACTGAAGAGTCTGCGCGTCGGCCCGCCCCGTGGGGCTCTGTGGCCGCCAGTTCCCCGCCTTCGCTGCAGCCTCTTCGAGTGCGACGCAGTGGAGCAGGCAGCCTGGAGCCCTCCTGGTCTGGTCCGGCGCGAGACTAGCCTCACTTTTGTGGGGCATTGGCTACGGTTTTAGATTTACCTTGATTCGGAGCAAACTCCGCGCCGGTGATAAAACACGGGGGGGGGGGGGGAGAGTAGAAGGGCGGCGCCTTTAACGTGGTATTGTTTTTACATAAACAGACTCGCATGCACTTTTGTCTTTAGCCAAGGGGTCCTTTTTTCTTTCTTTAGGTGAAGTGCCCCTCTTCTACTCTGGGCCGCACCCTAGTACTCGCCCTGAAGCAGCCTTTTCACAATAAGAGGCGGACAGTAAATTGGATGGGCCTGGGTGAGTCTCCTCCAGGCTCTTCTCTTCAAGGCCTGCACTTAGGTCTCCAGGTGAAGAAGATAAGGGGGAGGAATCTAGGAGTAACACAGCCTTAAGTCAATGGTGCGAGCCACTTTGCTGAGAAATCATCAGGCTTTGAAGAGGCAACCTCCACCCAGCTCTACAACATTACATGATTCTAGTTCCGAAATCCGGAATGCACTGCAAGAAAACCCACCCATCCTGAGCAGATGAAAAGCTTAAAGCAGGGGATGTAGAGATGCAGCCTCACAGCGGACTTGTCCGTGGTCACAGGGTTACTGTGAGTTGGAGAGAGGCCTTGATATATAATACCAGGCCTTAATTCATTTATCACCCCACCCTGCAGGAAGTGGCAACTCCTCCTGTCTTACAGGATCCAAGTCAGTTCATTGTAAAAGGCAGGAGCAAAAAGCAGCAAGGGAGTCCAGGAGGGCCTCCCCACAAAGAGAGACTGAACAGAGCCAAAAGGGAAAGGGAATGGCTGCACTTGAGAGACAGCTGACATTCAAGCTGGGGTTCCTAGTGGAGGGCTAGGCTAAGAAAGCTATGTCTAGGGTAGAGAAAACGACCCACCATGATGTGATATGGTGGGTCATAACTGTAAGGCATTTTCCTGGCCTGCCGGTCACCTGGCAGTACTCTGGTCAGCCCAGGATTCCATGACTGCCAATCTGGATGCAGGTGCAATGGACCCTTTAAAAGAAAGGTCCCTGCCCACCTGCCCACTTATGCTCTCTTTCCTGCTATTCCCGTTTCCCTCTCCGCTTCTGTCCTCTCTGTATCTCTTTACCTCTTTTCTCTTTCCTTCCCCCTTTCAAACCTCTCACTAAGCTCTATCTGCCTGGCATGTTTGTACCACGCCTTGGTCACCCTCGCCTGCCACGGAATCTGCCATGCACTTTATCATAACAATAATGATAACATATGATATGTTACTGCCCCATTTCCTTATCCCCCTCCCTGTGAGTTGTCTGAAGGCCCTCACTTCCTCTTATCTCAGCATCTTTAAGACCTAGCACTATGCCTGGCCCTTTGTAAGAACCAATAAATAGCCTGTGTGGTAGTAGGCATGCCAACCTGTCTTAGCCATACAGGAGGCTCAGGCACTTCTGAGCCAAGGGTTGGAGGTCAAGCCTGAGCAACAAAGTGAGACAGGGGGAGGGGCAAATAACTGTGGAGAGCCAACCTAACTTCTCAAAGTGGAACTTTTTAGTTCTTACCTCAGTACTTGCCAGATTCTGCTATTATCTGACCAAACCTACATAGTCAACCAATGTTTACACAAATAATAATTCCAATGTTACACTTTTTGTGTAGCTGTACAGATATAATCAAGCCAAATGTTCCATTAGTGCCATAAACCCCTGGAGCCCATCTCAGAGAGAACAAGTTATTCAAAGACCAGGAAGCCTGGGTTTTCTTTACCCCAGATTGCCCTTTTGTTTTTATCTGCTTTAGTTTTTCAGACCCATGGAACTTCAAATGGTTAGTTGGTCATTGATTTTAGGAAGTCAATCTGTACACAGGCACGCATGTGTGCACACACTCATACATACATAAACACACACAGTTACAGGGAAATTATATTTACACATGTTTTTCTTCTTTCAGTCAACACTTTTTATGGCTGTGTTGTGAGCATCGCTTTCCTTGGTCTTAATATAGCTTGGGAATCTTGGCCATGTCCTTAAACTTCAAATACTGAGAAAATGTAAAACAGGACTTGCACTGTGGTTTTTAAAAAGACTTAAATACCAAGAACCAGGAAGCAAGATTAAGTCCACCATTTCCTGATTTCCAGACCTATTATATGGGTGTTCTGAGCTCGAAACCCTGCACTGAAATAACTGCTAAAAATACAAAGTGGGCAAATTATGCCAAAGTAAAGGAGGAGACACATCTCATTCTACAGTGACTTCTTGATGGGATTCACTCCCTCACCTGTAATTCGGCCATTGCAAGGACTGGCCTCTTCAAAGACCACACTGTTTATAGGATAAACTTTCCAAACTAGGTGATAGGTTTTATAATCTCCCCCTTTTCCACCTCCAATCTTCAAAATGCAAGACAAGAACTAGATTTAATTTTTCTACATGAGAGATCATTTTCAAATTTTTATTAATATGTAGAATTACATTGTATGTTGGGTAACAGCCAGTGTGAGAACAGAAATTATCTTTCCAACAGGAGGGAATTAATTCATTTCTAGTCTGCAGTCTAATTTATTTGCCCTTTGTTTATTTTGTGGGTTTGCTCTTGTCACTGTTTCCCCACTCCCCAGAGTCTTCTGTAACTCACACCCCACTAGACCAGACCAGAGAATGGAATTTGAAATTTTTACTAGATTTTAGCGCCACCTGGTGGTAGTCTCTAAAAATCTAATTTTTCTTTCCTTTTTTTATTTTTGTTTTTGTTTTTTGTTTTGTTTTGTTTTTTTGAGACAGGGTTTCTCTTCGATATCTTGGACCTCAATTTATAGATCAGACTGGCCTCGGACTCAAAGAGATCTGCCTGCCTCTGCCTCACAAATTCTGAGGTTAAAAGAAAGTGCCACATTAACGGGCCTATAATCTTTTCTTTAAAAGACCAAATTATGAAAAACAAAACAAAACAAAAAACAAACAAACAAAAAACCCTTAAAATTAGCATTTTCAAATATTCTTATTTTAAAATCTTTCACAAGATATAAAACTCTAAAAAATTGTCTCATAAGAAGATTCTTTGGTAATTTCTTGTCAATTTTTATTTGTTTGTTTTTGTTTTTCAAGGCAGGTTTTGATATAGCCCTGACTGTCATGGAACTCACCCTGTAAACCTGGCCAGCCTCCAACTCCTGAGTATTAGGATTAAAGGTATGCATCACCACTGCCCCTTTCAAAAAAAATTTTTTTTAAATTTACTGTGTACATTTAAGTGTGTGTGTGTGTGTGTGTGTGTGTGTGTGTGTGTGTGTGGAGAGAGAGAGAGAGAGAGAGAGAGAGAGAGAGAGAGAATGTTCTCCAGATAAAAGCAATAACAGCTACAATGTATTTCTTTGCCCCTTAACTGGATACCTGAGTTTCAAAAAGGAGTAAGTGGAACTCTTCAGACAACCAGTGTAGTTTGACTATTAAACCTGGGAACTTGGACAATGACCTTTGGTCTGACTTCCCTCAGGGTCTAACCCAGAATCGGGGTAATAGAGGGCAAGGGGAAGGGAGCAGACTGCTGCTCCAAAACTATGCTTCAGCCACCAACTACAGTGGCTACAAGTACTCAAAACGTCCCTCTTGCCATGAAGGAACTAAAGGTTCTAGTGTTTCAAAGTGTGTGTGTGTGTGTGTGTGTGTGTGTGAGAGAGAGAAAGAGAGAGGGGGAGGGAGGGAGGGAGGGAGGGAGGGAGGGAGGGAGGGGGAGAAGGAGAGAGAGCTATAGCCTTATCCTTGTCCAAGCTAAATTTTAGGGGGGGTTCCAAACTTTGGATATAGATTGTTCCCAGGAAGTTCTCCATGAACCTCTGTCTTATTTACTCATTTGATTCAGTAAACATAGATTGACTGGGTAGGGGTTGGGAGGTAAGAGGAGATGAAGGTAAAACCATCAACTAAGGCATTAGAAAAATGATATATATATGTAAGGAAGAACCAAGCAGTAGATAAAACGTTTGAAACAGACCTTGAATAGATGATTTTTCCTGGGGGTGGGGGTGGTGTGGCAAATGGAGCATCTGAAACACTTGCTGTGTGGATTTTGTGTAAAGAAAGTTTCCAGAGGCTGGGGAGATGGCTCAGCACTTAAGATGGCTTCTCTTCCAGAGGACCTGGGTTCAATTCCCAGCACCCACATGACAGCTCACAGCTGCCTGTAACTCCTCTTCCAGGGGATCGGATTCCCCATACAGACATACTTGCAGGCAAAATACCAATGTATGTAAAATAAAATAAAAAATGAAAGTTTCCAGCCAAAGCCGTTTGATAGGACAGGAGAAACAGCTAGAGGCAGAAGAAACAAGTTCCTCTTTCCAAGGGTAAAGTTAGCCTGATGAGAGCTGTGTGAGCTTTGTCCCTGAGGACCAACAGGGCAGAGAGGAAAGAAGTTCATGGGGCTTGCCATTGTGCAAGTACTATCATTACAAAATCCACCCCAGTGGTAGATACTTGTAGGTTCCGTTGCATTAGTAACAATTGCACAAACATTTAGTAATTTAACCAAAGCTACAGGAACATGATTGGTCAACACAGTATCATAAAAGAAGGAGCCTCATGCAAAAAGCCAAGAGCCACTTTTTTAGCCCTTCTATGTCCTAGGTCTGTGGTGTTGAACAAGTCATTCTTTGTCCATCTTTATAGGTTCCCCCCCCCCACTTGTTTAAAAAGAAGAAAAGAAAAGAAAAAAAGCCTTAAAACTCAGATGCAGGAACCTGAGTCCTGCCAGAGCCTCCCTGTGAATGAGATAGCACGGTAGGTAATGGTAGTGACTATAGGATACTATTATATGTGCTATAACTGAGCTGCAGCAACCCAGAATTTAAAAACAAACCAGGTGCCATCCAGTAGAAGCACAGTGGACCAGGCTAACTTCAGCCCAGCTGGTTTGGGTCCTGAGCTGGAGGAAATGCCTTTACAAGAACGAAGGGGCCACTAGCCTGCTAAAAAATAATACTGTCAGCTCTGTACTGAGACACAAACAAGGGCTGGTGGGATGGCTGAGCAGGTAAAGCAGTTTACTATCCAAACCCAAGGACCTGAGTTCCACGGATCAGGGAAACCCAAGAAGGTAGAAGGAGAGAGTTTACTCCATGAAGTCATCTGCTGACCAGATTCACACCAGTGAGCTGCACTGCCTATAATAATAATAACTAAAGTTTTAAAGCAGCAAAGAATCTTGTTTATTATGTATAGTGTTCTACCAGCATGTTTGCCTGCAGGCCAGAAGAGGGTGCCAAATCTCATTACAGATGGTTGTGAGTCACCATGTGGGTTGCTGGGAATTGAACTCAGGATCTCTAGAAGAGCAATCAAGTGCTCTTAACCTCTGAGCCATCTCTCCAGCCCAAAGAATCTTTCGTAAAACATAAAGATCCTTTTATTTTGTTTTATTGTCCCAGATCTCTTGTTTGTTTATTTGTTCAAGGCAGACTTTCTCTGTGTAATCCTGCCCATGCTGGATCTCACTCTGTAGACCAGGTTGACCTCTAACTCAGAGATCTGCCTGCCTCTGCCTCCCAAGTGCTGGGATTAAAGTCCTGTGCCACTGCTGCCCAGCTTTTATTTTTGATATTATAATATAATTTATAATTACATCATTTCTCTTTTCCCTTTCCTACCTCCAAATTCTTCCTGGCTGTCTTTAAAATCATGGCTTCTTTATTTATTATTAATTGTTATTAAATGTGTATCCATACGTGTGTGTGTGTGTGTGTGTGTGTGTATCCTGCTCATGTTAGTAATTTGTATTTATGTTTTCAGGGTTGATCATTTGGCACTGGATAACTACCATGTCACACCTTGAGTCACTGAGTTTTTTCACCACAAACAAAGGGCAGAAGCTGGAAGCTGTCTTAGGTAAGAAGTTGTTTCCATAGCTGACAGAGTCCCTACAAGCAGGGTGAAGAGCCTTGCCCTCAGAAAGGAACATGGAACAGAACACCAAGTTTTGTTTTTTGTTTTTTGATTTTCTCTTCCCCTTTTTTTAGTTCTTAAAAAGTAAATGATGTAATTGAAGCCTCTGCACAGGAATGACTCACTTCTGCTGTTCTCTGATGAAGTCAGAATTTTGCAATAGGGAGGAGATGAGTTCACAATGGGTTGCCACACTCCAGTGTGTTACCCCTGAAGATGTGTCTGTTGACTATTTATAGTGCCAGACGGAGTCTGTATTAGGAACCACTGCTCAGAACCCCAGAATCTTGGAAGGAGAGAACTCATTGGTGGGGTGCATCTTGTACCCCAAACATAAAAAGCTGCATAACATGGTTTACCAAGGGAAACTGTTCCATGGGTCCAGTGAGAAAAGTGAGACCAGGAAAGCCTCCTAATGACAACTCTGATGGACTTGCTTCAATTAGGGAATGTGTGTTTTCTGATCAACTCCATCACAGAATATGTTTAAGAAAGAAGCTGAAGGGGCTGGCTAGATGGCTCTGTTGTTCTTCCAGAGGACCTGGGTTCAGTTCCCAGTACCCACATACTGGCTCACAACTGTCATAACTCTCGTCCCAGGGGATCAGACAGCCTCTTCTCCAAGGACATTGTATCTGTGTGGTGCACAGACACACATGCAGGCAAACACTCATACACATAAAATAAAAATAAAAGTTAAAAAAAATTAAAAGACAGACAGAAAGAAAGAGAGGCTGGAGAGATGGCTCCGTGGTTAAGAGCACTGACTGCTCTTCCAGAGGACCTGAGCTCAATTCCCAGAAACCACATGATGGCTCACAACCATCTATAATGGGATCTGATGCACTTTTCTGGCATGTAAGTCTATATGCAGATAGAGTGCCATATACACAAAATAAATAAATCATACACACACACACACTGAAAAACAAGATATTGTAGAATATATCTATAACCCAAGCATCCCAGGGGGCAGGGGCAGGGGCAGGGGCAGTTGAGTCATTGTGAGTTCTAGGACGGCTTGACCTACATAGTGCATTTCAAGTCTGCCAAGGCTATGGAGTGAGACCCTGTCACAAACAAAGGGAAGAATCTAATGTATTTATGGCTTAGAAATCTCAACAGTTACCTAGGAGTTCACTTAGTCATTTGTTTAATCATTCCACCAGTGGTTATCAAATGCTTCCTACCTGCCAGGACCTGGCTGCCACACTGTAAGGAGTGTGGGGACAATGTAAGTGTCCCTTTGACTTCCAAAGTGTCAGTGAGGTAGCAATAGGGCTTGAGTCTGGCAAACAGGAAAGAGGTGATGGCAGTGGCTACCCCAGTTTCATCATGACTCCTAGCACAGTGTAGCCAGGCCTAGATTAGAGGGAAGGCAGAGGGAGAGTGTTTGCCCAGGCCAGACAATTCTTGAAACGATACTTACTACTTCAAGTTTATGGGGTAAGTACAGAGAGGGCACAAAAAGGTCTAGGAAAACTTAAACAAATGACATATTGCACTTTGGTGGTCTCCAATGAATTCCACCCTTCAGTGCTAATCTCTCTGTGTAGTCTCCTCCGGTGATGATTCTGAGCTTGGCTATGGCACTAGCTTACCTCACTGGGCTAGCAACATGATTGATACATCTTGGTATGTTGGGCTTGCTGTTTAGCAATAATTTGTCCTGGAACCTACCCATCCTTTTCTAAAGAAAACCAACCAATCTCACCCAGAAGCCCCATATGGAAGAGAACTGTGACCTTGGCCATTAGCTTCAGCTGAGCTAAAAGCTGGTGTTGGCACCTATGTGGGTGGGGCCACTACAAATTTCCACCCTAAACTCCTGGCCAACCCCATGGGAGGCAGAAATGGAGATGTGAGAAGTGATGAGTTGTTGTCATGTCTTAAGCCACAAGGTTTGGGGCGGCTTGTTCTCCAGCACTGGATAACAAAACCTGCTGAGACTTGATTTCCTGGACGTTGGCCCAGCCAAGGGAAGAGGAGAAAGGCATTTGTGACATAGAGGCATGAGATGGCAAAGTGGATTTGGATGTGGATAGACGGCTGAATAAGAGGTTGGGAGCTGTGGAGTCTAGGAGTCAAAGAGAGGCAGTAGCTGGGCCTGGAGGCTGGTCACATCCAGACCAGCACAGCTGAAGGTAAGCAGGCCTCCCCAAGATTGCCCTGATCAATAATCCTGTGAGAAGACTGATGAGGCTCCATAGTGTGATTTATGGCAGAGCACAACACAAAGCCGGGCCAGCAAAGAAGAAAGGCGGGAGAGGCAAAGTTTGCAGTGAGCATCAGGTACAAGTAAAGTGTTCTCCTTGGGAGAACCCTTCATGAGAATCCTCTCCTCACACATGCAGTTCCCACAGCAGTGGGATGGATGCAGCAGTCCCATGAAACCCTGCTCATCAGGACTCACTGCATTCAGCACCCCAAGACTTCTAGTAGAGACTGTGAGAGAGGTGGTTATTTGTTCACTTGACTAGAATATGATGCCCCAGAAATGTGATGTGAGAGTGTTTTGTTTGTTTGTTTTTGGGTTTTGTTGTTGTTGTTTGGTTTTGGTTTTTGCTTTTATGAGACAGGGTTCCTCCATGGCTTTGGAAGCTGTCCTGGGACTAGCTCTTGAAGACCAGGCTGGCCTCAAACTCACAGAGACCCACCTGCCTCTGCCTCTCGAGCGCCACCACCGCCCAGCTGAGAGCATTTTCTTAAAAGATGGGATTAACATTAAAAGCTGCAGTCTTGGAGTAAAGCAGGTTACATGCAAGGCCTTCATAAGAACTGAGGTTCCCCTAAAAAGAAGAGAAGTCTAACCCAAGACTGTAACATATAGAAAGCCTGCCTCAGTGTTTAGCCTGTTGCTTTGCAGATTCAGAGTCAGTACTACAAAATACACTGAATTGACAGCCTTCTAACCTGCAGTTTTGGCTTTACTTCAAATATTCCTGATATGTCTCTCTCTCTCTCTCTCTCTCTCTCTCTCTCTCTCTCTCTCTCTCTCTCTGTGTGTGTGTGTGTGTGTGTGTGTGTGTGTGTGTGTGTCTGTCTGTCTGTCTGCCTGTCTTTGGAGTTCAGGCCCCTGTTCTGGGTTACATATGAGAGGGCCAAAAGCAGGGGTTGGTTAGATCTGTATCTATATAGGAGGTAGAACCATTGTCTGGAACCCTGATGTTCCTACAGGCCTAGGCTCTTCTGCTCGCTTCCCTCCTAACCCCATCTTTACAAGGCTTGGACACTTGAGGATGTCACTGGGACTCAAGGACATACTTAGAACCATAAAGCTGGGAGGGATTCAGTGGACCCCTAGGCAAAGTGTGGTCCAAGGACAAGCTACTTTTTGCATGTCCTAGAAGGATTGACAAGGCAGAAAAGGCAGAATCTCGGGCCCTAACCCATGCCAGGTCTACACAATTGGAATACAAGTTTTAACATGATCTCCAGACAACTCAATGTTAGTTTGAGAAGCACAGTCATGCTCCACAGTTTAAAATATTATTGTCTATTGGGTGTGGTGGCCCATACCTATAATCCAGTATTTGGAAGGCAAAGTCAAAATGGTTACCACAAATTCAAGTCCAGCCTGATCCACATAGCAAGCCTCACATCAGTCAGGGTTACATAAAGACACTCTGTGTCAAAAAAAGATAGGCAGACAGACAGACAATTAATTGACATAAAGTAAAACTAAACTTGCCATTACAAGGGAGAAATTGAACTAAAGAAAAGATATTTAATCAGGAAAAGAGAAAGGGGAGCTTAATGTATTTTTTCATTTTATGATTCTAAAACATAGGAAAAACAGAAAGAACTGCCATCTAGTTTTGCAGTTGCTGGATTTCTCTGTACTTTTCTCAAATCACTGAAGTGATCCCACCTCAATCCTGTTCCCCAGGTGCCCTCTCCCTCAAATGTGTTATTTAGAGCCCCTATGCACATATAGCTACTAATACAAGCGCATCCTAAATACCTGATGACGTTTGGAATTTCCACGTGAACAGTATACTGTATGTGGCTTCAACCTCCTGCTTCTACTCAACGATAATTGCTTTCAAGTTTATTCACACAGGAGGATCTTGTTAATTCCTTTTACCAGGATTAAGTGTTCCTTTTGGAAAATACTTAATCTGTCCTCCTGTTGTAGCATTTGGACTTTTTTTTTCCTTTTGCAGTTTTTTTTTTTTTTTTTTTTTTTTTTAACCACACACACAGTGCTGCTGTGGCTGTTGCTACAGTTGGATGGGACAGGATATGGATGTTGTAGGGGGGGCTTCTAACATTCTTACCTGCATCCCTGGAAGGAGCTTTTCCTCTAACAGAAATCCTGAATTGCATTTCAGATGTAGAAGCTGCAGTTATCTCAGGGAGTATAAGATGCCCCCCTGGCTTCTGACTTGTGGGATTCATGTCCTAGGGGAGCAAATGAGGCCAGCTTCAGCAAGAAAGCAGCCCCTGAAGATGTCTCTACATCCAGACTGGATCAGAGTTGCATGGAAATCTAGCTGAAAACCATTAGTTCTGTCTGTCTTGTTCTTTGGGTCTGTGACTAGAAACAGTGGTTAAGTCTAAGTCTGGTGTCACTCAGTGTGACACTGACATGGCGAGCTGGGAGAGCCGCTGTTTTAAGACAGGAAGTAGATAGGGCACACGGAAATCAGGACCAATCGTACTTGGAGTCTAGGTAACCATCATCTGACAGAGATTTAATCTCCCAAATTCCATCAGCTTCCCTGATGGGATCTCTTGATTCTCTTGAATGACTGGTTTTGGCTGGAATGCTGACAGGGCCAGAAGGCCTAGAGCAATCTCATTCTCATTGTCTGTAAGTTGGTAGTGATTGTTCCGAGTTATCTTGATTACCTTACTTGTGGCCTTTTACTCTCCAAAATGCTAACCCAACTTCTTTACTCTGTGGTCTTAAGACAAGATTCCAGGGGAAAGAAGTGATGCCATTAGAATGCCAGAGGGTAGGCCTCAGTTTCCTGAAACATCACTTCCACTGAATTCTGTGGCTAACACAGGGCACAAGATAACCTGGGACAAGATAACTGGACAGCTTCTTAATATTTGGAAGGAGCAGCAAAGAATCAATTATAAAGGAGCATGGGCTGAAATCTTTTGGCCCTCTTTTTAAAAATCAAATGCAAAGTAATGGTTTTGTCTTGGTACCTCCAGAGATGCGCACTGTCCTTTGCTCTTACTTGTTCCTCTCGCCTACGCCACTCCACTCCAGCTAGTTCACTTCCTTCTCCTAATTCACCCCACCTTATGCTTCCTAATCATTTATATTCAATTGCCCTCTCAATTTTCCCCCTCCTTTAGTGAACCCTGTCATGATCTGAATGATCTGGCTCCTCCCAGAGGCTCATATGCTTGAATATAAAAGGATCCCTGAGGTGTGTATATGGACTTAACTCTTTGGGAGTATATACCCAAGAGTGGTATAGTTGGGTCATATGGCAGTTCTATTTTCAGTTTTTAGAAACCTCCATACTGGTTTTCAGTGCATTCAGCCATCTTTGAAAACAAGTTTTTACTTTTGAATGGTTCAGGCAGGAATGGAATTTTACCAATCACCATAGAGATTTTAGCAACAATTTTCTGTGCTATTACTAAAATTGATCAGGATGATATCATTACTATTAGGGATAATACTTTTATAATTGCACCAAGGGATGGACTTTTAAATTATTGACCATGACTACTTCTTCCCTTAATCTGAAAGTTATTTAAAAAAAAAAAAAATCTACCGTCACCAGCTAGAAGTGGTGCACACCTTTAATCCCAGCACTCAGGAGGCAGATACAGGCAAGTCTCTGTGAGTTCAAGGCCAGCCTGGTCTACCGAAAGTTCCAGAACAGCCAGGGTTACAGAGAGAAACCTTGTCTCAAAAAAAAAAAAAAAAAAAAAAAAAAAAAAAAACCACAAAACAAAACCAAAAACCCCTACCTTCAACTTGTATAACTTCTTTCAATAATTATTTTTTTAAACACTGTGTGTATATGATGCATTGTGCTGTGTCAGGGATACAGCTGTGTGTGTGTGTGTGTGTGTGTGTGTGTGTTGCATTGTGCTGTGTCAGATTACAGCAGTGAGCAGAGACATGATGCCTGTTCAGTTGGCACTTTGTTCCTTGGAAGGAAAAGGAGCATTAAACAGATCCCATTACAAGATGTTAAGTACTATAGGAGAAGGGAGGCATGAGAAAACCCAAGGCAGGGCTCAGACTTGAAGTTGAGGCAAGAAACACTGATGTGAGCTAAAATTTGAGGAACAAGTACATATTATGCAAGCTGAAGGAATGGGTGGGGGGAAGGAGTATTTAAGGCAGAAGAAACATTGTGTACTGAGAGAATTAAGAAGCCTGCATGTTTTTAGACTGAGACATAAGGGACAGAAAGGAAAAAAAAAAAACTAGTAGATAAGATTAGAGAATTGGCAAAGAAATAAAAAAGTCCCATAGAGCCCTGTAAAGGGGGTCTGCCCTATTCTGAGAGCAATACAAATGTGCAGGTATATGCTATAAATAAACTATGTCTCCTCAAAATCCTTACATTGAAACCCTAATCCCCAAAGTGACTATTCCTGAGGGTTACTATTGCTATGATGAAACACCGTGACAAAAAAAAATCAGCTTGGGGAGTAAATGTTTTATTTCACTTATAGTTCCATATAACAGCCATCATCACAAGCAGCCAGGGTAGGAACCTGGAGACAAGAGCAGATGCAGAGGCCATGGAGGGGTGCTGCTTACGGCTTGCTCCCTATGGCTTGCTCAGCCTGCTTTCTTATAAAATCCAGGTCCAGCAGCCCAGGGGTGACATCACCCACAGTAGGTTTGGTCCTCTCCCACCAATCATTAAGAAAATGGTCTGCAGGCTTGCTCTTATGGAGGTATTTTCTCAGTTGAAGTCCGCTCCTTTCAGATGACTCTTAACTCATGTCATGTTGACATAAAACTCACCAGGACAGGATCCTTATGAAGGAACTCAAATGAGGTCATAGGGTGGGGCCCTAGATCAGAAGGACTGGTGTTATTAACAGGAAAGGATATATAGAGAGGTACATCTATAGAAGGGTACATGAGGGTGTGGCTAGAAAGTCCATGTGTGGCTGCAGAGAGAAGGCCCCTCACTGCAAGAATGAGGTCAACCCCAACAGCACCTTGGTTTTGAACTTGCAGCCTCCAGGGCTTTGAGAAAAATTAACTTCTGTTGTAAATAGCTTAAAAGCTATTTGGTTTGTGTGTTTAGGCCCAGTTGCCTTGGGAGACTAATACGGCATGTGAAATACTAAGATTTACGTTCCTAATAAACTATTCTTCATCTCACAAGAAGTGAGTGGACCCAAGGAGCATTGCAACACGAGGAAGAAGGCTGTAAGAGAGATTTGTGCATCTAGTGAGTGTGATTTGTAGCTAGCTGGCAGCCACCAGGGATGCTGAGGGATGGGGCAGGTACCATCTCTAGGAGGCAGAGCCATGGAGAAAAAGACAGTCCTGATGGATGAGAAAGGCCAGGGATGGGAGAAATGGAGACAAGTCTGTACTGGCACGCTTAAGGTCTGGCTGGAAAGAAAAGATGGTAGAAGACAGAAGGGAACTGAAGAGGTTGGTTTTCTCATAAGATGAATGAGACGTAATTATTTTATAGGCTGATAGGAAGGGTCATTAAACAGAAGGCAGGGGAAGGGAGATGGATATGGACAGATGCAAACCATGGGTGCTTCCTGAGGGAGGGGACTGTAGTGAGATAGTCCTTCTGTAGCACTGACCACGCCCATTGGGGGGTGGAGCCATGGGCAGAGGTGACCTGAGGAAGGAGGTCGGAGGGGGCCAGGAAGGCACTCTCTTTCTGGCGTGACTCGGACAGGAGAGGATCGGGTTGAATTTCCTGGTGTTCATCTGTCTAGGTTGTAAGTTATTTCTCCCTGAATAAACATCTATTCGGCCTATTTGTTTATCCTGATCCTTATTTACCGCAATAGGGGACAAATGAATGAAAATAATATGGACATGAGAACCAAATGGATGAAAAGCCATTTCCTTTACTTTTCCATTTAAAGGCTGTGGCTCAGCTGTCATCCATTTTGCTTGCACTCTCCTGCCAAGTGAACATACTCAGAATGTAGCTGGGGATTGATCTCCTTCATTCAGCTGTGCTTCAGAGCCTCCCTTCTTCCAGCCATGGACAAGAGCTGAGAGAAAGAGACAGTGGGCTTTCTGGTCTACCTTGGGCCCTCTGTCCTACTCTGACTTAGTCCCAGATATACCTCTGTCCTATCAGGCCTGGCTGCTGGACCTGCTTGGCTTCAGCACTTGGTGTCTCTGTTAGGGCTCAATACATGATGGGTGGCTTCAGCTGCATGGTCACTTTGTCTCCCAGGCACAAATATTCGCTTGTCTTTGGGCCCAGATGCATGCCAGGAATAAATTTTCACAGGATTTTCATTCTCTACTGCAGAGGGTATACCCCCAGCTGGCTGGCGAAGCTCTCCATATGCACCCTTCCCCATCACTATAAGATCTCCTGGGTCATATGATTCAAGTGGCAGAAGTGCCTCAGGCCCTAACCACATCCTGCTGTGGAGCCTTTCCATGCCTAGTATACAGGTCCAGCACAGCCCAGTCAGGTGTG